>NC_138903.1:40563628-41763628 GCF_965194825.1 Balaenoptera physalus
TCCTCCACCCCTTCATTCAAAGGATCAGGCGGAACTGTCTTTCTCTGGTATTTGGAGGACATACAGATTCTTAATGGCCTTTTCATTATGCATGGCACATATCTAATTTTTTCACATTTACTCATAATTGTTGTCCTCTTTATAAGTGACTAAATTTTAATGAAAGTCAGTTAATATACCTGGAACAAACACAATAAATAATTCTGCAGTATTTTCTAGTACATTAAGTTTTAAATTTGTGTTTCAAACCCACTATATCATATAGTGGATTTTAAAAAGACCTTTTTGGTTGTTGTTGTTTTCGGAGATTGTAATTTAAAAAGTATAGAAAATAAACAGAAAATATGCACATTGGTTCTGGTTTGTCTACATTGACCCTTTAACATTTAACATACCTTTTAAAATGCATTTTAAAGTTCAAAATAGTTCTCACTTAACATCTCTATAATCTATTCCTGCAGCTACTAGTGCTCATGTGTGTTATTTATTGCAGTCTTAAGTGTGGTTATCCTTTCTACTATTCAGATTATTCTATTGGAAGGTACCGTGGATCCACCATTCAGTGTTTGTCATTGATGAATGACTAAGATGAAATTAAATGCTATTCTTTATATAGTTGGTGCTTGGGAGGAACATGGGGGGTAGGAGCAGTGGAGTAAGGAGAAGAATAAATTTTGCATGTAAAAGTTATAATTAAGTGATATTGGAACTTTAATACTGTAAATTCACTGGTTCTTTTTCTTTGAGGACTATTTGAGTTTGAATGTTTAAAATGCCTTCTGGTCTGTGTTTTATTTTCCATTGCTCTTCATTATTTTCTGTCAGTTGTTTTTAACTATTCAGCTGTTATCTTTAATTATTGTGGCACAGATTAAAGCACAAATTACATCTTTTTCATATTTTATTATTTCCTTTGTATTGCTTATTGGGTCCACATTGCTGGCAGCATTTTCCTCAGTGGCCTACAACGTGATAACTTCTGTAATTAATCTTAACTGCCTTACCAGATTTTTTCATGTCAGTGACTTAAAACCACACTGGATGATCTCCAAGTCAGGCTAAATTCTTCTAAAGCATACAGTGAGATTCCTGAATTTCTAAAATAAAATTCTTTAGAAAATAAGGTTTTTATGTTAGTCCTTTTGTCTAGATGTTACACTATCACTCACTTCAACTCTGGGCCTAAAGAGAATAGGCATGTTTTAATATCCACATCAAATGCTATACTGAGCTCTCCTTGGATGCAATGCCTTGGCTTGCTGCCAATTTGTACTGCCCTCTACCTGCTCTCCACTCAGCTGCTGGGACCTCTGCCCCATTTCCTAGGTAGTGCTGCTGCCACTCTGCTGGAGCAGGGTCTTCCTCCCTCTTCTATTCTCTATAGTCTTAGGAAAGTTGCTAGAAAATGGGGGAAAATGTAGTGGTCCAAAACTAACATCATGGACCGTATGGGACCTCAGGGATTCTGGAAGAATATTGTCAGAAAGAGTTCCATGGAGGTACAAGTTATAAACAGTATACAGTAGCAGTTACCTTAAGTTTTCATTTAATAAAGTCTTATGCTGTGGGTAACTAGGTGTGATGGTGTTTAATATATTAAAGATTATACTCTTTTCCATCTCAGTTTTGAGGTGTATATAAACGTTGACTTCAGAATTTTAAAGTACATTTTTAGAGATTTATTTTCAGCTCTTAACTCTTAAAGACAATTTGTAGTAGCTAGATACATCAAAACACTATAGACCTGTGGGGTTGCTTGGGTTATTTCAGTAAATTTAGGCCTCAGTTTATTAATGAAGAGACAAGAAAAAAATGCTCTGATAAACTGGAGATAAAAATCTCCTGAGGCTTAGAGAAAAGTCAAGGTGGCAAATGGTATATGTCATGTTGTTTGCCATGTTGTTTGTTTGTTGATGGTGTCCTGAGCTGGGCAGGGGTCCAGAACTTAGAAGGGGAAAGTGACGTAGGTGCAAGAGACTTGATGTTTCTGGTGTAGGAACTTCATAACGAAAGATAATTAAAGTGTAGGTCAGTTTATCTACAGAGCACGGTTTCATTTCTCTACCAAATGATGAGGGTGAATTTGAAATTAAGTTTAAGCCAAAATTTAAAATAATTGGGCAATGACTAATTTCTTCTTACTCTACTTTGCTCAGGGAAAGAGTTTCAAGATGGGAGAAAAGAATTTAAAATGGGATAATGTCTAAATCCTTTCCAGCACCTGCTTCTTTAACTTTAATGCCTTTCTCCACTTTGGATTGTTGTATTAAAGTTGCATTATTTGGCTTGAAGTATTATAAAGTGTTGGGCATTTACATGTTCAGAAGATAAAGTCTGTTCCTGTTATCCACATCTCTGTCTTTGCATTAGCATTTTCAGTGGAAAAAGGTTATAGTCACTATATAGACTGCTACCTACATCAGTTCCTTAAGGGAAATTCCTATTTGTTCCAGACTTGACCTCAGTAGGCAGGGAATCAATGTTTGAAATACAGTAAGAAACTGCTAGATACAGTTTGATTGCATAGTGCATCCTCACTACCCTCTTATTTTCACATATGTGGTTAGTCTTTAAAGTGTTCGTTATTTTTAATCTGACTTTTTGTTGGGTTCATCTTTGTGGTCGATGCTATACATCAGAAGGTGGTTACAATACTTGGGCTTCTTTTTTGTTTAAAAATTGTAATTGCAACATTCAGTGGCTGAGTCAATTTCAGCTCCCTTAGTCATGCCTCACTTTTTTTTTTCTATTTTAAAGTAAAGGCAGCTACAGCTTTCTTTGTTTTATTTACTTTCCCATTTGCTTTTTTTCTTTTAATTGTTACAGAATTGTAGAAATGACAGAAGCAGAATTCTGCTAATCAATCAAACCCTTTTTTCTAGCCTCATTTCTCAATGTCCAGAATGTTGTAGAAGCTTAAATTTTTGTGTCACGTTTAACTAGCATGAGATGCTCCTTTATGGTACAGTTTTAATACTCGGTCCATATCCTTAAAATACTTGGTCCAATTCCTTAAAATATTAATTAGTGCTATACAGTACATCCATCTCCTGCTCTGGCAAACATTTTATGTATTTGGAGTCATATTTTGTTTAAATTCTAAAGTTGAAGAGTGGTAGATACACAGTTCAGCATGAAAACTTAATTATTTATGTGGAAATTGTAACTGAATGTTTTATCTTGGCATTGGTTTAATGATAATATTTGAATTGTTTCTTTACTAGTCCCAGCCAAGTATTTTCTACTGCCGTGGAGTTTATAAATTAATACCAATTTTATACCTAAATTTAAGAGGTTAGATGTCATGTCTATCTTTAAATGTACAGGGCACTCCTACTTTGTGGAGAGATATATTGAAAGCTGGTAATGAGTAGAATATTCATTTATTTAACCTTTAACCTTAAATGTTAGTTGAACTTCAAATTCTTATCTGAAATTTTAATACATTAAGAGTATTTGATAGTTTAATGTAATTAGTTTTGAACTTGTAATAATTGGGTGAGGTAGGTTAGTTACTCTGGAATGATTTGAAAGCTCAAAATTATATCTCGCTGATTTTCTGAGTTAGGTAGAAACTTTAGGAAATTGGAAATAGCTTTCTTTTTCTTTCTTACACTAAAAGAATTGCAGTTTGGGAATAATTCTACCATATTTTAATAATCTATAATTTAACAAACATGATACCTTCATTAAAGAAAAAGAAACACCAAATACTAGTAAGTAATAATTATATAGAGTGTCAGATAATGGATAGCAACTATATGCCTCATTTTAAAAATTGGTATAATTAGCTGTAAAATTTAGTAGGTTGGAGTCTTGCTGAATTTTGCCAAGGAGTTACACGGAAAATTCTTTCCAACATTTGAGAAAAGAAAGAAAAAGGTCTTTTCAGGTTTGAGAATTGTCACTAAGATATTCTGGTTATAGTTACTGAGATGAGACATATTCTATTTTTACTATTACCTAGACCTTTTTTGGTCAAGTTATTGTTTTAACATTTAATGGAAAGAATCTGATGGTGGAAGGTGGTGGAGAGGAAATTGGAGTTTGTGTTTGTTCTTCAGGTAAAGAAAATATATTGGAAAATTACCAGCGAAATAAGGAAATGTCATCAATAGTTCGTGTGTTGTAGTATCTTTTCTATTACTTTTCTTCAGTGGGAGATATAGGAATCAAGCTAAGTAATTACTAAAATGAATAATTGTTCTCAGTTTTTTCCTGGTGGATCCAAATCTCATGGATTTGTGCAACTACCCAGTAATTTAATTAGGACTTAATTCAGGATTTTTTTTTCTGTTTTCTAAATAAATGTACAGCTGATTTATTCTCCCTTCTTCTTTTTTTAAGGAATCTAGGTAAAAATGGCTTATCTAACAGTAGCATTTTATTGGATAAATGTCCGCCTCCAAGACCACCATCTTCACCATACCCTCCCTTGCCAAAGGACAAGTTGAATCCACCTACACCTAGTATTTATGTGAGTCTGAATTGACTGACTAGAAGTAAATCAAACCAGTGTTTGCACCTACCTGTCTTTCATAAGATCTTGCTTTAAATCAATATGGATGCCCTTTAGGAAACATTAGAATTATTGGCAGCAGCTTGGATGTTTCGGGGGAAAAAAGTGATGTATTCAAAAAGATTTTGTAATAGCATTTAAAACATGCCTTCTCAGCTATTAACTGCGATTACATTATAGTAGTGAGAAATACTTTTTACTGCACCCAATTTTGAGCAGATTTAGGCAAAAACTACCTAAAAGTGTAACTTCTTTTTGAGTAAGCTATGTTTTAAATCTGCATTCTACTAGTTGTAAGGACCTTAACATTCATTCTGTTTTATACATCTACCAAAAAAAAAAATATTTACCTTCCAAAAAATGTGTTCGAGAACATAAAATGTGATAATAAATATGTCATTAAAAAGCTTAATAGATTATTTAAAACTGGGGATTAGTTTTATTTAATGGACATTTAGACATGTGGTATAGGAAGTTGATAAGAGTTCAATCAAAGCAACTCTTAATTATGTTTCTCCGAAATAGGTCCTCCTACACCATTTCCTTCCATCTTCCCTCTTCTACCCCAAATGAAGAAATTTTAAACTATTGAGTGTTTTTGGAGATTTGACCTGTTTTCACCCTCTAGGAGCCAACTGTTATCATATTAATCCTTTAGTATGTAAGGGAAGCACTGGGATACACGTGTAATAAAACTTTTATACTGAGGTCTGAGGGGGGGAAATGCAAAATTATTATTTATCTTTCACGGGTTGTCTTTTTCAGCCTGCTTTCATTTTGGTAATATTTTAAATGCTGATTTTTTTTTTCCTCTCTTTTGTGATAAGAGAAAAACCACATAACATAAAATTTATCTTCACCATTTTTAAGTGTACAGTTCCATAGTGTTAAGTATATTCTAATTGTTTCAAAACAGCTCTCCAGAACATTTTCATCTGGCAAATCTGAAATTCTATACACATTAAAAAACAACTCCCTCTTCCCCTGGTCTCCCCAGCCCCTGGTAACCACCACTTTACTTTCTGTTTCTATGAATTTGACTACTTTAGATACCTCATATAAGTGAAATTATACACAATTTTTCTTTTTGTAACTGGTTTATTTTCACTTAAAGTGTCTTCAAGATTCATCCACATTGTAGCATGTGATAGGACTTTCTTCTGTATCTCTCCCACGTATTTTGTTCAAGATATAATGGACAAGAGAAATGTATGTGGTTACTAATTACAATTAGAATCAAAAGACATAGTGATAAAATGCTATAAAACAAAAAATAGGAATAACGACAGATAGGATGTATTATTTATTTAAATTGCAGTAAATAATGAATATAAATTTGGCATAATATTTTCTAAAAGGTCTGCTTTATGGAGATCTAACAATACGTTTTAATTTTACAGTTGGAAAATAAACGTGATGCTTTCTTTCCTCCATTACACCAATTTTGTACAAATCCAAACAACCCTGTTACAGTAATACGTGGCCTTGCTGGAGCTCTTAAGTTGGGTAAGCTTTAAATAAGAAAAAGGAAAAGTGTATATATTTCCTTTACTGTCTATTAACTTCTAAAGCACTGGTAGAAACTTTTTTCTATTCTTTTGTAGTTTTTCACATTTTCATTTTAATATGTGTGTGAGAGAGAGAGTACTTATTACTTCTTTAATCCATAACGTGAAGATACGATGATAATGGTTAAATTAACTGGTGGTGTTTTAATTTAGCTTTTATTTTCATCCAATTATATAATTATAATTATGATTTAGGTTGACTAATAATAGAAGAAATTTTTAAGATAAAATATAGGGAAAATTTGATACTACTAATTAAGTACTGTAGCCCCCTAAGTGGTTCCTGTCACCTGCAGAGATTGAATAAACAAGTGAATCTTTAGCCCCTGGCCCCTTGATTATTCTCCCTCTGTTGATGGCATGACGATTAGGTCCAGGGCTTCAGCGTATGGTTGTGCAAATCTGGCACAAAGCTCAGGGTGTGCAGAGGCCCTGGTTAGTTTTTAGGGGGATTGGATAGAACACCATGAAACATTTTCCTTTTTTTTCTTTAAAAAAAAAAAAAAAACACTTTAAAAATATTATTCCACTAGCTCTCTATTTTACATTTGGTAGTGTATATATGAGGGTGGGAGGGAGACGCAAGAGGAAGGGGATATGGGGATATATGTATGCATATAGCTGATTCACTTTGTTATACAGCAGAAAGTAACACTGTAAAGCAATTATACTCCAATAAAGACGTTAAAAAAATATTATTCCAAATATAATTTTTATTTATTAACTACATTTATTTATTTATGAAGACCTGGGACTTTTCTCTACCAAAACTTTGGTAGAAGCTAACAATGAACACATGGTGGAAGTGAGGACACAGTTGTTGCAGCCAGCAGATGAAAACTGGGATCCCACTGGAACGAAGAAAATCTGGCACTGTGAAAGTAATCGATCTCATACTACAATTGCTAAATATGCACAGTACCAGGCCTCCTCTTTCCAGGAATCATTGAGAGTAAGTATTTATTTCCTGAAGATTATTTTATTTTGGAGATCGTTTGTTTTATTATTTTATAGTTTACTTTGAAAGGGCACCTTACTTTTGTAAACATCTCATTTTATGTTATATAAAATAGTTTATTATTATTATTATTATTATTTTTTCCAAAGTCTACCTATTTATATTAGGATGCACTCTTTATTTGTTTATTTATTTATTATTTATGGCTGTGTTGGGTCTTTGTTTCTGTGCGAGGGCTTTCTTTAGTTGCGGCAAGTGGGGGTCACTCTTCATCGCAGTGCGCGGGCCTCTTACTATCGCGGCCTCTCTTGTTGCGGAGCACAGGCTCCAGACGCGCAGGCTCAGTAATTGTGGCTCACGGGCCCAGCAGCTCCGCGGCATGTGGGATCTTCCCAGACCAGGGCTCGAACCCGTGTCCCCTGCATTAGCAGGCAGATTCTCAACCACTGCGCCACCAGGGAAGCCCCTATTATTATTTTTATAACATACTTTATAAGTGCTATCCGGTTTACTCTTACTACTAAGTCTAAGCAAACCTTTGGGTTGATAAATATTGTTACTGTCTAGTGAGATGTCTCCCTCATTTCTGGGACATTTCTGTTTAGAGAAGGGTTTCTTAACCTTGGCGTTATTCACATTTTGGGTTGGGTAATTCTTTGTTGTGGGGAACTGTCCTGTGTATTGTAGAATATTTAGTAGCATCCCTGGCCTCTCCCTACCAGATGTCCATAGCACACCCCTTAACCCCTATCCCAGTTATGACAATCAAAAATGTGTCCAGACATGCCAAATGTCCCCTGCAGGGCAAAATTATCCCTGATTGGGAACCACTGATATTAGAGGATAAACTAAATCTTAAGTTTGCTTTATGCTTGCAGAGTCCCTTGTCTTATTCCTTCCCATTAAATCTACCAGGTTAGTATTATCTGATACATAACTCCCCCAGGAAGCATTACCCATCTCGGTTTGAAAGAGAAAACTCCAGGAGAGGCATAAATTATTTCAAAATATACAGAAAATAAAAGAATAAAACTTTGAAAAATAATCAGGATTATTATTAAAAGGCTCATAGGACTTTCAGCAATGAGGCATTATTAAAATCCTTTAGCAATGAAATGAGAACTTTGAATTCTCCTACGAAGTGAACATAAAACATCCATAAAAGTGAGTTTATTAAATGTATTACTCAAACGCTTATCTGTACTAAGTTGTTCTGTACATATCCCACAGCTGAAATTTAATATGTGCCTGCAAGTCTTTAATTTGTAGTTCATTAGATTTGCTTATCTCTGTTTAAAATTTTGCCCCGAGTTCACATTTTCAATCAAGGCAACATTTGTACCTGCTAATCATATATTTGTGTTCCTTTCTTACTACCACTCCCCATATCCTGTAGAGAAATTCATTTAATAAAAACTATCCTGCAACTTTCACGACTTGCAGTGAATTTGTTGTCCATATAAATCTCTCTGGTTCAAACTTTTGAGATACTTCAACTCTGTGGTAGTATTACGGTCAGAAAAGGATAGATAGTAAGCAGGATTCAGAGATCATCAAAGGAGTATTTGGAAGAAGACGATGAGAGACACAGTACTTAAATGGAAAGGGATCCATAATCAAAGAAACAGTGATTTCTTGTGTGCCTTGGAGGTATGGACCATTATGTGCGGAAAATTTGACAAATGTTTAAAAAACATATACATTTAGAAGGAGGGAGGCCAAAATGTCACTAAGTATAGTTAACTCAGAAATCGTAGGACAGTATTAAGAGATGCCATGTCTCTGACACAGAAATCATAAATAATAGTAATATTTTCATTGAAGAGCACCTATATTTATCCAACACTTAATTTACTTAATAATGTTGTAAATGTTTATCATTCATTGTGGGGGAAAAAAAAGATTTAACCCAGGAAGAACTTCTTCCATTTGTCTGTAATAAAGAATAGAGAACATCTTACCCTCCCCCCTTCCCTATGTATTCCATACATATATAGCTACATACACACGCACGCACGTCTGTTAGTTTAGGAAATTTATAATCAAGATTGACACTTCTTAGGCCTCTCAACTTTCCTTAAATTTCCTCTCTTGAAAATGGGCCGAGAATGAGAAGCTCTAGTTTTTCCCCTTATAGAAGAATATAAATAAGGAAGAACTCAGGATAACTTTGTGGCCGATGGAGGAGGTTGGTTACCATGCCAGTGAGCTTTGACTTTTCTTGGCTTTCTATTTAATGTGGTCTTTGAAGAAATTTTCATGTGAAAGAGGTCTGTAGATAACACCACTGATCTATATGTAAACTTTTCAATTGTATGATGGAAAGGATATCTGGTTGTAGAATACATACTAAGCTGGATTGCTTTTTGCTTAACCTATAGGAAGAAAATGAGAAAAGAAGTCACCATAAGGACCACTCAGATAATGAATCTACGTCTTCAGATAAGTAAGTCGTTTGTAATGTCCACTTAGTATTTCTGTTTAAAAGGCATGTTTCTAATATTATCTCTCTTTTTAAGTTCTGGGAGGAGAAGGAAAGGACCCTTTAAAACCATAAAGTTTGGGACCAACATTGACCTGTCTGATGACAAAAAGTAAGTCTTCATAGTAGTGTTTCTGTGAACTGATGCAAAGAGGTTTCCTATTAGCAAGACTGAGAATTGTCTACAACTTCCTCTTCTGTTTTGTTCCTTGTCATTTTTCTAAGTTGATATACAAGTTTTAAGCAAATTATTTTTGCTAGGTTTTGTGATTATTTTCTTTGACTTAAAACTCTTGTACAAATTTTCCTCAAGACCCTTCTATATGTAGTTATACAATCATAAAATTATATTTATAATTATATAAAATATATTTATAAAATAGAATTATACAACAATTATAAAAATAGGGAAGTCAGTTTTTTTCTTTTATTTACTTAATTTTTATGCTTCTTTTTGTTAGGAAGTTTTCTTTGCAAAATTTAAAAATTTAAGCATTCCACGGTTTCCTCTGCAAAAGTAAAATATTTATAGATTTGATTGTTTTTCTGATTGGAACACAAGGTTTTTGAAGAAATGGTTAACTTCTACAAATATTTATAGCAGGGTTTCAATCTTGATCTGATATTTTATTGCAGGTGGAAGTTGCAGCTACATGAGCTGACTAAACTTCCTGCTTTTGTGCGTGTCGTATCAGCAGGAAATCTTCTAAGCCACGTTGGTCATACCATACTGGGTATGAACACAGTTCAGCTATACATGAAAGTTCCAGGAAGTAGAACACCAGGTAACTTTTATGAACTAACATATTGACACACAAATTGATCAAAATGCGAAACATGAAAAAGAGAACTGGATTCTTTCCACTTATAATGAATGAAACTGAAAGGCTTATTTCTATTACAAGATTTGACTCTTTAACTGAGCTCAGATTATTAAGATTTTTCCACTTGGTAGTATCTTTTTTGAAATATAATATCCCTGAAACAATAGCAATGTAATCTGGAAGCACGGTCATTGGAGCACTCCTGGGAAAATAAGTTCCTGTGACTTAAAGACTATTTTTGATCCCATCTACTGCAGTGTGACGGTTTTTTCTAAACTTAACTTTTACCACAATCACAATAAGAAATATATTTTACATTATGACTTAGTGCACATGTATGTATACAAAAACAGTTTCATAGAACAATACATTTTCTAATCTATTCCATTCTATTTCATTTTAAAAAGGTGTAGGTTGCAATCGTCTTATTGGGTTGCAATGTACAGTTTATAGCGACACTTGATGTGGAGACATTACTAGACTCACCATAGTATCTAGTCCAGACTTTACCACTAACTAGGCTTGTCACTTTGGCAAGTCACATTTCTTCTCTGGGTCTTTTTTTTTTTTTTCTCCATTTGTAAAATGAAGTTACATTGGTTTTAGACTTAAAATTCTGTCCGATACTAATGTATCATCTTTTTTGTGCTCCCTTTAATTGACATGAAATTTCACAGGGTGATGTTCAAAATATTTAACAATTAGGATGGGTGTTGGTAATAACGAGTTCAGTTGTACCAGTGCCTATAGGCAGCATATCACCCTCATGTGCTTGTTTGCTACTTGAAGTAGCCATGGTTTGAAGACCAGATTGCTTCCTTCTTTATTACCTGCTTATTTAATTGTAACTAAAAAATTGTTTCAGAATAGGCCTGTGCTTGTGTCTGGGTAACGTACGTCAGTGGTTCCCAGTTCTGGCTGCTCATTAGAATCTTCTGGTAAAGTTTTAAAAAATATATAGTTGACTAATATCTGGAGATTGGGATCCAGGCATCCATATTTAAAAAAAAAAAAAAAAAAAAAGTTCTCCAGAGGATTCTAATGTACAGCCAGGATTAGGCTGTAGTTTTTGTCCTCAGGCCATTGGAAGCCTAATTTTGTGATATTTTATCCATAATTGGATAAAGTGGAAACAGTTCTGGAATAAATGGCAGAAGACCTATCTACTCCCTGCTCTGTCGTTTAGATTCCAATGTAAATGCTAACTAAGCAAGTTATTCGAACTCTCTAGAGTTCATTTTTCTTATGCATGTAGTATTGGACTGGTTCTATTAAGATTCATTTCAACCGAAATTTTCTCTCATCAATTTGAATTATTTTATGCAAATAGTATTATCCCCACATCAAAGAATGCAGTTTTTCATTACAGATCAAGGGGAAAGCAAACTTGATAGATCACTTTGTCACTTGTGTCTAGACTGTTGGGGTTTTTTTGGTTGGTTTATATACAGGGTATTAGTTTTTCAGAAGTGTCCTATGGAACGTTAAAGAATTCTCTAAAGAATTCCCTTAGGGTAGTGCTGTCCAATAGAAATATAATGCAAGTCACATATGTGACTTAAAATTTTATAGTAACATTAATGTAAAAAGAAATAGGTGAAATTAATTTTAACCCAGATATATCTAAATATTATCATTTTAACATGTAATCAGTATAAAAATTATTGGGACTTCCCTCCCTTTTTATATTGTCTTTGAAATCCAGTATGTACTTTGCAGTTGCTGCACATCTCAGTTCACATTACCATATTTCAGGCGGTTACTGTATTAGACAACTTGGTATTAGAAGAAATGTTAATTAGTTCTGTTCAGTTTTTAAAAGTTATTTTGAGTACTTTTTCATGGGGCAAACACTTCGTTCCTGGAGTTACCTAGATAGGTATGTTACCTGCTTTAATGGACTTTATGATCAGTCTATGTTCTAAACTAGAGATGCTCTCAGGCTCTATCCTGAAAGGTTTTTAGTAAGGTGATGGGGTCCCAACATCTCTAATTTTAATTAGAGGTAAATTTTATTTAGAGTCCATGCCATGGACAATTCCAGCCATCTACCTGTGGTAAGAGACAGTTGTAAGTATTAAGAGTACTGTCTTCACATTATACTGTGATACATAGAAGAGTCAGGGTGTCGTGTGCACAGACGGTATGGCAAGAGCAACTACATTTTTCTTTATTGAGGTAAAAGTCACATAACAAAAGTAACCCCTTTGAAGTGTGCAGTTCAGTCACATTTAGTACATTCACTGTGCCGTGTAGCCATCACCTCTGTGTAGTTCCAAGACATTTTCATCAGCCCAAAAGGAAACCCCATACCCATTAAGTAGTCATCCCATTTCCGCCCTTCTTCTCAGCCCCTCGCAACCCCTAGTCTGCTTTCTGGCTGTATAGAGTTACCTGTTCTGGATGTTTCATATGAATGGAATCATATAGTATGTTGCCTTTTGTGTCTGGCTTCTTTCACTTAGCATGTTTTTGAGGTTCATCCATATTGTATCAATGGTTCATTTCTTCTTATGGCCGAATAATATTCCATCGTATGGATATAGAACATTTTTTATCCATTCATCACTTGAGGAGCATTTGGGATGCTTCCACTTTTTAGCTGTTGTGACTACAGTGTTTCTATAAACATTCATGTACAAGATTTTGTTTGAATGCCTGTTTCCACTTCTTTTGGTTATATACCTAGAATTAGAATTGCTGGGTCATATAGCAATTCTGTGTTTAACTTTCTGAGGACTTCCAAACTGCTTTCTACAGCAGCTGCAGCATTTTACATTCCTGACAGCAATGTGCAAAGGTTCCAATTTTTCCACATCCTCACCTGCATTGATTTTTTTTCTTACTATGGTTGACCTAGCGGATATGACATGTTTTTTCATTATGGTTTTGATTTTCATGTGCTTGTTGTCCATTTGTATATCTACTCTGGGGGAAATGACTGTCAAGTTCTTTCTTCATTTTTTAATTGAGTTGTTTGTCCTTTTGTTGTTGAGTTGCAAGAGTTCTTATATATTCTGGATATTAATTCTTTATCAGATACATGATTTGCAGTATTTGCTCCCATTTTGTAGGTTATCATTTCACTCTCTTGATTGTGTCCTTTGATGCACTAAAGTTTTAAATTTTGATGAAGTTCAATCTATTCATTTTTCCTTTGGTTGCTTATGCTTTCGGTGTCATATCTAAGAAACCATTGCCAAATCCAGAGTTGTAAAGATTTGCCTCTATGTTTTCTTCTTAGATTTTTATAGTTCTAGCTCTTATATTTAGATCTTTGATTCATTTTGAGTTAGATTTTTGGGTATGGTATGAGCTAAGGGTCCAACAGTATTCTTTTACATATAGCTATCCTGTTGTCCCAGCACCATTTGTTGGAAAGACTATTTTTTCCTCTGTTAAATGATCTTGACACCCTTGTTGAAAATCAGTTGACCATAGATGTATGGGTTTATTTCTGGAATCTTGATGTTGTTCCACTGACCTATATCTCTGTCTTTATGCCAATACCACACAGGTTTGATTACCCTACCTTTGAGGTAAGTTTCAAACTTGGAGTGTGAGTCTTCAGCTTACGTAGTTATCTTTACTGTGGTCCTTTATCTCTTCATAGGGCTTTCTGTTACTGTCTTATATTCTTTCATTTCAACCTGAAAAACTCTAGCATTTCTTACAGAGCAGATTGACTAGATTCTCTTTTATTTTTGAAGAATAGTTTTGCCAGATTCTTGGTTAATTTTTTTTTCCTTTCAGCAATTTAAATGTGTTAAGCCATTGCTTTCTGGCCTCCATGGTTTCTGATATGAAACCAGCTATTTTATTGATGATCCGTGTATGTGACAGTCACTTCTCCTTTTCTTCTTTCTAGATTTCCTTTGCCTTTCTACAGCTTGATTATTAATGTGTCTTAGTGTGGATCTTTTTGAGTTTATCTTTCCTAGAGTTCCTTGAGCTTCTTGGATATGTAGATTCATGTCGTTTGTCAAATTTGGGAAGTTTTTGACCATCATTTCTTCAAATATTCTTACTGCCCTTTTCTCTTCTTCTTCTGGGACTCCCACAATGCATGTGTTAGCATATTTGATGGTGTCGCACAGGTCTCTTAGGGTCTGTGAATTTTTTTTCATTGTTTGCTTTCTTCTCCCCAGAATGTATAGTTTCATTTGACCTATCTATAAGTTTGCTGATTCTTTCTTTAGCCTGTTCACATCTGCTATTGAGAAGCCCACTAGTGAATTCATTTCATTTACTATATTTTCCAGCTTCAACTTTTATTTCCTTCCTTATTATGATTTCTGTCTCTTCACTGATAATCTGTTTGTTGAGACATCATTCTCCTTGTTTCCTTTTGGTTTTTTTTTTTTTTTTTCCAACTTATTTTTTTGGCTGTGTTGGGTCTCCATTGCTGTGTGCGGGCTTTCTCTAGTTGTGGTGAGTGGGGGCTACTCTTTGTTGTGGTGTGCGGGCTTCTCATTGCGGTGGCTTCTCTTGCTGCAGAGCACGGGCTCTAGGCACGCGGGCTTCATTAGTTGTGATGCATGGGCTTAGTTGCTCCGCGGCATGTGGGATCTTCCCGGACCAGAGCTCGATCCCGTGTCCCCTGCATTGGCAGGCGGATTCTTAACCACTGCACCACCAGGGAAGTCCCTCCTTTTGTTCTTTTACATGGTTTTCTTTAGCTCTTTAAGCATATTTTAAGATAGTTGATATAAAGTGTTTGCCTAGTAAGTCCAGTGTCTGTGCCTTTTCAGGAATAGCTTTTGTTAATTTCTTTCTTTTTTTTTCCTTTTCTTTCGGTGACTGAACAATACTTCCTTGTTTCTTTACATGCCTCGTGATTTTTTGTTGAAAACTGACTTTGAGTATTTGAGTATATTCTCTGTAGGATGTAGTCTCTGAAGTCTTTGTACATTTAGCATAGTGCTCTGCTAGTGTTTTGACATTTTGAATATTACGATGCAGCAGTTACAGAAATCAGATTCTCCTCTCTAAGATTTGTTGTTGTTGCTTGTTGTGGGCCATAGTCATCTATTCGTTTAGTGACTTTCCACACTTCTTTTTTCTGTTATACATATACGTATATCCGCTCTTTTTTAGATTGTTTTCTCATATAGGCCATTACAGAGTATTGAGTAGAGTTATACAGTAGTTACTAGTTATCCTTGTTAGTTATCTATTTTATATATAGTATTCACACTATTTTTGCAAAGACTGTATTCCTTGTCGTGTGTGGGCACTGAAGTCTCCTTTCTATTAATTATCTCAGCAGTGATATGACAGGGATTTCTTTAAATGCCTGGTGGCCAAAAAAGGAAAGAAGAGTGGGAAAAAGAAAAAAGAATTCTCTAGGTCTTTGCAGATTGCCTCCATTTTTTTTAAAATTTATTTATTTATTTTACTTTGGCTGCGCCAGGTCTTCATTGCGGCACACGGGATCTTTTAGTTGCGGCATGCGGCTTCATAGTTGTGGCACACGGGCTTCTTAGTTGCGGCATGCGAACTCTTAGTTGCAGCATATGCATGTGGGATCTAGTTCCTGGACCAGGGATTGAACCCGGGGCCCCTGCATTGGGAGTGCAGAGTCTTACCCACTGGACCAGGGAAGTCCCGATTGCCTCCATTTTGAGTCACTTCTTCTACACTTAGCCATGCTGCTTACAACTCTAGCTTTTACTTCCTTGCTTGCACTGAGCCTAAAGGTCAGCGAGAGGTTAGTTTATGGTCTTCTTAGGATTTTTTCTGAGCATACCTCTTGCCCTGCGTATGCGTTTGGCTTCTGAGTTCTACAGTATACACAGGAACTTTTCAAAGCCTTTATTCCCCTAAAATCTCACTCCCCAGCTTTTCCTTCCAAGCCTTTGGCATGTCTGTTGTTTGCCCCAACTGGTTATTTTGTTTGTTTTGTTTTTGGTTTTGTCCTTGGTGGTATCAGCTTGTTCTTTACTTTAGTCTTACAGTGTTTTGGGGGGGCTCCTCCTCCATTGAAATGCTTGCCCTGATAGAGTACTGAGGTAGGTGAAACAAAGAGAAATCCCTTCTGTCAGTCTTTTGGGGAAACTGCAGTGTAGACAAAACAGAGGAACACAGTTCTTTGGGAACAAGATTACTCTGCTCCCTCCAGAACCAGGGACACTCACACTAGCCATACAAACTACTCTTTTAAGTCCACTGCCACACTGGTGGTGGAGGTAGAGATAAGGTAGGTTACATAAAGAACTCCTACTGTGTTTAAGTCACCTTTTCTTTTTGTCAGTTGCTTGGTTACTGTAAACCTTTGACTTATTGTCCAGATTTCTAGTAAGGTTGCTTCTGACAGTTTTCACTAGATTTTTTTTGTTTTTTTTTTTTTTTGGTGTTTCTGGCAAGTTCCCCCAGAGTTCCCTGCTCTGCCATCTTTGTTGATACCACTCCTGCAGCTACATTTTGAAAATTAGACTTCCTGCCTCTTTACTGATGTCCTAATACTACTTGTGAGAAATGGGGATTAGTTCACAAGGAAGAAGTGGTAACAATATCAATAATAGCTAATATTTATTATATACCATGTATTAGGCACTATTAGAAGCAGTCCTTACTTCATTGATCCTCAGAACAACCCATTGACTTACCAGAATCATTATCATCAAATCTTACAGGAAACTGAGTCAGAGGTTTAGAAACTTGCCCAGGTTCACATAATGACTAAGCGAAGGAGCCTGGCTTCAAAACCTAAGCTTTTAACCATGATTTAGGTTGTCTTCCACAGAAGCTCCTACTGAATAAGTTAGGAGTTGACCAAACTCAGCTCTAAAACTAGACTTGACACAAAAATGCTATACAGATAAACAATTGAATAGCACTGGAGCATTCTCTGTTGAACATTTCCAAGGTTTCATTTCTAAAGACACATTTTTCTATAGAATTTATTGTCTGCTGATTACTTTTTTCTTTTCACATTTCAGGTCATCAAGAAAATAACAATTTCTGTTCAGTTAACATAAATATTGGTCCAGGTGACTGTGAATGGTTTGTTGTTCCTGAAGGTTACTGGGGTGTTCTGAATGACTTCTGTGAAAAGTAGGTTTCCAAACTGAATTTTCTTTAAACATAATTATTCAAAAATAGTAATTGTAAAGGGCAGCTTACTAAGCTGGATATCCTAACACATGTAACCAGTTTTCACTTAACCATTCAGCAGAAAATTCATTTAAAATGATTTGATTACAAACCTATTATTTTGTGTTATTGGGAATACTTTAAGAAAGATGCCTTGAAACCACTTCATGTAGTAGTAATAGTCTTGAATTTAGGGGGTAGAAAGTTGAGTTGTTTACTGGGTTCATTAAACAATTGATGTGTAAATACTTGTTCATGTGAAAGATCTGTATTAAAAGAAAAATTATTCTACTATAAATGGTTTTAGAAGTGGAAGGAATTCTATAATTGAGTACCCTTATAGGTGGTTAATAACACAAGCTTGAACGTATTACTCTTTGCTATATCGTCATGATATAAATTCTTTTTAAAACTACATTGACAACTTTTCCTATAAAGGAATTTTATAAAATTTAAACAGCAGCTTCAGATTTTGTTTCCTAGAATTCAAAGAACTCACATAGTGGAAATGTTCCTTTCCTTAAGATCCTAGAAACTGTTCATTTAATTATCTTGTGTTAAAGGGTACCTTGGAATTGTTTTCATTGATTTAAATTTAATTATTTGTCTTACTGTGTTTTAAAAAAATACTCCATTACTTAAGAACCTGATATTTTTTCCATTAAAAATTGGAAAATTATTATGGTTAAACACATAAATTATACATACATTTGGTGTTATTCCCCCCAACCCAGTAAGATAAAGAGAGAAAAAACCACCAAAAACATTTACATGTGAGAGACTTTGAAAACTAATTACACACATATTCCACATACTAATTTATAATATTTAAATTTTGGGTTAAAAGATCGTTGCCATAAATATCTTGATTTAGTATGAAGTGTAAATATAGTTGCAAAAACAACCATAATAATCCAAAATTTCTTTATATACAAGCAAAAGATAATCACCTTTTATTGTCTTTATCTAATGTATAGGTTTCCTTTAATGTAAGAAAGCTCAAGATGTGGAATTTTAAAGTTTCAAATGCTGTGATGAAATAACCTGATCTACTTTAATCTATACTGGACCAGCAATCTGGTGGTAGCAGAGAAAGAACTGTGTCATGTAGGAAATCTCTATTGTGCTGCAGGAATATTTTTATTTCTTAAACTTTGAGATAGTAGTACATTATTGCAGCTATAGTACAGTGATCCTTGTTCATTATTTCTGAGTAGGGATTGACTATTGTTAGGATTTAGTTTTTTTTCCTATCTGAATGTAGAGGTAACCTGAGAATAAAGAATAATTAGAATAGGCAGATAATGTCTAAAAAGCTTGAACATGTGGATAATTTAAAAGTCTGAAGGGTCAGGTAAATTTAAAACTAAGTTGCAGAAATAGCACTTGCTACCTCTGCATTTCAGTGTAATTTTGTTTCACATAAGGATACTTCCTTTGATAGTAACTGATTTGACCATGTCTGTATAGTTTGTTTTATGACTTTAGATAATATCTGTCATGAAATAACCATTCACTTGACTATATGATAAAGAGGATGCTTGATTTGTTTCTTTTTTGTAAGTTTGATTTTTTGTTTTTTTAACTTAGCTATTGATTATTAGGTGGTCTTACTTGATTGCTTGCTTGCTTTTGGTTAGAAAGTTTTTTCTAATTTTATAACAACACATGGGTTAAGCAGGACTAAGATTTGTGTTTATAACCATACTTGGCTTTATAGGCAAGTTTTTCTGCACTGTATGTAGTTTAAAAAATACTTCGTATCATATCATGATGAAGTAGAATAAGAAGCCAGATTTTAAAGGAAAAGCTTAGTAATATGATCTTTAGAATGTCTCCAAAGTATCGGTGGTGGTGGTAGTGGTGATGATTGTTATTTGTGCATGTATGTTCATTTTTGATAAAGTTTTTTTTTCAACCGCATAGTTTTAGTTAGCTAGTCATCAAAACTGTACAGAGACTGACGTGCTGCTCCCTTTCCTGCTTAAGATTCAAAACAGCAGTAGAGAACATTTCTGTTTTCTATTCTGCTTTTCCTCAGACATTGAACTTATATATCTGCCATGGCGTTCCTGTTTATGGATTTAGATGACTTGATGCCAACTCCACCTTCCATTTACCTGTTAGAGATTTCTAGATGTGCCAAGGAAAAGGGTTTGATCAAAATAGCCTGTAGTGAAATGAAATTAAAGGTTAATATATATAAGTGTTACTTAAAAATAGCTTTTGATTTCATTTGGATCTTTGAAAAATCAGTGGAAGGTAGTAATACTGATCTTTGGATAAGTCATCTACTACCTAACTGTAACTTCACTCACTTTACATACTGCAGTTTCTTATTGCATAAGCAGTAAGTTTCAAGTGCAATGAATGAGCATATTTTTAAAAACTTTTGATAATGTCTTTCAGTCTTATAATGAACTTATTAAAGTACTTGATCCATTTGCAATATTTTTTCTTATTCCAGAAATAATTTGAATTTCCTAATGGGTTCTTGGTGGCCCAACCTTGAAGATCTTTATGAAGCAAATGTTCCAGTGTATAGGTTTATTCAGCGACCTGGAGATTTGGTCTGGATAAATGCAGGCACTGTGCATTGGGTTCAGGCTATTGGCTGGTGCAACAACATTGCTTGGAATGTTGGTCCACTTACAGGTATTTTAAAGAATATGCTTTAAAAAAAAAAAAAAAACTAACAACTTTAATTTATAAGGGATTCTATCTGATGGGTTTATTCTTTTTTTTCTTGGAATATAACTCACTAAAAATTGGAGGAAGAATGCCTCCTTGAGTAAAATTTTAATTTGTAGTACAAGATACTAAGTTAACAAATAGAAATCCAAGACTGTAGATCTCAGCAAATAACAAATTTATGTCTTTATATACAAGAGGTACTTTTAATAATTTTTAGAGTGCTTTTTAAAGGAAACCCTTTATGGGAGAAAGCAAAGTACAAAATTTCATTCTTTGAAATTTTTCTTTTATCTGGTATGTCATATGAATAGCCCTGTTATGTCAAAATCTGTTTGATTTATGCCTGCCTTCAGGCAGTAGATATTTAAGATTAAGAATATGGCCTCTGGAGCCAGAAAGACCTGGATTAGGACCAGGACCTGGCTTTTGCAACTTTGGGCAAGTTATATAACCTCTCTGGGCCTCAATTTCTTCATCTGTATAATGGAAATGATAAAATTAATAAGGTAATGGTAAAGATTAAATGGTATAGTGTATCGAAATACCTCAGAACAAATGCGTGGCACAAAGTTATAGTAAGCACTCTTTACATGATCGCTACTATTATTATTACCACAATTATCAAAAAAACATTAAAAATACTTTTGTAATGTTTTGAGATTTTCAGAATTGGTGTTGATGATATCACCTGAGAAGGTGATAATGGTTATCTTCATATCTTTGGTACTTTGGGTTGCTTTATAACTGTTTTTTTTTTCCTAGCCTGCCAGTATAAATTGGCAGTGGAACGGTACGAATGGAACAAATTGCAAAGTGTGAAGTCAATAGTACCCATGGTTCATCTTTCCTGGAATATGGCACGAAATATCAAGGTCTCAGATCCAAAGCTTTTTGAAATGATTAAGTAAGTGCTTTCTAAAACTGCTGTAGTCCCTCTCTTTTTGGGGAGTGTTAACTATTCAGTACTTTTTCCCCCCATAGACTTATGTTGACATCAAAACAAAATGGTCCAGATGTCTAGCAAAATGTAATATAAGAGAATCCACATGTTAAAAGTATTTTTCCCTTCCCCATAGTCAGTACACTATGGTACAAAGAGGAACAAAGGCACAAATAATTCTAAACCAGCAGATTCACAAACAAACCTGTGCTGAACCACTCAATTCCTAGGAGAACTTTAGTTTTAATATTGAAAGACTGCACTTAGTATCAGGGCGAGGGAATGGCATCACAAAAGTATTTTCTGGTACAGAGAAATTAGCATTTAATATAGGGATTTGACTTAAACGTTAATTTTAAAATTTTTAATTAAATCATCCATCTTATAATTGTCCCTTTTCTTACCTGCTTTAAACACTTAATTCAAGTTATTTGAATACATATACCCCAGTAACCTTCTCATTTATTGTCACAGTTTCTATCCTAGCTATTTTATAAATCTATTTAGAAGTAATATTTTCAAACAGTGCTATATAGCAGTGTTTCCCTAAACTGTGTTTTCTACCACTATTATGTCTAACCCCAAAAGGTGAGGAATTCTGGTCAAAGAAATATGGGAAACGATGGATTATATAAAGTTCAACAAGTCCTTTATTTTCTAATTTTTTGTGAAATATTTTAGAGACTGTAAAGTTGGTATTATTTTTTGTGTGGGGGAGAAGGATTATAATGTATTTCCCAAACATATTTGTTTGACCAGTATCTTTGAAGAATTGATATCAAAAACTCATTCTGAAATACACTGCTTTATACTCACTGATAAAATAAGTTTGTCTTCATCTTAGTTAAAATAGTACTTAAGTATTTTTCCTACAGCTATATTAATTTGGTCAGCATGTGTTGTTTTCAAACTACTGTTTTTTGAAAGGAATCCTAGCTTATTAAAGTGATTTCAAACCTAAATCTAAAATTTTATTCAAACAAAAACTGTGGGGTCAAGGTAACATGCCTGTGGATTATCTTATTCCTTTATCATTTGCACTAGTTTTTCTAGTCCTGGGCAGAAGTGGTAGGGGGAGACAAAAGGTAACAAAAAGCAAATCATAGCAAGTAATGTACAAATCCTTTAAAAAGTTGGATTTTAGGTACCATACTCTATAAATGTAATTGGTAATGGGGTTATCCTGTTATATCTCAGATTGGTCTTTTGCTCTGAATATTAAGTTCAGGGTTACTTTTGGGAGAAAAAATTACATAAAGTCACTGAAGATATTTAGTAAGCTGGAGGAAATAGGCATAAACTAGAGGCTGATTCAGATCACCTGACGGTAAAGGGATGGTGCAGTATAGAAACAATTTATATATAACAGCTATGAAGACTGAAAGTGACTGATTACATTTTTGGATAGGTTAGGATTTTATAATTGGAAAGGATTTTAGAGGTCATTTAGTTAGGACTTCTGCTTAATGCAGTAATCCCTTCTATAACATCTATAATTTGTGGGCATCCAGCAACTTCTTGAACATTCTCATTACCTCACTATAATTCTTGAAAGTTCTTTACAAATTGGCCTGTAATCTACCTGTCATTTGGTCCCAATTCCCTAAATATATTTGGGATTTAGATCAGATCCCATTCAACAAGTGTTTGAGAACCAGCTCTATACCAAACACTGTTCTAGGCTCTAAGGATAGACATAGCAGTGTGTAAGTTAAAATCCCAGACCTCAGAGGACTTAAATTCTAGTGGAGCAAGGCAGACCTCCAGACAGTTGAATAAATTACTGATAAATAATATGACTAAGACAAAATAGATAATATTTGGGGGGTGAGGGTGAGAGTGCTGCTTTTTCTAAAATGGTCAGGGAAGGTGTCTGGGAAGATGAGTTTTGTGTTTAGACCTGAATAATGAGATGGAGTCAACCAGGCAGAGATCTAGGGGTACACCATTTCAGGCCCAGGGAGCAAGTGAAGACTGAATTGGGAATAACTTTGGCATGTTTATAGGGCAAAAAGACCAGTATGACTATGGCAGAATGAGAGAGAGGGGTAACAATAAGCTCAATGAACTGACCAGGAACCAGCTTGTGCATGGACTTTTAGAACATGGTAAGTTTATAAATCAATTCAGGGTGTTACAGGTTACCATTAGAGGATTTTAAGCAGGAGAGGGATGGGTTCTGATTTAAACTTTAAGAAAATGAATCTGGTTGCTTTGTAGAGAATGGATTCCAAGGGGCAAGTTTAGAAGTGTATGTAGGGGGTCAGTTAGGAGGCAGTTGCAACAGGATAGACCATCCTGGACAGATATTAACCCAAGGGGGTAGAAAGAGGGATTAAAGTAGGGGCTGTAGTAGAGCTAAAAGCTCACGGCACTTGCTCACAGATTGGATATTGGGGGAAGAGGGAAAAAGGAATCAGAGAAAAGATTATTGTCATATTCTCTTCTTCCTATCTGGTCTTTGGTATTTAAACATCTGACCTCTATCATCTTTTCATCCCGCTCACCCCCATCATCCTTGTCGTCCTTCTAGACTCCTTCCAGTTTATCATTGTCCCTCTTAATATTTGAAATGTTGAGCATTGACACTTGCATTATCTTTATCTTAAGGTTGCCTTGTGTTAAAATTGGATACACATAATTTGAATATTTTTTTACTTAAAATTACTGGTGATACTGTTGTTCCTCATACCTTCCTTACATTTATTTAGCCTAAGTAAATGCACTTATGTACTTACCTTATTCCATTTTTACTCTGAGCTACAAAGTGTCCAATCATTTGAATCTTGATTGCATTCTTCATTATATTAAGAATTCTGTTCCCAGCTTGAGTTGTCACGAGATATGATTAGCAAGCTCTGTTTGTCATCATGCAGATTGAAAATGTTAACCATAAATCCAGACCCCTAGGCCTTACTCTGTAAACTTCCTTTTTAAAATACAGTCATTCATCTATTGCTGAAAGTATACTTTTCACCAGCCAACATTGCTCCCTTTCTTTTGTTTATACTTTCTTTCATTTAATGAATATTTGCTGACTGTATACAAGGCTCTGGGTTAGGCACTGAGAGGGTATGTATATGTGTATATGGCATAGTTCCTGTCTTGAAGTAAAAGTTAGTGCATACAAATAAATAGATTGAAAGAAATGCAACAGACCCACTCAATTCTTTCCAGCCCCACGGAGTCAGAGAAGTCTGTGTATTTTGGGGAGCAGATATTTTGTGTGAAGGGTAAAGATGTGGAGGCAGGGAGAGGAGAGAGGTATAGCACCTAAAGCCAACTTAAGACCAAACTCTTGCACCATCGGAAAGATTCCCAAGTTCATCCATAACACAATAGTATATATACATACCATGTCTCCTTCAGTCCAACACAGTCATGTTTTCCTTCAGTGAGGGAATAAATCCCTTTTCTTCAGTAGAGCTCCAGACAAAATATTCAGCTTACGTTGGGAGACCCCGTTGCACTAACTACTAAAATCATACTCAGCGTGGTAAGCTGCTTACATTGTGAGCAGCTCAGGGGAAGTCCGGCTGCCTAGAGGAAAGGTAAATGCGTACTCGCTTCAGATTATCTTCTCTTCCACCTGCTCTCATTTTCTCCCTAATACCTCCTCCTTTGCCCTCCCTTCTGACTTCCTTCCCTACTGTGTATTTGCACAAACTTAAATGTATTATATGATGCAACTCTGCTGTATATATGTTGACAACAGTTGGTGGTATATTCTGGCTTGAGTGTGCTCACACACAATGTGTGTGATGAGTAGTAGAATAAGAAAGATATAGTTGTAAAAGTTCTTAGTGGCAGATCATGTGTTGTGTGCCCAACTTAAGTTTATTCTGTTGGAGAGCTTTTGGTAGGTTTTTAACTAATACGATCTAATTTGAGTTTCATAAAGATGTTTCTAGCAGTTAAATAGATAGAATTAGCTTCTGGATGATAAGATAAAGAAGTGAATCAAAGATACTCTGGGTTTTCAAGTCTGAGTTCTAGATGGTTTAGTAATAATGTTAGTTAATAAACTGAGCTTGGTCCTTAGCCAGGCACTGAGCAAAGTGCTTCCCAGACTGTATCTCAGGTATGCCTCTCAGCATCCCATGGTCACCCATTTGGTTAGAGCGAGATTTAAGCCCATATCTGTCTTATGTAAAAGCCACTTGGATATATCTGTGGCATGGGGCTTCATTTTGAAACAGTGGCAGGTTTGAGGAGCCAGTAAAATAGTTGTATAGAGCCGTTTATTAGAAGCTGTAGTAAATGCAGGATTCCAGAGAGCAAAGTCAGAGCTGACTGACTAGGGGATCTTCTACCTAGTGCTTCGTGATTGCCTTGAGAGGAAGAGGAGGGGGGCGTTGGGGATAGAACTTGGGGGAATACTTCTATTTAAGAAAAGCAAATAGGTGAACTAGATAAAGGTCAGAAGACAACACAGAGAATATATTGTTACAGAAATAGAGAGGGAGTCTTTTTCCGCAAGCTTAGTTTCGCTTTAAAACTGTTACATCCACATCATTGCTTTGCTCCTCAAGTCTAGTATTCTGCCAACAAGGGAAGTGGTATTAGTTTGTTCTGGCTTGTGAGCTATACCAGTTCTTAAGAAATGGTTCTCCATTGCAGTTCCTTCCCTCTGCTTTGAGTCATTTTCTTCATCTCCTTCCTTCCTGTTCACTCTACCATCCACAACAATTTGACTTTCTGTATGCTCCTGTCACTTCTCTTGCTGAGGTCACCAGTGACAACCAACTATTCTAAATGTACAAAGGCACAGATGTACTTTCTTTAAAATCCCCATGTGTACCTCCAGTCTGACCCCCACTTACCTTGTCAGCCATTTCTCCATTTCTTTTAGATGTGTGCTTGAATTTTCTATTTTTATCACTTTATTTGGTATTTTAAACCGTCTTTAATACGAACTGCAATTTTTACACACCATCCCTTTTCTTCTTTGAATTATCTTTCAGTAAAGCATTAATTCAGTATACATTGAGCGTATGAATTGTAGGCTATTTAAAAAAAATAATAATCATCACCTAGACATAACAAGTGAATGGAGAAGATTTGCAAAGATGGTCTTCTTCCTTATTATTGTTTTTTTTTAGTTCTTAAAATACTGTGAATTTACAATGTGTGACTTTTAGGTTTTCATGGTTAAATGCTTAGTCTGCCCAACCATAAAGAATCTAAGGAAAATTTACTTTGTGCCTTCTTATCCAGTCATTCACTCGGCTCTACCCAGTTCTTTTCATTCTTTTATTTGTTTAATCTACATTATGAACTGAGTTGGAACTCAGGTATAGTGCTAGGTGACAGAAGGATCTGATCACTTCTCAGGCTGCTTAAAATAAATGGGGAAGTAGTCAAAACGTTCAAATACATGATCTTTGCTTTAATGATGGAGATACTGTTTTAAAAATAAATGGGAGAGCATAGAGGAAGGCGCTTCTGAGAGAGGGGAACATTTAGGAAAGGCTTCATAGAAGTAGTACTACAGCTTCATAGTCCTTTATCCTAAACCCCTTAGGCCAAATGTGTTTTGGTATTCAGAATTCTTTGGATTTAGAAAGGTAAAACAGTACATTTATTTTACCCTCCCACCAGAGTTTGTGGCAGTGTGCTAGCATCAAACACATTAATATTTCTGCAGTAAAACATATAAATAGTCACTCTGATGAGCTAAGTGAAAACTATAAAAAGCCCCAGGTCAAGTTTCAACACCAATGAGTTTATGCAAAATTTATGAAAAATTTGTGGGACTATAAGAGATTATGAACTGTATTTGCACTGAGTGATTAATAATGGGACATGATGTTCTCTCCTATTGTCACCTACTAATCCCTTCTTATCATTTTGAGAATGAATTACCTGTGGTTATTTTAAAAAGTCAACACCACTCTTGTTTTTTTCTTTGCACTTTTAAATTCAAGTTGGGTCTTTTAGAGCCCTACAATTCCATAAAGTCCTTTATCTGAGTAAGTCATTTAGTAAATCTCAAAATTTCTACATTCTAGCTATTTTTCTAAAATACGCTAATCTTCATACTCCTTCACATTCTTCCAGATGTCTCCTACATTGGCATGAGTCAGTATCATTCAAGGAATATTCATTATCTTGATTACTTCTTTTCATATTTCAGTGAACTTGACTTGAAAAGTTCACAGCCTAACTCCTTAGGAACATTTTAGTGGAAGCTCAGTGCGTAACTTCTCTTTTGGTTTCCTTTCACTGTTCAAATGAACATAAACTTTTTTCCACATACCCCATATGCTGCAAGTAAGCTTAGTTTCTCCTTCTTTAGACTAAACTTTCAAATGTCTCTCAGGATTAAGCCCTGCTCGTTCATTTATATCAGCTGAAGAGTGTAGATTTAAACTTTTGTTGCTAAAAATTTCAAGTAGACTTCACATTGGCAGCAGCTGCTAATGAGAAGCCTTTAGAATTTCTAATATTTTTAATAATGATCAAATTTGCATGCTAGATCACTTGACAGCAAGATGAAGTACTAAATGGAGGGCAGAAGATTTAGAGGCATATTAATTAGAAGGTAGTTGCTACATTTCAGACAAAAGGAAAGACAAAGGATAGAAGGTAAAATAGGCATATTGGTTGATTGGGTGGTAGAGGTGAGAGGGGAATCAGTATTGCTGGGGCTTTGTCTTGGGCCATGCAGTGGGATATTTGTGCTTATTGATGAAACTGGGAGTAAAGGAAGAAAAGAGGAAATGGGTTAGATATAGGACATGATGATTACCAGATTGGCTGGCTTTAGACACGTAGAACTTGAATTCCTTTTACGATGTTTCAGTGGGAATCTCTTTAAAGTAATCAGATGGATATATGGTTCTATTGTTTAGAGAAGGAGTCTGAGATACACATTTGTATCTCTCAGCTGGCTGATAGGTAATCCCTGCTAAGGTATTAGCTGTTGAGTTTTCTGAACCATTAGCCATTCTTAAAGTAGAGCAGTGCCCACGCAAAGAAATGAATTAAGGAAGACAATAAATGTAAAGCTACTGATCTCTTCCTTTTGTTCACTGAACTGTGACCGTTTTTCCATGTTAATATATCTTATCCTTTAAAACATATTAAATTTGCCTGTAACACATTACTGCATGCCCCCTCCCAAACTTACTTATACTTTTTCCTCCAACTTTTTCTTTTGAAACTTTTTTATTCTACAAAAAAAAAGCTGAAAGAATAGTACAATCAGTACCTAGATAACTTCATCTGGAGTCATCAGATGAGTTTTTGCCACATTTCCCTATCAGTCTCTGTATTCACATACTTGCGCACATACTTTTTTGGCTGAGTTATATGAAAAAGTAATTCGCAGATGTTATGACATGTCACCCCAGATATTTCAACCCGTATCTCTTAAGAGTAAGGATATTTATTCTCACATAACCACAGTACCATTTACCATACATAAGAAATATGGAGTTCAATAGTAATCAGCTAATACATAGTCTACATTTAAATTTCCCAACTACCCAGAATGTCTTTAGCTCTCCCCCTCCCACCTCCATCCAAATTGAATCAAGGTTCACATTGAATTCAGTATGTAGTCATTGTGTCTTTAGTCTCTTTTAAATCTATGGGAGTCTTTTCTCATGATTTTTATTTTGAAGAGAGTAGACCTTTGTGTTGTATAGAGTTCCATATTTTGGATATGTTTTCTCATAATTTTATTTGGGTTATACATTTTTGAGAGTAACTGTTGATGGCGTTTACCTTTGGTAAACCCGTGTCCCACTCCAGTAGAGACTCTGTTATAGATATTTTCATTAGTGAGTCCTGAGTGAATGAAGTTTTAAGTAGGCAGTTTAAAACTTAAAGTTGAGAGTGGGGAGATTATTGCTGCTTTTTATCCATCTTCTTCATAATATACAGTTTTTACCCTTTGATTTTAATTTTAAACTAGTTGATTGAGAGCTAAGAGAAACCCTCATTCTTTACAAATTCATTGTTCCCATTTTCAGATATTTGAGATACATTGCTTGGCCTACATTTTCTCCCTATATAGTTAGTAGTGCAAAGGCTCTTTTTCACTTCACTTTCATAAGACTCATATATTCATTATGTTTTAGCATTGAAGTATTTCTTTTAATAGGATCCTTGAAAGGAATCAAATGATAACGTAGCAAGTGAGTAGTGCAGAGTCTTGGTAATGATTAGACTTCCCTGTAGATAACAGGCTTTCAGAATAAATGGATTCTTTTTAGATGCAGTTAACTGGTTTAATCTCAGTGGTAGATAAGGCCAACTCCAACTAATATGGTATAAATTGTTGCAATCGTGTTGGAGTATTAGCAAGTTAAGGTAATGATAGTATGTTTCTGATACATTGGAAACTCTGGTTTCTTCAACTACTTTGTTATATCCACTTAAATCATGTAATAAGTAGTTCAGTATATTTTAAAATGTCAAAAATCAGAATGCCAAAGAGCCCATTTTCCTCTGACAAGTTCAATATTAGGAAGTCTTAGACTTCGGAGGAGCATATCAAATAGTAATAGAATGTTGGGAGGTGGGATGAATTGGGAGTTTGAGACTGACGTACATACACTACTATGTATAAAATAGATAACTGAGGAGAACCTACTGTATAGCACAGGGAACTCTGCTCAGTGCTCTGTGGTGACCTAAATGGGAAGGAAATCCAAAAAAGAGGGGATATATGTATACATATAGCCGACTCACTTTGCTGTACAGTAGAAACTAACACAACATTGTAAAGCAACTATACCCCAATTAAAAAAAAAATAGTAGTAGTAGAGTGTTAATTTTCAGAATACACATTCTCTTGTCTACCTCCCCATAATCTGCCATATGTTAATACATTCTAAAAATACTGATAAGGTGTAAGTCAGTAGTTGAAAATAAATTTTCTAAAATTTCAACAGTACCAAGTCCATTGAAAACCACTCCCCACAAATTTAATTTCTTGTCATATCATTTTGTCATTCTTTTGACCATCTTATAAAGCACTGTTTTTATATTTCAGTTTTTAAATGTAATGTCTTATATGTACAATATTAATGTGCTTTCCCTTTGCCCTTTGTGTTATGTGTTTGTTATTATGTGTTTGTTATTTGCCTTCCCTTTTTAATTTTACTCAGTCTTAGAATGTGTGCTATTTAATATTCCAGTGAAATATTACAGGCAGCACTGTGTAGTTGTTTGGAGTCCAGTCTGCCTTCAAGTCTTAGCTTCTCCATTTACTGGCTGGGGGATCGTGGTCAAATTACTAAACTTACTAGTCTTCATTTCCTTTTCTGAAAATGGGGATAATAATTCTTTCTAATAGCTTTTATGAGTATTGTATTGGCCTTAGCGTAGAGTAAGCACTCAGTAAATGGTAGCTGTTGTGATAATTATTATTAATATTAATTATAGAAGGGTCAGTTACCTGTTTTTTAAGTAAGTTAGTATTCATGGACCTAGTTCAGTGGTCCTCAACTGCAGGCAGTTTTGCCTCCCCCAACCCTCTTCCCCAAGGGACATATGGCAGCGTTATGACTTCAGTGGGAGGGGTGCTACTGATAGTTTGTGGGTAGAAGTTAGGGACAGTGCTAAACATCCTACAATGCACAGGACTGTCCCCACAACAAAGAATTATCCAGCCCAAGATAACAATAGTGCTGATGTTGAGAAATCCTGACCTATTGGACTCTAGACTAACACCTTTTCAATAATCTGTTTTATGTTCTTTTAGGTGTAACTATTACCCTTCCAGTTGGCATTCATTGCACAATTTTTTCAAATTAAAAAATTAATTGAGTCATTAAATAATTATTTTAACACAATTTTAAAATTTCACATACCAAGATTAAATATTGATCACTAACTTCCAGGCACTAATCTAAGCATTTTATGTATATGTACTCCTCATAATAGTACTGTAAGTTAGATGTGCCTTCATTACATTTGAGAAAACTGAGACTTTCATGTGAAGCTGGGATATGAACCCAGGCAGTCTCCAGAATTGGTGCTGTTTCCTACTCTCTGGCTTTCTCTCTGATTGATCTCTTATGGCTCTAATCATAAAAACATGGTGATTTGCTGAAAAATACTGCTACCAATTTTAGACATTGTTTCTGATGAAGTAAGGGGTTCGACTGGTTCTTACTTGGCCTAATTATAAGAATCAACCAAGACTCTTATTAAAATAGATTTCTAGACTCTGTTCCTAATAAGTAAATTCAGAGCTCTGTGTGAAGAACCCTGGGAATCTCTTTCACAGTGAATGGCCTAGATGAATCCTATGGTCCAGACAAGTTAGGGACACCCTAGTCTAGGTTCGATCTCTTTTAGAACTAAAAATATTTTTGTTTCCCCTTTTCTTTCACACGTATTATAGATTATTACCCTATCTATATAATATATACTTTATCACAAGCACCGAGGTTTTGAGTATAAATTAAAGCAGACTGTTAAATATTAACTCCCTTTTCCCTTTGATTCCCATGTTTAAATGTATATATGAGGTGTTCTACAACTCTGTAGTCATAGGCTGTTGGCCTAATAATTGAGTCCAGTCCATAGTTAGCATAGATTTTAGTGCTGTTGTCCTTGGGAGTCTTCTAATACACCATTGGGTTAAATATGCAATGCTTTGTGATAACATTGAGCAAACAAAATCTAAAAATTCTAAAACTCTGCATTCTTATGGTTAACATATATTTGCTTTCATGCGTGTTTTTTCTATCTGAGAGTTTAAAATTCTTAAGATACTCATTTTATCATTGACTGAGACCTTGATTTTCAGCCATGTGGTTGGTTTAAATGAAACTGTTATATGTCTTACTGACATTTAGACACTCACTGTTGTCCTAGGGGAACCCACCTTTGGAGTGACAGGTGGGAAGTTTTGAGGGCTCACATGTTGGCTCACTTTGCCTACATGGCTCCTTCAGTAAGAGAGACTGGGCAAGGCAAGGCACTTCTTGGTATACTTTTAAAATTTGTACATCATCTGCTGCTTAGTGGCAGAGATTGTTGCCATAAAGACTTTAAAAGTGCCATAGCAAGTTAACTCATGCTTCATCTTGTCTCCACACCGATATTTAGGAACTTACTTTGGAAACGTAGTCAGGTTACCCCCAAAATGTCATACTAGTTCCCAGTGTTTTCTTAACTTCAACGTAATATATTGAGTTGGCCAAAAATTTCGTTCGGATTTTTCATGTTGCGGAAAAACCCAAATGAACTTTTTGGCCAACCCAGTAATATCACTCTGGCTTCATTCCTTTGTTCTCTTACCTCAGAAACGTCACCCCAAGATTAAAATCATAAGAACAGTTGTTTATTCCCTAAATAATCTGGGCACTACCTTTGCTCATGGAATTCCTTTTGCCTAGAAGGTGCCTTCCTCCCACTTCTCCTTCCTGTCACATCTAAATTGACAACTTTATGAAAACTATGAGTTCTGCCTCCCTCTCCTTTTAGCATCCATGGCATACTAAGTCTATCTTTTGCCTAATGTGTTGATTTATAAATATACTGTGTATGATCATTTGTCCTCATATTATTGTCTTCAGTTTTTTTATTGTAATATTTCAAGTATATTTTCATTTCTATCCCCTATGGCAAGCCGTTTTCTAAAATTCCATCCCATTTTAGGTTTCATCTTTGCCAGATGGGTTTATGGTTGGATTATATTCTTCTGTGTAACCTCAAATACACCCAGCCCTCAGTCAGCCTCTTCCTTGTGATTTTCTTCCAAGCCAGATCTGCCTTTTTGTGTAGTCTTTTATCCAAACAACTAAAAACAGTACTTGAGTCCTGAAACCAGATTGATCCTGACTGATCCTGAAAAGTCAAAGGGAAGTTTGATTCCCAGCTTCTCTAGCTCCTGAAATCATTTCTGACCCTGTTCCTAAAATGTATTTAAAACAGCATCTTCTGTCTTCTACAGTTTTACACATTTTGCTAGTGATTTATTATTTTTTTAACAAATTGAATTCTTTTTTTAATACAAGTGTGGTTGTTTACAACATTGTATTAATTTCTTCTGTACAGCAAAGTGGTTTAGTTTTATATATATGTGTGTGTATATATGTATATATATATTTGGCCACACTGCGTGGCATGTGGGATCTTAGTTCCCCAATCAGGTATCGAAGCTGCGCCCCCTGCAGCGGAAGCGCAGAGTCTTAACCTCTGGACCGCCAGGGAAGTCCTAGTTATACATATATATACATTCTTTTTTATAGTTTTTTTCACTATGGTTTATCTCAAGGTATTTAAAATAGTTCCCTGTGCTATACAATAAGACCTTGTTGTTTATCCATTCTATATGTATTCGTTTGCATCTGCTAACCCCAAACTACAGAAGAGCCTCTGTCTCTCTCAATTCTTCTTCTGTTCCAACTGCTACCCTTTGAAAATGGGAAGGAACAAAAAATTTTACTGTTACGGAAAAATCATAAGGGCAGGGGGAAAACCGCGACTTGGTTATTCGTTGTCAGATCAGATTAATAGAGCTGTCGGTTTTCTTAGATTCCAGTATCTCACAAAATAAAAATTCTGGAGCTGTGATTTCAGAAGCAAAATACTGTTGGCTTAGTATTTATTCTTAGCAACCCTAACTTTAACCCTTTATTGTTTGCAGAAAAGTAGTATATTGCCTTTTTCTAGATGAAACTACCAAACTAGCCATAAATTATAAACTACAGTCTAACTGCCAAAGCAGTTAGTAACATTGGAAGTGAAAGTTCATTTGCTGACTAAAGAGTGGAATAATACTCCACAGAACCAAGGCTCTGTGTTTGTGGGGGGAAAACTGTGCTGACTGAGCCCCAAGAATCTCATCTTCAAAAGAGAAGGGCGAAAGTGGGTAAGAAGATGTGAAAAGAGACCAGAAGGAAGATAGTACAGTGTAAGATAGTGAGGGGAAACTTGAGATTTTCTGCTTTTACAAACCCCTAGCCCAGCCACTTAAAAATAGCTTTATAATATCAGCTTCTCTGGGCCCTAGTTTCCTTATTTGTGGGGTGGAGATAATAGTGCCTCCTGCACAGGGTTGTTAAGAGTCCTAAATGGCATAATATGTGTGAAGTACCTAATACCATGCTTCCTGTCTGGTTCTTATTTTTATTTATTTATTTTTGTAGTATTGTTTTATCATTTTTGTTTGTTTTCCCACATGGGAGCATAGTGGAGTCTATAAATCTTCCTATACTTATATATAAATAAGTATAAGGAAGTACTTATAAGTACTTATTTAGAAGTACTTAATTATATACTTATACTTATTTATAAGTATAAATAAGTATATAAATCTTTCTATACTGCAGAGTTCTAGGCAGTATTTTCCTGTGAAAAAGACCTTATTTTGAAGCCCTGCTTGGAAAACTTGTTCAGTTAGAGCAGTGCCTTCAGAGATGAAGTATATAGGACACAAGGAGGGAAAAAGGGAGGAACAGGTACTGTTCAAGAGCTAGCAGCAAAATCTGAATTACATGCTCTCCGTTTTTGCCATGATCTAAATTTTTACTTGCTCCTCCCCTGGCATACATACACACACACACAGCTGTCCTAGCTTTGACTTGCAACCATAGTCTAAAGCATTATTTTGTTTCTAAATAAGTTAAACACACAAGAATTGCTGGAGCCAAACTGAGAGAGGAATCCTTTGAAAATGATACTTAACGGGTTTGCCTTACAACTATAAAGTTGATATTGTTTTATGTTTGTTAAGTTATCAAATTTTACATATATCTTTAATCTTTTTTACGCTGGCTTTTAATTTATGTGGGTTCTGATAAGTTACAGTACTTTAACCTAGTAACTTGTAAAATAGCAAGGAAGTATAAATTAAGAGAAATTAAATATGCTATTATTTATCATACTTTAAATATTAGTAGTTCCATCATCAAATGTTTATTGAGCATCTACTATATGCCTGGCACTGTCCTAGGCAGTGAGTAGACAGTATGCATAAATCAGACTACACCTTTACTTTCAAGCAGCACTCAATTGGTAAACCCATTTCCTCTTCTTTAGGGTATTTTCATCTCCAAATTTTAGAGCCAAAAAGTACCATACAGATCATCTAGTCCAACTTCTCTATTCAAATGAAGAACCTGAGCCACTAGGATTCACAGAACTTAGCAAATAATTCCAAGTAGTGACAGCAAACTATAGGAAAATCACAAATTGTGAGAATTCACTATATCATTAGCATCATATAAGTATGAGTTTAGAAAAGGTATAAATTATAAGAAAAGTTCAATTATGTTAATATGAATGAAATATTTCACTGTATTATGTTCAAGTTAAAATCAAGGAATGAAGTGTCTTTTTTTTCTTCACTACAGTGAAACCATTTTTTGTATTGTGTAGTGACTAAATCCATAAATACTTTTTTGCTTATATACTCAAAAGTTTCAAAAGCAACCATATAAGTGATGCTGTTTATGAGTGTCTAGGTAGTGTTGATAGAAATAGTGTGCTTTCCTGCCTTACTTAGAATCATAGAGTTCACATCTGGAATTCAGACCCCTTATTTCAAGGATGAGACATTGACTCCCAAAGAGGTTAATTGACTTGCCCAAATAAGCCAAAATTAGCAACTTACATTTAAACAAGGTGTCAGGTTATTATATTTTGATATTCAGATATCAATTATTCTCAACTTTAAATGATCTAATATTGTCATTGTCAGACCTGCTGGGCATTGGCCTTACTTTTAAAATCTGAGACTATCTGAGAAATTGATGAAAGAAAAATGTGGTTACAGATATTAGAACAGAATCTCTTGGCATTACTTCTATTGATACATCTTTCATGCTAAAAATTTTCAGTGTTCAGTTGCTGGTCACAAATAATTTTCCCCCCACAATATAGGTATTGTCTTCTGAGAACTCTGAAGCAGTGTCAGACATTGAGGGAAGCTCTCATTGCTGCAGGAAAAGAGATTATCTGGCATGGGCGGACAAAAGAAGAGCCAGCACATTACTGTAGCATTTGTGAGGTAAGTAACTGTTCTTATCCACAGTTATTTTATAAACCTCTTACCTCTCCAGTTTTGGTTTCTCTTTAGTTTTTCGTTTTGTTTTGTTTTAATTTATTTATTTTAGGCTGTGTTGGGTCTTCGTTGCTGTGCGTGGGCTTTCTCTAGTTGCGGTGAGCGGGGGCTACTCTTCGTTCCGGTTCGCAGGCTTCTCATTGCGGTGGCTGCGGAGCACAGGCTCTAGGTGTGCAGGCTTCAGTAGTTGTGGCTCGCGGGCTCTAGAGCGCAGGCTCAGTAGTTGTGGCTCACGGGCTTAGTTGCTCTGCGGCATGTGGGATCTTCCCAGACCAGGGCTCAAACCCGTGTCCCCTGCACTGGCAGGTGGATTCTTAACCATTGTGCCACCAGGGAAGCCCTCTTTAGTTATTTTTTAAAATGTACTTTTATGTAATGCATTTTACTGAAATTGACATTGTGTTCAGTCTTGTTATTTAACTACTATATTAAAATTTAATCTGGTGATACGCCATTTCACTAACTGTGAATTAACTCTAAAAGTATCTACTAGTGTTATCTATCTGGTAGGTAACAGTTGGCCCTCTCTCTCTATCCATGGGTTCCTATCTGGATTCAACCAACCGCAGATGGAAAATATTCAGGGGGTGGGGTGGGGAGTATTCCAGAAAGTTCCAAAAAGCAAAACTTAAATTTGCCATGCACCAGCAACTATTTACATTGTTTTAGGTATTAATAGGTAATCTAGAGATGATTTAAGCTATAGGGGAGGATGTGCATAGGTTATATGCAGTTGCTACGCCGTTTTTTGTAAGGGACTTGAGCATCCTCAGATTTTGGTATCCATGGAGGGTCCTGGAACTAATCCCCCATGGATACCGATACAGTTGATAAGTGTCAAGTTTAGTCTTGGGATTTTAAACTGGGAACCGTCCAGATGTAGACAGATGCCAGTAAACTGGATAGAGTTCAGTATAGCTCCAGGCAAATCATTGTTCAGTCGTCTCTGGTACAATTCACAGTACGTTGGTCAATCTTCTCCTGTGGCCAAGGCTTGCAAGAGATGCAGAAACAAAGATATGGTACCTCCTCTGAAGGAGCTTACATCCTACTTGGGGAAGACAAATTACAAACAGTTGTAATGTTATATGAGACTGTGGTGAATGCAAAGTTGGTCTTGGTCTTACTGTTAGGATAACACTGAGGGAGAAAATGACCAATTTTTTCCTTCTAGTATTGGCCTAAGAGTTCACCAAAGTATTAATATTTGAGTCCATCCTTGAAGGATGAGTATGACTTTAGCGGGATAAAAAATGATGACAGTTAGAAGTAGAATGAATGTTGTTATGAGCTATAGGAACAACATGGGAAATGGAATGGCTTCTTCAGAAAACGGTAAATAGTCCAGTGTGGCTGGAACACAGACTATGTAAATTCTACAGATAAGCCTAGTTGGTAGGAAGTTTGCAGAGCATCTTGAATGATTTTAAGGAATTTGATATTTATTCGGAGGTCATAGAGCCATCAAAAGTTTTTGGGCAGGCACCCAAGTTGGGTAAGTATTTCAGAGAGAAAAGTGATTGGAGAGGATGGAGATAAGAAGCTCTTGCAGTGGTGTGTTAAGAGTTGTTATCCTAAGGCCTAGACTAGAACCTGGCAGTGGGAATATTAAAGAAGGAGAGGAGTACAAAAATATTTCGAAGGTAAAATTCACCAGACAACTCATTAAATGGCAGAAGTGAGGGACAGGTTGAAGGATGTTCACAAATGTTCTAGCTCAGATTATGAGGTTCATGTTGTTGCTCATTGATAGTAATGGAAAACATGGGTAACTCTGGGATTTTAATTAACATAACTTCAAAGAAGACATGAAGTCATGAGAATTTTCTTTCATTGAATACATTCAAGGATATGCCAAAGCCAGGGATATTAATGATCCACTCCAGGCCTTGAAATTCTGTAATTCTGATGTTGACTTTTATTTGAGGTGATTTAGTCTATCAGCTATTTTAATGCTGTATAACCTGGCTAAAGTATGCCATTGGGAGACCAGATAGATTCTAGTTAGGTGTGTTATACCTCAGAAAAATGAATGTATAAGCTTTCCAGTATTTGAGAATGACTTTTATTCTGTACTGTTATTCCTTATCCTGCTTGAGCCTTAGCAACTCATCAGTCTCTCTAGCACAGAGGTATTATTTCTAAAATCATGCTATACTCATGAATATACGTTTTGATTGTACTCCTACTCCTTAACATGAGGCTTACAGCTGAACACTCACTCACTGTCACTTACCTGTCAGTTTCCTCATCTGTAAAATAATCAGATTATATTGATTCAACAAGTTTGTTTTGAGGTTTGGCTAAGCACTAAGCACTGTGAAATGATAAGCTCTGGAGTTACAAAGATGAGTAAAACATAGTCTTCATCTTTGAGGAGCTCAGTCTATTGGGGAAGACAAGTATCCACATACAGTGCCCTGTGATGAGTACTATCACTGAGAAGTAGAAGGAAAATAATGATCACTTTCATCTGATTGTATACTAATGTTTTGAATTTAAAACAGATAAATAGGCTGACCTTTATCAAACTTTTGAATTAGGCTTTTGCCAGTGGTTGTAATGAGTATGTCATTCCCCAAGGTCACTCCCCTAGATAGACATTACCACCCACGTCTTTGGGTCTGGTGCAAAATAAACCTGGTCTATTAAAGATTCTTAAACACTCTTAACTCTTAGTACCCACTTAACCAGTGATCACTGTCCACAACTGCATGTGAAGTAGAACTCTATGATTACACTAAAGTAGTACAATAAATAAACACTACTGTCTCTATTGAATGCTTTTTCTCTTGTATAAATAGGTGGAGGTTTTTGATCTACTTTTTGTCACTAATGAGAGCAATTCTCGAAAGACCTACATAGTGCATTGCCAAGATTGTGCACGAAAAACAAGTGGAAACCTGGAAAATTTTGTGGTGCTAGAACAGTACAAAATGGAGGACCTGATGCAAGTCTATGACCAATTTACATTAGTAAGTGAAATCAACATGTGAGTACATAGTTAGCTGGATAGGGAAGCAGCAGTGTTTGTTCTGCCATCTGATAAGGAGGAGGTAATGAAATATTTAAAATTTCCTTTGGCTTGTCAGATATTGCATGAGGAAATATATCACTCCCCCTCCTCCACTTCCAGGTATTTATTCCTATGAAATTGGCATATTTCATTTTCACTTTTCTTCCTGGGTGAGACCAGCCCTAAATAATGTCACAGTAATTACATTTTAAAATCTTTGTGTGCTTTTAGAACACTGTCACATCCTTTATGTCATTTGATCTCAGTTGATAAAATGTTTGTGTATATAGGTTATTAGTGTCCACAAAATGAATCAGTATGTATGCTTTTAAATATACTTCTGCTTTTAGAGCTAATTGTATTTATTTAAAATCTTGTCCTTGCCAGAAGTATTAACTTTATGGGAATATTTGATGGAGCTTAACTTCCTGCTATGTTATATAACCTTATGAAATTCAAGTGTCTTTATAAATTGCACACAGTTTTTAATTTTAAACAGCAGATGCTTAGAGGGAAGCATTTTACTCTAGCACATCAATAGTTTTATGAATAGAAGAGAATTGTTGAATTCCCTCAGTACTTTTTCTCTTACATATGTGATCAGAAACTGAACTTTTGAAATTTAGCTTCTGATATTTTCACTTGAATGGTCTTCAGGATTGCTTGAAGAAGAAGAAAATTATCTGGAATATGTTAAACAAAATTTATTATCTAGTTGAGTTAGCTGCTGAAGCAAGTCACTAATGAAATCATAATTGATTTGTTATATTATTTTCCACAAGCCTTCTTTATATTTTTAAGCAATCTCAAAAAATGGTCAACCTAATAACATTCTAAGAGTTTTTGAATAATTGGTGAAGAAGTACCAAAAAATGTGGATGTGCTGAGTTGGGTAATGGCCTCAGACTCTTAGGAAAATTGGCCAGGTGGGAGACAGTAAGGGAGTTTGTGCTTGACAGAGTGTGGCAGGCCGTTGAACTTTCTTGAGAATTGTTACTTCCTTTACTTTCATACGCAGGCTGTGTTTGTAACCTGGAGCTAGGGAACACTATTAACAATTTGTATACCAAAGTAACATACTTTACTTTTATTTTCAGGCTCCTCCATTACCATCCTCCTCATCTTGATATTGTTCCATGGACATTAAATGAGAACTTTTCTGCTATTCAGGAACTAACCCAGTTCTGCACCACTGGTTTTTGTAGCTATCTCGTAAGGCTGCTGGCTGAAAACTGTGTCTATGCAACCTTCCAAGTGCGGAGTGTCAACCAACTGGACAGGGGAGAGCATTGCTCCTACTCCAGGACTCTCACAAAGCTGATCAGCTGTACTTCAGAAAAAAAATAATAATTTCCATGTTTTGTATATATCTGACAAAACTGGCAACATCATACAGACTACTGACTTGAAGACAACCTCTTTTATATTTCTCTATTTCTGGGCTGATGAATTGGTTTTCATCTATCTTTTCCCCCTTCAGAATTTTCCTTGGAAAAAAATACTAGCCTAGCTGGTCATTTCTTTGTAAGGTAGTTAGCAATTTTAAGTCTTTCTTTGGTCAACTTTTTTTTAATGTGAAAAGTTAGGTAAGGAACTTTTTTACTGCTTTTATGTTTTTCTGTCTTGTTTTGAAACCATGACGGTTATTACACTTTTGGTTCCTAAATAAAATGTTTAAAAAATTAACAGCCAAGTCACAAAGATAATGGATTGCACATAGACTAAGGAATAAACTTCAGATTTGTGATTTTTGTTTCTAATCTTGATGTAAATTTACACTATTTATAAATACATATTTATTGCTTGAAAATATTTGTGAATGGAATGCTGTTATTTTTTCCAGATTTACCTGCCATTGAAATTTTAAGGAGTTCTGTAATTTCAAACACTACTCCTATTACATTTTCTATGTGTAAATAAAACTGCTTAGCATTGTACAGAAACTTTTATTAAAATTGTTTAATGTTTAAAGAGTTTTCTATTGTTTGAGTTTTAAAAAGACTTTATGTACAGTGCCCAGTTTTTGTTCATTTTTCAAATCTGATTATATATATTTTATATATACTTGTGTATGTATATATAATATATATAGAAATCTGGATATATATGTATAAAGATTTAGAGCTTAAATTTTTCTCGTTTTAAGTTTCACATCTATGGTAGATTTTTGAGGTGTCTACTGTAAAGTATTGCTTACAAAAGTATGATTATTTTTAAAGAAATATATATGGTATGTATCTTCAAGACCTAAAATGTCAGACTGGTTTATTGTTAAGTTGCAAATACTGCAATGACAGACCAATAAACAGTTGCTGCCAAAATGTAGTATAATAGTAGAAAACAAATAGTGATTGAACTTAAGATTTCAAAGGGAATGTTCTATGGGCTTGACAAATCAATCCTGTACATCACTTAGTAGTGTTTTATATGGATAAAAGATTCAGATGAAGGGCTCTATTTTAGAATGCAAATAAATTAAGAGACTTATTTTTTAATGTTAGGCAGTTTTGACATTTCATGCTTTCCTGCTTGCATGACATGATTTGGGCAGGGGAGGGAGTCTTCCAATTCCATATCACTAGTAAAATATAGCAAGCTATATTAGCATTAACACGTCACTTCTAATTACCAATAGTATTTCATTTTATAATAATGGTACCTTGTATTTGGACATATTCTCATTTTATCATGCTGTTCTCTCTAAGGTTTTTCCAGGAATATTCAGTGAAGACACATAGAGAATGCTGTAAAGGAAGTTATATATAACTAAAGAGAATTTATAATCCTAACTGGTGAAATGCTGTGCTGACTGCATTAACAAGTGCTCTTTTTCAGATAGTTGTGGAGTATGTTGTCCTCCTAGAAACAGTTTGAAGGCTTTAAAGCACAGAGATATTTTATCCAATTAGTTAATAATTTGGTAAATAATTGAATTTGAATTATCTACTAGCAGCAATCATCTCTTAAAATTTTAGAAGGAAATAATTACAAATTTATTTTAGTTAAGAAGCAAGAGTGCTTGTCTAAGTGCTGCTCAAGATGTTTAACCACTGATTTTTTTTAAAAGAACTCAAGACAAAACATTTTTGCAAATAAAAATTGCAAGTCAAAGAAATTAACACAACATTGTAAATTAACTGTACTTTAATTTAAAAAAAAAAAATGTACATCAACTATCCAGAAGCAAAGATTATAAGAATGCTAAAGCTATGCCTAAATGTTCCTTAACCATTCCTAGTTTATCTTACTAACACAGTGTCTCATTTTTTCTATGGTTTTATTAAGATGGTTTATTGCCAAGATTAACATAAGTTGTCTGACATTTAAGAGTAATTTAGTGGTGTTTCACTAATACAGTATTTGGAAGTTAAATGTCAAGAGTAATACTTGCTCACTTAGTGTTTGAATGGGTAGAGGATAGGAGACAAGTCAAACCTATCAACATTAGTCTGAGGTATAACTAGATGAACAGAGTCTTATGTAAACTGCTTTCTTTTCTTCAATTTAACTGCTTTTATAACTTAAATTTTTCAGGTTTCAGAAGAAATAGCATGCTTTTTTTCTCTCTTTTCTTTTTACTGCCTATATAGGTAAATCCAGCTAAGCACACACTATCTGGGTGCCTTAATAATGAAATGAGTTTGCATCATTTGCACACACACACACATTGTTTAGCGAAAGAAACTAATTATACGATGTATTAAAAAAACAGATGTTGATCCAGAAAGTGAGAACTAAATCATATTCTTTTCTCATCACCAGCTAAACAGGAACTCTTACACCATCAGTATAGCGGTTTAACTTGTTTAACCCATTTAAGTTAAATCAATTAAATTTTGGCTTCTGTATTTTGAACTAAAGTCTAAGTCACTTTTCCAAAGTAGTAATTTGACAGTTGGGACTTTCAGATTACTAGTAATAGGCAACTGAAATAAAAGATCACGTAATATTATGAAATTACATTAAATGAAGTGTCTGCTTCTCAGAACTTAAATCTTTAAATTATCATGTGTATTTTCATTTAGCCAGTATATTTATTTGGTATCTCCTAAAAAATGAATCTGAATAAGATGTGATCCCTGCCTTTTACTCTTCATACACACATCTCATATGGGAGATTCATGTAATATGTCAAGCAGAACCTAGAAGAGGTAACAAGAAAGGTGAATAGTATTGATTGGGGCTTGCATTTCAGCAGGGTTTGTATCACACCTAGAGCAAGAAGATTTGGGAACTTTGACTAAGGGATTAGAGGAGTGCACTGGAGAGTGGAAGCCCCCGATGTTGAAAAGCCGCCTCTGCCATGAGAGATGTTTACACTTTACCCTATAGTTAATGTGGAACCATGCACAGAATTAAGCAAAAGAACAGCATTGAATTTGCAGTAGTCTTCATGCCTGCCTTAACACACTCTATCTTCCACATTGCTGCCAGAGGGACATTTCTAAAACACGGAAATTCATGGAAGAGATGATTTGGACTTGGACTTTGGATGTTGTGAGGATGGAAATAGCGCAGATTTGGAAGACAAAAGTAAAGTCCACAGGACCCATTAGATGTCTGCCGGTGGGTGGAGGCCCTTCTAACTAGAATGGGAAATCAGAGTAGAACTGCTTGTAACACATCTAAGTAGTTGGAATTAGGAGAGGCCTGAACCGGAACCATGTATCTGGCTGTCCATCATCGAGGTGGTGCTTAGAGCCAGAGGAGGTAAGATCATACAGGAACTGTATGGTGAGGAGAGGTCGATCAAATACCCACTTAGGAACGTCAGCATGTAAGGGGAGAGGAGATTGCAAAGGAGAAGAAAGCTAAAAGAAATCAGCCAGGGTGATCTTAGACAAGCTATAGTTTTTCGAAAGTAACCATACCATGTTGCAAAGATGAGGATTAAATTGATTTCTTTGGGTTTGGCACAAGATAGTTGGTGACATTTGCCAGAGCACCTTCAGTGGAGCAACAACCGGATGGATTGCAGTGGATGGGAAAAGGTACTGAATTTGAGGGGTTGGTGGAGTCACTTCGGGCTTCCAGGAGCACAAGGGATGCAATTACATTGGTCTTTGTGAAACAGCGAACAGTTTTAATTGTTCAATCAATTTTAAACATTTTGTATCATTGTCTTGAGTGCTTTACACAGTAATTAATACTTCTGTATATATACCATGAAGCAACCCAGGTGGTATTTTGGTTTTGAAAGGAAGAAATACTTCTCAGTTGAACAGGGAAATGAGAATGGTATTTTTTTAGTATGGCCTAAAGATACCTACCCTTTACTGAATACTCTTGCAAAGCACAGTGCTAAGTACTTTAAATATATTCTCTTTAGTCCTCACAATGACCCTCTGAGGTACTGTTTTAGCCTCATCTTACACATATGTAAATTGAGGCAAAGAGAGGATCATGTAACTTGCCCAAGGTTTGTGGTTATTAAGTATTGAAGGTAAGATTCCAACTATGTTGATCTGACTCCAGAGCAAGTGCTATTCTACCTCCTACTGCAGAGAAATAGGAATTGCTGAGTGCTTACTCTGTAGTCACGTTTGAGAGAAACTTCATTTTGGATATTTCTTTAACAAGAGAGAAATGTCTTAAAAATGTATAACCTATAATTAGACTGACATTTTATAGTCCAAACCAGAACCCCTTTGAGATCGAAAGGGGACAATGCCCCAAAAAATGGGGCTATCCTGGGCAAGCTGGGATGTATGTCATAGTGGTTAAGTTTGTGTTAAGAAGAAGCATTTGGGTGCTGGAGAGAGTGTGGAGAAAAGGGAACCCTCTTGCACTGTTGGTGGGAATGTAAATTGGGTACAGCCACTATGGAGAACAGTATGGAGGTTCCTTAGAAAACTAAAAACAGAATTACCATATGACCCAGCAATCCCACTGCTGGGCATATACCCAGAGAAAACCATAATTCAAAAAGACACGTGCACCCCAATGTTCATTGCAGCACTATTTACAATAGCCAGGTCATGGAAGCAACCTAAATGCCCATCGACAGATGAATGGATAAAGAAGTTGTGGTACATATATACAGTGGAATATTACTCAGCCATAAAAAGGAACGAAATTCAGTCATTTGTAGAGACGTGGATGGATCTAGAGACTCATACAGAGTGAAGTAAGAGAAAAATATCGTATATTAACGCATGTATGTGGAACCTAGAAAAATGGTACAGATGAACTGGTTTGCAGAGCAGTAATAGAGACACAGATGTAGAGGACAAACGTATGGACACCAAGGGGGAAAGAGGTGGGGGGGGATGGATTGGGAGATGGGGTTGACATATATACACTAATACGTATGAAATAGATAACTAATAAGAAAGAAAAAAGGGAACACTGCTACAGATCCTACAGACAGTGAAAGGGTAATAACTATCACAAACAAATAGTTACCTCCTCCTAACATCATATTCCTAGATTTTTGCGCTCTTGGAATGGGAAGGAAGCATGGGTTTAGGTTGCATTAGGACCCTCAATTGTGGTTGAAAAAGATGGTGAAAATGCAAGCAATGAATTAAAGTGGAAATGAATTAAAAAAAGGGAAATTCCTTTTAAGTCTTAGTGATGTCTACTGAGTTGTACCCGTCCTAAAACCAAATAATGGCACTTCAACAAACTAACAAGAAAGCGAGTAATATTCTCAATGTAAAGATTAATATGCATTTTTCTAAACTCTTGGTCTGACTACCACTTACCAATCTAGTTTAAGGTGGGAATCTGATTTAACATATTCAAAATATGAATTTTAAGTGTACCAACCTGAAAAAGATGTAGAATCACAGTTTTCTCAGGGTTTTAAAACTTCAGTGCCATGTAGTTCAGTGCCATGTAATCACTTCGAAGTGATTAAACATGTCTTAATGTGAACAACAGAAAGATTCCTCATGAACATAGGGACTGTCTTAAGGTATAATCATGTGTGTGAAAGTGTAGGATGGCTTCAAATAGATTAAAGGTATGATTAACACCAAGCAATACTCTGAATTACACCTACTTCCAAATGCCCAGATACAACATCTGTTAAAGAGAGTAAGGGGGGGGGGGGAAGAGAAAGCAAATTCACTGATTTTGTAGGCATGTATAGTTAATTGTACCTAAGCATTAACTTTAGCTCTCCACTTTGTGATAGAATAATACACTTGGCAGGGTGAAACTAGATGAGAATGTTATCTTTAGAGAACTTGATATATGTGATTTAAGTGTCATCTTTCATTAAATGTACTCAGATGCAAATTTTGAAATGTCTGCACATGGAAAGGATTCTATGTCTAATAAATGGAAATCAGTACCCAAATCTACGATTAACAAGATTTTCTGGGTTACAGTACTGAAAACATTTGGGAGGGGTGGGGACAAGCTCAAAACGATATAAGTTATTGATACATCAAAAATTTCAATTAAGAAAAACTACCAAAGGTTTGAAAATACAACTGCTGTATACAAAACCTGGATAGTTTTAAAATATTGATCAGCCTACAAATTATCCTGTCATAAATTTTTCTGTATTAGATGGGGCTCATAGTTCATGAATTAGAATTCCTTTGTAAGATTATCTCCATCTGCTCCTCCAGATAAGGTCTGCACAAAAATTTCATGAATAAGAGCCCACTGAAGAGCTGTGTGTGAACATTAGGTAATTTGCTAGTTAACATTGAAGTCCATGCTAGCACTCTGAAACCTGAATTTTAGGCTTGCTTCAGTATCCATCTAGCTCCCCACCCCCACCCTTTCTTTTGATTTAACTTTATTTTCAAAATATGTAACATTTACATGGTTCAAAATGCAAAACTATATTAAAAGGTGCTTTCTGGGAAGTCTTGCTCCCATCCCTTTCACCTTCAGATTTCTCCACCCACCACTGATAAGTAACCATTTCAATTTATTAGCTCATATTTCTTGTGTTTCTCTTTCTAAAAGTAAATTTCTTATATAGTCTTATTTCCCTTCTTTTCTACACAAGATGTAGCATGTTGTATACATTATTTGGCATCTTGGTTTTTTCGTTTATTTGGTGTTTTTTTTCTTTTTTCGTAGCAGCTTTGTCATAGCAAAAATGAAAGGAAACAACCCAAATGTTCATCAGCAGATTAATAAACAAGTTGTAGATTAGCCATACAAAGGAATACTACTAAGCAATTAAAAATTTTTTATTGAATGAAAGATTTTTAAATTCTATAGTGCTTTACAATTTTCAAAAGTTTCACACACATGATTTCATATAATCCCATAACTCTTTAAAAAAAATCCCCTACCCCTATATTGTCTCTCCCCCTGCTCCCCAGCCCTCCCCGCACTACTAACCACTAGTTTGTTCTCTATATCTGGCACCTTGGTTGTTTGTTTGTTTTTTCTCACTGAATATATCCTAAAAATTATTATCAGTTCATGGTACTCCATTGTTGTTTGCATGTACTATCTCCAAATGATGGACATTTGAGGGTGTTTTCAGTCTTTTGATATTTCAAATAATGTCTCAATGCACTTATGCATATGTTGTTTTGTGTTTATGGAGGTATATATCTTCAGGGTAGAGTCCTAGAGATTTGATTGCCGGGCCAAAAGGTAAGTGCATATATAGTTTTGCTTGATAATGCCCTTCATAGCTATACTGTGTTGCACTCACCCCAGCAATATATGAACATAGCTAGTTTTCCTACAGTCTTGCCAACAGACTGTATTGTGGAGCCTTTTGGAATCTTGCAAATATGATTGGTGAAAATGGAATCTTAAGATAACTTTAATTTAAATTTTAGGTTGACTGATTTTTCATGTATTTAGAGACTATTTGCCTGTGTTTTAAACTTGCTTTTTTATCTTTTGAGATATGGTTGCATACAGTAAGCTGAACAGATCTTAAGTGTACAGTTTGATGAGTTTTGACAAATGTGTACACCATACCTCAATCAAGAATGTATTGCCAAATATACAATGGAGAAAAGACAGCCTCTTCAATAAGTGGTGCTGGGAAAACTGGACAGTTACATGTAAAAGAATGAAATTAGAACACTCCCTAACACCATACAAAAATCAACTCAAAATGGATTAAAGATCTAAATGTAAGGCCAGACACTATCAAACTCTTAGAGGAAAACATAGGCAGAACACTCTATGACATACATCACAGCAAGATCCCTTTTGACCCACCTCCTAGAGAAATGGAAATAAAAACAAAAATAAACAAATGGGACCTAATGAAACTTAAAAGCTTTTGCACAGCAAAGGAAACCATAAACAAGATGAAAAGACAACCCTCAGAATGGGAGAAAATATTTGCAAATGAAGCAACTGACAAAGGATTAATCTCCAAAATTTACAAGCAGCTCATGCAGCTCAATATCAAAAAAACAAACAACCCAATCCAAAAATGGGCAGAAGACCTAAGTAGACATTTCTCCAAAGAAGATATACAGATTGCCAACAAACACATGAAAGGATGCTCAACATCATTAATCATTAGAGAAATGAAAATCAAAGCTACAATGAGATATCATCTCACACCAGTCAGACTGGCCATCATCAAAAAATCTAGAAACAATAAATGCTGGAGAGGGTGTGGAGAAAAGGGAACCCTCTTGCACTGTTGGTGGGAATGTAAATGGATACAGCCACTATGGAGAACAGTATGGAGGTTCCTTAAAAAACTAAACATAGAACTACCATACGACCCAGCAATCCCACTGCTGGGCATATACCCTGAGAAAACCATAATTCAAAAAGAGTCATGTACCACAATGTTCATTGCAGCTCTATTTACAATAGCCAGGATATGGAAGCAACCTAAGTGTCCATCATCGGATGAATGGATAAAGAAGATGTGGCACATATATACAGTGCAATATTACTCAGCCATAAAAAGGGACGAAACTGAGTTATTTGTAGTGAGGTGGATGGACCTAGAGACTGTCATGAAGAACCTAGGGGCGAGATCGGAATAAAGATTCAGACCTATTAGAGAATGGACTTGAGGATACGGGGAGGGGGAAGGGTAAGCTGGGACAAAGTGAGAGAGTGGCATGGACATATATACACTACCAAATGTAAAATAGGTAGCTAGTGGGAAGCAGCCGCATAGCACAGGGAGATCAGCTTTGTGCTTTGTGACCACCTAGAGGGGTGGGATAGGGGGGTGGGATAGGGAGGGTGGGAGGGAGGGAGACGCAAGAGGGAAGAGATATGGGGATATATGTGTATGTATAGCTGATTCACTTTGTTATAAAGCAGAAACTAACACACCATTGTAAAGCAGTTATGCTCCAATAAAGATGTTAAAAAAAAAAAAGTACTGCCATTGCCCTAGAAAGTTCCCTTGAGTCCTTTTCCATTCTGTCACCTCCTCCCTTGCTGTTCTCCCAGGCAACCACTTTTCTCATTTCTGTCCCCATATACTAATTTTTCTATTCTTAAACTTCATAGAAATGAAAGCATGCAAAATGTACTTTTTTGTGTGTTTGACTTCTCTCACTAAGCATAATGTTTTTGAAATTCATCTATGTTGATGGGTGTATCTATCAGTAGTTCCTTCTTTTTTTATTGCTGAGTATGGTTTCATTGTATGAATAGAATACAATGTTTTTATCAATTCTCCTGCTAATTGTATTGGGTTGTTTCCAATTTTTGCTTCTGATTTTATTTTTTCCAAGAAGAAACATGGCTGGATCGTAAGTTAGGTATATATTTAACTTTGCGAGAAATTGTTAGACATTTTTCCGAAGTGGTTGTACCAGTTTATACTTCTCCAGCAATATGTGAGAGCTCTAGTTGCTCTGCATCCTTACAGGCATTTGGTGTTGTTAGATTTCAGAAGTTTAGCCATTCTAGTCGATGTATTCTCCTATGTTTTCTACTAGGAGCCTTATAGTTTTAGTTTTTACATTTAGGTCTATAAGTCATATCAATTTAGTTTTTGTGTTCTATGGAGTCTTTCAATCAGCTAGTGTGAGTTTTCCAACTTTGCTTTTCTTTTTCAAAGTTGTTTTAGCTTTCTAGGTCTTTTGCATTTCTAGATGAATTTTAGCTTGCCAATTAAAAAAAAATTCTTTTGGAATTTTGACTGAGACTGCACTGAATCTATAGCTCAATCTGTGGAGAATTGACATCTTGACAATATTGAGTTTTCAAACCCATTAAAAACATATTTTTCCATTGATTTAGATCTTCCGTAATTTCTCTCAGCAGTATTTTGTAGTTTTCAGTAAACAGGTCTTCATATCCCTAAGTCTTTTATATTTTTGATGCTACTATGAATTGCATGTTTTTAAAATTATAATTTCCAATTGTTTATTGCTATTTTATAGAACTATAAATGATTATTGAATATTGACCTTGTACCCTGCAATCTTGCTAAGCTCATTTATTAGTTCTAGTAGATTTTCTGTAGATTCTTAGGGTTTTCTGCATAAAGAATTATGCCATCTGTGAATCAAGATAGTTTAACTGCTTCCTTCCCAATCTGGGTGCCTTTTATTTCTTTTTCTTGCTTTTTTGCACTGGCTAGAACCTCCAGTACAATGTCGAAGTGGTCAGAGAAGACATCCTTGTCTGTTCCCAGTTTTAGGGGAAAGTAAGTATGATGTTAATTGAATGTTTTTCAGTGTTTTTCATCTTGTTTTTCATCTTCAAGATGTCCCTTGAAGATTGAGGATGGCCCCTTCTATTGCTGGTTTGCTGAGATTTTAAAAATCAGAAATATCTGTCGAATTTTATAAAATGATTTTTCTGCATTGATTGAGATGATTATATGGTTTTTCTTTTTAAGTTTGCTAATATGGTGAATTACATTGATTTTTAAATGTTAAACTAATCTTATACTCTTGGGATAAACCCACTTGCTCATGATGTTTTATTATTTTATATATTGTTGGATTATATATTTTTGCCAATTTTTTGAATTGAATTTTTACATCTGTGTTCATGAGGGATATTGGTCAACAATTTTATTTTCTGATAATGTTTTTGTCTGGTTTTGTTATCAGGGTAATGTTGGCCTCAGAAAATGAGTTGGGAAGTATTTTCTCCAGTTTTCTTGAGTTTACGTAGAATTGGTATTTCTAACTAAACTATTTGATAGAATATTTTAATTACAAAATTAATTTCTTTAGTTTATATATTTCTTCTGAAGTGAGCTTTGGTAGTTTGTGGCTTTCAGGTAATTTATCCTTTTAATCTCTGTGGAGTCTATGGTTCTGTGTCACTCCTGATATTAGCAAATTGTGCCTTTTTTTTTCCCCCATCAGTCTGGCAAGTGGTTTACAAATTTTCTTGATCTGCTCAAAAAACTAATTTTGTTCTTCATTGATTTTCCCCTATTGTATTTCTGTTTTCTTTTTTCCTTGATTTTCTCTCTCATCTATATTATTTTCCTTCCTTCTGTTTACTTCAGGTTTCTTTAGCTGCTCTTATTCTAGTTTCTTTAGGTGGAAACTGAGATCATTGATTTGAGACATTTTCTGGTATAGTCATTTGGTTCTATAAATTTCCATCTAATTAATGCTTTATCTGTGTGTCAGGGGTCCCCCAAGACCTGGCTCAGGCTTGCTGATTTGCTAGAAAGAGTCACCGGACTAAGAAGCTGTTTTATGGAGTTATAGTTTATTACGGTGAGGATACAGATGAAATTCAGCAAAGGGAAAACACACATGGGGAGAAGTATGGGAGAAAGCAGGCTCAGGGTTCCAGGTGTCCCCTCCCAGTGGAGTTGCCCGGGATGTGCTTAATTCCTCCAGCAACAGTGTGTGACAAATGTATGAAGTGTTGCCAACCAGGAAAACTCCAGGATTTTTATTGGGGGTCAGCACCCGCATGACCTCAGCTACTCAGACTCCAGACCAAGACTCACAGATAAAATGTGGGTATTCACTATAAATCACATTAGCAGCATAAACTATCTGGTCAAACTGGTACAGCATGGCCAAGACAGACATTAAAAAAAAAAAAACCCACAACACTCTTAACAGAACATTCCAAGAGCTCAGTGTTTAGTTCCCAGGAGCTGGCCAAGAGTTTTTCTTGGGAATGTGCAGAATTTGAGCAATCCAGTCCTACTGAGTTAGCCTTTTTCTTTACAAGCTGCCTTCCACAAACTTGGATGTAATGTATTTTCATTTTCATTCATTTCAAGATACTTTCTGGTTTCCCCTTTGATTTCTTCTTTCAGACATGGATTATTTAACACTGTGTTACTTTAGCTTCCAACTGTTTGGGGCTTTTCAAGATATTTTTCTTTATTTCTAATTTAATTCCACTGTAGTCAGAGAATATATTTTGTATGTCTTGAATTCTGTTCAATTAATGGAGACTGTTTTATGGCCTGGAATATGGCCCTTGGTAAATGTTCCATGTGTGATTGAAAAGAATGTATATTCTGCTGTTGGATAGAATTTTCTATAATTGACAGGGCAAGTTGCTTGATAGTATTATTCAAGTCTATTTCTATACTGATTTTCTGTCTACTTTTTCTATCAGTTATTGAGAGAGTGGTGTTGATATCTACAACCAAAATTGTGGGTTGTCTATTTTTCCTTGCACTTCTTTCAGATTTTACTTCATGTATTTTGAAGCTCTGTTATTTGTTGCAAAAGCATTTAGGATTGTTATGTTCACTTGATGAAATGACCCCTTTATCATTATGAGATGACCTTTTTTATTCCTTGTAATATTCTTTGCTCCGAGGTCTATTTTGATCTTTGAGCAAAGATCAAAAAACTCCAGCTTTTCTTTTTTTTTCTTGGCTGTGCCACGTGGCTTGCGGGATCTTAGTTTGGCAGTGAAAGCGCAGAGTCCTAACCATTGGACCACCAGGGAATTCCCTACTCCAGCTTTTTTTGATTAGCATTAACATGTTGTATTTTTTTTATGCGTTTGCTTTTAACCTTTAAAGAAGGTTTAAATAACCTAAATAAGGTAACCTAAATAACCTTTAAATGTCTTTAAATTAAAAAAATTTTTTTTAAATTTTGTTGCTATAGCAAATTACCACAAACTTAGTGGCTTAAAGCAACACACATTCATTATCTTATAGTTCTGTAGGTTAGGAGCCCAGTATGGGTCTCACTAGATTAAGTCAAGGTGTCAGCATATTGCATTCCTTTCTGGAGTCTCTAGGGGAAAAATCTCTTTCCTGCTCATTTGGGTTGTTTACAAAATTCAGTTTCTTGTTCTTGTAAGACAGAGGTTCCCATTTTCTTACTGAAAACTGAAAGCCATTTCCAGCTTCTAGAGGCTGCTGCATTCTTTGCCTTGTGGCCCTCTTCCTCCATCTTCAAAGCTAGCAATGGCTGGTCGAGTCTTTCTTATGTCACATTTCTCTCCCTTATTTTGTCACACCTCTTGGACCCAGCCAGGAAAGCTCCTTTGCTTTTAAGGACTCCTGTGATTAGGTTGGACCCACCCACGTATTCCAGGATAATATCCCATCTCAAGGTCCATACCCTTAATCACATCTGTGAAGTCATTTTTGCCATGTAAGATAATATGTTCAAGGGTGGGGTGTGGATTTCTTTGGAGAGGAGGTGGGGGGCATTATTCAGCCTACCACAGGTTGTCTATGCCATTTGTATTTAGTGTGCTTATTGATATACTTTGATTTAAATCTACTACTTTGCTCTTTGTTTTTCATTGCTCCCATCTGTGTTTTGTTCTCTTTTTCCTCTTCTTCTGTCTTCTTTTGTATTGATTTTTTATGCTTCTATTTTCTCTCTTTTGTTGGCTTATGAGCTATGGCTCTTTGTTGTATTATTTTAGTAGTTGTTTTAGGGTTTATATTATACATCTTTAAATTATCACAGTCTACCTTCACATATTATACCACTTTAAATATAGTTTAATAACCTTAAAACATTATACTTCTATTTCTGTCATACATTTTACATCACATAGATTATAAACCCCACACACATTGTTGTTAGAATTTTTCTCTGGCTGCTTTTAAGATTTCATCTTTTTTCCCTAGTTTTAAGCAATTTGATTATGAGTGTCTTGGTGTAACTTTCTTCGTGTATCTTTGGCTTGATGTTCTTTGGGTTGCCTGAATCTGTGGAATTATAGTTTTCATCAAATTTGAAAAATTTCAGCCATTATTCCTTCAAATATTAGCTTTTGAGTCCTCCTTTAAGTATTCTAAGGATTCATATGTTAGGCTACTTAAAATTTTCCCATAGCTCACTGATCATCTGTTCCCTTTTTTTTTTTTTTGTCTTTTTTGTTTCTGAGTTTCATATTGGATTGTTTCTATCACTGTCTTTCACTTCACTAAACTTTACTTCCACTGTGTCTAATTTGCTCTTGATCCCAACTAGTATATATTTTACATCTTAGACATTGTTATTTTTATCTCTAAGAAGTTTGATTTGGATATTCTTAATATCTTCCATGTCTTCTGCTTTCCTTTCCTTTCTTGAACATATATAATGTAGTTTAATAACTTTAATGTCCTTGTTTACTCATTCTATCATCTGTATCACTTCTACATTTATTTTGATTGATTTTTCTTGAAATTATGGGTCATATTTTCTTGTTTCTTTGCATGCCTGATGATTTTTATTTAATGCCAGACAGTGTGAATTCTACCTTGTTGGGTTCTGTTTTATTTCTATAAGTATTCTTGGGCTTGTTTCGGGATGTAGTTAAGTTACTTGGAAACAGTTCGAAACTTTCAGGTCTTGCTTTTAAACTATATTAGGTGAGACTAGAACAGTGTTCAATCTAGTTCTAATTTTGTCCCACTACTGAGGCAAAAGCATTCAGAGCATTCTACCTGATGCCATGTGATTTATGAGGTTTTTCCAATCCAGTTGGTGGGAACAGGAACAGGAACAGGAACTATAATTGGCTAAGTTAGCTCCAAAGGACTCTTTCTCTAATCTTTTTGTGTGGTTCCCCTCTCCCTTACACCTTCTGGTCTCAAGTAGTTTCTTCACACCCATGTTGATCCTTTCAGTTGGAAGACTTGAAAGGAATCATAGGCAAATCTCCAGAGATATTGTCTTGTGCATTTCCACCTACTCTGGCGCTCTGGATTTTTAGCTGTCTTGGCCACCTTGAATTCTCAACTCTGTATCTTCAACTCAGGGAAAGTACTGAGTTCTGGGTTCCCTATCTCTTGGCTGCAGTCTGGAAACACTCTCCAAGCAATAAACTGGGGCAATTGTAGAGATCACGTCATTCTCTTCCCTTTCTCGGTGATCACTGTCTTGTGATGCCTGTTTCCAATGTCTAAAAACTATTGCTTCATATAATTTGTCCAGTTATTTTTTAAGGCAAGAGAGTAAGTTCTGATACTCCATCTTGCTGGAAGCAGAAGTGTCTGCTTTTTGTTATAGAACTATCCTCCTTTACTTTTTTATGATTGTTGAATATTTTTCCTCTTTCATTGCTGTTGCAAATGGAATTTTCTCTTCCACTATATCTTAGAAATAATAATTGTTTGATATATAAAGACTATTAATTTTTCTGTGTTACTTTTATATTGTTGCCTTCCTAAACTTTTCTTATTATTTGTATTAGTTTCAGCATTAATTATCTTGGGTTTTACAGACATATTATTTTAACTATAAATATAGTTCTACCCCTTTCCTTCCTATTTTTATGCCTCTAACTGTTTTGTTTGGTTGTACTGGTTAATATCTCCGTACAATGCTAAATATTCACACTCTTCTATTTCAAACCTAATATTGACAACTAACCTCAACTTGTATCAGCTAGTTTTATTTTTAAAGCCTCAGACTGATGTTTAGTTAGGGAACAGTCTGGTGACCAATGAAGAAAGTCTCTTTTCAAAGTGGGGTTAAATTGAAGCAATCCAGGATGGTCCCCAGAATGTCTAACAATGTATTGTGAACATTCAAGTGGTTATTATGCTCAACAACATGTATGGGTAAATGAATGTTCTGATCCACTGTGTTCTAAGCCTTTTAGTTTCCCATTGAAGACCTTTCTGTTGCCTTTTCTGCTGCTTTTGGATAGAGTGTTCTATCAACATCAATTAGGTCTAGTTGGTTGGTAGTATTCAGATTTTCTATATCTTTGCAGATTGTGCTACTTGCTCCACTGATTATATAGAGAGAAATGTTGATGTCTCCAAGTATAACTGTGTTGTCCATTTTCCCTTTAAATTCTGTCTGGTTTTGCTTCATGTATTTTGGGTCTCTACAGTTAGGTGCCTAAATGTTTAGGGTGGCTATGTCTTCCTGGAGAATTGACCTTTTATTGCTGACAATTTTCCCTGTTCTGAAATCTACTCTGCCTGACAATATTATAGATACTCCAGCTTTTTTTGTTTAGTTTTATCATTGTGTGTATGTGTTTAATGGGTATGCATTTCTCAGGACAGGAAAGGTATGAACAAGAGATATAACTTTTTTCTATAATTTATATTTAGAGTTCCCATTAACTGACTGAGAGACAACCACAGTCAACTCAGGGTTCAAGACCCTCTCCAGTGTTGAATCTCAGTTCTGCAGGGGACTTAAGTGACACCAAGGCTTGAGGAGGGGGGAGTCACTCTGTCAATGCAAACATCTGCCAATATACCTGATTCCCCATTGTCTCCTGTTATTGGGTCACACAGACTTGTTTTTCATCCTGGACACCAGGCCTCTCTCCGTTGTTGCCAGCTCTTAGGGCCCCATCCACACTGCTCTCAGCTTCATGAAAATACTTTCTGGGTCTCTTTGTGCTGTATTGGCATGTGAGAAGACTCTGGAAGGCTGCCTTGGGCATTTCTTCCTTGAGTACCCCACATCTGCCCCCCTCCCTTCCCCCTCCATTTCTTTGGAGCTGCCACAATGCAGTTTGATCTGGGGTAGAAGAAATATTCATTTTTATAAGTTTTTATTTTAATAATATATAATATTTTGATATTATTTCCAACTTATAGAAAAATTATAAGATTAGAACAAAGATCTTTATTCAGATTCACCAGTTGCTTACAATTAGCCACATATGCTTTGTCATTCTTTCTATGTTGCATGTGTGTGGTGATTGTGTATATTCTTTTTGCTTTCCTAAATCATCTGGAACTAAACAAAAAACAAAAATAGAGTAAATCAATAAAATAAAATATTAGTTCTTTGGAAAGATCAACAAAATTGATAAACCTTTACTAGACCAACCAAGAAAAAAGAAGACACAAATTATCAAACCCAGGAATGAAAAGGGGGGCATTCTACTGACCTTACAAAAATTAAAAGCATCATAAGCAAATGTTATGAACAACTTTAGGCCAACAAACTAAACAATTTAGGTGTCTTAGGCACACATTACCAAAACTGACTCAAGAAGTAGAATCCAAACTTAGGAATATACTCAAGAGAAATGAAAGCATGTCTACATGAAGACTTGTACACAAATATTCATGACAGCATTATTCATAATAGCCAAAAAGTGGAAAGAACCAAATGTCCATCACCTAATGAATGCATAAATAAAAGTGGTCTATCTGTACAATGGAACAGTATTCAGCCATAAAAAGGAATGAGGTATTGGTGAATCTTACAGCATGCATGAACCTTGAAAACATTATGCAAGTGAAAGAAGCCAGTCATACAAGACCTTATAGTGTATGATTCCATTTATATAAAATGCCGAATAGACAAATCTATAGAGACAGAAAGTAGATTAGTGGTTGCCTCAGGCAGAGAGAGAGAATGGAGAACTTGGGGGAGGAGAGATAAAGGCTAAAGAGCTTGCAGCTTCTTTTTGGGGTGATGCAAATATTCTAAAATTGATTGTGGCAATGATCATACAACTTTGTAGATATACTAAATTCTATACTTTAAATGGGTAAATTTTAAGGTCTGTGAATTATATCTTAATAAAGTTGTTACCAAAGAAACAATAGAAAAAGCTGAATGGTAACAATAACAAGTAAAGAGATTAAGCTGGTAATTAAAATACTTCCCACAAAGAAATGCGTAGGCCCAGATGGCTTCATTGGTGATTTCTCTTAAATATTTAAGAAGAAGTAATGTCATTCCTTCACAAACTCTTCCATAAAATAGAAGAGAAGGGGACACTTCCCTATGAATTCTATGAAAATAAAATTACCCTGATACTAAAGCCAGACAAAAGTACCACAAGAAAGAAAGATCGCAGAACAATATCCCATGAACATAGATACAAAAATTCTTCAGAAAATATTATCAAACTGGATCCAGCAACATACACAAAAGAAGTATGCATCATGACCAACTGGGATTTATTTCAAGAATGCAAGTTTAGTTTAACATCCAAAAATCAATTAATCTAATATACCTTATTAACAGAAGTCAAAAACTACACAATCATCTCAATATTTGCCACAAAAAAAATCTGAAAAACTGAATACCTATTCATGAAAAAATAATCTCAGCAAACTCAGATAGGAGGAAAACTTCTCAACCTGATAAAGAGTTTCTATGAAAACTCCACAGCTATCATCCCACTTAATGATGAGAGACTGAATGCTTTGCAAGATCAGAAAAAAGACAAAGGTGTCCACTCTCATTTTTATTCCATCATTGTACTGAAGGTTTTGGTCATTTCACTAGGCAAGAAAAAGAAATAAAAGGCACCCAGCAGACTTTTTTGAGGGGGGAGGTGTGGTTTTTTTTTTTTTTTTTTTTTTTGTCGGCTCCCATTGGCATTTCTGGGTTGCCAGCTTCTACAATACCTAGTCCAGGATATATGGAGGCAAAAAGAAACCCAGGGAACTCATGCATGTCATTTTTCAGGACCCTGGGCTCCTAGCCGATCAGCTGCCATGTCTTCTCTCCACTTTTCAAAGTCATTTTAATATTTGTTTTTTTAAAATATAATATTCAGGGTTTCTACCTTAGCGGAAAGGATAGAAAGAAGCATGTCCATTCCATCTTGGTTCATAACCAGAGGTCTGGAATATTTATTATTAAAATTTTTATTTTGGAATAATTTTAGATTTTCAGAAAAGTTGCAAAGGTAGTACAGAGAATTCACCTATACCCTTTACCCAGTTTCCACTAATGTTAACATCTTATATTTCCATGGTATCTTGATCAAAACTATGAAATTAACATTGGTACAGTTCTATTAACTAAACTCCAGACTATTCGGATTTCACCAGTTTTTCCACTAATGTCCTCTTGCTGTTCCAAGATCCAATCCAGGATACTACATTATATTTAGTCATCATATCTCCTTAGTTTCTTCCAATTTGTGACAATTTCCTCAGTCTTTCCTTGTTTTTTATGACCTTAAAATTTTTGAAACCACTGAAAAGTTCTAAAAAGATAAGAAACTGGCTACATGGGGGGACCTCCAGGGACAGCAAACTAGGTCACTTGGGGCCAGGGGTGGGAGTAAGACTTTTCTCTGTCTGCCCTTTAGTTGTGTGCCTTTTGAATTTTGTATTCTCGGTAACCATGAAGATACTGCTTTTATTAGCCAGAGTTCTCCAGAGAAACAAAATCAACAGAATGTATGTGTGTGTCTATACACGCACGTATGTATGTATATGTGTATATATGCGTGTGTGTATGTGTGTGTGTGTATATATGTGTATGTGTGTGTATATATATATATATATATATATATATATATATATAGAGAGAGAGAGAGAGAGAGAGAGAGAGAGAGAGAGAGAGAGAGAGAGAGAGAGAGAGAGAGAGACTGACTTATAATGGCTCATACAAATGTGGAGGTTTGGCAAGTCCAAAATCTGCTGGGTAGGCCAGCAGGCTGGAGACCCAGGGAAGAGTTGCAGCTCATCAAAGGCCATCTGCTGGCAGAATTCATTCTTGCTCAGAGAGGTTAGTTAGTCTTTGTTCTACTAAAGCCTTCAACTGATTGGATAAGGTCCACTCACATAATGGAGGGTAATCTACTCAAAGTCCATCAATTTGAATGTTAATCTCATCTAGAAAACAGCTTCACAGAAAACATCCTAATTATGTTTGACCAAATATCTGGGCACCGTGGCCCAGCCAAGTTGACACATAAAATTAACCATCAAACTGCTTGTTTTTAAATATTTATTTAAAAAAGACATTTGAAGAGTACTGGTCAGGTATTTTGCAGAATATCTCTCAGTTTTGGTTTGTCTGATGTTTTTTTCATGATTAGATTTGAGTTATGGGTTTTGAGGATGAACACTACAGAGGTAAAGTGCCTTTCTCACCATATCATATCAGTGGGTCCATGATATCACATAACTTTGTCACTGGTGATTTTGACCTTGATCATTTGGTTAAGCTGCTGTCCACATGTATTTTTAGTTTAAAGTTACTATTTTCCCTCTCCATACTCTATTCTTTCAAGGTGAGTCACTAAGTTCAGACCATGCTCATGAGGAGGAAATTAAGCTTTACCTCCTAGAGGGGGTAGAATCTATATATATGTTACTTGGAATTCTTCTGTAAGGAAATTTATTCTGTAAGGAATAGTTGTACCATCTCCCCCATTTATTTATTCATTCATTTAATCAATTATTTATATCAGTATTGACTCATGGATATTTATCTTATTTTTGGAGTTATAATCAAGTACTATTGTTATTTATTTTGTTGCTCAAATTATTCCAGCTTTGGCCAATGAGAGCTCTTTCAAGTTGGTTCTTGTGTACTTTTGACAAGCCTATTTGCATTTTTAAAAAGCATTTCCTAATTTTCTGGCACCACAAAATGCTCCAAGCTCATATTGTATTTTCTGTGCCCCAGCCCTAGACTTAGTCATTTCTCTTAGGAGCCCTGGTTCCTTTTATTGATGAATGGTGTTAGAAACCTAGGTCTGGGTGATGGGTGTGCTCATTGCTACTGGGCTGTCACTGCTTTTGGACCCTCTACAATGAAAGAACTAGGAAATATATGTATGTGTACTAATTCATGTATACACATATATCCACAATTCTATTTCTATCTGCATATATTTTAAAATACACATGAGTTCACTGACATAAAAAAGTACATGGAAATTAATGCAAAAAATTAAAATCATTCCTTGCCTTCCCAGTCTTCCATAATTGTTTCATCTATAACAAAAAAAATGTGATGTAATTACATATATACACACATAAACATGGGTTTATATTGGTATTGGTGACTTGAATCCAGCATTACAGTGTTCAGTCTAGCCTTCTGTCTTCCCCCTTTGTTTATTTGCAACTACTTACTCTGGTACCATGGCTCCTATTATATACAAGTTACTTATTTGTTCAGCCCTAAAATACATGTAAAGTAGTTTCAGAATTACTATCTTGCATCCCTGTGAAGAAAAAACTTTACAAAGTAGAGTACAGTATTTTTGTATAGTTCTTTTTGTCTTTAGTCTTTGAGTAGCTAATTAAAATACCATTTTCCAAAGTTACTTTGGTCAGCTCCTTTTACTATACCCACCCACATTGATGAAGTTATGTCATACATCTGTAATACAGTTAGATTCATTTGTCGTAGTCTGCATTCCATCCATCCTGGTCTCCCCTGACAACTTTGTTGATTTTTTAAAATTTATATACAGGAAAGTTCACTCTATATGCATAGAGTCATGTATCCACCACCCCCAGAACAGTTCAATCACCCTAAAAATTTGCCTTTGTGTCCTTTCCCAGCTCCTTACCCCCCCCCCCCACCCAGGGCCAGGGCCTTTTTGAAGGGTTGGTTTCCAAGTCTGCAGAAACCGTAACACTGACTCACTGAAACTATTGAGATGAGACAACTGGGGTGCAACAGAACACAAGAATGTGATTTCTTCCTTCTGGCTGCCCTCTAGAGGCTGGATGAGAAGCCTGCATCAACTCCCAGAAGGAACAGAAAAGGTCTGTAACCATCAGTTGGACCTTTGTCTTTCTCAGATACTGTATTTCACTCAAGTAGTAAATGGTTGTGATTATATATGTCTTCCTTCTGGAAAACCATAAAGACGAAAAGTCTACTTACGCAGACTGGTGGGGAAAAAAGTCTCTTAATATTAAGAACATGACCTCATGACCTAATCTTTAAGCAGCCCTGTGAGAGGCCAGAGAGGAGACCTACGTTTTTGAATAGACACCTTGCAATTGACAGTGAAGTAGGTATAACATTTTTCTTATGCGCCACTCTATTCAATTGAAAATATTTCATTTGGTATTTTTGCATCTCTAGTTATTAGCGAGATGGGTTTATAGTATTTTTTTTTTTCTTTTGCTATGCTTGGGCAGGTTTTGGTATCAGGATTTTGCTCCTTTAAAAAAATACGTGTAAGGATGACACACTGGATATGGATAGCAACCCAGATCTGGTCTACTTTTGGAGCTGATAGCTGGGGGCAAGTGAGGCTGTGAGCCTCATGGGAGTCCTAGCAGGGAAAACTTGAGTGGAGTTTTGTTCTGGATGGACTGGTCAAGCTTTGGAATCAGAGTAGGAGAGCCCCAGGGAGGGGATTAGAATGAGGTGGCAACTGGAAAACACTCAGGTCACCAGGGCATGGATCTCAAGGTGGGGGTTGGGGGCTGGCATTGGGTTCCCTCAGGTGGGTTGGATTATCTGGACTTCCAAGAGACCAAAGGTAGCTAAAAGGGTGAACTGTGTCCTTTCCATGTCTGAGTCTAGGGAGATGTGAAGTGACCTTGGAGCAGGAGGGTTTTCTTCTAGGGCTTCAGCAGGGAACTGGTAGCCTGCCTGTTGCTATGGTGAGCCCCTGAGAGATGAGACCACTTAGTCTTCTACCACGTTGGGGCCTATTGCCCCTGTCTTTAGTAACTGGACTTCAGCCCCAAGTAAAACTAACTCATCTAAGGAGTCCCAGAAGCTAGACAAAGGAGATAATTCAGATCACGGATAACACATGTTCACCAAAACTTGTTCAAGATAACCACTTGAATAAAAAAAAATGAACATGAGAGGAGTCACTTTCAGTGCAAGATATTTTCTGAGTCAGCATAACTTCCCAACTGCTCGATTCAGAAGCTGATTAGAAAAAAAGGATGGTCATTGTTAGGACACAACATGGTGGCTTGCAAACTCAAGTGGAAGAAATACTTCAAAGCACAGAGCAAAACACAAAGATGGAAAACTTGAGGAACTTGTCATAAATTGGGGTGAATGTATGCGTGAATTTCTTTAGTGTATACCCAAGAGCAGAACTGCTAGGTCATAAGGGTATGTGTATCTTCACCTTTATCAGAATATGCTTAACCATTTTCTAATGAGATGGTACCAGTTTGCATACCCATCAGCCATTCTGAGTTACCTTTGCTGCACATCCTCCCCAACGTTTGGTATTATCAGACTTTTAAATGTTTGCCAATATGATATGCGTATAGTGTTATATCATCATGGTATTAATTTGTATTCCCTCTTTAATGATGAAGTTGAACAGTTTTTCATATGTTTATCGGCTATTTAGATTTACTTGTTTGAAATAGCTATTTCAGCGTTTTGCTCATTCTTATACTGAGTTGTCTTTTCCCCTTTCATTTGGGTGTAAGTATTCTTTATATATTCTGAATGTGAGTCCTTTGTTAATGAATGAGTTGCAAATACCTTCTCCCACTTTGTGGCTTCTTTATGGAGTCGTCTGATGAATAAAAATTTGTAATTTTAGTGTAGTCAGATGTATCAAACTTTTGCTTTATGATTACTGCTTTTTGTGTCTTGTTTAAGAAAACTTTCCTTGGTCTCATGTCATGAAGATATTCTCCCATATTCTATTCAATAGCTTCAAAGTTTTGTCTACATTTAGTTTTATAATCCATCAGAATGTTTATGTAAGGTGTGAGGTAGGGATCCAGGTTTTTAGCCTCTTTCAATCTGCCAAATATCCTCACATGAGTAGTAATCTTTTATTATCTCCCCCTCGTTCTAATCAAGGACCTCAACTGAGCACTCTCTAGCACTTCTCCCCCCCTCCTGAATTCTCATTAAACCAACATAGTTCAGATCTTCCCTTTCTCTCATATGGCAAAATATTTCGTAGAGACAGTGAACAAGATAATGAACATGGGGCTGATTGTATAATTGATAATGAAGACAAGAAGTGCTTAGTAAGAGGGAAACTACTGAGAGTCAGTATCAGCAGGAAAGGCCCCTCCAGGAAGAGGTAGGCTTCAGCTGGGTTTTGGAGGATGGTTAGTCCTAGGAAATCCCAAGCAGGAGAAAGAGCAAATGCAGGGGTGGGCTTGGGCTTGGAGTCTGGTGGCACATTCTGGTTGGTAGTCACTGCCACTGTGATCTGACCCTGTGGCCTGGCACACAGGATCTGCCTAGCTGGATCCCATTCCAAGGGTTGGAGGTGGGACGTGAATGTGAGCAAAGGTCCTGACACCATCAAAGCATTATAGCATGATGGTTAAGTACATGGACTCTAGAGTCAGACCTAGGCTCAAATCCAGGTCCTCTGCTTACTAGTGTGTGCCCATGGGCAATTTACTACTACGCACTGTATCGTGTCCCCCTCCCCAATTCATACGTTGAAACCCTAACTCCCAATGTGATGGCATTTGGAGATGGGGCCTTTGTAGGTAATTAGGTTTGGATGACATCATGAGGGCGGGGCCTTCCATGATGGAATTAGTGTCCTTATAAGAAAAGGCACCAGAGAACTTGCTCCCTCTCCCTGCCGTGTGGGGACATGGCAAAAAAACACTGTCTACAACCACGAAGAGAGTTGTCTCCAGAACCTAATCATGCTGGCACTCTGATCTTGGGCTTCCAGCCTCCAGAACTGTGAGACCATAAATTTCTGTTATTTAAGCCACCCAATCTGTGGTATTTTGTTATGGCAGCACCAACCTAAGATGCTTATCTTCTCTACGTCATGGTTTCCTCACCCATGAAAAGAATAATATAATATTTACCTCTCAGGGTTTATATGAGAAGTAAATGCAAGCAAGAAACAAACATGCAAATGACAAAATGATTTGTTCTTGGCACACAGTAAACATTCAACAAATCTGTGAAGTTACCCTTAAGGAGTGGGAATGGGGGTAGGGCAAACAGTCAGATATCATCGCAACTTTGGGGAACCCTCTTTAGCATCATAGATTCTGCAAGGGAGACCAGATCAGTTTCCTTGGTCTCCATGGCATGGGGTGGAATCAGTAGTCTTTATTCCAGACCCATCGCTAATACCCTCTCCTGAGTGCCATAGTACAGCTAAGGGATGAATGGATAAGACAGGGCCATCTATGAAGAGGTGGGTTCAAACCCCACAGATGGTGTCCACGTCATTTACGTTAGACTTCCCAGGGTCTGAAGAAATTCAGCCAAGCACAAAATTTTAATTAAAAATAAAAGCTTGAGCCCAGTCACGGTTCCCATTGCTATTGCATTTCATTGCCATCAGACACACCTGCCTTTGGACTGTTAGAAGCATTGGATGGCTTCCTTGATTGGGAAAAATTGGGGCAGTTCTTTGATGCTCTAAATCTATCTGTGAGCCGGGCCTCTGGCCATCCCTCCAATGTCTAGTTGGTCTCGATGAGGGCTTTGGACCCAGACCAAACTGCCTTGGTCTTCTCTAGGAGAAATGGATTCTTCAGTAAAATGGGGAGTGTACATATGTCCCACGAAGACACGTACAAGAACATTCACAACAGCTTTATTTCTAATAGCTCCAAACTGGCAACAACTCAAATGTCCCTCAATGGATGAATGGATCAACTATAGATGATATCTCCACACAATGGAGTTCTACTCAGCAATAAAAAGGAATGAAGAACAGATACACAACATGGATAAACCTCAAAAACATGTTGAGTGAAAGAAACCGGATGCAAAAGAGTACACACTGTGCAATTTAGGTGAACTTCAAGAACAGGCCAAACGAATCTATGGTGGGACAATCTGGAATTATGATGACCTTTGTTGCAGGTGGGAAGGGGCACAGTAGTGAATGGGAAGTTACACGGAGGACGTTTCTTGGGTAATGATGGTGCTCATGTGGGTGTAGAGATCTGAAAATTCATCAAACGGTACACTGAAGAGGTACGCCTCTTAGATGTCTAAGTTATACCTCAATTAAAATAATAAGAAAGGAAGGGTGGGACGTGAGAAATGGAATCATCAAGCCAGCAGAGCACAAAAGGCGGCTAGTTGGAAGAGCCACGCAGGCACGTCCTCTGCGGAAGGGAGCAGGCAGCCAGTGTTCCGGGCTGCTTCCTAGGGGTGTCTGTGTGGAGTCGGCCCAAGAGGGGAGGCCTGACTTGGTCTGGGTGCAGGGGTTGGCTCTACCGGGCCAGAGACTCCTCAGCCTCCAGAAACAAGTTATTGCATTGTCTTTCTGGGAAGACAGATAATTTGCTAAAAATTGCACGAGCTTTTGCCAACCCTATTCACAGCCTCTTAACCTTTTGGCAGCTGCTTCAGGAACGTCACAGAGCCAGTTGAGACAGTTTCCAGAGTGTGACAGAGTGGGCGTTAATCCCACAGATTTGCTGCCAAACAGGAAGAAAAATGGCAACTTAAAAAAAAAAAAAGGCAAGGACTTCCCTGGTGGCACAATGGTTAAGAATCCACCTGCCAGTGCAGGGGACACGGGTTTGAGCCCTGGTCTGGGAAGATCCCACATGCCGCAGAGCAACTAAGCCCGTGTACCACAACTACTGAGCCCGCGAGCCACAACTACTGCAGCCTGCGCGCCTACAGCCCGTGCTCCGCAACAGGAGAAGCCACCGCAATGAGAAGTCCGCACACAGCAACAAAGAGTAGCCCCCGCTCGCCGCAACTAGAGAAAAGCCCGCGTGCAGCAACGAAGACCCAACGCAGCCAGGGGAAAAAAAAAAAAGAAAGAAAATGGGAAAGGAATAGTGGTTGGAGACCAAGACTGCTTTACTGAAGGGCCAGAGTGCCTCCCAAAGCTGCTGCCCAGTTCTGTGTTGGATGGAGTTTCCGCCTGTTCTCAGAGGGCCTCTCCCACCAACACCGTGGCCTCACTTGCTTGTTCTGTCTACACTGAGCCGCTTTCTTCATGAGCAGAGTCGCTTGTCCCCTTTCACTCAGCCTAGAGTGGCCCCTGCTTCCCTTTCTTTCCTCCCAGGGGTCCTAACAGTGGGACGACAAGTTGGACTTCTCTCTCTCTCCCTCCGTCGTCAATATATAATTTTCATGCATCTATCCACGAAAAGCTCTATTATGGATTACTCTTTGGTATAACAGTAGCCCGAAGTTATGCACGTGCAACCTTAACAAAAATTTTTTAATGTATAAATATTATTCCCCCTTTTCTATGAGTACATGAAGGCAATATAATCTATGATTCCCCACACAACTCACGACTCTAAGGAGCAACGCACCACTCAAATGGAAACTGAGAGAAAGCAGGCTGCGGATTTAGCACTGAAGCACATAAAACAAAAGGGATGGTCAATGTGAAAATTATTTTTTCCAACTTTCATTGTTAGTCACCCAGTTTCTGAAATTCTTCTGAAACTTTGTGTGGGTTTCTTTTTAGTTCCTGGGACTTAACTGGAAAATAAACATCAAAACAGCTTCAGATTTTTTTTCAATAAGGTTTTATCTCAGTTTTTTTAAAAAAAGCAATCTTGGCGCTGCAGATGAAGTCCATCTCAAAGTCAAGGCCAAGACCCAGAGGCCTTGGTCAAGTCCTAGTTGTCCAGACTGTCTTGGGCATGGCTGGTCCCAGGCCACTGGGCATGCATGAGGGAGAAATCTCCGCTCTTTAAAAATGTCTGCATTTTTTCATAATAAAAAAATACATCTGGATGCCTTTTCTTTTATTCTTGGTCCCTGTTAATGCTTTCAACTTTTCTATAATGAACACATATTTAATATTGTTATTAAAATATTTTTAAAGTTCAAAAAGAATGTTTATTAAATACAGAAAAATAGGAATGATTTTCTGAAGAATCCAAAGTCCCTTTATCTGAATCCAACCACTGTTAATATTTTGTTATCTTTACTTGCAGTCTTATTTCTGTGCGAAACTTTATTTACTGAAAAAGAAAAAGAAAGAAAAGAAACAAAAGCAAAAGACAGGAACAGAAAAAGCTCAACACATATAGAACATTTTTTTCATCTGTTAGTTTCACTTAGCATTGGGGTCATGGCATTATAACTTCTCTGTAAATGGTATTTTAATTTACTTGCATATATAATTGTGTGGGTGCAACCCTAAATACATAGGCATTTCTCCACTCTTGGGAATTTAAATTATATACAGCTCTCTGCTATTTAAAATAGTGGTGTGATTATAATTTCAGTGCATAAGTCTTCTGTTTCTTCTATTTAAAGCCTTTTAGTGTTGCTTTAGAAAAAAATTTTTTGGCAAAGTTATAGACGTATATGGTTTGGAGACTCATATAGTGCTGCAGGGATTGTTAAAAAACCAGCTGCCCCCCACCTTTTCCCCTCATTTGCCTTGTCAAACGGCTAACAATATCTTTTAGCTAATTCTTTTGTCTACTTACTACCACTTCTCTAAATAACAGGTTTGAATGGAGACTTCTTGATTTTTCTGTTGTAGGCATTATCTGTTGAATCTCCACTATGGAAGATACAGATTTGTTTTGCTTTATTTTTGTTCTTCCTAGCCCTCCCCTCCCATGCACACTCTTCTCCCCCAATATGAATTCTACTATTCTACTCCCAATATGAATATATCATCATTCTGGCTAAGTCAATATGTAGTATTGTTAAAAGAAAAATTTCCACAGACAATGTGCTGATCTAGTAGGCTTTTATTCAACGATTCATGAATTATGGCAGCATCCAATCTAGCAGATAGGAAGGAACTCTGCAGAGCTGTACAAAGTGAGAGATTTTTATGGACCAAAGTGAGCAGGGACAAGGAAGTCACACTGGGCATTTGCTGATGGGTTATATGGCACCAAGGGAAGTGCTGGACCAGGTCAGGTATCTTGTGCAGAGCAGGCAAGCACTGATTGGCTGACCTAGGCCTTCCTTTTCCGGGAGAGCCGAGCATAGAAACTTATTTAAATTTTGGCTTGCTGGCATGTGGCTTAGCATGAGTGACTCCATCTTGAGGCTAATCTGGTTACTTTAACTGTTTTGATTACTATGTCTATATAAATGCCATTCAAAGCTGAGCCATGTAGTATACAATGCTCACTTTTCCTTTCCTGCATAACTTTTTATTTTCTCAGAAGTTCTTAATTGTGTTGTTAAGCCCTTTGCTTGGTTTTCTATGTATTCACTGTTAATTCAAATCCAATGGTCTAAATCTTCTCTCAAAACATTCAGATGTATCAGGTTTGTACGAGTTGCATCTTCCCAAAGGTATGGCTCTTGAAGCCTTCCGACCTGCTCCCCTGTGGACTACGCGGCCCTATGCCTGGTACACAGCTGTCTCCTGGGACCACCCTTTGCCATCATCCAGGGACCTCTTCTACTTTCTCCCATACTGGATCCCTTGTTTCCTATATCTCAGGTCTCCTTTATCTTGGTCTATGGTCCCCTTTTGGTAGAACACATCCTCCAATAGTTTCCTAAGACAGAGTGCTTGAAAATGAAAACTTCTGAGAATTTGGGTGTCTAAGATTGGTAGTTTGAATAGATATAGAACTGACTGATAGTTTGTTTGGATAGAGAATTGAAGGTGGGAAATAGTTTTCTTTCAGAAATTGGAAGTCACTGTCTTCTGGCTTCCAATGTTGTTAAGAAATACAAGGCTGTTCTGACTCTTGACCCTTCATATGTGATCATCTGTCCCGCTCCCCGGCCTCCGGAAACTTGTAGGGTCTTTCCTTTGTCCCTAGAGCTCTGAACAGTCATCCATTGTAATGGGCACTCCAAAAGTTCTTCCAATGTAAACACTAATGTCCTTTCATTCTGGGAAATTTAATTTTGTTGTTGATGATTTCCTCCTGTGTGTGTGTGTCTGTCTGTCTGTGTATGTTTCTGTTTGTGTATCTGTGTGTGTGTCCATGTTTGTGTCTGTATCTGTGTTTGGGTATATGTGTCTGTGTCTCTGTATATGCCTTTGTGTGTGTGCCTATGTCACTGTGTGGTGTCTGTGTGTCTGTCTATGTGTGTGTGTGTTCTCTTTGGAAGTCTTATTATTCGATAAGACCTCCTGAACTGATTCTGTAATTAAATTTTTTCTCTCATTTTTAGTCTGACTTTTTGTTTGACTTCCTGGGAATTTTTCCACTGGCCAAACCTGGGAAAATTTGGATCACCCAAATAAATGATAATAATAAATTATAGCCGTTGAATAAAATAAGAATCTCCGAGTTCATATGTATTTATATAAATGTATTAATAAGTAAGTAGGAGGGAAGAAAAGGTTTTTTTACACTAGAATGCCAGTTAATAAATGTAAAAGGAATAATAAAATTTTAAAAATCACCATTTGGCAAACATCACAGTAATAATTGATTCAGGCAAGAATCATCAATGGATGCTAAAATTAGTGAGTGTGAGTTTGATGAATACAGGACATTTACATAGTCTCAAAGTATTTCCTCTCCAATTACAGAGTAAATGTACAGTGGAGAAATCTGGCAGACCTCACCTTAACCAAGTGAATGTCACCAAAAATGGGACAAGCTGACCTCATGTATCTTCTGATAGACTGCAATGAAGAGAACACAGCGTCACTTCTGAGGCATTCCTGCCCAAAATAAAAAAAACTAAACTGAATCATGAGGGAACAACAGACAAATCCAGACTGATGGAAATTCTACAAAATAACCAGCCTTTCCTCTTTAAAGATGTCAAAGTGATGAAACACACAGGCTGAGAAACTGTTCCAGATTAAAGGAGACTAGAGACACACGCCAACTAAATGCAATATATGATCCAGAATTGATCCTAGGCCAGAAAAAAGTTTTTCTATGAAGGACATTATTGGAGAAATTGGCAAAATTTGGATAAGGCCTGTAGGTAGATAACAGTGTTGTATCAGTGTTAATCCCCTGATTTTCAGAATTGTGCTGTGGTTATGTAAGCCTTTATTTTATTTTTAGGATATAAACTCTGAAGCATTTAGGGGCACATCTGCAATTTACTCTAAAAAGGTTCAGAAAAAAAATGGAGGAGAGGGGTGGTGGGGGGGAGAGAGAGAGAGAGAGATGGAGAAGGAGAAAATGACAAAGCAAACACAGGAAAAAATTTAACACTTGGGAATGTGAATACAGGGTATATGGGAGTTACTTGTACTTTTCTTTCAACTTTTCTGAAAGTCTTAAATGATTTTAAAATAGTATTAGAAAAAAATAGAAAGGAGTGAGGAACTAAAAAGATGATTGGATGCTCTGGACAGCCAGTGGGGTCTGCCAGCTGTGACCTTATGTGGCAGGGTGGGGTGGTTGAGGGACTTCTGATGTTGGGATTTTTTAGCCTTTTCCCAGGAGGCTCACTCGTCAGTTCTCCTGCCTTGGGGGGAAGTGAACAGCCACTGTGCATACATGCCCTTAATCCCCCAGTTTTCAGGGTGACCTGCTGCCCTAGTCTCTGTGCTGTCCCTAAAAACGCTTGGATTGACTCCCTCCAGGGAAGGAGCTTCCGATCTGTTGGATCTTGGAGGGCCATCACCTGGCCATTACCTGGCTGTGAAGGGTCGGAGGATGGGGGAAAACTGGCATCCAATTCCTTCTTAAAATAGCCTCACCCTTATTTCAGCCTTCTCCCTAATTTCTTGGGGGATCTAGAGCCATCAATTCCTCAACGTTTTGAGAGATTTTGTGATGTGAATTGGAATGATTCTCAGCATCCTTTGTTGCCAGCTTAGGATTCAGTTCTTTTGGTCCTGCTAAGTTATTTGCTTTCCAGCTTTCAAAATTTTGTTTCTATTTTCTCCTCTCTCATTTCCCCATGTGGTAGTTTATACCTATTAAAAATTCCACTTACTCTCATTTTAGTAGGGGTTACAAGTGTTCAATCCATGATTTTTAACAGTCAGTCTGTGCATAAATCGCTCTGCATTCTTGATTACTTCCTTTGAATAGCGTCCCAGAAGTGAAATTATTGGGTAGAGTGTGCAATCCTTTTTGAGGCTCTTGATGAACATTGCCAGATTGCTTTTCGAAAGGATTATATTTTCACCAAGTTTCCATGACTTGCCTCTTTTCCTGAAATTTTGCCTGCCTTGGGTAGGATTATTTTAAAAACACACACACACAAATGTGTTATTTTGACGAGGGGAATATTAACTCACATTTGGCACAATTCGCCCTAAAGAATGATTTTTTCAGAGAGAAGCTCCAGGTAGGGGCATGAGGTGGGAAGGTGGATTCAGCTAAATGGCTGGGGGCAGGTCGGGGGGGGGTGGTTTGGGTGAGGGTGTGTGAAGGGGGATTTCAACTCTCTACATGAGGCACCATGGTTTGTATGTAGAAGGGAAGGAATCAGAAGTGAGTGTGTGAGCCCCAAGTCTCTACTGCCTTCCAATGTGGTAGGGGTAACCCTGGTTCTAGTACAGGCATATTCACTCGGGAAATTTAACAATGGAAATGGTGCAGTGGTTCTTCTACTCAATGAGCATCACCCTGGAGTGAGCCCTAGATGGCAGACCTGAATCTTAATTTTATTTATTTATTTATTTTTATTTATTTTTTAAAGTTGAAGTCGAGTTGATTTACAATGCTGTGCCAATCACTGCCATACAGCAAAGTGACTGAGTTATACACATCTGAATCTTCCTTTTAATCCAACTCAGCTTCCATGTGTTTTTCTTAGTCAGGGCCATCTTGTCACACATATAATGCTTTTGTGTTTTGTTTTATGTCTTTTGTTTTATATAGCACAGCCCCAATATGCAAGCCAGCTTTTTTACCTGGTGCTGAACAATTTCTGCTTCATGCACTGAGTTGCTTTTTTGACTTTTTATTTTGGAATAATTTTATTTAATTAACTAATTAATTTATTTTTAAAAATTAATTAATTTATTTATTTTTGGCTGTGTTGGGTCTTCGTTGCTGCACGCGGGCTTTCTCTAGTTGCGGCAAGCAGGGGCTACTCTTCGTTGCAGAGCACGGGCTCTAGGGTGCGCGGGCTCAGTGACTGCAGCACGCAGGCTCAGTAGTTGTGGCTCGCGGGCTCTAGAGCGCAGGCTCAGTAGCTGTGGTGCACGGGTTTTTAGTTGCTCCGCGGCATGTGGGATCTTCCCAGACCAGGGCTTGAACCCGTGTCCCGTGCATTGGCAGGCGGATTCTTAACCACTGCGCCACCAGGGAAGCCCTGGAATAATTTTAGACTGACAAAAAGTTCCCAAATTGTATACAGAGTTCCTCCATCCAACTTCCCCTAACGTTAACATCTTACATAACCATAGTACAATTGCTGCAGCTAAGAAATTAACATTGATAAAATACTACGTACTGATCTAATAGACCTTATTGGAATTTCAACAGTTGTCCCACTGAGAAAGAGAAACGTGGACCACTGTAGCTGGGAACCGGCCTGGCATCGTCAGGCCTTCCTCTTGGTGTTGCTCAGAGCTGGCCTGGGTCTCACAGCTGGGCCTTTGTGTTCTCCTTGAACCTAAACAATTTCTCAGATCACTAACGCTAAACAAGGCCACTCTGTGACCACGATGAATCAAGACAAAAGAAGTCTACTAAGGTCTGAACACAAACAACGACATGAACATTGTTTAAACAAAAATGACCAAACATCCCCCTATCCTGGCTACTGTGAGTGACTGCTGCTTTCCTAACTATGGCATTACCCTGCTTCATTCCTCCTGCTTTATAGATAAGATTTATTGAGATGTGCACTCATGGATTTACCCCTCTTCCTGATAGCATTCAATCTAGAGCAAAGCCCTGCTTCCTTGAACCCTCCCCCAAATCACCTAAAGAGCCCCAATCTTCTACGAAGTCCTTTCTAACCCCCTCTTACTGAGACACCTCATGTTGCTCCATGATGTGCGCTCTCCCTTGTTTTGATGAGCAATAACTCCATCTTGTCCAACTACAGCAGTGTTGCTGGTGAGTTTGGGCTGGTGGGTATCAACACCACTGATATCCTTTTTCTGCTCCAGGATCCAACTGAAGACCCCACATTGTATGTAGTTCTCACGTCTCCTTAGTCTCCTCCGATCTGTGACAATTCCTTAGTCTTTCTTGGTCTCTCATGGCTAATGGTAGGTTGTCCCTCAATATGTCTGATGTTATCTCATGATTCAATTGAGGTTTTGCCTTTGGGGCAGGAATACCACCAAAGTGATGCGGTGCCCTTCTCAGTGCATCATATCAGAGGGTACCTGATGTCTATGTGACTTATGACTAGTGACGTTGACCTTGATCACTTGGTAGAAGTTGTGTCTGCCAGGTGTCTTCAGCATAAATTTACTATTTTTCCCTTTGTAATTATGAGTGTGTTGTGGCGAGATAACTTTCAGACGATGCAAACATCCTGCTTCTCATACTATGATCTACTAGTTTTAGCCTCACTGGTGATACCTGCCTGCAAGAATTATTACTGTGGTGTCTGCCAAGTGGTGATTTTCCATTCCCATCATTTCTTCTACATTTATTAATTAGAATTCTACCATAAAGAGAGCTCTTGCCTCCTCCATTTATTTACTTATCTGTTTATTTATTTATATCAGTATGGTCTCGTAAGAATTGATTTTATTCTATGTGTTATCACTATCATTATTTATTTGATACACAAATTGTCCCAAATTTGCCTCCTGGGAGCCCCTTCCTTTCTGGCAACACAAGAGTATTCCAGGCTCATCTTGTACTTTCCCTGTCTAGTCTTGGAACCAGCCATTTCTCCAAAGAGCTCTGGTTTCTTTTACTGAAGAAACCAAGACCCAGGCACTAGGTACTGGGGTGTCACTGCTTATAGACCCTCTCAGAGACAGAGCTAAGAAATATATTTCTGTACACTCGCATCTTAGTGATGTGAGTGGTGGGATGGAAACATACATCCGGATGAGTTGATGAGCTCCAAGACTGACTAAGTCCACCAGTGTGCACCCGGACAAATTTCTCTTTTGAGCACGAAGTGCTATTTGGGCATTTTGCCGATTGGTTCTGATGTCTGTCTGCCATTGAGGACCGTTTGTGAGCACTGACTGCTATTTGGGCATTGTGCATATATATGAGAAATCCTTAGAGACTGTCATACAGAGTGAAGTAAGTCAGAAAGAGAAAAGCAAATATCGTATAATAACGCATATATGTGGAATCTAGAAAAATGGTATAGATGATCTGAGTTGCAAAGCAGAAATAGAGACACAGACGTAGAGAAGAAATGTATGGATACCGAGGGGGGAAGGGGTGGGGTGGGAGGAATTGGGAGACTGGGATTGACACATATACATTATTGGTACCATGTATAAAATAGACAACTGAGCGGAACATGCTGTATAGCACAGGGAACTCACCTAGTGCCCTGTGGTAACCTAAATGCGAGGGAAGTCCAAAGGGAGGGGATATCTGTATGTGTATGGCTGAATCATTTTGCTGTACAGTAGAAACTAACACAGCGTTGTAAAGCAGCTATACTCCAATAAAAATTAAAAACAAAAAAAAAGAAAGCCTTAGTTCATAGTGATACCTCCAGTTCCAGTCTAACATCACAGACTTCAAAATTGGAAGGAACACAAAATTCCCTCTTTCTTGACTCGTAACTCCTTTCTCGAGCCGTGAGAAGCCCGTCTCTCACCATCCACAACATATTTACTTACTTGCTCAAAACTTAAAGTAGTTTCGGAATTGCTAACCCAGATCCTCATGAGAAAAATATTTACTAACTAGAGTACAGATTTTGTGGATGGTTCTTTTTTTCCTCTCTCTTTTAAAATTGAGGTAAAATTCACATACCATAAAATTAACCGTTTTAAAGCGTGTGTACATTTCTTGTTGTTTTTCGTCTTATACTATGTAGTCAAAAGGCTTAGTTTCCAAGTTACTTAAGTTAGTTCCTCTGTGTAGTTATTTTATTCATTTGTAATACAGTTGGGTCCATCTGTTATTCTTTGTATTTCATTTTAGTTCAACCCACCTCCTGGTTGATCTTAACTATTTATTTGTGGGTTGTGTGAGGTATTCCCATGGTTCTAAGAGTCAGAGTTATACAGAAAGGCATGCTCAGAAAAGTTTCACTCCCTCCTCATCCGTGCTGCCCCACTCCCATTCCTCTCTTCTTTCCACCGCATTGACACCCACCCCCTGTAGGGAACCAATCTCATTAGCTTCTGGTTTATTCTTTAGATCTATGTATCTATATACCCACACATGCATATACACACACACATATGTATGTGTGTATGTGTGTGTGTGTATCTTTTTTTGCATCACAGGTGAACGGATACATAAGTGTTTTCTTATATCTTCTTTCTTACATGAAAGGTAGCATCCTATAAATACCCTTGTGCGCTTTTTTTTTCCTCACGTCATACTATATCTTGCAAATCATCCCATATCAGTTCCTAGAGACCTTCCTTATTCATTTGTAGAACTGCATAGCACTCCTTTGTGTGGATGTGCTGCAGTTTATTCAACCACTCTCCCATGTACGGGCACTGAAGTTGTTTTCTGTATTTGCAATGACAAACAACGCTGCAATCAATAACTTTGACGTACTAATTTTGGTGAGAGGGGCTGGCACAGGATCTGAAAGCAGACGAGTCTGCTTCCAGAGCCGCTGCTCTCTCTGCGCTGCCACAGACAGCTCAGGCCTGAGACGATGCCCTGCTCACCCTAGTGGGCTGGGGGTACTCCCTCTCCTTGTCTGCTTCTACAAAGAGCTCCAATGGGCGGGCCACTGGTTGCTCAGCTCCCCTTTGCTGGCCTATTCCTCTCAGTTGCCTTCTTAGAGGGTCATTGCATCTGCAAATTCAGGGCCCTCAGCCTGGGTGTTGACCATCCCGCACAGCCCGCAGATGCAACCATTTTTTAAAAATGACACGAAGAGCTGTGGACCGATCTGACTATACTTGTGTGCACGTGAGCTCAGCCGTGCCAATATATGTGAGCAACAGGCCTGAAGTGGGCAGGAAAGCCACATCACCACGCACAGGCAGCGAGCTGTGAGCTTTCAATGGGCCAAGAGGGATACTCAAACCCCTCGGATACTAAGCGCGGGTGGACTTCCCAAGGATCCCAACGTTACCTGCTCAAGGAGGATTCCCTCCTGAGCCTGGTGGAGACCTAGGCTGTGGAGGCGAGTCTAGTGGCTGCCCGGCTGCCATTCATGATCAACCCGGAGTCTGGAGAAGCGGGAGGGAAGAAAAATGGCCCCAGTCAGACTGTCCGGCAGCCTGCGGCACCCTGCGGCACCCTGGTGGTTCCTTTGGTCTGGAGCAGAGCCTTGGGGCAGAGATCAGCGTCCCTCCAGAGAGGCTGCAGCACTCACCTTGGCTGTGTGAGGAGCCCCTTCGGCCAGGAAACCCTCTGTTCTTGCCCTACATTTACCATGAAATATAGAACGCCCGTATGTGCCAGGCTCTTGAGAAACAGTGTATTATTTAAATAGGATAATAACCCTGCAAGGGTAAATCTTTTTCTCATCTTTTTATGAGTGAGGCTCAGAGAGACTCAGAGAGGTCAAGCAGCTTGCCCAAGGTTACACAGTAACCAGCAGAGTCATGATTTGAAGCCAGGTCTGGCTGATTCCAGGGCTCTAGACCTTTTCAAAATGAATGCAAATCCAACAAAGTATTTATTTTAGCTCTAGAGGAAACATTCAGGCTCATGCAATCACTTATAGGCAGAAGTTAGATGCTACAGGGGAGGACTAGGAAAGCAGGAGACCTCAAAATGGTCACTTTGAGCAGATCGCTTGAATCAGTTTCCTTGTTTGAAAAGTAGGACTTGCCCGCAGGGCTGTGGGGACGCCGAGCTGATAGCTGAAGCCAGTGGAGCCTGTTCTCCTATGTCAGTCCCTTTGCCATGATAGTTATTAAATATTTTATACCACCTCTGGCTCCACAGCTACTCCCCTTGCTTGTGGAGATCAAGTGAGACCCCAGTAAACCCCAAGAACCCTCTACACAGAGGTTAATTAGTATTCTCAGGCACCCAGGGCTGGCTTCGTGGGCATCGACATACAGTCGTACGGGGCCTGCACTCAGGTTAACACTCTGCTGGCCCCATCTTGCAATTCTCAGTGACAGGAGGCCCCACGTTTTCCTTTTGCAGGGGGTCCCACAAATTATGCAGCCGGTCCTGCAGGCAAAAAGACAGTGGCTGGCAAAACGCAGAAAAAATAATGCCTCCAATCAGATTGCAGGGGGCTGAGAACATAGTACGATGATTTTGTTCTGGCTAAGTCTCTTGAGTGTTGACTCACTTGTCTCCTGGCTCTTGAGGGGAAAGAGCTGTTCTCGAGGACGTGGCTGCGGCTTGCGTATGTTCAGCACGGTGTCTTTGTCCGTTTGGGCTGCTATAACAATACCACAGACTGGGTGACTTATAAGCAGCAATTATTTCTCCCAGTTCCGGTGGTTAGGAAGTCCAAGATCATGGGGCTGGCAGACTCAGTGTCTGGTGAGAGCAAGCTTCTTGGTTCATAGCCAGGACCTTCTTGCTGTGTCCTCACATGGCGGAAGGAGTGAGGGAGCTGTCTGGGGTCTCTTTTATGAGGGCATTCATGAGGGCTCCACCCCCATGACCTCCAAATACCACCACATTGGGGGTTAAGATCTCAACCTATGAATTTTTGCGGGGGACACAAAAAAAATCAGTCCAGAGCACATGGTGTATGAAAAGCACAGAACAAAAAGGATTGAAGAACACATCATTGTTCTCAGCAAGAATATTTTCCGAGCACGTGCTCTGTGCCTAGCCCTGTGCTGGCTGCTACGGGGAGTACAGAGAGCTCTGTGCCACCAGCATCTTCAGGGAGCTCCCAGCTGGATGGGAAGGAGGAGCACAGATCTCTCTGGAATACCCTTGAGGTTAGCCTCAAATGGGTGCGGGCCTGGGGTTCAGGGGTACAGAGGTAGGATTCAGAAAAAGCTCGCTGGGAGCTGGGCTGTCAGGAAAAGCTTTGGGTCAAGGTAGGACTCAGGGTCTTAAATGATGCCCAGGACTTAGTGGAGGAACGGAACCGTCCAAGCCCCAGCCCTGGTTATGGACACATAACACACTCTTTCCTGGCGGGTCTGGCTTTTGAATCCATCACGATAGACTGGAGTTGGGGAGCATTGCAAGTTGGGTTCTCTGGAAGCAGACACTAAGAGTTCGGGGTATGTGTTTGTTTCCTGTGGCTACTGTAACAAATGACTCCACAGTGCGGGCTTAAAACAATAGAAATTTATCCTCTCTGAGTTCCGAAGGCCAGAAGTCTAAGATCAGTATCACTGGGCTAAAAAAGCAAGGTGTTGGGAAGGGTGGTCAATCCTCGCTCTCCAGACCAAGCCAGGAAGCAACTGTCTCAAAGACTCTCAGGCAGCCCAAGCCTGCCCTCCCAGAAGCTCGGCCCGGCATCCTCACTGTTACGGTTGCCCGAGACGTAGTGCCTGGAGCAGTCAAAAGGGAACTCCCAACCGCACCGCAGGGTACCACGAAACAGGACTTTTCTTGGCTTCTCTTTAAATGTGAGTGAAGGGACCAGAATTGGGCAGGACAGAGGCTGAAGGGGAAGGCAAGAGGAGCCTGGACTCGTAGCAGGAGTTCTGGAACTATCCCAGCAAGTCACTCTTCCTCCCCGGGCCTCAGTTTCCCCGTCTGCGGCGTGAAGCCTATTAAGCCAGGCATTCTGACCTTAAAGGTGGCGATTCAGAGGTAGAAAAGAGGAGGCCGACTGAGAGGTCCCTGGGGGGTGGAGGGCTGGCAGGGCGGCTGGGCAAAGGTCCAAGGAAGCCCTACTAATGTTTGAGGGGCCCGGGCAGGAGTATACACGGAGACCCACATACCACGTGGCTAAACATTTTAAAGATATAAAGCAAACTGCTGAAGAAAATATATTCCGTTGGCTGACCTTGAAAAAATATTTTTAGAATGACCTGTAAGGCCATGTTTGAATGAAAATTCTCAGACTCTTTAGAGTCCTGCCCTGGAGGCCACGGTGTGGAGAGAGCTGGCCCTGGTCTCCGGCTGTGGCTACAATGAGAATCTTCTAACTCACAGACCTTCGGCTCCAGGGAGCAGAACTGGCTAAGTGCCCTGCGCTGTGCTTTGAAATCCATCTTTGCGGTTGGGCTGAGGCCACGCTTCCCACGGGCTGTTCCCTGCCACAGGAATATAAGGGCTCTCCATTCTTGCGAAGCTCCTCTGACGGCTGGCTTTGCCTCGAGGTCGCCCTGACGGTCTCGCTGAACCTTCTTTCGGTTGCGCAGATGGCAGTCTGGGATGCCCCAAGCTGACCTTCTTGCCCTCACTTGGGGGAGGGAGGGGTCAACCTTACAGCGCGGCCTGACGGCTCTCCCAGCCGTCTCCGGCTCCCTCCTCCTTTCCCTCCCCCCAGGCATCTTCCTTAATATTGATACAATCCTTGCCCATTTAATCCTGTCTTGACACCTGGTTCTCAGAGGACCTGGACAAACACATTGGCCCCCAGCCCAGCCCTCTTCTCTTCTTACCCCTGGCTCCTTCCCACACCATGAAGTGCCTCTCTGGACACTTCTGGGACAGAAGGGCCTTCTGTCCACGTGTCCCCTTGTCCTGCAGTCTCCTCACCCTGTGGCAGTGCGGGGAGCGTGGCAGGAGGGCTATAGGGCAGGGGTACAGTCTTCCCTCCGTGCCAGCCTTTTGACCTCCACGGCTCTGTCACATTTGCCCTGGCCGTGCATGCTTCTGGAACATTCTTTGTAACCACCTGGGCTGGGGGGAGGGAGCACGTGTCCCTGGCCCTTCATATCTCTGTCTTTTTGCACTAACTCAAGCGTCTGGCGGAGAAGAGAGAAAAATGAGGCTCAGAGAGGCCGAGTGAGTGTCCACACCTGGTTCTTCTGATGCCCACCCTTGGGCTCTTCCACGATGACCCAGCCGGCGGGGGCAATCATGGCACCCGATGACATGACTGCCCTCTGATGGTTGGCATGTTCCTTTCTCCCTGGGAAACAAAGGTACCTTTCTCCCAGTGTCTAAAAGGGAGCAGCTTCTTTCAACCGTGCAGCAAGCGAGCGGGCAGCGGAAGTTCCAAGGATGTGGTCCCCGGAGGCCAGCAAGGCTCCAGCCCCTCAGAACTTATCATTATACTTGCAGTCTGGGTAGCGGTAGGCAAATCTGGGGTCACAGGTTCTCAGGGGCCTCAAGATGTCCTTCAGCCGGCTGGCGGCTTGGAGGACCTCGGGGTCTGGCCGGGTTGCCTCCCCACAGCGAGCGAGCTCGGCGTCTATCTCCTCCTGCACCGGGGACGGGAACTTGGCCCGGAGAAGTGGGGGCAGCACCTGGCCACACACCAGTACCAGGTTCTGCTTCTCAGGGATGGTGTCGCAGGAGGGCAGCTCGGTCTGGCAGCCAGAGACCAGGCAGCTGAAGATGTCTTTATTCTCTCCTGTCCTGGAGGCCGCTTGGCTGCCTACAAGAGACATGGAAGACATCACACACCCTACAACCTGTTCTCCTTGCGGGGAGGCGTCACTAATGAGAGTTGCTGGGCAAAGTGGTTCAGACTCCTAGCATCTCCTGTCACAAGGAGATTTAGGGCTCAGGGACACGATGGCCTCCGTTGAGAGCCTGGGGGGAACTCTCTCGGCTACAATACGGTGAGGCCTGGGACTTCCCTGGCGGTCCAGTGGTTAAGACTCCACGCTTCCACTGCAGGGGGCACGGATTTGATCCCTCGTCGGGGAACTAAGATCCTGCATGCCACGTGGCGTGCCCAAAAAATTAAAAAAAAAAAAAAAGATGAGGCCTGGGGATGGAAAACGCACTTCTTCCTACCAGAACTTGGGCTTCTAATTGTAAGGCTCCCATGCATATCGTGATTCTCCCATTATTATGACTGAATTAGGGAACTCAGGAAATCCCCAGCGCCGGTTTCATGTGCCCTCTTTAAATACAAAGTCGGGAGAAAGAACAGGTAATCCAGAATATGCCTTCAACGGGTTGTAGTGGGACTGATATTCAGTGGTTCACATATCCCGAATATTCTGGAATCAGCCCCACTTCTTCTCATTTGATTCTTCTTAATAAAGGCAAATCAGGAAATGAGTAAGCGTGGTTTAATTGGTCTATCTTCGTAGGCCTTCTCATATAAACAAAATCAGAAACTGGAAATTAAAATCCTCTGTCCTACTATTGGGCTCAGAATATCTAGTCACCATTACAGACTGCGATGTTCAAAGCGTCTGATGAGAAAGGCTCTGAGGGGGAGATGGATCCAGGGGCTTGTATGTGTGTGAGCAGGGGCGGGGCAGGTCCCCGCGCCACACAGACCCAGTCGGACAACGGCAGTGCCCTCAGAGGGCGAAGCTGGGGCCATAGCACAGTGCAAATCTCCTCCTCCTGCACTGACAAGGTCCAGTCCGGTTCCCCTTTGGAGCTGGAGCAGAGACTTAAAACGGGGAGAGGGACTCTCTCCCGTCCCAAACTTGAGCTGCTCTCACTATGACACAGGGAGACCCCACCCCCGGGCCCTGTCACCCCTCCCTAGCGCCTGTCACCCTGCCTTCCCCTCTGACAGCTGCTCAGCCAGGCCCATGCTGGGTACCTTCCTGCCTGTCGATGACGCCCAGTGCGCTGGCATCCCGGATGAACAGATGCCCGTTGTTGAAGATGCCAAACATGTCCACATCCACGTGGGTGAAGTAGAAGAAGTAGTTCAAATCGTTGCTCCTCAGAGACTCCAGGACACCCAGGAGCTGGTAGGCCAGGTCGGCCGCCTGGTCTGCGGGTGCACCATAGAATTCCTGCAGTGGGCTGGTGCTGGTGCTGACCAGAAATCTGCCGCAGGAGCCCAGGTACTTGGGCAGTGGCCATCCCTCGGCGCCCGGGAAGATCTGCCAAGCGAGAGGAGGAGGCATTAGAGGATTAGAGAGAAAAACCTCCTGAGACAGTTCCCTCCCTCCCTTTCTCCCCCTCCCTCTCTCCTTCCCTCCCTCTCCCTCTCTCCCCCTCCCTCCCTCCCTCTCTCTCTCTCTCTCCCCCTCCCTCCCTCCATCCCTCCCTCCCTCTCTCTCTCTCTCTCTCATTTTCTCTCTCCCCCTCCCTCCCTCCATCCCTCCCTCCCCCTCTCTCTCTCTCCCCCTCCCTCCCTCCATCCCTCCCTCCCTCTCTCTCTCTCTCATTTTCTCTCTCCCCCTCCCTCCCTCCATCCCTCCCTCCCTCTCTCTCTCTCTCATTTTCTCTCTCCCCCTCCTTCCCTCCATCCCTCCCTCCCTCTCTCTCTCTCTCTCTCATTCTCTCTCTCTCTCTCCCCAAGAGCAGACAGAAAGATCAGCCTTACTCAGGTACCCAACGCCTCAAGACACGTCAGCAAAGCATCCCTTAACCTTGTTTATACCTCTTGGAACATGGCAATACCTTGCTCCCCCCGTCCCTCCCCCCACCACTTTTTTATTCCTTTGTTGATGGAGGGATTCAGAAAAGGGAGCTCTCCTTTCCATATTGTAGACTGCATTTCAACAAAGTTGCCCCAAGCGAGGTAAGAGAATGCCAATGCCTTTGCTACAATTTTAGAGGGTATTCAGGCTTCAGGGGAATGTGTTTATTTGAAGAGTTGTAGAGTTGAAAAAATATGACTAGCATTTCAGATTTCACAGATATCACGGCTTAGGAAGAGGCTATGGGGGGAAAAAAAGAGGGTCAACTTAAGGTTGATTTAAAGAAAATATTTAAAAAAATAACAGTGCAGGCAGTAGGTTCTGGGATAGGGCAAAAATTATGAAGGTGACCCTTGGGTGACTCAAGTTTTGGGAACTGCTGCACTGGCCCTGGGCGTGGCCCTGGGCGAATCTGCCTGGCTGGGGTAATTACACACTCACAGAGACTCCCCAACTGACTGGAACATTCTGACAGCCTAACACTGGTCTAGGCAAGCACACAGCTCTACCCAGTTTCCCCTGTCTCCTTGTAAGAGCTCCAGGAGTTTTGGATTAATATATACACACTACTATATGTAAAATAGATAACCAACAAGGACCTACTGTACAGCACAGGAAACTCTACTCAATATTTTGTAATAACCTATAAGGGAAAAGGATCTGAAAAGAATATATATATATATATATAAAACTGAACCACTTTGCTGTATACTTGAAACTAACACAATGTTGTAAATTAACTATATCTCAATTTAAAAAAAAAGGAGTGGAGGGACTATCCTAGCTTTTTTTTTTTTTGACTATTTATTGAGGCAGCTATATCTGGAATGGTGTTTCTTTATGGGAGAAATGACAGAAACTATAAATATTAACACTTTTTTTTCCCTCATTTTCCTTCTTAAAAGAACAAAGTCATCCCCCTTTCTGATGATTTTCTGTGGACTTCTGCCATTTTAACCCACTCGCCATGTTGTGAAGAACCTTTTCTTGTTCCTCCCCCTGCCCACTGGGACCTCTCCACTGTGTGCCATGGAGAGAGGCCCCCGGCTCCCTGGCGATGTCTGTGCGGCCACGAGTCATCCCTGGGTTGGGGGCAGATCGACCCCATGCCCTTCCTGGGCGGAGCTCAGGGTGGATGGAGAGTCCCAGCCCAGACCTCTCAGGAGCCAGGGCTGGAAGTAGCCAGGTCACCTGCCTTGGCCACTAAGTGTAGGACAGTTGGAGAAGAAGGCCTCTGAGCGTGCAGGGCAACCAGCAATTCCTTCTTCTCCTCTAGGATTTCAAATGCCAACGTTAGTAGGCAGCTTTTAGCAGGAAGAGCGTGGACCCTGAAGTCAGACAGCTCTGGGTTTGGGTTCCACCGCTGACACTGGCTAAGGGACTGTGGCCCAGTCACTTCACAGCTCTGAGCTCCACTTACCTCATCTGGAAGACGGGACAATAATAATATTCCCATGGGGTTGTCAAGTTGTGAGCATTAAATGACATAATGATGTAAAACATTTAACACAATGCCTGGCACATAGCTAGTGCTCAAGAAATGAGTTGTTATTATGTACTTAGCCATCCTGCCTTTGGCCAATAATATATCATTAATATATTATATATAAAAATAATATGTAATTATATATTATATAATATCTCATAAATAATTTAAATACTATAAATAATTAGAATTAAATATATTATAAATAATTAGAACAAAATAATATATTATAAATAATATTAAAATAATAATTATACTATAAATAATACAATTATAAATAATTATATGTATATTTATTTATAAATAAACATCATATAATAACTAATATAATTATTAATTAGAATTATTAATATTAACACAATACTATAAATAATTAAAATATAATCTCGATATACTTATTATAGTTATTAAAGTCGATACACTATTATAAATAATTATAATATAATATAATTAATAACAATGCTAATTATTATTAACTGCTGTTGGACTGCCTCCTCCTCCACCCCCTCCTCTTCCTGCACCTTCTCCTTCTCCTCTTTCTCCTCCCTCTCTTCCTCTCCCGCCTCCCCTTATTCCTCTTCCTCCTGCTTCTCCTCCTCTCTCTTCCACCCTCCTTTTTCTGCTCCTCCCTCTCACTTCCTAGTTTCCTTTGTGCCCATTCAGTAAGCGTCCTGACTCTTGGGATCCGGGAGAAATGGGTGTGATGGGGCCCCGCGAGTTAGCTGACTTGTTAAGGGGCGGTCTCTACCACTGGAGTGGAAGCTGCATGAAGGCAGGGGCCAGCGCGCCTGTCTCGTGGACCAGTGTTCCAGAACATCCTTACCTATTTGACCATCCCCTTTTTGATGGACATTTAGGTGACTTCCATTTTTTTCTCCTTTCCAAGCACAGCTGCAGAGCACCTCTCCGGGTGGGTCCTTCTTTGGTTATTTCCCCACCTCCTGAGCTTGCTCAGCTCATATCGTACTGATCTTTGAGACACCTGGTCAAAGCTGCCCTCCTCCACAAAGCCCTTCCGGGCTGCCTCTGGCCGCGAAAGTGGCCATTCCCCGCCGCCCCTCCTCCCCAGCTCCCACACCTCTTTCCTCTGCAGTAACCACAGCACTTCCCCACTGCAGAAGCCAACACATATTTACTGAATGCCACAGAGGTGCTAACGTGGGCTGGTGGCCCCAAGGTGTGCAGTGATGGCAGAGAGAGCTCAACCCAGGGCCTGCTCCCTCGGAGCTGGAAGTGAACCCGCTCCCTGGACGGGCTTTCCCGGGGAGGGGGGTCCCTGCACACCTGTAGGAGGATGGGATGGGCGTTGACAGCTAGCGTGTAGAGGAGACGCAGCTTGTCGCGGTCCGTGAAGTGGTCCATGAAGATGCTGCCAGCGTCGGCCACCTCCGCATAGCGCCGGACCACGCGATCCAGGAGTCGCTGTGACGGGCAGCGCAGGAGGGGGCTGGGCAGGCCCTGCAGCGGGTGGGAGAGATTCCGGGAGGAGGAAAGCGTGCTGAGTGCTAGTGGGCGATGGCAGGACCGGCACGGGCAGGCCCTGCTATTGGGGGAGATCGCGGGGTTGTGGGGGACCAAGTAGGCCCTGAGGCGGTCGGGGGGGGGTTATGGAGCACAGTACCCCTGGGGGGCGTGGTGGGAGGGGCCTGAGCAGGCTATGTGGGGGAGGGCGGGAGTCGAGAAGGGACTGAGCGGTCCTGGGGTCAGGATAGGCGGGCACTGGGCAGGCAGTGCATCCCTAGCAAGCAGCTGGAGCCTTGGAGACCCTGTGTCTCCACCCGCATTTTGCAACTGAGGAACTGGAAGTCTGCAGAGTGTAGGTAAGTGTTGGAAGGGCTGGATTCAGGATTTGAACCTGATATGAGCTGCATGTTTGCCCTCCCCCCCATCCATATGTTGAAACCCTAATCCCCAATGTGATGGTATTAGGAGGTGGGGCCTTTGAGAGGTCACTAGGTCATGAGAGATTGAGTTCCCCAAGTCACACATACCTAGTATTTGTACTAAGGCAGTACACCAGGTGAGAAGTAGGTAGGTGGAGCTAGGCACGACCTGCAGCCTTATCTTTACTGGGGTTGTAACCCTGTAGCTGGGTGAGCTCAGAGCACTCATTCATTCATTCACCCACCAACGTTTGCAGGGAGTCTACCAAAGACCAGACTGTATTTGAGGCACTGCAGATGCAAAGGGGACCACAATCGACACTGCCCTCCCAGGCCTGTCGGGCGGGGGAGATCATCAAATGCCCAGCAGTTACGACGTGGTGCAGAGGGAGCTATGACTGGTGTGAGGTCAGGGAGCTATGGGAGCCCACAGGAGCAGGGCCACACCAGAACTTTTGGAGGCGCTGGCACCTCCAAAATCCTTTGCCTTCATGGGCCCCTTCCTCCATAAAAAATATTAAAAATGCTATTTTACAACTGCATTGGTACAAAAACAAATACCTTAATATTATATATTCAAACATGTTCTTGGATCTAAAAGATCGATTGTTTCTTCTGATTTTAAAAGAAATCAAAACATATTTGTGGGCCCCTCAAAGGCTTCTTGGAAGACAGTGAAGTCTAAGCGGAGGCCTGAAGCAAGGGTAGAGTGAGCGTGCAAAGAGGGTGGGAGGGTATCTGTGCAGAGGGAACAAGCTGTACAAAAACCTTAGTGATGCATATGACTGCCCAGAATAAAGATTCCATTCTCAGCTTCCTTTGCAGCTAGGTGTGGTAACGTGACTAAGTGCTGGTCAATGAGATATAAGTAGAAATTTCTGAGAAAAGTCCTTAAAGGGAGCGGGTATATCCTTCTTTACTCCTTCTTCCTTCCTGACTGGAATGTGGAAATGATGGCTGGTGCTTGGGCAGCCATCTTGGACCAGGGCATGCTAAGGGTTGTGGAGCAGAAAAATGAAAGTAGCCTGGATGCCTGACAATCACAGAGTCACTATATCAGCCCTGGACAGCTATGTATCAGTTTCTTTTATATAAAAGAAAAGTATATTTTGATCTTGCTTAAGCCACTGTTACTTGGATTTTTTTGTCACATGCAGCTGAACCGAATCCTAAATATCACAGAAGAAAAGAATGGAGGCAGGAAGGTCAGTTAAGAAGATGCAATGGTCCAGGTGTGAGATGAGAGAATGAAAGGATTTGAGGGTAGTAGAATCTACAAGTCTTGGTGATCGGCTGAATGGGGGAGGGGGGCGAAGGAAAAAGGAGGTGTCAGAGCTAGTACCCAACATGAGTGTGGACACCAGAGGTATCATTTGTGGAGGTGATTTTAAAACATGTTCACAAACTCCTTGACACTCTTCCCATCGAGGGTGGAGTCTAATTCCCCTCCCCTGGAGTATGGAGTGGCTTTGGTGACTCACTTCTAGTGACTGGAATGCTTACGGGAGTGATGCTGTATGACTTCTGAGCCTTGGCCATAAAAGGAGATACAGCTTCTACTTGGCTCTCTCTTGTACCCAGCCACTGTGCTGTAAAGAAACCCAGGCTACATGGAAGGAAAGCAAGACCCTTAGCTCTCACCCAGCTGAGTGCCTAGTTGACAGCCAACCCCCAACTTGCCAGACACACGACTCGGCCATTTTGGGAATTGGGTCCTCCGGTGCTGTATTGAACCACCCCAGCTGATGCCATGTGGAGCCTCGTGAGTCTTCCTACCAAGCCCTGCCCAAATTGAATATTTGTGAGCAAAACTGATGATTCCTGTTGTTTTAAGCCCCTAGTTTTGAAGTGGTTTGTTACTCAGCGATAAATAACTGGTATATTTGCTGAGGAGGTTCTGGGCCATCTCTAGAACTATAGCCGGAAGAGGCTCTAAACCCATCTTGTACCCCAATCTCCCTTTATGGTGGAGGCAGCTGCTTCCCAAGGTCCCACTCACAGAGTGGGGCTGCATCTACTCCTGTTTGGTTTGTGCTGGCCAAGTGCAAGCCCACAGTGATATTGGCCAATGGCAAACAGAATTAGGAAACCAAACGTGTCCAATAAAATAATGATTCATTATTTTATTGGAAATACACACTTTCTGGGGCTTGCCCATTGCTTTGGAGTTTCCAAATCACTACTCCCTTCTCTATACATGGGCAATAGCGCTAACTCACCATCTTCCAATGAAAGGCAAAAGGAAAACCAAACACTGGCCTTCTGTTGCCCCTCCCCCTCTCATGCCCGGTTTCCTCATCCTTGCATTTCCTGTCTGGTGCCAGCCCTAGGGAACCAGCCAGTGGGTCAAGGTCTTCACGGTGTGGTGCAAGTGACCGGGCTTTTGCTCTGCTGCATTGTCACCTCACAGCGGGCTTCAGTGCAGGGTGGTACTGAGAGCGATTGTCACGCTTCCCCACCTCAATCTCCAATAGTTTATAAAACAGTCAATGAAATGTAATGGGTACATCATTGTGATGGTCAGTTTTATGTGTCAACTTGGCTAGGCTATGGTGCCCTGTTCAATCAAACACTAATCTAGGTGTTGCTGTGAAGGTATTTTGTAGAGGTGGTTAACATCTACAGTCAGTTGACTTTAAGTAAAGGAGATTATCTTTGATAATGTGGATGGGCCCGATCTAAGAAGTTGAAAGGCCTTAAGAGCAAAACTGAGATTTCCCTGAGGAGGAAGAAATTCCACCTGTGCACTATAACATCAGGTCCTGCACAAGGTTCTCCAGCCTGCTGGCCTGTCCTATGGGTTTTGGACTTGCCAGTCCCCCAATCTCATAAGCCAATTCCTTGAAATAAATCTGTTTTATATATATATATATATATATATATATATATATATATATGCATATATATATGCACACATATATATCATATAATATTATATGTTATGTATAATTATATTATATTGCATATTATTATTTTTTATAAAATTTACTATATTAACATTTATACTATATTTATTAATATTGGTTAATAAATTAATAATATTGCATATTTTGTGCAATATATTATCATAATACAATATGTACATTACATATATATAATATATACACACACATACACTGGTGCCAAGGGAAAAGCACTTGTTCTGTGCGGAAACAACAGCAACTGAGATGGAAATCTAGATTTGCTTTCACTTTTGAAGCTTCTAGTGTAATCTGAGTACAGGAGAAGTAACTTCCCCAATGAGCTGTTTGACCTTCGGTTGGCTTTTATCCACATCCTGTCATGTGTTTGCTCAAAAAAAATCACCAGCAATCAGCGGTGTCCCCATTTAAAGGGTTCTTACCGGGACAGAAGCATGAAAGTTAAATTGTCTAGACAAATGATTCTGTGACTCTGATGGAGAAAGCTGTGCTTGTTGTTCCTCCCTAGAAGCCAGAGATAAGAGAGTTCAAGAGAGCAGGAGGGGGCTTTCCTCAGAGCAGACCACAACTTAGAAGTCATGTGTATCTTCAATAACCTACCCAGAATTGCCCTAGTCCTTCTCAAGTTCCATGCCATGGGTGAGATCTGCCCAGCTTGAGGGTCCCGTTGGAAGTGGAAGATGGCAGCAGGGGGACAACATCTCGGTTGGGGTTTGACCGCCTGCCATCACAGAACGTGGGGCACACGCAGCCCATTCCCAGTGGTCCTGTGTGTTGGTGAATTCCGGAGGGCGGCAAGGGAGCTGCATGTGGAGGGCTGACGCAGAAGCCTCTGTGGTGATCACTATTTGAAACCATGGTTGGCAGGACACGGTTGGGGAAAGGAGGGTAACATTTTCTGGAAGTTCTAAGTTTCAGGCCATATGGCGAGCCTTTCACAGACATTATCCCGGCATACACAGGGACTTTTAGCTTTTAGTTTTCTCTTGCCCTGTGACTCTCCTGGAAATTTAAAGTGATTGATTTTAAAAAAGCTTAAACAGTTTGTGGAAAATGCAGTGACATTAAATTTCGCAGCTCGTGCTGGCCAATGCAAATGGTAGACTGCATTATCAAGTGATCTAGTAAAATGCTCCCATTTTCCGGATGAGAATACTAAGGTAGGGACCAGGAAAGGGAGGTGGCTTGTTAAAGATCATGCTGCTTATTGGTGCACATTATCCTCAAGTTCATTTTCCATATTAATGATCCCACTTGGTTCTGGATGACTTTTAGCTGTTTCCGCAAAGCAAATGCTACTCGAAAGGCAAAGATTTATGAAGCAACCTAAATGTCCATCAACAGATGAATGGATAAAGAAGTGGTATATATATATATATATATATATATATATACATACACACACACACACACACACACACACACAGACAATGGATTACTGCTCAGCCATAAAAAAGAAAGAAATTCTGCCATTTGCAACAACATGGATGAACTTGGAGGGCATTATGCTAGTGAAATAAGTCAAACAGAGAAAGACAAATATTATATGATTTATCACTTATATGTGGAATCTAAAAAGACACAACAAACTAGTGAATATAACAAAAAAGAAGGAGACTCACAGATATAGAGAACAAACTAGCAGTTACCAGTGGGGAGAGGGAAGGAGGGAGGGGCAATATAGGGGTAGGGGATTAAGAGGTACAAACTATTGGGTATAAAATAAGCTACAAGGGTACATTGCACACCACAGGGAATATAGCCTATATTATTTAAGAAAAGCAAAGCAAAGATTTACCACCACTGAATACACCTTTTCTGATGGAAATAAATGTGTAGAAGAAAGAACACTAGCTGGTCTTAGAAAGAGAAATCTAAGACAAGAAGTTGGCTTTCCTTTAAGATTGGAAGTCAGCAAGCTGAGGTCACAGTGCTAACTGAAGGCACGGTTAGGTTCAGGAATCTGACCTTCTTTCCAAGGACATATCCAACTAATGGAGAGCTTCATGCTGAAATGAGAATTAATTTTCACTTCTCAGATAGAATCTGTTCTTTTGTTCTAAGGCTTTAAAGAACATAAAAACTAGGCAAATAAAAATTATGTTTGCAAATTATGGCACACCTCTAAAGATAGCAGATGTGCTAACTCCAGTAACTTTATTCCCCTCCTTACCCTTTCCAAGGGCTACCACCATCTTCCCCATCAGCGGATCAGGACACAGGCGGTGCCCACACTGACTGTAGAGAATGATTAGCCCGTGTACTTTTTTCCATGCACCGAGAGGATAGACGTTTCCAAAGTTGGCCATCGTGGGCGTGTTCATTGTGAGATATTCAAATACTATGGAACTGTACAGTGTGAAAGTAAAAAAAAAAAAGTTCAGGTTGCTGCCCACAGAGGCCACCATTGTTCTATGTGGGGATGTACGAATACACACATGTAGTGATGCCAGAAGAAAAAAAAGATTGGAAGTTAGCTTTTCCACTAAGAAGGTTGCCCTGGCCAGCTCAATTTGGAAAGCTGAGGGAAATCTTGAACAAATGAGTTTTTACTTTTAGTGAATTTACTTCTATCAAGCTCTCCTAGCACCCAGGGAGAAGAGAAAGTTCTAGTGCTAATAAACCTGTGAGTTGTCTTTCTGGTTGCACACCTCAACACTTTTCACATGATTTAGTTGTTAAATATGCTTGTGAAGCAGGGTTTAGGTTAATTATGTATCCTAGTTAATCAGTGTGTCCAGGGTTTAGGTTAATTATGTGTCCTAGTTAATCAATGTGTCCTAATTAGAACAATGACGATTCAATAACTGTATCCGTTGTGGATAATCAACCCAAAAGTTCCCAAATATTTCTTCAAGCTGCATTGTATTCAAAACCATGAAAATCCCTGTTTGGTTTATGTTATTAAGAGAAACAGCTCACGGTTCTTTTCCAACTTCAGTAGATGGATTTTTCCCCCTCTTTTATTAAAGTTCTTTCTGTTGTTTTTTTTTTTAAATCTGAAACCCAGACTCAGTGTGGTTTGTTAACTTTTCATTCTACAAATGCTGGCCACCACAGTGATTATTTTGGAGAAACCATCTGGATGATTTTCAAAGTTCAGACATCCAAAAATGTCCTCATAAATCTCAGTCTTTTATGTTACTTTATGACGCAGCTAATCTCAGCCGCTGTTACGAGGTACCATAAGATATTGTAGCCTTATGACAGGCCCCTTGCCCCACTGGGAAGTTTCTCTCTGGTACCGTTCACCTCGGCTGAGCAATTTAGGTTCCCTGCAACTTAGTCTCTGATGGAAAGTTAGTCACAAAGGGTAGAAGCAAGGACAGGAAGTCAGCCAAGAGTGGGTCCAGAATTTGGAGTTTGCCTTGGATCATCTCAGAGTGGATAACATACCCTGCAGCGTTGACTAGATGTTAAAACAACATTAAATCAAAAACTAAACAGATTTGGTTGGGCGGGGTGAGGGATGTAAGATGTCTCCCTCGCACCGGAAGGCCTGTCTCTGACAGAGCTCCCATTTCCACATGAAACAGAGCCTCTAGCTCTGTGACATCCTTTCTTTGGGCGGGGTTTCTGTTTGTTTAGATTCTTGATACTCCGCAGAGTTTCTGGGTTGAGCCCTGATAGAATGTTCGAGAAGTTCTGTTTAAATCGATGGAGAGGTCTCCCAAGAGAGGAGTAATGAGGATCCCCCGTGAACGGGTGGAGTTATGTGGTTTATCCTTTCTCCTGCGTCTACCAGCACCTCCTGGTGGACCTTCTTCACGTCTAACCTCTCCAGGCCACTGCCTGCCTCCATTCCATCTTGGAATCCATTGGCCTGGGGTGGGGTCTTTGCCTGGATAGGTGGGCAGCCTTCACCCCCCCCCAGCTGCAAAGGTGAAAATTGGATTCAATACCAACTTCGAGAGGCAGTATGACAAAGTAGTTACAAGCCTGTCCTTTGGAGGCAAGCTACCTGGGTTCAAATCCCAGCTCTGTCACTTAACAACAGCCTGACCTGGGGCAAGCTCTTCAATTGATCGGTGCCTTAGTTTCCTCGTGTGTAACTGAGGGATAATAACGAAGGGGAGACTCTGTGACTTATCTTCTAAACCTGGATAGTTTTGAGAGTGAAAGGGATGATATTAATAATTAAATCAGGACAGCTGGCATATGCTGGAACTGTCTCAAGCAAACCTGAATGTATGGTTACCCTAATAATTGTGGTACCCACCTCATCAGGGTGTTGGGTGGGTCAAATCTGTGGGAAAAGTGTCTGGTACATTGTTGGGGAGGCTAGTAAAGTAGTCTTATTCAGGCTTCAGAGGTGGCGCTAGGCCAGCAGGGGTGGCGCCGGCACACACTGTAAACCGTTAGATAAGACAGGGAGTAAGTCATGGGACTTCTTGCACCTTGAGGACCTGGCCAGCCCCCAGGGATCAAGAACATTCCAAGACTTACGAGTTAAGACCAAGGCATTTACGACAACAACCAGAGCTACAGACTTGCATGTAGGCTGATTGTTATCACCGTGTGGCCTGGTGCTAAAAGCTGGGCTCCTTCGAGTGACAAACGGAAGTCTCACCCGTGGGGTGGACGCACCACCGGGGACCTTCCCAACTGTGACTCCAGATTGCTGTTCAAGGCACTTCCCAGCGCTTCTTGGATCTGGATGTAGGTGCTTCCCCAATTCGGTGATGTATGAACCTCTGTCTTTACTATTCTTTCTTAGTTAGTTATACTATTCTTTTCTTAATTAGTATACTGTAATCTTTGTTAATTCAATAAACTCTCTCTAAATTCTTGTTTAACTGAGTGTAGAGTGATTATTTTGCCAACGAATCCTACGAACCTTGAAACCTAAAGTAAGGCTTTCGGCAAAACATACATGGGAAGGGCTCTATGAGTATTTGCTATTATTTGCCCTAAAGATAGCACCTTTCCCAATTTTCCCACTTCTGTAAGTGACCTTACCATTCTCCTAGTCTTCCAGGTTAGAATATCTGGAGCTGTTTTCAACTTCCTTATCTTAATGGCTGATCTCTCTCGTCTTTGATTCCCTGTGTCAAGTTGTGCTGTCACCATTGTGATCTCTAGCATTGTGTTGTGTCCATTTGTGTCATCAGTCACCTCTCCCCCAGCTTGCGCTCCCCCTGGGCTTAGCTGACCTGGAGGTGTGCCTTTAGGCAAGTCCCTTTCCCTTTCTGAGGCCGTTTTCTCATCTCTCACGTGGGCATTATGGTAGATGGTTGGTTTACACCAGGTATGTCACTCGGTTGCCCGGCTCTAGCTGGCTCTCTGGACATTGTAGGTACCTGATACTACTTTCCTGGATGTACGATAAACAACTCACTGTGCTTTACACACTGTGGAGTGCTTTGTGAACACAAGGTAGTGTTGTCAGTTCCAAGGGTCAATGGGGGTCAATGGTAATATGCCCCCTCCCCAAATTTCACAATAAAATGGATCTCTGAGTAGGAAACAAGGTTGCCTTTGGAGGGTCAAACAAATGTACTCCACGTCGTGACTATGTTGACCCAGGACTGTCTTTAAATTTGGAAAAAACAGTTGGGAACCCCAGGAAACCCTAGTCAGGGAGCTCAGTAACTTCAGAGAGAAGGGTTGGGGAATGAGTGTTATCGTCTTGTCCCTTATTTGGAGTGGCCAAGTAGACATAGGGGTTGGTAAGACTGGGCACCCAGACAGGAAAATCCGAGGGTCAGGAGTTGGCTTTGGGGTCTGGGGAAAAGGGCACCCAGCCCGTGGTCTCCAGCAGCCCGTGGGCAGGTGGCCAGGCCACTGAGGATCGCTTGGTTGACTTCCCTCTCGGATCAGCGCTCACCCAACAGGCTTCTGACTACGACTTGTCTTCCACTGAGGAACCCTCCTTAGTGGTGGAGCCAGGATTTGAACCCAGGCCTGAGTCCCAGGCCAGACTGTACTGCTTTCTTGCATTGAAACTCAGCCTCTCCTCCCTACTTTCTTCACCAGTAGCTGTGTTTTGGGGGGCCCTGTCCTACTTTTGTTACACAGCTTCGCTGACCTCACTCCCTTGCCCATCCACCCTGCATACCACTTTTAGGTCCCATTTGTGGAAAGATCCACAGTCTTCAAATCACTTTTCTTTAGAAATGTAAATTCTCAGACTCTGCCTCAGACCTGCACAGTCAGAAGCTCTGGGGCTGCGACTCAGCAATGCCAGTGTTAACCAGCCCTCCAGGGGATTCTGATGCCCGCTCAAATGTGAGAACCACTGTCTTATAGAATAAAATTTAGCCCCCCACCCCCGTGCCCCAGTCCTACTATTGCAACATCTATCCACTGCTCTCGACCCATACTATAATCAGGGGGCATGACACTTGCCACTTCCCACAATTACATCTTATTCTCATTTTCATGGCTTTGCCCAGCACACTCTTCTTTTATTCCCTGGAAGATATGCCCTGGTCAGGGCTACCTCCCCTTTTCTACCTGTGCCCCTTACTGTCAAACCTTTAGAAGCCAGAGGCTCACTTGGTGGCGATCCTGGCCCCTTCTTCCATGGGGTAGTCAACATCTTGGGTGACCCTGCTGGTGGAAGTGGCGACTAGCTTTCTCCTCCTATTGGAGCCTATCTCTTTCTTCCCACCTCGTCCGTCATCCATCTTCCTCCATTCAGGGGCCCCAGAGGCTTTGCCATTGAAGCATTTGTGGGCTGCTCCAAGATTTTCACTGCGGCAGATGAAATAATCATTGGGGCAGGCAATTCAGCTGACAGTTGGGACAGGCAGGGCAGCTGACACAGAGCAAGACACGTTATTTCATGGTCTGTCATTTTGATTCAGGTATGCCAAGGTTGGTCATAATTCTCTACTGGGCCATTTCATTTTATAGGCGGCTGTTTTTTTTTCTTTCTCTCTTTCTTTCTTTTTAAATCAAAAGACAGGATGCCAAGTGCTTCTGACAACTCATTTGTGCATGCAAAGTTGCAGAAACTTCCAATGAAACTCAGTAGCTTCTGCAAAGGTCCTGTGGTCCAGGAGGCTCAGAACGAATCCTGATTGTCAGGAAAACCTTCAAACCAGCCTTGAGTTTGCCTGGGGGGAGGGACTACCAGGCTTCTTTTTATCCCCAACCCCTCTGTCGAGGTTGTACCACCTGTATCAGTCACGGTTCAATCAGAGAAGCAGAATCACTAGATTTTTTTCAAAAACAGGATTTGAACTTATACAATTGTACAAGCAAGTTAAGTAGTCTCTGTAAGGCTGTTGATCTCCCATACGATGCTGGAGCTTGAAGTCCATAGGCAGGCAGTTGAGAAGGGAAGACAGATGCAAAATGGGGGAAGATCAAGGACAACATGGAACCCACAAGCACAAGATGGAGCTCATGACAATGGACTGAAGCCCATGTCAGTTTTATTGCCTCTGAGCGTGATGGTGTGGAGACCTGCAGAAGCTGGGGCCCTTTGGCATGAAGCTAACCCTAGCCTGGGAACCAGAGAAGCTGAAGGAGGAGCCAAGGGGAAGGCAGAGCAGACATGCAATACCGTGTGTGAGCCACAAAATGGCCACTGTTGCCCTTCCGCCCTCCCAAACTCCCAACAGAATCTCTCTGTGGCCTACTCTAACCGGAAACGTAAGGGAAGGGAAGTCTGGGAAATGTAGTTCAGCCTGGTCACGTTGACACATTCCAAACCTACCACATCACCTTTGGCTCCTTTGCTTCTCTCTTGGTGACTTTTCTGCGACCTGACTGAAGTATCTCACTGGACCCCAACCACCTTAAGTATGTATTTGGGGAGTGGCGGTTTGTCGTTCTGAGGAAAGGCTGGATAGAGGCGCAGGCTCCGATAGGCAGCTCTGGGCCAGGGTTGTGGGTGAGGAGCTCTCTGTCAGATGGCTGTCGCCAACCCCAGCCCCTATTTCCCCCACCTTTAGTGCCCTCACTCCCCTGCACCCTGGGTATCTTCACAGGGTACCGTCTACCAGGTCCTTTCTGGGATGGAGGGTAGGGTTAGGAGAGAGAGAAAAGCAGCCACTTCCTAGAGAATGGGTATGAGAAAGTAGAACAAGAGGCTCTGGAGAGAGAGGCTGCAAAGCCCAGAATGGCCAGAGCTGAGTGTTTATCCTGACAAGGAAGTGCTAGCCAGACTAAGGTCGGTCACTAGACTCAATGGTTCTTTGGACTGCATTGCAGGGAGAACCAAAGGAATTTGGGGAGTCTTCCCCCAACTCAAATATACTGTCGTAACCACTCATGTGGGTTAGGAAACTTGTCAAAACTCCCCCGAGGCTGTTGCAAGTCATTTATCAAACAAAAATTCATCAAGCCCCTACTTTATATAAGGCATTGTGCTAAGCACGGGAGTCACACATTTAAATAAGAGAGGGTCCTGACCTCCAAAGAACTGGTACTCTGGTGGGGCAGAGTGACATGTATACTCCAAAGTTCAGTACAGGGCAGGATGAGACAAATGCTACAAGAGGTGTAAACAAAGTGCTGTGAGAATACAGAGGAGAGAGCAGTAGGGGAATCCAGGAAGGCTTCACAGATGAGGTGGCATGAACATGGTCTTGAAGAATGAGTAGGATTTTGTCAGGTGGACCTCTAACGTCGATGCATTTCAAGCTGAAGGGTCAGAATTGAGCAAAAGCAAGGAACAGACTTAAAGTTCATATCTGGCCAATGGAATCATCGGGAAAGAAAGCTGGGACCAAACTGTGAGGCTCTTGAAAACCATATTTAGGAATTTAGGTTTTATTCTACAGATGTCATACATAATCTTAGAGGCAAAGCTTAATGGTCATGAAGATGCCATGAACATCCTCAATAACTGCTGGTGGGAGTTGAATTCAGTTTGGTAATTTAAAAAATTTAAAAAGATTAAAATAAAAAGATTTTTAAATGTTCATACCCTTAGACCCAGTAATTCCACCACAGAAAGTAAGGAAGCAGCAAAGCATAGTACTTAAGGGTATGACTTCTGGAATCAGGAGATAGACCTGTGTTCAAATCCCAGTTCCAAAATTTTCTAGCCAGGTGATCTTGGGCCAGGTATATAAATCTCTCTAAGCCTCAGATTCTCCATCTGTAAAATGGGAACAAGGATATCTCATAGGTTGTGAAGATTAACTGTGACAAATGTGTATGAAATGCACCTGGCCCATAGAAAGTAGTCAGTATGTGGTAGTTTTGAAAAGGAAATTTGTCTCAAGAATATAACATAAAGTTCAGGCAAAGATGTTGCAGAAAGATGGTCATCAAAGTATTATTTATAATAATGACATCAAATGATATAAACACTAGTGAATAACATGGTATACCCATGTGATGAAATGGGGCTTATAAAGAATTTTAATGATATGGGGAATAGTATGTGATATAACATTAAGCCATAGAGAAATATGCAACATGAAACATACAACTTATTTTTTCTTAAGTTAAATCTGACTAGAAAAAGACTAGAAGTAAAAACACCAGTGTGTTAACGGTGATTGCCTCCGGGTGGTGGCTTATAAGCAATTTTTCCCCCTACTTCCTTTTGAGTTTTTAAAAAATATACTTTATAAATTTTTATAATAAGTATATGTTAGTTAATAATAAAAAGAAAGGAATTCCCTGGTGGTCCAGTGGTTAGGACTTGGCGCTTTCACTGCCAGGTCCCAGGTTCAATCCCTGGTTGGGGAACTAAGATCCCGCAAGCCGCGAGGCATGCCCCCCCCCACCAAAAAAGGTAAACATTGAACTGGGAAGGGAAAGATCTGTTTTTTGAGAGTGTCGCAAGTGGCCAGGTTGAGGATGTGTCTGAGAAAGGAAAGGTGAGAGGCAAGGAGACAATTGATGGGAAGAGTTGAGGGTGCTGCGTAGGAGAAAAATTTGGTTGGAGGTGTTCTCTGTGCACAGCCAGGAGGTCTGTGTCTTGGGAAGGAGGTCTATCATGGGGGAACTCTTGCAGGAGAACGTGCTCAGGCAATATGATGGCCTCCTGAGCTGTGAGGGCTTGAGGTATTAAGGTGAAACAGTCAGCTAAAAGGGGAAGCCCTAGATTGTTCACCATTGGGTAATGGGCAGGACTTCAAGGAGGACAGAGAGATCAGATGGACCCAAGAATGATGAATATCAAGAATGAGGTAAGCCCCATGACTGTAGCCATCTGATCCTCTAAAAATCAGATAGCTTCACATATAGGGTTCTTTAGACCCAGAACTGTGAGGAAAGGACTATAGTTTTAGGGTGAAAAGAAGGTGCCAATCTCAAGATGCTAGAAGGCAGTTAGATTGGTTGGTTAATTAAAAAGTCATTTGTAGGGAATTCCCTGGCGGTCCAGTGGTTAGGACTCGGCGCTTTCACTGCTGGAGCCCAGGTTCAATCCCTAGTTGGGGAAGTAATATCCCACAAGCCGTGCGGAGTGGCCCAAAAAAAAAAAAAAAAAAAAAGAAAAAGAAAAAAGAAGAAAAAAGTCATTTATATTCTAGAGGCGCCCTGCAAACAATGGCATATATGCTGTCCACTGTCTTGTCCCCAGAACTGGAAAGTGCCACAGGTAAATAACCACCTACTGAATCTGAATACATGATGTTGTACAGAAAGTCTCCACCACAGCCAATGCCATTTGGGAGGCCCTAGATGCCGGGTTAGCCTGAATCACTGACCTTCCCAGAAGCCTCTTGGTAGGAGGCAGTGCTTACCTAGAGAAAGTGGTGGAAGGGCAATTGGTTCTTGCTTTTCACCTTTCCTTTTGGTGTCTTATCTTCCCTTTGAGGTGCTATGCTCAGAAGTGCTTGGGCCAGCGTACCAGGCAAGCCCTTGGAGGAATCACCCCTCCTCCTCCTGAGCAAGAGACCCCCCCATCTATTTCTTCCTCCCCTGCCCTGGGTCAAAATGCCTCAGCCGTCTCTCTTCCAAGATAACTATGGAGAGATCAAGCCCTGGAGAAGCTAATGGATAACTGTGTCACCATCCCTCTCACCCAAATTAGGTAGACATTTCTGGTATCAAGAGTCATATTCCAAGGATTAGAAACCATGGGACTTTCAAGCTTGTTAACACCTGAGTCATGCCAGTAAAGATGCTCTCTTGGGGAACGACGGGACTTTCAGAGACTCTGAAATCTGATAGCCTCCAGAGATGACCGGAGAGTTAGCACAGGTGTGGATCAAGAGTCACCCTGAAGCCATGAATAGTGAGTGATGAATGATGTCCTCTTCGTTCACTCAGTCGATCACGCCTTCATTTCCCAAAGATTTACGAAGGTCTACACCATGTCAGACATGTGTGAGGGAAGACATTGATGAATAAGATGCAGTGCTTCTCCTCAAGTAGCTCCCTGTCTGGTTGGAGAGTCAAAAACAGAAAGAGAGAGAGGGAGGAGAGAGAGGAGAGAAAGGGAGAGAGAGAGGAAGGAAGGAAGAAAGGAAGGAAGGAAGGAAAGAAAGGAAGGAAAGAAAGAAAGAAGGAAGGAAGGAAGGAAGGAGGAAGGGAGGGAGGAGGGAAGGAAGGAGAGAAGGAAAGAAAGAGAAAGAAAGGAAGGAAAGAAAGAAAGAAAACAATGCCATGTACTCTATAGAAAGTGCTTTTCTGGTCTGCTGTAAGTGTGTTATTAAGTCAGATTCTCCTCTGGCTCTCATGCCAGGCTTGATTCCTTTCATATGTGCTGGGCTGAAAGCCACAGGTATTCCCCACACTTTCTTCAGCCTTGAAATAGTATCCAAAATGCCAAAGCCTTTTAGAATGAGGTGAGAGTTTCAAAAGCAAGAAAGATGGCTTTCATAGCTATATTTAGGATTTGCATATATGAACGCAATAGCACCACATTTTTTCTCTCCTGGACAGTACATCATTTTGAGATTTCTAGTGCTGGCCATAACAGAGTAACTGGTATCAGGCTTACCCTTCTGATGCAAATAGCTATAAACCCACACAAAACATATAAAACAACTGTTTGTGGGCATTGGACCACCACCCACATAGGGCAACAATCCCTGAGAGAAAGGATGTGCATGAGCTGAGCCCCATATTCACACTGTCTTTTCCCCCAAGGACATTTTCCAAGCTGCAGTGCAAGGTCTTGCTGGGTAGAGGAAACAGCAATTAGGATTTGGGGCTGCCTGAGTAGCTGGGATTTGGGGGGCAGGGTCCTATAAAGGAAAAGCCACAGAGAAGGAGAGCCCAAAACACATGTGAAAGTTTCCCTCAGATCTTTGGCCAACTCCTAAGCTGCATAAGAGCAGGGTGGGACTCTAGAGCCCTAGCAGAGAACCACGTTAGAAGGCTATATCACTGAGCAGAGATTTCAGAGGCCACATAGCACTGGAGAGATGGGAGTCTGGGCTAGACATCTTAGTGAGCACCCTGGGCTTGTGATTGGACCTCAGAAGTCCACATTCCAGTGGTAAGGCTCATGTCCTACCAGCAAGGACCATGTCCTGGGAGTAAGGGCAAAACTGAAAGAGACCTGCACTAACAAAGGCTTAATCCCAGCCTCAACAGGATTAAGGCAGTGGCTCTAGACTGGGGGCAATTTTGCTCCCCAGAGGACATTTTGGACAACATCTGGAAACAGTTTGGGTTGTCACAGTTGGAGGTTGTAATGCTACTGGCATCTAGTGGGTGAGGGCTGGGGCATGCTGCTAAGCGTCTTAACAAATGCACAGGACAGCCCCCATCCCAATCCCCTAACAAAGAATGATCCAGCCGCAAATGGCAATAGTCACGAGACTGAGAAACCCTGGATTTAGGTGAGCCATTTCGTTGGCTGCTAGAGCAAAGCTCAACCATCTTTAGGAGAAGATAATTTAATTTCAAACCTCTACCATGTGTTATCCTTAAAATCCGGCACACAGTTAAAAATTACCAAAAAATGTGCAGAAGCAAGAAAAACTAATTGATAATCAAGAAAAAAGAAAACAACCAACAAAAGCAGAAGTAGAATCAGAGATAATCTGGATTTTAGAATTAGCAAGTATGGAATTCAAAGTAACTGTGATTAAGATTTCAAGAGAATAGAAGAAAAGACAGGCAAAATTAATGAAAGGGAGAGAATTTCAACAGAGAATTGGAATCCACACAAAAAATTAAGTTGACATTTAGAAATACAAAATGCAATATCTGAAATTAAGAAGTTACTACTGGATTTAACACCAAACTGGGCACAGCAGAACATAAGATTAATGAGCTATGTATGAGAGAGAATACATGAAAGCTTCTAGAAGTAAACAGGGGGATACCTTTGTGACCATGGGATAATCGGGATATTTAAAAGAAAATAATTAATAAACTGGACTTCATTGAAATTAAGAATGTCAGTTTATCAAAAGATACCATTAAGACAGTGAAAGGGCAAGCCATAGGCTGGGAGAAGATATTTGTAATACATATATCCAACAAAGAACTCATATCCAGAATATAAATGTAACTTTTACAAATCAGTGAGACAGACAACCCAATAAAAAATGGACAAACAGGTTATGCCAGCACTTTACAAAAGATGAAATCAAAACAGCCAGTAAATATATGAAAAGGGCCCTTATATTGTAAATTATGAGAAAAATACAAATTCAAACCACACAATGAGATATTGCTAGACACCCACCAAGATGACTAAAATGAAAGACTAAATATCAAGTGTTGATGAAAATGTGGAACAACAGAACTCTCTCTTCCGTTGCTTATAGGAGGAAATCAGTACAACTGCTTTGGAAAACTGTTTGGCAGTATTGACTAAATCTGTCCATAGGTACAGTTATGACCCAGAAACTTCACTTCTGTATGCTTACGTTCACCAACTGACATAAATAAGAATGTTTGTTCATCAATGGTAGGATGAATAAATTGTGACATCATCATACACATCAGTGGAATATTCTACTGCAATGAAAAAACAAACTACTGATCATGCAACAACATGGTTAAATAGCATAACATGTTGAGGACATACTGTGTGATTCCATTTAAATGCAGTTCAAAACCAAGTAAAAGTAATTTATGGTGATTTAGGTCAAAATAGTGGTTACCATTGGGAGGGGGTGAGGTGATCAACTCTTCCAGTTTGCCTGGGACTGAGGGGTTTCCCAGGATGTGGGACTTTCAGTGCTAAAACAAGGATAGTCTCAAGAAAATCAGATGGTTGGTCACCCTAGAGGCGGTCTTTTTAGGGAGGGCACATGAAAGAGCCTTCTGAGGGGCCGGAAATGTTCAGTATCTTGATGTGGATGGTGGTTACATGAATGAATACATGTATAAAAATTTATCTAGCTCTGCGTGTTAGATTTGTGCATTTAACTTATACTTTGAAAAACTGAAAAGAACTCTATTTTACAAAGAATAGAATGAAAAGAAACTAAAGACGTTTTGAGTAGGGCCATGGGGAGAGTCTTGGTGGGTAACAAAATGAAGGCCCACTTTTCATTCTAAATGTTTGCTTGTCTTCTTTGACAGATATTGGGAGTTTGATCTGAAAAGGGTGGAGCAAAACGGTGGTGAACAGGTATGGGAAGCCAGAACGCGTAAAGGAAGCTTCCATTGTTTGGAATGAGTTTTCCCACCTGGAAGATTCACAGAGACCTTGCAAACAATATCACTGAATCTTGGGCAGTGAAAGCAGAGAACAGAAAAGGCATGAAAATCCATTTCTGATATTCAAAGGAGCAAAAGGGTAGATTTTACAAATTACTGGATCATAGGAAATATTCTAAGACAGGGTATTAATAGGATGATTTGTGCACCTCTAGAAGAGGAAGTGATATCTTTAGTTACTGAGGATTCATTTAACTGAATCATTCTAGACTAACTTTTTCTCTTTGACATGGTTATTTGATTTTTAACCATAGAAATGCAATAGACTTAGAATATATAGACTTTAGTGAGGAATTCAATGGTAAGTCTTATGATAACTCTTTTTTTTTCTTTTTTTGTCTGGATTGGGTCTCCATTGCTGTGCGCGGGCTTTTCTCTAGTTTCAGTGAGTGGGGGCTACTCTTCATTGCAGTGCGCAGGCTTCTCATTGCGGTGGCTTCTCTTGTGGAGCACGGGTTCTAAGCGCGCGGGCTTCAGTAGCTGTGGCATGTGGGCTCAGTAGTTGTGGATCGAGGGCTCTAGAGCGCAGACTCAGTAGTTGTGGCACACGGGCTTAGTTGCTCCGCGGCATGTGGGATCTTCCTGGCCCAGGGATCAAACCGTGTCCCCTGCATTGGCAGGCGGATTCTTAACCACTAGGAAGTGGTTATCAGGGAAGTCCCTCATGATAACTCTTAAAGGAGATGGTGAATTAAGATTTTGATGGCATAGAAAATTAAGATGATTAGTAATTGGTTAACAGAGTTTACCTAACAGTGAATAGATTCATCCACATAGAGTAAGAAGGCTTTCTTTTTGGCCCTGTTCTATTTAATATTTTTATTAATGACTAGGACCTAGATAAAAGTCATGTTCATCAAAATTGAAGGTGATATGTAGTTGGGTTGGTAGTGACTCTAAGTAACACAATCAAGGTGACAGGCTGGAGTAATGGATTTAATTTGAGAAGATTATATTTAACGGGATAAATAAAAGGTTCTGTTCTTGAAAACTAAAATCTAGTTGCAGAAGGGGTTTTGGCTGACACAACTTATCACACGTACCAGTAGGAGGGGAATGACCAAGATAGCAAAGAGAATTGGGAATGTTTAGATTGGGAAACCAGGATTTAGGAGGTGAATGTATGGGAGGGGGAAGTGTTACATTTAACTCCAAGGAGTAGAAATAACTTAATAGTTGAAATGAGTGAAAGCTACAAGAAGACAGATTTGAGATGCACTTCCTAATGATCCGTTTGGTTCAAAGAAGGAACAGGTTGTTTCTGAAGGAAGTGAGTTTCCTGTCACTGTATGGTAAGACAAAGGATGCAAATAGTTTGAGAATTTGAATTGGTGGGCTTTCGAGGTTCTGTCAACTCCAAGAATCTATGACATATGTGTGGTTCAGTGGGTAGAAATCTATTTTGATCTTTAACAAATTGACCTATTGCTCTGTGGTCTGCTGTCTCATGTTAGGACCAAATTGACATGCAGCTCCCCATTTTTATGTCTTTTTGTCTTATTCTTCCCCATTAATGACCAAATTTGTATTGATAGCTGCCTGACACAACACTGGATTGGTTTTCAGTTACCCTCTGAGCAGTGATTTGGCAAAGCAAATCACAGACTGGGGATACGTAGAGTTTTTAATCATTGTTATTTTCTTTTTTGTGTGTGTGTGTGTGTGTGTGTTAGTTTCTGCTTTATAACAAAGCAACATTGTTATTTTCTTGATACGATTACTATTTCAGTTTTTTGCTCTGTGGTTCAAAAGATAATGTTTTTAAATGCCAGGTTTGGTAGGTTTTGGGGCTTCCCCGTTTTATTATTGTTTATGTCTGATTTTATTGCCTTTTAATCAGAGAAAAAAGCCTTCGGTATTTCTACTTTTTAAAATGTATTGAATGTTTTTGTGGCCTAATAAACAGTTTTTAGAATGTGACCAATATATCAATTATTTCTATCATTAATTTTTTCAAGTGAATATCTTTATAGACATATATACCATATAGTTTAACCTCTGCTTACTGCATATTACGTGGACATACGTAGAGGCGTAGCCAAACCCCACGACTCTGAGCCAAGTCACGCTATAGCAAAAGCATTTGTCCCAGAGTACATCACAATAGGGATAGCGAGAGAGCAAGGAAAGAAATCATAGAACAAAGGATGGCTTGATTTATTTAAGAAGGCGCTTGGTTGGTTAACATCTAAATTCAGGGGAAAGTGGAGAGCCCTGTGAAGACAAAGTCTGCTCTGGATGGTCCATCTTGGTGACTGCCCAGGCTTCAGTAATGCTTTGGCTGGGAGCTGCCTCTCTTCTGCATTTGAGACTCATTGGGAAGGAACCACTGGCAACTCATCTCATGTATACCTTCCCTGAGTCTTCTCTTGCCTCCTTTTTCTTTTCCAACTTGTCTGTATCAAGGCTGGGGAAGCCTTTCATTGTCTCCTTTTCACTTGTGAGATCCACCAAGAATAATTTAGGAGTCATTTTCGAGGACAGGCTGGGTGATCTATGAATCATTTTTCTATGAGCCTATGATACAATGGAGACCTGGAGATTAATAATTTAGTCACTGCCCTCTTCCAAAGAATCCCTTTGCCACAAATGCTGAGGCGACGAAGTCTCGGTGGTTTTAACTCTAAACATATCCCGTGATTCAAAGTCTTATTTGTTGCAACTCCCAACGATTATATGATGGAAAGGAGAAAGTGGACTGTGGGTGGGTGGGTTGGCTCCAGAAACTCGCATGGGCAACAAAAGAGAAGCACCGTTACTACATCCCCACGGTCGCGGAGAACAAAGTCTCGTGATCCCATAGTCACAAAGGGGCCCTGCTTTCCGAAGACCGTTCAGCCAGAGAGTGTGCACTGATTTCCTGGGAATATTGCTCTGTGTGAGGGCACTTTTAGTTGCTTAACTTTCCTCTTCCATTTCAGCTTTGATTTCCATTTCAGTTAGATAAGTATGAAAATGGTACATCTACCCATCAGCTGTTTTCCTTTCGGCATCAATATAGCCATGTAATTTTTAAAAAAAATTTATTTATTTATTTTTGGCTGTGTTGGGTCTTCGTTTCTGTGCGAGGGCTTTCTCTAGTTGTGGCGAGCGGCGGCCACTCTTCATCGCGGTGCGCGGACCTCTCACTGTTGCGGCCTCTCTTGTTGCGGAGCACAGGCTCCAGACGCGCAGGCTCAGTAGTTGTTAGCCATGTAATTTTTAAAAAAAAAAATGAATGCAACTTTTTGGAAGGGTCTTTGACCCGGTAGTTTGTGAAGGATTAAAATATTTATAGTCTGAAAACTAGCTGTGACTTCAATATAAAATTTCCATCTTCATTCAAACACTTTACCATAACCTGTCTTGTATCAGAACTAATCAAATATGGTCTGTCTCCCCCACTGGGGTGTCATCTCTCAGAGTGCAGGGACCTTGTCTTGACAGCCTTATACCTTCCTAGGGCATAGCATATGTCCTGTAAATACCCCTTAAATATTTTTGAATTAAATTCAAACCAAAGGGGAATTTGATTATTCGTTTAGCAGTTACCTCTAAAACTATATTCTGATTAAATGGTTAGCGTGCATTTTGGTTACTTTGCTTATTTCCCTTATTGTATTTATGTGAATGAGACCAAGGAAGTAAAATTGCCAGGCATCCTGGTTTAAACAAAGCTCCCTAAACACTCTATACCACCATCTAGTGGGAGGAAAATCTCCATGGTCAGCAAGCCAGTTCCCACTTGAGGAAGAAACAGGATCTGTGTATAGAACAATGTCAATAGCAGCTGGCAGTTGAGGGGATGGGAGGGGTTCTATTTGTGGGCTAGTAATTTAGGCTGTGAGATATTCCCATCAGAACAATGCAGCTTTTAGAGGAGAAAAGTCATGGTTTTATTAGGGTAAGTGTTCACACACACACACACACACACATGCACACACACTGCATTGTTTCACCCTCTTGCTGACTCCTGGTCCTGTCCCACTTCCTTGGCGGCCCTGCACTTGGCCCTGCAAAAGGGGAGCCATGGTCTGGCTGGCTCAGCTTCTGATGGTGATCACTGGGGCTTCTCATCCAAGTTGACTTTCTTTATTCATAAGCAGGACTGACAGTCAACGTTCTGAGGCCCCTGCACCAGTCTGATCCCTCCTTCCTTCAACTTTCTTTTATTTTTTTTGATTGTTTCTCCTTCCTTCCCTGCCTGGCCAGTTCTCTGAGCCAACCTGTGAGCTCCGTGTGGCCCCTTTTGCCTCTTCCAGGCACACATCAGCACATCCACACTCAAATACGCACACTTGAGGGCCCTGGCCTCGATCCCTGTTGGAAAGTGGCTCTTGAGAAAATCAGAGAAAGCTCACTTAAGCCACTCGCCAAAGAGGATCCCCAGGGCTGGCCCAGCTGGTAGGCGGAGTTGACATCGGGCCATTTGTTATGAGTTGAAGGATGAGGCAACTCTCCATACCATCCAGCCTACAATCTCTCTCCACTTGGCTCCTGAAACTCCCATATGAAAAGAGAAATATCATAATTTCCGAATTAAAAATCAGGACTTCATGGCTGACAAGTGATCAGAAAAACAGGGCAGAGCTATTTGGCCAAATCTGGAATGAATCTTCACTCAAATAGATCCCACCTCACAGTTCAGCTGAAATCACGGCGGAGGCGGCTTGCTTGGAACACTGTTGAGAAGGATTCTGGGGCCACATCTGGGTTTCGTCGGGGAATAATGCAGGGATGTATTAGGAAGGTCTGAGATAGTCATGGGATGGGCTAGTGGGAGCATTACAAATATTGGCTCTACACACAAATGGTTTCTCGGAGGGCTACCAGTGAAATGCTATTAGCTGTTGTTAACATGCTTACATGAATTAAATTATTAGATCAGCTGCCTGTCACCTCTCAGGGCTTTAAGGGAATGGAGTCACAGGATTGATGAAGTTTTTTTTTAATGACTTATTCTTCCTTTTTTTTTTTTATTAAGGTAAAATTTACATCACACAGAATTCACCATTTGGACCATTTTAAGGTGAATAATTCAGTGGCTTTTAGTACACGCACAAGGTTGTACAACTATCACCATTATCTAATTCCAGAATTTTTTCATCACCCCAAAAGATACCCTGTCTCCATTAAACAGTCACTCTTAATTCTCCCCTCCCCTCAGCCCCTGGCAACCACTCATCTGCCTTTTGTCTCTGTGGATTTGCCTATCCTGGATATTTCCTATAAATGGAATCACACAATATTTGTCCTTTTGCATCTGGCTTCTTTCACTCAGCACAATGTTTTCAAGGTTCATCCATGTTGTAGCATGTATCATTTCTTTTAATGGCTCAATAGTATTCCACTGTATAAATATAACGCATTATGTGTGTTCATTCATCAGTTGATGGACATTTGGGATTTTCACCTTTTGGCTATTATGAATAATAATGCTATAAACATTGACATACAAGTTTTTGTTTGAGCACTTGTTTTCATCTCTCTTGATTGGATGGGTGACTTTTTTTTCTCCCCACCTTTGGTGATGATGGGTCCATTTGAAAGCATTTGACAGGTGAGTTTTGCTAAGAAGAAAAGAGCAGGAGTTTGGGTACTGCCTGGATAAGGTCTGGGAGGGAAAGGATACAGAGCACGTTGTGCTTGCTGTGGGATCCTAAGGGCAAAGGGTCTCTGGAAAGGACAGGAGAGTGAAGAGACGGTGCCATAATTGGATGGCAGTGACCTTGAGCTTGGTGGATGAAAGAAGCATGGGTTTGTCCAGAGTTTATAAAATGGCTGCTGATATTTTTCTGGATTTTATAAGGAAAGGAAAACTCTCTGGTGAGGATGAAAAGATGGGCTAAGAGAGCCCCCCCTCAAAAAAATGAGAAGAAAGAAAATGGTTATGACTTTGGCTGTGTCTACACAAGGTGCTGTTAATGGATGCCTTTTTAGCAGAAAAAAGGAAAAGGAGGACCCTCAAGATGGCGGAAGAGTAAGACGCGGAGATCACCTTCCTCCCCACAAATACATCAGAAATACATCTACATGTGGAACAACTCCTACAGAACACCTACTGAACGCTGGCAGAAGAACTCAGACCTCCCAAAAGGCAAGAAACTCCCCACGTACTTGGGTAGGGCAAAAGAAAAAAGAAAAAACAGAGACAAAAGAATAGGGATGGGACCTGCACCAGTGGGAGGGAGCCGTGAAGGAGGAAAGGTTTCCACACACTAGGAAGCCCCTTTGCGGGCAGAGACTGCGGGTGGCGGAGGGGGGAAGCTTCGGAGACATGGAGGAGAGCGCAGCCACAGGGGTGCGGAGGGCAAAGCGGAGAGATTCCCGCACAGAGGCTCGGTGCCGACCAGCACTCACCAGCCCGAGAGGCTGGTCTGCTCACCCGCCGGGGCGGGCGGGGCTGGGAGCTGAGGCTCGGGCTTTGGTCGGATCGCAGGGAGAGGACTGGGGTTGGCGGCGTGAACACAGTCTGAAGGGGCTAGTGCACCACAGCTAGCTGGGAGGGAGTCCGGGAAAAGTCTGGAGCTGCCGAAGAGGCCAGAGACTTTTTCTTGCCTCTTTGTTTCCTGGTGCGCGAGGAGAGGGGATTCAGGGCGCCGCTTAAACGAGCTCCAGAGATGGGCGCGAGCCGCGGCTATCAGCACGGGCCCCAGAGACGGGCATGAGACGCTAAGGCTGCTGCTGCTGCCACGAAGAAGCCTGTGTGCGAGCACAGGTCACTCTCCACACCTCCCCTCCCGGGAGCCGGTGCAGCCCACCACTGCCAAGGTCCCGTGATCCAGGGACACTTACCCGGGAGAACACACAACGTGCCTCAGGCTGGTGCAACGTCATGCTGGCCTCTGCTGCCGCAGGCTCACCCTGCATTCCAATTATGACTACAAAACCCCTCCCTTCCCCCGGCCTGAATGAGCAAGAGCCCCCTAATCAGCTGCTGCTTTAACCCCGTCCTGTCTGGGCAGGAACAGATACCTGAGGGCGACCTACACGCAGAGGCGGGGCCAAAACCAAAGCTGAACCCCAGGAGCTGGGCAAACAAAGAAGAGAAAGGGAAACTTCCCCATGCAGCCTCAGGAGCAGCAGATTAAATTCCACAATCAATCTGATGTACCTGCATCTGTGGAATACCTGACCAGACAACGAATCATCCCAAAATTGAGGCGGTGGACTTTGGGAGCAACTGTAGACTTGGGGTTTGCTGTCTGTGACTGATTTGTTTCTGATTTTTAAATTTATCTTAGTTTAGTGTTTAGTGCTTGTTATCATTGGTGGATTTGTTTATTGGTTTGGTTGCTCTCTTCTTTTTTTATTATTATTTTTATTTTAATAATTTTTTTAATTAAAATTTTTTTTAAATTTATTATTATTATATTTTTTCTTTCTTTTTTTCTTGTTTTTCTTCTGAGCTGTGTGGCTGACAAGGTCTTGGTACTCCGACCTTGTGTCAGGCATGAGCCTCTGAGGTGGGAGAGTCGAGTTCAGGACATTGGACCACCAGAGACCTCCCGGCCCCATGTAATATCAGTCGGCAAGAGCTCTACCAGAGATCTCCATCTCAACGCTAAGACCCAGCTCCACCCAACAGCCAGCAAGCTCCAGTGCTGGATGCCCCATGCCCAACAACTAGCAAGACAGGAACACAACCACACCCATTAGCAGAGAGGCTGCCTAAAGTCATATAAGTTCACAGACACCCCAAAACACACCAATGGACATGGTCCTGCCCACCAGAAAGAGAAGATCCAGTGTCACCCACCAGAACACAGGCACCAGTCCCCTCCACCAGGAAGCCTACACAAGCCACCGAACCAACCTCACCCACTGGGGCAGACACCAAAAACAACGGGAACTACAAAACTGCAGCCTGCGAAAAGCAGACTCCAAACACAGTAAGTTAAACAAAATGAGAAGACAGATATACACAGCAGATGAAGGAGCAGGGTAACAACCCACCAGACCAAACAAATGAAGAGGAAATAGGCAGTCTACCTGAAAAAGAATTCAGAGTAATGATAGTAAAGATGATCCAAAATCTTGGAAATAGAATGGAGAAAATACAAGAAACGTTTAACAAGGAACTAGAAGAACTAAATAGCAAACAAACAGAGATGAACAACATGATAAATGAAATTAAAAATTCTCTACAAGGGATCAATAGCAGAATAACTGAGGCAGAAGAACGGATAAGTGACCTGGAAGATAAAAAAGTGGAAATAACTACTGCAGAGCAAAGTAAAGAAAAAAGAATGAAAAGAATTGAGGACAGTCTCAGAGACCTCTGGGACAATATTAAATGCACCAAAATTCGAATTATAGGGGTCCCAGAAGAAGAAGAGAAAAAGAAATGGTCTGAGAAAATATTTGAAGAGATTATAGTTGAAAATGTCCCTAACATGAGAAAGGAAATAGTCAATCAAGTCCAGGAAGCCCAGAGAGTCCCATACAGGATAAATCCAAGGAGAAAAATGCCAAGACACATATTAATCAAACTACCAAAAATTAAATACAAAGAAAAAATATCAAAAGCAGCAAGGGAAAAACAACAAATAACATACAAGGGAATCTCCATAAGGTTAACAGCTGATCTTTCAGCAGAAACTCTGCAAGCCAGAAGGGAGTGGCAGGACATATTTAAAGTGAGGAAAGGGAAAAACCTACAATCAAGATTACTCTACCCAGCAAGGATCTCATTCAGATTCGATGAAGAAATTAAAACCTTTACAGACAAACAAAAGTTAAGAGATTTCAGTACCACCAAACCAGCTTTACAACAAATGCTAAAGGAACTTCTCTAGTCAGGAAACACAAGAGAAGGAAAAGATGTAGAAAAACAAACCCAAAACAATTAGGAAAATGGTAATAGGAACATACATATTGATAATTAGCTTAAATGTAAATGGATTAAATGCTCCAACCAAAAGACATAGACTGGGTGAACAGATACAAAAACAAGACCTGTATATATGCCATCTACAAGAGACCCACTTCAGACCTAGGGACACATACAGACTGAAAATAAGGGGATGGAAAAAGATACTCCATGCAAATGGAAATCAAAGAAAGCTGGAGTAACAATTCTCATATCACACAGAATAGACGTTAAAATAGAGACTATTACAAGAGACAAAGAAGGACACTATGTAATGATCAAGGGATCAATCCAAGAAGAAGATATAACAATTGTAAATATTTATGCACCCAACATAGGAGCACCTCAACACATAAGGCAATCGCTAACGGCCATAAAAGGAGAAATCAACAGTAACACAGTCATAATAGGAGACTTTAACAACCCACTTTCACCAATGGACAGATCATCCAAAATGAAAATAAATAAGGAAACACAAGCTGTAAATGATACATTAAACAAGATGGACTTAATTGATATTTATAGGACATTCCATCCAAAAACAACAGAATACTCTTTCTTCTCAAGTGCTCATGGAACATTTTTCAGGAGAGATCATATCTTGGGTCCCAAATGAAGCCTTGGGAAATTTAAGGAAATTGAAATCGTATCAAGTATCTTTTCGGACCAGAACACTATGAGACTAGATATCAATCACAGGAAAAAATCTGTAAGAAATACAAACACATGGAGGCTAAACATACACTACTTAATAACCAAGAGATCACTGAAGAAATCAGAGGAAATAAAAAAATACCTAGAAAAAAATGACAATGAAAACATGATGACCCAAAACCTATGGGAAGCTACAAAAGCAGTTCTAAGAGGGAAGTTTATGGCAATATAATCCTACCTCAAGAAAGAAGAAACATCTCAAATAAACAACCTAATTTTACACCTAAAGCAATTAGAGAAAGAAGAACAAAAAACCCCCAAAGTTAGCAGAAGGAAAGAAATCATAAAGATCAGATCAGAAATAAATGAAAAAGAAATGAAGGAAACAATAACAACGATCAATAAAACTAAAAGCTGGTTCTTTGAGAAGATAAACAAAATTGATAAACCATTAGCCAGACTCATCAAGAAAAAAAGGGAGAAGACTCAAATCAATAGAATTAGAAATGAAAAAGGAGAAGTAACAACAACACTGCAGAAATACAAAGGATCATGAGAGATTACTACAAGCAACTCTATGCCAATAAAATGGACAACCTGGAAGAAATGGACAAATTCTTAGAAAAGCACAACCTTCTGAGACTGAACCAGAAAGAAATAGAAAATATAAACAGAGCAATCACAAGCACTGAAATTGAAACTGTGATTAAAAATCTTCCAACAAACAAAAACCCAGGACCAGATGGCTCCACAGGTGACTTCTACCAAACATTTAGAGAAGAGCTAACACCTATCCTTCTCAAACTCTTCCAGAATAAAGCAGAGGGAGGAACACTCCGAAACTCATTCTATGAGGCCACCATCACCCTGATACCAAAACCAGACAAAGATGTCACAAAGAAAGAAAACTAAAGGCCAATATCACTGATGAACATAAGTACAAAATTCCTCAACAAAATACTAGCAAAGAGAATCCAACAGCACATTAAAAGGATCATACACCATGATCAAGTGGGGTTTATCCCAGGAATGCAAGGATTCTTCAATATACAGAAATCAATCAGTGTGATACACCATATTAACAAATTGAAGGAGAAAAACCATTTGATAATCTCAATAGATGCAGAAAAAGCTTTTGACAAAATTCAACACCCATGTATGATTAAAAAAAAAGGTTCTGAAGAACCTATGGGCAGAACAGGAATAAAGACACAGACGTAGAGAATGGACTTGAGGACACAGGGAGGGGGAAGGGTAAGCTGGGACGAAGTGAGAGAGTGGCATGGACATATATACACTACCAAATGTAAAATAGATAGCTAATGGAAAGCAACTGCATAGCACAGGGAGATCAGCTCCGTGCTCTGTGACCACCTAGAAGGGTGGGATAGGAAGGGTGGGAGGGAGATGCAAGTGGGAGGGGATATGGGGATATATGTATATGTATAGCTGATTCACTTTGTTATACAGCAGAAACTAACACAACATTGTAAAGCAATTATACTCTAATAAAGATGTTAAAAAAAGAAAAGAAGGAAAGCTTGTTTAGCTGTATGTTAATGCACGTTGACAAAATTGGTAGAGCAAGTTTTAGCACAAGAAATTGAAGAAGGGGACCCACTTATTACAACAACACTGCCATACATTTCTATGGTGATGGACTTTTTCTAAAATATCTTCATATCTATAAGCTCACTAGGATGAATGAATCTGGTAAAGCAGGCACTATTTGCTGCCTTTTGAGAAACAGGGAATCAAGGCACCCAGCACAGTGTCTGGTGATAGTAGGCATTCAATTAGGATTTCTTATCTAAGTGAAGTAGAGTCATGTGAAATCAAAGAATATCAGAACTGGGAGGGCCTTTGAGATCATCCAGACACCTCCCCCCAGCACAGTTTTGGAGGAGGAATGTCAGGGCAGAGTGGGGAAGTCCTAGACTTAAATGCAAGGCCAACTGGTCAGTGAGTGAAGGATCCAAGTCAATAGTCTGTCCTTTGTCCCCATACAGGCTGTTATCATAACATCCACTACAACACTTTGTGGTGGTTTGTGTTCTTGTCTGTCCTCACCATTGGGCCACATGATCCTGGGGGGGACAGCTTGTGTCTGATTCATCTTTGTCACATGGATGAACAGGAACCAGAAGCTCTCTGCTCTTCCTGGGTCTCTGAGCTCCTTCGTGTTCTGCCACAGCTGTTAGTGGCAGAGTTAGGACTCAACCACAGTTTCCAGACCCCAGGGATCTTTTGCCCCTACCACAACGTCTATACTCATCAAGGTAGGTGGCATTAGATGTACTGGGCAGGTTGCTTTGGACTTCCTAGGCCTCCTGGGATAATCCCCACTGTATTATGGAAGTGTCTAGAATATGAGCGAAAGAAGCAGTCTTCCTTAGTTCAAAGCCCAAGGCCAGTTTAGCCACTTTCTGTGGAATCTCAAGTGCATCTTGTGCACCAGGATGTTCTGTCCTTTGGTACATTTGCTAGGTCCCAGGTGGAGGTAGTCCGGGGCCGGTGCCTTGGGGGAACTGTGCCTGTCAGCGTGGGACCAGACAGCAATGGGAGCAGGAAGAAGTGATGGGATTTTCACGGGGTTCTGAAACAAACCCTTGCGTATCTTGTTTTGCTCTTCCTGGGGCCTTCTATTTGTTCCTGAGCACATATTTGAGGCAAAGCAGAGGAGGTCTCATATTGGTCCTTCCCATGCCTCAGTATTAGTTGTGGTCAGCACTGCAGGCACAGAAAGAGAGGCACAGGGGCATTACACCTAGGGTGTGTACCATGGTGTGGGCTTTGATATCTGTCCTCTGTCTTCCGGTTCTGCCCAGTGTTGAGCAGCTCCCATAAGCTTCTTTCCACCTGAGCCTCCACTTCCAGTTTCCCACACCAACTCCAAGACCCTTAGGTTGGGTCCTGCCACCACCTCCCCAACCTGGCAATAGTTTGACTTCCTCTGGCTTACTTTCTCCCCACTCCATGCCAGTGAGATTCATAAAGTGCAGAGTACAAAAGGACCACATTGGAAAGCTCAATATCAGATGATGGCCATGTCACGTGGTCGAGATATGCAGGGACCAGTGACTCTGCTTCGTTCTGGGTTGCTCATCTCGAAGAGACCAAGGGGAAGGTCTGTTTGTTAGGGCTCAGAAGTTACCCAGGCAGCCTTATGTGCCCATATGAAGGGGCTAGTGGCCTGGGGAGTTCAAGAAACAGACTTGGCGTGCCCCTGAGGGATGCCAAAGCATCCAGCCTCATCATGACAGGGAGATTGAGGTGAGCCTCTCCTCTCCCATCTTTGCTGAAGGTGAGCGGCTCCTCAATCCTTTGAGGCGGCATCTTCTGCCCCAAGGGGCCAGCTGGATGTGTGTGGAGTTACATGACTGTGCTGGTTCGGATGAAAAACACGATACCAGTGGCGATAGTGCAGGAGGGGACCAATGCAGGATAAGATGGCACTGGCAACGTGCTGAAGTTCTGAAGGCAGCCTACCCGTGGGAGTGGGTGGGAGCTCTCAGATGGGAGGAGGGAGCTGTGTTATCAGTGTCTGCTTTTGCAGTGACTCAGGTTTGGTTCTTCTTTATGGTGGGAGATCAAAGAGGAAGCCGATTTTCAAAGTGGGGTCTCTGGATCATGAAACGGGACGCGTATGTATGGGAGCTTCTAAGAACGGTCACTGTTTAGGGGTTGGCAAACATTGTGGTGAGGGGGGGAAGGCTGGTGAGGGTCATCCGTCCTTCAGACCAGAGGTGGGAGCTAGGAACTGTTTCCCAAAGAGTCGCTGAGGGTCATATCAGAGAGAACGGAGAATGACAATGGGAAGGGTCCCTATAACTAAACCTGTTTAGTTCCTGTCTTGTCACAAGCCATGCTGTTTCATGACATTGTTTTGTCCCACTTTAGACAGATTCTGCCCCCTCTCCCCACCCCCACGGCCAGTACTCTCACCTGCACCAGGTCCGGTGTGAGGCGCTTGGCCTGCAGCCATTTCTGGAACCTCCCTGTTTTCCGCAGGACGCGCTCAATGCTGCAGGTCTTTGGGGCAGCTGCGGAGGCACAGATTCTCCTGTCCGAGATCTCGTTTTGGTGTTTGCTGACCAGCCTTGAGATCTCCACGGGGCGCCAGGTTTTGAAATCATCCGAGTAATTTACAGGGTAAGAAGGCAAGTCGTCGGGAGACAGTCCAAGGTGTGAGGCCAGCCAGTTGTCAAACCTGGAAGAATAGCCCTTTGGGGATCAGCCTGGGAGCTGGAGAGAGGGAGCAGGGACTAAGCAGGGACCAGCCACACTGCCAGGGCCAGCAGAGCCCGGGGACAGGGAGATGGGGGAGAGCATCTGTTCTGATCCATTTCTTCTCCTTAGACTGGGAAGCTCCAAGCTCGTCCTGTGAGAGGACTATTTGTGTTTCCTCAAGCTTAAGGAAGTGTATATGTGATTCAGAAAAGGTGAGGGATCTGCCTACCGAAACCAAACTTTTATCTTCTTCATCCAAATGGCACAGAAGGACTAGCCATGGCTTTCTGAACTTCTACTCCACGTGAAGGCAGCAGCTTTACGCATGCTGGTACCTTTGATTCTCCTAATACCCCATCCCCACTTTACAGATGTGGAAACGGAGGCTTGCGGAGCTTAAGTGCCTTGCAAGGTCAGATAATATGTTGCTAAGCAGGGATGCAAACTCAGGGCTGTCTGTCAGAAAAACCCATGATCTTTCTCCTTCGCTACACTGGTTCTAGCAGCAGCCCACTCTGTGAAGAACGGCTGGGTCTTGAAACCACAGTTCTTGAAGAGGCTTCTGGTCCTGCACTGGGGAGGGCACTGTCTCTTCATATCCAACCCCCAAAAGCCCCATCAATTTTGCTTTCAGTCCACAGATGAGTACCAACCAAGTGTCAGGGAACAGTGGCTGCTAAAGGGTCACCAAATTCAAAGCTATGTGGGATCCAGGAGGTGTGTGATTCCACACAATGGAATACTCCCCAGGGGAGAGGCACTGGCCTATTACCATCTGCTGATTTTCTAGGCACCACCTTGACCCTTTTCTCCAGTCATTCCTCCAGCTGTGTGCCGACAGTTCCATCAGGGAAGAATGTTCAATCTCCTTCTGACTAATGTATGAAAAATTACTAAGAAAATGTGTCTCTTCATTATTATTAATAATTGAGGGTTATACTGCAAATGAAAATTAGGCTTATATGTTATATATTGAATTTCTTTTTTTAAAAAATTATTTTATTGTAGTATAGTTGATTTACAATGTTGTGTTAATTTCTACTGTACAGCAAAGTGATTCGGTTATACGTATATATACATTCTTTTCCATATTCTTTTCTATTATGGTTCATCACAGGATATTGAATATAGTTCCCTGTGCTATACAGTAGGACCTTGTTGTTTTTAATTTAATTTCAGTAAGAATCTTTAAATTCTTATTATTGCGCATTACTGGGCAACCTCATGATAATGAGTTTTGGAGGAACTAGCTCCAAACCCTACGTTGTATTGTTTTCTCACCTATATGATACAGTTACCCTCTTAGGGTAACTAAGCCTCTTAGACTGAAAGCTTTTCAAAGAAGGTGCTCTAAGGAACTGTCAGTAAGTACCTTCTGCAATGCAGGACCATTCAAACTGCAGTGGAAGTAGGCACAAAGAATTCCATTCAAGCACATTGCCACAGATCTGTTTAAAAAGACCAGACACCGAAAACTTGCAAGGAATCAACTCTATTGGAATTTTTAGGACAACCATGGGAAATGATCCTCCCCACTGGGAGAATAAGGAAGGGCCTAGGCCCCCGAGGCAGGCCTGTTTCCTGTAGCTACTCTTGTTCATGGGGGTTCAAACCACCCCTCCCCAAGGGTCTGTGACTAAGGATTTACAACTAGGTGGCTCTCTTAGATAACAGTAACAGCGATACACATTTATGAATCACTTTAGCGGTCACTTTGCTGAACACTTTATGTGCATTAAGTCAGTTAAACCTTTCAACAAACCTATGAGGTCAGCACTGCTATTACCATGCAGATGAGGAAACTGAGGCACAGAGAAGTTCAGTGATTTGCTCCAAGTCACACAGCCAGGAACTGGAGGAAGTAGCCTTCAGGGCTCCAGAGCTTGTACTCTAAACCACTTTGCTGCTACTTAGTCCTCTATCATCTATTTTATGAATTTGCACTTGGTAACAGATGGGTAACATTATTAGGGGTTACAGCTAGCAGAGTCCTTAAAGATGATTTTGTCCCTGTCCCCCTTCCATTATATATATATATATATATATATATATATTTTTTAAATTCTTTTCCAGATTCTTTTTCCTTATAGGTTATTAGTTCCCTGCGCTATACAGTAGGTCCTTGTTGGTTATCTATATATTTTAACTTCTTCATTGGAGTATAATTGCTTTACAATGGTGTGTTAGTTTGTGCTTTATAACAAAGTGAATCAGCTATACGTATACATATATCTCCATATGTCCTCCCTCTTGCGTCTCCCTCCCTCCCACCCTCCCTATCCCACCCCTCTAGGTGGTCACAAAGCACTGAGCTGATGTCCCTGTGCTATGCGGCTGCTTCCCACTAGCTATCTATTTTACGTTTGGTAGTGTATATATGTCCATGCCACTCTCTCACTTTGTCCATTATATTTTGAGGATGAGAAAATTGAAGATGACTTGCCTGAAGAATCATAGAAAATTAGTGGCAGGGGAGGACAGATCTCAGGGGGCTTTGTCTCCCGGTTTGTGGGGATGGCATGAGAAGGGATGCCCTACCCTGTGGGATAACCTCATTGTCCTCTTTTTCTGTCCCCACCTTCTGAGGAGGCTCTACCGAGAGGGCAGCACTGACTTGGCAGGTGACTGTCATGGATCCCGGTGCATGTCCAGCCATGGCTTGAGGTGTCCCATGAGGACCAATTGAGGACAAATAAACAGGTTTACAGGCCACACTTCTCCCCCTTTCCAAGTGGTAATAACTTTAGGATGCTGAATGGGAAAACAACGAATATTCTTACCACTTTGATTACCTACTTTATTGAACTGAAGAATGTCAGTGAGAAAATGGGCCCTGCTGTTTATTCACTAAAATGTTAATATCCTAGAATTTGGAAAACCACAAAATAGAGGCAGAGTTCTAATCTTCCTTCTGAACTGACATCATGGGCATGTTTGTAGTGAGCCTGGCCGAGTTCCTCACTGGGTTGAAAGATGGACAAGCAAGATCATAGTTTCCCAGAGCTGGAAGGAAGAATAAATGTCATGTGGTCCCATCCCTGCAAGTCCCTCAACATGGAGAGCAGGCTGGGGGTGTAGGGGAGAGTGACAACATTGGAACGAGAATGTATACTTCTTGTGCTTGCATCCAGTCAAACACTAAGTTTGTAGCCACGCCTTCCTAAATATTTCGTGCCTCTCTTCCCTCTTCTCCATCCCTCAGCTCTGCACAGGACACTTAAAACATCCAGCATCTTGCCAAAGCTCTCAGGATACAGTTCATACTTAGAGCAGTTCACAATGCTCTTCCTAAGCCCATCTCCTGCTGCTCTCCTTACAAGCTTGCTTTGGTCTCACCAAACCACGGACCATCCTTGGCTAAGCCGTATTGTTTTGGGCCTCTGGGCTTCCACTCACCTTGTTATATGCTGATCCCTTTATCTGAGACACTTACTCTTTCTTCCCTGGATAATCCCTACCCAACCCATTAAAACCCAGACAGGTATCATCTCTTCTGATTCTCACTCCCTCATCCCCCCCAGTCTGAGACAGGTTCCCTCCCACATGCTCCCATGACATCCTGTGTAGGACATTTTGTATAGTCCTCATACTCTGCTTTAATCATTGGTTCATGTCTCTGTCTTCCTTCAGGGCCAGGACTGGGCCTCCTTCAACTTTGTAACTAAGTGCCTAGCAGAGTGCTTGGTTCCAAGTTAGTACCCAATAATTTTAGTTGGATGGATGGATGGATGGTTGGGTGGGTATTTGAATGAACAGATGGTTAAGTGAGTAGAGGAATACATGGAGGGCTGGATGAATGGGATGCACAGAGTGAAGGCTGGGTGGATGAATGGGTGAATGGATGGATGGATGGGTGTGTGTATGGATGATTGAATGTGTAGATGGATATTTTTGCCCTAAGCTCTGGGGCCCTGAAGCTCCCAAGACCTCTGAATTCATTTGAGGAAGTGAGTTAAAGCAGTAATTACTATCACCTTCTGAGGTGAAGGAGAAAGACAAGGGCAAGGGAGAAGGGAAGGCAAAATAAAACTTAATGATTTACTTATTTTGCTGTGAGTCCTCTACCACTCAGAAGTATTTAAACATTCTTTAAGACTTTGGGAATGGGGGGTGAGGATGTAAGGCCATGTGGGTACAGTAAGGAAGGCAAGGTAAGACGTCCATCCTCGTAAGAGCCGAGGAATCCTTAGGAGTGATTCTGATCAGAAATACTGCCATTAAGTACCCCATACCCCACACTTTCACCTTACCTGTTACTTGCACATATGCAAATACTGATCAGTCAGATCCTGGTAGAACTTGCCAGTTGGGGTGGTCACTTAGGATTTTATATATAGGGATATATTCAATAGGAAGAATATGTAAATCAGGTTGACTCATTTTTCTAGCTTCCCTTAACTTTTTCATTCATGATTTGAAAGTCAACATGTAATGCATGGAAAACTGGTACTGAAAACATTCTAATGGTCAAAGATCATTGGTTGTGTATGGGAAGCATCAGATTCATCATTACCATTCTTGCCAAAGAAAAGATAGGGAAAGAAGGAAAGGTGACATCCTTCCACCAATCATGTGTCTTCAGCCTACCCAGCCAGCCCGGGGAGCTCACCCTCTGTTTGTTGCTGAACAACAAGCATTGTCCAATCCTTATTGAGGGCCAGGACAGGAGTACTAATGCTTGCCTGGCTATAGCATTTCAGCCTAATATCTGAAAGTTTTGGATGGGCTTTCTCCTAAGGTAGCATTATGATCAGTTTTAAAAGTGGAGAAATGTTTGGAGATGAACAAAAACAAGATGAGCAAACACACCATTGGAAAGAGAGGCAAAGGATGTGAACCTGTAGACAATTTAGCAAAGAAGAAATACAAATGGGCAAGAAGCCTGCAAAAAGGGCTCAACTGAGAAGAAATCCATAATAAAAATAATAGTAATAGTAAACATTTCTGAGTGTGCAAAAAGTAAACTCTATAGGTAGAAGTCTCCATTTGGAGATATATATATATATCTCTCAAAATCCTAAAAATTCACTGTATTTTTTGACCCAGAAATTTCACCTTTAGGAATTTGTTACAGGAATTAATCATTGATGTGCATAAAAATCTAGCCACAGGGATGTTCAACATAGCACTGTTTATAATAATGAAAAGTGAAAAAAAAAACCTAGTTATCCCACAATAGTTGATTAGTTAAATAAATTATGGTTGATTGATGCAATCGAATACCACGAAACCACAAAAAATCAAATTGTGGAGAAGAGTAGTTAATGTGGAAAGGTGTTCCGATACATGATTAAGTAAAAGTTTCCAAAAGAGTATGCATAGTATGATCACATTTTTGTTGAAAAAATTTTAATCCATACTTGGAAAAAAGGTGGTAAGGATCATATACCAAAATGTTAACTAAACGCTGATCTCTTGGTGAGGAATTGTCTGTGATTTTTATTTTGTGCTTTCTTTAATCAATATTTCCTGAAAATTCTAAAATAAAGAGATATCACTTTTAAAATAAGGAAAATACTATTTACAATGTAGAGAAAAGGACTATAAACAAGTCCACGTTCCCAGAGCCACTCACTACCTCTCGCTGCTTCCTTGCGCTGAGGATGTGATTTCTCAACGTGAAGCATTCCAAACCTCAACCTGCCCCGCCTGGTGTTTTCCTGCTTGGATCTGCACACTTCCCTTTCAGGCGGGCGCACGTGGAAAATGAATTCTGAGGGAGCTGAAGTAATATCCTGAACTCAACTGGAACACAAACCTATTTGGGGAAATGCTTCCTGAATTTGGTCATTACCTGACTGATGAGAAAAACCTCATTTCTTTCCACTTGAAGAGTCGACTGTAATATTCATACACTCTTGTTTACTTATCTGGAGGAGGATATGAATCTGGAGCTCTTCCTCAGTTGAATCCCTTAATTTCCCTCCCTCTTATCTTAAAATATGTCCATATTCTCACTGCCTTCTTTCTCCAAGGAATCAGTCCCACTCCCCCTGTGTTTTTGGTCCTCTCCATCCCATTTCTTAGGTGGGAAATCTTGAGTTCATTTCCAACATCTTCATTTCCTGTCACATCGAGTTGATCAACAAAATGATTCTCTAGCTGAACTGACTTGCGTCCTTCCTGCCCTGCTTTGTTCCCAATGATCTTTCTCTTGGACTAGGAGAACTGGTCTGGCAGCCCCTGCCAGCATCACCAGGCCGTTCTGCACACTGCTTTCCAGAAGATCTTTCCAAAATACAGGCCTCATCTTGTCCCCACCCTACTCAACATCCTCACCATTGTCTGCAGTAGAGCTTCCCCAATTGGAGGTCTTTCAACTTTTTAACATTCAAAATGCCTTAAAAAATGGTCTAATAGGACATGTACACACTACTATATGTAAAACAGATAACTAATAAGGACCTACTGTATAGCACAGGGAACTCAATGCTCTGTAATGGCCTATATGGGAAAAGAATCTAAAAAAGAGTGGCTAGATGTATATGTATAACTGATTCACTTTGCTGTACACCTGAAACTAACACAACATTGTAAATCAACTATACTCCAATAAAATTTTTTAAAAAATGGTCTAATAGGAAAAGTTCACATCCACTCCCTATAATATCTACCATCTCACAAAAGAAGTTCAACATTTTTGTTGGTATTTTCTATTTGTTATTTCTGTTTAGTAACTTGGTTGAATACTCAAATACATCTTTGGTTAATACAGATTGGAAATAAAATAATTGTAAATGAATGCCTTCTGCCTGGTCTTCAAATCTTACAAGCCAGAGGCAGGACCTTGGGGGAAGGCACAAGAGAAGAGGCCTATTACAAATGTTCTATTGAAAAGGGTGGAGACCACTGGCTCACAGGTTAAGTCCCAATTCCTTGGTATGGCATTCAAGGCTCCTGGCCCCATCTGACCCTTCCAACCTCCTCCTGCTGCCATGCCTCCACACGTGCCACATGCTCCAGCCACTAAGACTTCTCACCTCTTCCCACACCTCTGGGCCTTTGCTCAAGCTGATCCTTCTAACTTAAGCCCCTCTCCTCCCGCTAAATTTCAAGGTCTTGCTCAGAACACCTTCCCCTGGAGGAGTCTTTCTCCAGTCCCCATTTGGAATTAATATCCTCTCCCTGGAGCTCCCCAAGGTCCTTTACACTTCACTTCTGGCCTGCATCGGATCAGGCCTTATTATTGTTATTTGTAACACCGTTCCCCTGTCCTGATACCCCGGAGGGCAATGACCAGAGTCATAGCAATGCCATTATAGCACGTGCTGGGTCTTGGCCATAGTAAAGGCCAAGTAAAGGCCAACACATTGACCGTGTGTTGACAGGCCTGAATTCCAGAGTGTGGTACTATTCTTTGGTGAGAGCCAGGTGCATTGAGATTTACTAAACTTAGGTTTTCCTCTGACCAAGGCAACATCTCACAGCAGAAAACTTGTTCAGAAACTTTGGAGCAAACTGCCTCGGTTTGAATTCCAGATCTGCCACTTATTAGGTGGTGACCTTGGGCAAGTCACTGAACCTTGCTAGGTCTCAGTTCACTATCTGAATCATGAGTGCAAAACACTAACTCCCAGGATTGTTGTGAGGAGATAATAAAAACAGCTTTAAATTGTCTGTCACATAGTAAGCTTTCTATAAATTTTATTTTCTTCCCACTATGAGAAATGAACTTGGTAAACTCAGTAGTCCCAGGCTACTCTATTCCTAGAAAACTTTAAAACTTTAAGCTCCCACTTCCAAAGGAAACTTTGGACTTAGCATTTAGAGCTGGAATTTGGCTTCACACCTTACCCCCTTCCCATCCCAACTTTAACTCATTCCCCCTATGATTAAATGGCTTTGCTTCAGCTCCCACCCATAAATTCATAAATTACATCCTGACTTGATTTCAAGAAACTCCTGGACATCATGACATGAAGGGAACAGAATGTTGCCCCTCAGAGTTATCTGATTGAGATTCTGACCTTATTTCTTCTTTAAAGAACTTCTTGCAAATAGATGTCCCGATGCAGGCATTACATTTATCAAGACCGAGGAAAGTCCTTCCAAAATTGTAGCTGGTTCTGACTCGGGGCACCAGAGAAGGAGAGGGAGAAGCCGGCGAGGAGACACAGTAGCTCAGGCCTGAGACCCACAGCAGCAGGGCTGGCCAGCCCGGGTGGAGGGCTGCAGCCTCAGGCCCCAGCCGCGGCTCCATCATGGGCTCGGGACTCCAGCTGCAGCCCTCGGCTGCCCACTTAGGGCTGTGCAGAGGCAGGTCTTGGCAAAAGAGAGAGGGCTGGCTTCAGGGCGCTGACCCCATCCCAGCTTCCCAGGTTTCTGTTTGAGGATGCTAAGGGGCTTGGGGCTAACGAGGATGGGGAGGAGGTGAGGAAGTCCATGGAGGATGCTGATAACACCGTTTCCAGAGTTACTCTTCCTCTGCCCCGGGGCGGCTGCTGCAGCCTGGGGAGGGGCTGACTAGCAGATTTCGGGAAGGACAATGGCCAGGGCCTCCCTGTGCAGTCCTTTTGACAAACACAGGATATCCTGGCTGGGCAGGAAAGGTCCATGCAGGATGTATGTCCGACCTGGTTTCCACCTGGGAGTGTCAAAGGATCCTGAAGGTCCCCGCCCTCCACTGTTTTAATTCTGGGTGTATCTGTCCCTATGGATCACACACACACACAGACACACGCACACCAACCCTTCCCGGGTCCCCTGCGGTGGAGAATTTGGCCTGCCCCTTAACCAGCCATATTTGGCTGTGAAGTAACTAGAAGTCATTTTGCCGGCCATTAAGGGGCACATCTGATACTGATTTGAAAGGTGCACCCTTTTTACTGCTTAGGGAACAGACAAACGCAAGTGAGTCTATGCTTCAGCCCCTCTTGCCAATCTGAGAAGAAAGGAGGGGAAAGGACCCGGTGGCCTCTGGCACGATGAGGGGAACACCAGAAAGATCCTTCTGCCTGCACCCAGCTGTGTCTGTCCCTCTCCCCCTTGCCTGAAAGTCCCTCTTCCTTTACTGCCCGACCTCCCTTCTCAGTGGCCGGCCTGACTTGGTGGGATATGACTGCCCCAGGATGGCCTTCCTCCTGACATCAAGAAAAGGTCCATAGCATGGAGCAGATGGCAGTACTCATTAAGGAATATGTAGAGAGGACCAAATCAGGGAAGGCAGGCTTGGGTTGGGAGAAGGAAAAAAAGCTGGGCGTGGCCTCAGGAGAATTGGGGAGTTTTGCTAAAGATTGATGGGAAGAGCAGGGCAGTTCTCTGATGGTTAAGCATGTGCTTATTAGCTAACTGTATATCCTCCTCAGTGAAATGTCATGCTTTTTTTGTTTTTTATCGTGGAGTTGTGAGAATTCTTTATATATTCTAGATACTAGTTCTGTGTTGGTTATGTGGCTTGCAAATATTTTCTCCCAGGTGGTAACTTGTCTTTCATCTTCTTAGCAGGGTCTTTTTTTTTTTTTTAAAGTATTTGTTTATTTATTTATTTATGGCGTGTTGGGTCTTCGTTTCTGTGCAAGGGCTTTCTCTAGTTGTGGCAAGCGGGGGCCACTCTTCATCGCGGTGCGCGGGCCTCTCACTATCGCGGCCTCTCTTGTTGCGGAGCACAGGCTCCAGACGCGCAGGCTCAGTAGTTGTGGCTCACGGGCCCAGCTGCTCCATGGCACGTGGGATCTTCCCAGACCAGGGTTCGAACACGTGTCCCCTGCATTGGCAGGCAGGTTCTCAACCACTGCGCCACCAGGGAAGCCCAGCAGGGTCTTTTGCATTGATAAAAAGTACAGAAATATTGGAAAAAGGTACAGGGCTAAGTACAGATCCCTGGGGAAAGTGCTGCAAATGGTGTTCCAGATTCAATGTGATTTAACAAAATATATATTGTACTTACTGTTACCTCAAGGTTTTATTTTAGGTCCTGCAGGTGGTCTCAGCAGCAGGGGAGCTAAGAGCTCAGGCAGGTTGCTCATGGACAGTACAGCAGGACGGTGTAGGAAGGGCACTGACTAAAGTTACTAACTGTCCCAGTTTGCCAGGGCTGTTGATGTTAGTCCTGGAATCTCAGGTAACCCCTTAATCTTGGGAAAACTTGAATGATTGGTCACCCATATGAGGACGTGATAGACCTCCCATAAGAGTTGTATGAGATGAGATCTCAGGTGTACCATTTGCCTATTAGGTTGAAGGACAACATTAAAGGTTGGAGGGCTTGAGAGACACCTTGGAGGCACACCTGTAGATCACACACACACACACACACACACACACACACACACACACACACACACACAGGTTTTTTTAAAACTTAGTTAACTTTAACTTTTTCTCATGTCATTAAATATTCTTCCATGAGACCATTTATAAGTACTGCATTCCATTATATAGATGTAGTACGATTTATTTAACAAATCCCTTATTTTTGACACTTTGGTTGCTGACGGGTAGGATTTTGACAGCTGAAACTCCTGAAAATGATGAAAAACAGATTTTTTTCCTCACTTCCAAAATGCCATGAATTGTAAGATCCACCATCAATTTAAATAGCAGCTTTTTAGAGGAAAAATATAAGAAACACTATATCCAGTATCCATTAAAAAGTGCTCTAAATGATCCCTATAACTTTAAATATATGCTACTTCCCTTTTTTGAATCATGACCAAATTTTGGATGTGTTTTTCACATTCAGAATCTGAACGTATACTGAGTTGCTCATTTCAGGGGACTTGCTGCTTTTCATAATGTTCTTATGATTCTTAGTCTCTTTGGTACCTTTAATTTAGTGATACGACAAGTATAGCAGGTAAGATTTTCAGTCTATACGTTCAGATGTGAAGACATACAACTTTACATTTTATAATTCAACCTAATTTTTATTTTGAGCCTTCCATTCTGGATTGGTGGGAAGTCTTAGCATAGTTATTTCTTGAGTTCTTCCCTTCTCTTCTGGAATTTCATTGTGGTTCGGTGAGATTTACTCAACATTCAGCCACTGGGTGGAGATGTTTGGTACCACTGCCCACCATGGGGCCTGTTATGATTAGTCCAAGTTGCTTCTTAATCCCTTCAAACTCTACTTGGGGCTCATGCTTCAGCCCGCAAGACTGCCCACCACGCCTTTAGATGAACCTTGAGTGTCACTTCCTTTCTGGGGTTTTGCCACTCCCCTACTCTTGTGTTCCTAGCCCACCAAGAGGCCATATTTACTTTCTAACTTGCCACATTCTCCCCCTGAGGAAATGAGAAAGGGACTAACTGTCTGCTTGAATTGGTAGGGGATGGGAGGGGTAGAAAGAGGAAAATACAAGGGTAAAAAAACACAGGTTACTGTCTTCAAATGCTTTTCTGCCACACAAAGTATATCAGGTTTTGCTTGCATGACTTATTTGGTTGGAACCATAGTTTCATTTTTTCCCATAATTGAGTAATTTGTCACTAGAAGTTAAAGAGCTTCCTTAAAAGTCAACCAGCCCCTGTGACAGATTTTTCAGAACCTAGCAACAATTCTTCATGATGTATACTCCACCAGGGCAGAGACTTTTTATCTCTTTTGCCTCAAGCCTCCAGAGCAGTTTATAGCATATGCTGCCTCATTTTAAGTAAAAATTAGGGATCCAAGTTAATATACAGCTGCAATGACAATTAGATGAACTAATCCCTTCTACACATTGCAAAATTCTCAGTTGCAGGCAGCAAGGAGCCTTTTATGACTTCTTCTTTAATTCTGAGGCTGACAGTTTTCTTGTGACTTTGAGTATAAGGGGCTTCCTAATTTCAGAAACATTGAAGATTAAAAAAAATGTGTGGCTCAGCATTGAAGAAATCTGCAAGGCAGCCGACTGCCAGGAGGAGGATCAATAAAAGCAGTATTTTGATTTGTTTGATCCCAGGGGTGGTGGGACACATGGGCAAATGGTGAGGCATAAATGAAGGACCCCACTGAAGGGGCCTTGGCTAGCAGGCCAATGGTTTGGAGTGGCAGGGAAGGTCAATGTGAATGGTGTGGGATGGATTAATGTGTGAAGGACACTGGGCATGACATGGAGTCGGTTTGAAGAAATGGTGCCCAAGGCCAAGGACATGGCAGTAGGAATGAAAGCAAAGGGATAAATGTGAGGGGTAATAAGAAGCGTAGTCTCCATGACTTGGAAACTGAGTCAATGAAGAGAATAAGGGAGAAGCAAAAATCCACGGAAACTCAGAGTTTTCAAATCTGGATGTCTAGGAAAATATAATACCATTGATAGGTGCCGAGAATGAGGAAGAGGAGCTGGTGTTGGAAGAAGACAAAAATCCTGGTTTTGGATCTTTGAATTTAAAACATTAACTGCTAACATAGGTCTTTTAATTGATCTCCATGGATATGATTGCTTTAGAATATCAGACTGTGTCCAACTAAACTATTACCCAGTTCTCATATTTCCATCTTGGTTATAAGGCTATAGCCTTAGATTTTGAAAAATATCTTACTGAAATCTGGTACTATATCATCAGCATTCTCCTGATGTGTGTATGCCAGACTAGTAATGTAAAACACAGTAAGTGAGATGAGCTATCCTGGGATTTTCTTGGTGAACCCCTACTGGCCCTTACTGATCTCCACTGCCCGTTGTAAGTGCTCACAAACAGTAGTTTTGCTCAGTAGTCCAGTCTAGACTTTCTAGAGGTCACCTTAAAAAACCCCTAGTATATCTGAACATCTTCAGTCTTCTGGCATCTCCCTTATTCAATATTGTAGCAGCTATGGAGGTGCGCTGCTCTATCTCCTTTCATGAAAGAAGGTGCGGATCAACCGTGAAGAGTGCAGTTAGCTGATGTTCCCCAACTGTTAGCGCTTCAGGATCCAGCTCAGCTTTTGAGCTGAGGCCACACTGTTCCTGGGCAGCCCCTAGCCAATGACTGAGCATAGTGGAAGTAGTAAGGTTTGGCCATCCCTGCTCATCAGAATTCCTTTAATGAGGAATCTGTGGTCCAGAGGTCCCTGCTGGGTTGGCTGAGGCTTTGTCAGATCTGCATCGTGGTTTGAGGTGCTCCCTGCCCCAAACTGCTTCCTCTCCCCAGGCATCTGCAAATCTATAAACCTCTTGCACTCCTAACTGCATCTCAAGAGTCTGATTCCTGGAGGGCCCAAATGATACAAACATGATTCTTCTAAGCTCTCCTGACATTGGTCCTAGGATCAGATGTCTAAGTTTTTTTTTGGAGGGGGGCTGAGAAATAATTTGTTTAACATGAAGTCCCAAGGAAGAGATCTCATAATTCCCTCAGCTCTCTTGGGCTTTGATTCTTTCTCAAAAATATTAACCCCACTCTTTAATATTTAAAAATTGTTCCCCTTGATATAAAAGGTGGCAACCTGATAGGGTTCAGCTTTCTCTCTGTCCGCACCATCTTATTCAAGGGGGTAGATCTATTCTTTTGTGGTTCTTCTTTAGATGAGCATGGTTAAAAAAATTTGCCCTTAGCATGTTTACCATCTCTAGTTCCTCACTTTAAAATTTTCCTGACCAGGACTTCAAAATCTCTAATAATACCTTACAATGTGGAGACTTCTGTAGTTTTATAAAGCACTTTCACATTTATTATTCCACTAGATTCTTATAAGAAACTTGTGAAGGAGGAGGATGCAAAGCTAATAATTATTATTATAGATGAGGAAACTGAGGTTTAGAGATGTTTAATGGACAACAAATGTCACACAGCTAGTATGCACCAGACCTGAGGCTTGAACTCAGCTCCTCTGAAGCATAACACAGGGCACCATCTACTCTACCACAATGCCTCTCAAGATGTGGCGTGAGTTTGTACTGGTGGTTTCATGGAGTCTACTTTGCATCCCCAGATGTGCAGAAGTGGCTCTGGGTTCTCAGAAGGCTTTCCACATATTTTGGCAACATACCAAAGGAACATGGCATCCTTCTGAATCAGTCACATGGGACTAACCTGTGCCCTCTTTGCTCTGCTCATCAGGGACCAACACATGAATTGCTGGTGCCTGTGAAGATCTGTATGTTGTCATGAAGTGCCAGCAACTTCAGATGTCCAGGACTCACCTAGGAGAGGTTGTCAGCCATTGGGCTTCTTGGTACTGTTTCTCTTCCTCCTTAACCCTGTGTTATTTTTCTCTATTCACCATCACCCTTGTGATGCTGGGTTTGATTTCTCTCTGCTTTCTTTCTTTCTTTTTTTTTTTAAAAACATCTTTATTGGAGTATAATTGCTTTACAATGGTGTGTTAGTTTCTGCTTTATAACAAAGTGAATCAGCTATATATATACCTATATCCCCATATCTCCTCCCTCTTGCGTCTCCCTCCCACCCTCCCTATCCGACCCCTCTAGGTGGTCACAAAGCACCGAGCTGATCTCCCTGTGCTATGTGGCTGCTTCCCACTAGCTATCTATTTTACATTTGGTAGTGTATATATGTCCATGCCACTCTCTCACTTCATCCCACCTTACCCTTCCCCCGCCCCATGTCCTCAAGTCCATTCTCTACGTCTGTGTCTTTATTCCTGTCCTGCCCCTAGGTTCTTCAGACCATTTTTTCTTTTTTTTTAGATTCCACATATATCTGTTAGCATACGGTATTTGTTTTTCACTTTCTGACTTCACGCTATATGATAGACTCTAGGTCCATCCGCCTCACTACAAATAACTCAATTTCATTTCTTTTTATGGCTGAGTAATATTCCATTGTATATATGTGCCATATCTTCTTTATCCATTCAACTGTTGATGGGCACTTAGGTTGCTTCCATGTCCTGGCTATTGTAAATAGAGCTGCAATGAACATTGTGGTACATGACTCCTTTTGAATTATGGTTTTCTCAGGGTATATGCCCAGTAGTGGGATTGCTGGGTCATATGGTAGTTCTATTTTTAGTTTTTTAAGGAACCTGCAAACTGTGCTCCATAGGGGCTGTATCAATTTACATTCCCACCAACAGTGCAAGAGTGTTCCCTTTTCTCCACACCCTCTCCAGCATTTATTGTTTGTAGATTTTTCGATGATGGCCATTCTGACTGGTGTGAGGTGATACCTCATTGTAGTTTTGATTTCATTTCTCTAATGATTAGTGATGTTGAGCATCCTTTCATGTGTTTGTTGGCAATCTGTATATCTTCTTTGGAGAAATGTCTATTTAGGTCTTCTGCCCATTTTTGGATTGGGTTGCTTGTTTTTTGTTATTGAGCTGCATGAGCTGCTTGTAAAGTTTGGAGGTTAATCCTTTGTCAGTTGCTTCATTTGCAAATATTTTCTCCCATTCTGAGGGTTGTCTTTTTGTCTTGTTTATGGTTTCCTTTGCTGTGCAAAAGCTTTTAAGTTTCATTAGGTCCCATTTGTTTATTTTTGTTTTTACTTCCCTTTCTCTAGGAGGTGGGTCAAAAAGGATCTTGCTGTGATTTATGTCATAGAGTGTTCTGCCTATATTTTCCTCTAAGAGTTTGATAGTGTCTGACTTACATTTAGGTCGTTAATCCATTTTGAGTTTATTTTTGTGTATGGTGTTAGGGAGTTCTAATTTCATTCTTTTACATGTAGCTGTCCAGTTTTCCCAGCACCACTTATTGAAGAGGCTGTCTTTTCTCCATTGTATATTCTTGCCTCCTTTACCAGAAATAAGGTGACCATATGTGCGTGGGTTTATCTCTGGGCTTTCTATCCTGTTCCATGGATCTATATTTCTGTTTTTGTGCCAATACCATACTGTCTTGATTACTGTAGCTTTGTAGTATAGTCTGAAGTCCAGGAGCCTGATTCCTCCAGCTCCGTTTTTCTTTCTCAAGATTGCTTTGGCTATTCAGGGTCTTTTGTGTTTCCATACAAACTGTGCAATTTTTTGTTCTAGTTCTGTGAAAAATGCCAGTGGTAGTTTGATAGGGAATCTGTAGATTGCTTTGGGTAGTGTAGTCATTTTCACAATGTGATTCTTTAAATCCAAGAACATGGTATATTTCTCCATCTGTTGGTATCATCTTTAATTTCTTTCATCAGTGTCTTATAGTTTTCTGCATACAAGTCTTTTGCTTCCTTAGGTAGGTTTATTCCTAGGCATTTTATTCTTTTCGTTGCAATGGTAAACAGCAGTGTTTTCTTAATTTCTCTTCCAGATTTTTCATCATTAGTGTATAGGAATGCAAGACATTTCTGTGCATTATTTTGTATCCTGCTATTTTACAAAATTCATTGATTAGCTCCCGTATTTTTCTGGTAGTGTCTTTAGGATTCTCTATGTATAGTATCATGTCATCTGCAAACAGTGACAGCTTTACTTCTTCTTTTCTGATTTGGATTCCTTTTATTTCTTTTTCTTCTCTGATTGCTGTGGCTAAAACTTCCAAATCTATGTTGAATAATAGTGGTGAGAGTGGGCAACCTTGTCTTGTTCCTGATCTTAGAGGAAATGGTTTCAGTTTTTCACCATTGAGAACGATGTTGGCTGTGGGTTTGTCATATATGGCCTTTATTATGTTGAGGTAAGTTCCCTCTAGGCCTACTTTCTGGAGGGTTTTTGTCATAAATGGGTGTTGAATTTTGCAGAAAGCTTTTTCTGCATCTATTGAGATGATCATATGGTTTTTCTCCTTCCATTTGTTAATATGGTGTATCACATTGTTTGATTTCTGTATATTGAAGAATTCTTGCATTCCTGGGATAAACCCCACTTGATCATGGTGTATGATCCTTTTAATGGGCTATTGGATTCTGTTCGCTACTATTTTGTTGACAATTTTGCATCTAGGTTCATCAGTGATATTGGCCTGTAGTTTTCTTTCTTTGTGACATCTTTGTCTGGTTTTGGTATCAGGGTGATGGTGGCCTTGTAGAATGAGTTTGGGAGTGTTCCTCCCTCTGATATATTTTGGAAGAGTTGGAGAAGGATAGGCGTTAGCTCTTCTCTAAATGTTTGATAGAATTCGCCTGTGAAGCCATCTGGTCCTGGGCTTTTGTTTGCTGGAAGACTATTAATCACAGTTTCAATTTCAGTGCTTGTGATTGGTCTGTTTATATTGTCTATTTCTTTCTGGTTCAGTCTCAGAAGGTTGTGCTTTTCTAAGAATTTGTCCATTTCTTCCAGGTTGTCCATTTTATTGGCATATAGTTGCTTGTAGTAATCTCTCATGATCCTTTGTGTTTGTGCAGTGTCAGTTGTTACTTCTCCTTTTCCATTTCTAATTCTATTGATTTGAATCTTCTCCCTTTTTTTCTTGATGAGTCTGGCTAATGGTTTATGAATTTTTTTTACCTTCTCAAAGAACCAGCTTTTAGTTTTATTGATCTTTGCTATTGTTTCCTTCATTTCTTTTTCATTTATTTCTGTTCTGATCTTTATGATTTCTTTCCTTCTGCTAACTTTGGGGTTTTTTTGTTCTTCTTTCTCTAATTGCTTTAGGTGTAAGGGTAGGTTGTTTATTTGAGATGTTTCTTGTTTCCTGAGGTAGGATTGTATTGCTATAAACTTGCCTCTTAGAACTGCTTTTGTAGCTTCCCATAGGTTTTGGGTCATCATGTTTTCATTGTCATTTTTTTCTAGGTATTTTTTGATTTCCTCTTTGATTTCTTCAGTGATCTCTTGGTTATTAAGTAGTGTATGTTTAGCCTCCATGTGTTTGTATTTTTTACGGATTTTTTCCTGTGATTGATATCTAGTCTCATAGCGTTCTGGTCGGAAAAGATACTTGATAAGATTTCAATTTTCTTAAATTCCCCAAGGCTTGATTTGTGACCCAAGATATGATCTCTCCTGAAGAATGTTCCATGAGCACTTGAGAAGAAAGAGTATTCTGTTGTTTTTGGATGGAATGTCCTATAAATATCAATTAAGTCCATCTTGTTTAATGTATCATTTACAACTTGTGTTTCCTTATTTATTTTCATTTTGGATGATCTGTCCCTTGGTGCAACTGGGGTGTTACGTCCCCTACTATGATTGTGTTACTGTCGATTTCTCCTTTTATGGCTGTTAGCATTTGCCTTATGTATTGAGGTGCTCCTATGTTGGGTGCATAAATATTTACAATTGTTATATCTTCTCCTTGGTTTGATGCCCTGATCATTATGCAGTGTCCTTCTTTGTCTCTTGTAATAGTCTTTATTTCAAAGTCCATTTTGTCTGATATGAGAATTGCTACTCCAGCTTTCTTTTGATTTCCATTTGCATCAAATATCTTTTTCCATCCTCTTATTTTCAGTCTGTATGTGTCCCTAGGCCTCAAGTGGGTCTCTTGTAGACAGCATATATACGGCTCTTGTTCTTGGATCCATTCAGCCAGTCTATGTCTTTTGGTTGGAGCATTTAATCCATTTAAATATAAGTTAATTACCGATATGTATGTTCCTTTTACCATTTTCTTTTTTTTTTTTCACACACACACACTGTATTTTATTTTTACAAGAGATAAATAGACTGACAAGAAGCATTGTACATGGATGACCACAACAAAAGCAACAATGATTGCAATTACCAAACCTGAAACACACTCATACTATGTCATAATATCGACATTCAGTCCAGTAATCCTCCACTGTAACAGCTCCTTTACTTTGCAGTGAAAATTGATTTGTATATTCTTTGCCTCTGAGTCCTTGTGGGATTTTTTTTTTAATTCAGGCAGAAAGTCACAAAAATTATACTCATCCTCATCAGTTCACTCAGTCCCATGTAATTAAATTTTTTTTTTCATCTTGATCTTTTGTTAGCACTTTTTTGAGTTCATCAGTTTTTCATTAGAGTTCCGAAAATGCTTATTCATTCAGTTCAGCAGTACAGTCAGTTACCAGAAACCTGTACTTGTCAGAGTCTTTTCCATGAATTTCTTGAAGATGAAACCCTTTTATAGGAACATATTTGCAAAATATGTTTACCATTTTCTTAATTGTTTTGGGTCTGTTTTTCTACGTCTTTTCCTTCTCTTGTGTTTCCTGCCTAGAGAAGTTCCTTTAGCATTTGTTGTAAAGCTGGTTTGGTGGTGCTGAATTCTCTTAGCTTTCGCTTGTCTGTAAAGGTTTTAGTTTCTCTGTCAAATCTGAATGAGATTCTTGCTGGGTAGAGTAATCTTGGTTGTAGGTTTTTCTCCTTCATCTCTTTAAATATGTCCTGCCACTCCTTTCTGGCTTGCAGTGTTTCTGCTGAAAGATCAGCTGTTAACCTTATGGGTATTCCCTTGTGTGTTATTTGTTGTTTTTCCCTTGCTGCTTTTAATATTTTTTCTTTGTATTTAATTTTTGATAGTTTGATTAATATGTGTCTTGGTGTGTTTCTCCTTGGATTTATCCTGTATGCGACTCTCTGTCCTTCCTGGACTTGATTAACAATTTCCTTTCCCATATTAGGGAACTTTTCAACTATAATCTCTTCAAATATTTTCTCAGTCCCTTTCTTTTTCTCTTCTTCTTCTGAGACCCCTATAATTTGAATGTTGGTGTGTTTAATGTTGTCCCAGAGGTCTCTGAGACTGTCCTCAATTCTTTTCATTCTTTTTTCTTTATTCTGCTCTGCAGTAGTTATTTCCACTATATTTTTTCTAGGTCAGTTATCCGTTCTTCTGCCTCAGTTATTCTGCTATTGATTCCTTCTAGTGAATTTTAAATTTCATTTATTGTGTTGTTCATCATTGTTTGTTTGCTCTTTAGTTCTTCTAGTTCCTTGTTAAACGTTTCTTGTATTTTCTCCATTCTATTTCCAAGATTTTGGATCACTGTTACTATCATTACTCTGAATTCTTTTTCAGGTAGAGTGCCTATTTCCTCTTCATTTGTTTGGTCTGGTGGGCTTTTACCTTGCTCCTTCATTTGCTGCATGTTTCTCTGTCTTCTCATTTTGCTTAACCTACTGTGTTTGGGGTCTCCTTTTTGCAGCCTGCAGGTTCATAGTTTCCGTTGTTTTTGGTGTCTGTCCCCAATGGCTAAGGTTGGTTCAGTGGGTTGTGTAGGCTTCCTGGTGGAGGGGACTAGTTGCCTGTGTTCTGGTGGATGACGCTGGGTCTTGTCTTTCTGGTGGGCAGGACCACGTTTGTTGGTGTGTTTTGGGGGTGTCTGTGGCCTTATTATGATTTTAGGCAGCCTCTCTGCTAATGGGTGGGGTTGTGTTCCTGTCTTGCTAGTTGTTTGGCATAGGGTGTCCAGCACTGTAGCTTGCTGGTCGTTGAGTGCAGCTGGGTCTTAGCATTGAGACTGAGATCTCTGGGACAGCTTTCGCTGTTTGATATTATGTGGAGCTGGGAGGTCTCTGGTGGACCAATGTCCTGAACTCAGCTCTCCCACCTCAGAGGCACAGGCTTCACACCTGGCCGGAGCACTAAGACCCTGTGAACCACACGGCTCAGAAGAAAAGGGAGAAAAAAAGAAAGAAAGCAAGAAAGCAAGAAAGAAAAAAATAAAATAAAGTTATTAAAATAAAAAATAATTATTAAAAATAAAAAAATTAAAAAATAATATGAAAAAGAAGAAAAAAAAGAAAGAAAAAAGAAGAGAGCAACCAAACCAAAAGACAAATCCACCAATGATAACAAGTGCTAAAAACTATTCGAAAGAAAACTGGAAAAAAACGGACAGACAGAACCCTAGGACAAATGGTAAAAGCAAAGCTATACAGCCAAAATCACACAAAGAAGCATACACATACACACTCACAAAAAGAGAAAAAGGGGAAAAAAATATATGTCGTTGCTCCCAAAGTCCACCTCCTCAATTTGGGATGATTCGTTGTCTACTCAGGTATTCCACAGATGCAGGGTACATCAAGTTGATTGTGGAGATTTAATCCGCTGCTCCTGCGGCTGCTGGGAGAAATTTCCCTTTCTCTTCTTTGTTCGCACAGCTCCCGGGGTTCAGCTTTGGATTTAGACCCGCCTCTGTGTTTAGGTCGCCTGAGGGTGTCTGTTCTTCGCTCAGACAGGACGGGGTTAAAGGAGCAGCTGATTGGGGGCTCTGGCTCACTCAGGCCGGGGGGAGGGAGGCGTATGGATGCGGGGTGAGCCTGCGGTGGTAGAGGCTGGAGTGATGTTGCAACAGCCTGAGGCGCCTCATGCGTTCTCCCGGGGAAGTTGTCCCTGGATCACAGGACCCTGGCAGTGGCAGGCTGCACAGGCTCCCCAGAGGGGAGGTGTGGATAGTGACCTGTGCTCGCACACAGCCTTCTTGGTGGTGGCAGCAGCAGCCTTAGGGTCTCATGCCCGTCTCTGGGGCCCGCGCTGATAGCCGCGGCTCACGCCCGTCTCTGGAGCTCGTTTAGGTGTCGCTCTGAATCCCCTCTCCTTGCGGACCCCGTAACAATGGTCTCTTGCCTCTTCGGCAGCTCCAGACTTTTACCCGGATTCCCTCCCGGCTAGCTGTGGTGCACTAGCCCATTCAGGCTGTGTTCACGCAGCCAACCCCAGTCCTCTCCCTGGGATCTGACCTCCGAAGCCCGAGCCTCAGCTCCCAGCCCCCGCCCGCCCCGGCGGGTGAGCAGACAAGCCTCTCGGGCTGGTGAGTGCTGCTCGGCACGGATCCTCTGTGTGGGAATCTTTGCTTTGCCCTCCGCACCCATGTGGCTGCGCTCTCCTCCGTGGCTCCGAAGCTCCCCCCTCTGCCACCCACAGTCTCTGCCCGCAAAGGGGCTTCCTAGTGTGTGGAAACCTTTCCTCCTTCACAGTTCCCTCCCACTGGTGGAGGCCCCATCCCTATTCTTTTGTCTCTGTTTTTTCTTTTTTCTTTTGCCCTACCCAGGTATGTGGGGAGAGTCTTGCCTTTTGGGAGGTCTGAGGTCTTCTGCCAGCGTTCAGTAGGTGTTCTGTAGGAGTTGTTCCACATGTACATGTATTTCTGATGTATTTGTGGGGAGGAGGGTGATCTCCATGTCTTACTCTTCTGCTGTCTTGAAGGTCTCTCCTCTCTGCTTTCTTATTCTAGCTTCCCTTTTGGATATTTTTCTTCCATCTTGCAAAAAAACAAAAACAAACAAACAAACAAAACCAAAAAAACACCCCTACTTCCTCCCCAGTAAATTAGCTCCTAGAAGATGGTCCTCAAACCCTGCCACCTCTCCTGAAACCAGGAGACTAGTTATTTTTCATCTTCTGTTATCCCAATGGTCAGTGGCTCAGGCAGGAAGGCAAATGTAGATATGCCCATCAGGCAATCGGACACCTTCTTACATTGCCCGTAACACTTGAGTAGCAAAAGAAATGGTTATCTTTTATGGCTTCTGTGAAAGCTCTGCCCTGAACACCTCATGAAGCTGACCTTTTGAAACTTAGGCTGCTGCAGAGCTCTGGATACTTTCTGCCCCTCAGTGTGTCCTTTGATGCTGGACATTTGGTTCCTCCCCTGACAGAGAGGAAAGAGAAGGAACACTTGAAGGAGCCTAGATTACTTTTTCAAATATTGTGTCCTTTTATTTTTTAAATAATAAAAGCAGTACATCTTCTTCATAGAAAACTTGTTAGATGAAAAAAAATTAAAGTGAACATTAATGGTTCTGGGTATGAACTTTAATATTTTTTTCAATGCATTTATACCATACTTGCTTTTTAACTTAAAAATACACTGAAATAATTTTCTGTGTCATTATTTTTCCTAAAGGGGAATTTTTCATGGATGTATAATATGTGCCATAATTAATTGAACCAGTCCCTATTATTAAGACATCTGCTAAAAATTATTCAGGATTTAATTTCTCAAGTGGCAAAGTTTCAAAACAAACATTTTGGTTTTATTCCTGAAATCTTGGAAGGTATATCAGATAGGATATCTGTAACTGCAAATAACAGAATATTCCTACTGATATTTGTCTAAATACTACAAAATCTATTATCTCATGTATGAAGTCCAGAGATTTAGTGGGCTCCAGCAGCTCAAATACATCATCAAAGAGACAGGATCTTCAGTGGTTAGGACTCCGTGCTTTCATTGCCAAGGGCACGGGTTCAATCTCTGGTCAGGGAACTAAAATAATAATAATTAATAATAATAATAATAATAATAATAATAATAATAATAATAATAATAATAATAATAAAAGAGACAGGATCTTGCCATCTCTCCACTTTGCATGTTAAGTCAGTCAGTTTTCCCTCCAGGCTGGCTCCCCTGTTCATAAATTGGTGGCTGCACTTTGGGGCCTCACATTCAGACATGTCAACTCCTAGTGGAAGAAGAGGAGACATCTCTTTTCCTGGAGCAAGAAACTGTTTCCCAGAAGTCTCTCTTCAGATCTCATTGGCTAGAATTGGATAAAATCCTACCCCATCACTGTGAAGAGGACTGAGATTGCCATGTAGGAGTACATGGTCTTGCAGGGTGGACAGCTAAACCAAAACAAGGTGTGGTTAGGGAGGAAAAAATAGAGAAATGAATGCTGGCTAGTAGTGTCTTGGTTTGGGTTCCCCAGAAATGAACTCTGAAACAAGGATTTGAGGATTGAGAGGTGATCTCAGGAAATACTGGTACGGGAGGAGGGAGCTAAGAGAGGGAAATGAAAGAAGCCAAGAAAGAGTACATTGCCAAACCAGCTACCACTGTGGACAACTGGGGTTCAGTCCTGCTGGGGAATTCTGGGAGATAGTGGAGAGCACACACATTGGAGTTATTCCAACTGAGGGGCAGGGAGCTAGGGTATTACAGACAAACTCATCCGCCATTGTTTGAAGGCTTCTCTGGGGGATATTAACTCCATGGTATTTCCAGCCTGCCCCACATAGGCTGTCAATAGTCAGAGGAAGATCTCAGGCAAAGTGTTGCACTGTTTGAAGTTGGAAGCCATCAGTCAGGATGGGAATGAAGGAAGTACCAAGGGCTGGTGGGCTGAACATCCACAGTTTCCACCAAGGTGAGAAGCCGGCAGTGTGTCCTACCGTAGGCACCTAGGGAATTGCTTCGGGAAAGACTTTCATCCTCCAATGTCGGGACTAGTTAATACAGCAGGAAGAATCACAGAACTTTAGAGCTGGAAGTAATCGTAGCAATTATCTAGACTAGCTTAACCTCCTATGACATTTTAACTGGGGCCAAAAGAGGTCAATTGATGAGCTTGGGGTCAACGAATGGCAGATCCTGGGGTAGGAATGCTGGCAGGACTAGTGTTTAGGGCACTGGCAGAGCAGGAGTATTAATTTTTTGGCAAGAATTTATTTCAAATATTGAAGTTGTTATTATGGAACCATTCAGAATTCTGTTATGCTTCCTTATATTTATTTTACAATTTGAGTTGAGTTTATTTTCAATTATAGTATATATGGGGTGGGGCATATAATATTTTTAAGGCTTCTTCTGAAGTTCCTGATCTAGACTTAAACCCAGGGATCTGGGTTCAGTCTAGTGAGCACCGCCCTACATACACCAGGCTGCTCCTCCCAAGGGAAGGGCTTTCACTGCTCTGCCCTGGGGCTGATGTCAACATCAGGCTCAAATGGGCCTGGGGCCACCTTGATCTTCTGCGAGTATTGTCCTCCAGATAGACTCAGCATCAAGAATTGAGCTGTTCCATAAAAAAAGAATGAAATGATGCCACTTGCAGCAACATGGATGGACCAGAGATTATCATATTAAGTGAAGTAAGTCAGAAAGAGAAAGACAAATACCATATGATATGTGGAATCTAAAATATGACACAAGTGAACTTATCTATGAAACAGAAACAGAATCAGAGACATAGAGAATAGACTTGTGGTTGCCAAGGGGGAGAGGGGGGTGGGGGAGGGGTGGACCGAGAGTTTGGGGTTAGCAGATGCAAACTATTATATATAGAATGGATAAACAGCAAGGTCCTACGGTACAGCACAGGGAACTATATTCAGTATCCTATGATAAAACATAATGAAAAAGAATATGAAAAAGAACGTATATATAATCACTTTGCTGTATGGCAGAAATTAATACAACATTGTAAATCAACTATACTTCAATAAAATAAATTATAAAAAAAAAAAGAATGGAGCTGCTAGTGGGAAGATACATGTGGATGAGCCTTGGTGTTTCTTGAATTGTGTTCCATGAGAAAACAAATCTGTAAGAATGCTCATAGGTTTTACAAGAATAAAGGCTTCTCTGGTTGTATAAATGTGGTTTTGCTGCTGTTGTGTTTAACTGCAGGGCTTTTTAGAGCTCTTAAAATGTCAAAATGTTCTATGAAATTCCAAGATAAGGGAATAGTACTCAATGTTTCCTACAAGTTTTTGAACAAGGAACACTTTCTAGCAGAAACTTTCACAAGCTAGTGTCCCTCACATCCCCTCAGAAATGCTAAGATGATCTCTACCTAACCAGTCTTCCTGTGAAAGTCTTAGGTTGCCTGATTCCTCTTATAGTATGGAAAGCTCTGGATGGGGAATTGAGGCCTGGGCTATGTTTTCTTTCCTAGCGGGACATGGGATTATTGATGCTGTCATAAAGTATATTTGTGCTTAGTTTTCCAGGAGTGGTTGAGGGTTTGTGTCAATCCAGCTGTAGTTGCTTACTCTGCCTGTCTTGTGATCAAAACCAGATGACTTGCACCAGACAAAATGTGAAATCAGATGAGCCACAGCAGTTATATTCCAACCAGTGGAACAAACTTCAATGGCCCCTGAGGACCTGGGACTGGGGACAATCCTTCCGGTTTCTTTTTAATTGTGTTTCCTTACTGTCTTCTCTTGGAAAAGGCTTCTGTGGTCTGCATGAGATCAATCAGTTAGTGTCTTCTATTTGCAAGGTCTTTTGCTCAGCAAAGAGATGAGAGCCAACAGGCAAACTTTTTGCACAGTTGCCAAGGATGGTTGAAATATGATCCTTAACAGCAGACCAGCAGGCTAGGATGGGCCCTCAGTGCTTTTCTTCAGAAGTCTTCTCATTCCCAAACCCTTTTCAAACTGCAGTTTCCTTTCCATTCTTGTGAAACAGTCAAAAGAGGCAGCTTTTTGTTGTGGAGGAGCAAATCTGAGTTCTGTGCCTTGACTGTTTGTTGGAAGAGAAAGAGTTGGGGTGAATTGGGCTGCCCCAACCAGCTCCTCATAGGTCTGAACTAACAGATACACAAACTGTGTGGGGGTCCCCTGGCTAATGATCACAAGTACATGCTCCCAACATGGCTTATTATCATCTGTAGATTTGGCCAATACTATAGCTGGAAAAAATCTTTGTACCCTGCGGCACTTCCGTTAGTCACGAGCATTAAACTTGGCAAAAAGATTCTACAACATGAGAGAAGGGAGATGTGGCATTTCATGTGGTAGTTTTGGTTCTTTTTTTTTTTTTGATGTACAACATAATGATTTGACTTACATACGTCAGGAAATGGTTACCACAATAGGTTTAGTGAACATCCATCATCTCATATACATACAAGTTTAAAGAAAAAAAAACTTGATAGTTTCCTTCACTGTGTAAAAGCTTTTTAGTTTGATGTAGTCCCATTTGTTTATTTTTGCTTTTGTTTCTGTTGCCTGAGGAGACATATCCAAAAAAAATATTGCTAAGACCAATGTCAAAAAGCATATGTCTATGTTTCCTCCTAGAAGTTTTAGGATTTCAGGTGTTACATTTAAGTATTTAATCCATTTTGAGTTTATTTTTGTATATTGTGTGAAAAAGTAGTCCAGTTTGGTTCATGCAGCTGTTCTACCATTTATTGAAAAGACTGTCTTTCCCCCATTGTATATTTTTGTCTCTTTTGTTGTAGATTAATTGCCCATGTAAGTTTGGGTTCAATTCTGGGCTCTCTATTCTGTTCCATCGATCTATGTGTCTGTTTTTGTGCCAGTACTATACTGTTTTGATTACTGTAGCTTTGTAGTATAGTTTGAAACCAGGGAGCATGATACCTCCAGCTTTGTTATTTTTCCCATGATTGTTTTGGCTATTCAGGGTGTTCTGTGTTTCCATACAGATTTTAGAATTATTTGTTCTAGTCCTGTGAAAAATGCCAGTGGTATTTTGATAGGGATTGTATTGAATCTGTAGATTGCCTTGGGTAGTATGGTCATAGTAACAATATTAATTCTTCCAATCCATGAGCATGGTATATCTTCCCATCTGTTTGTGTCATCTTCAGTTTCTTTCATCAGTGTCTTATAGTTTTCCAAGTACAGGTCTTTTACCTCCTTAGTTAGATTTATTCCCAGGTATTTTATTCTTTTTGATGATTGTGAATGGGATTGGTTTTTAATTTCTATTTCTGATAGTTTGTTGTTGGTGTATAGAAACACAACAGATTTCTACATATTAATTTTGTATCTTGCAACGTTACCAAATTCATTGAGTTCTAGTAGTTTTTTGGTCATGTCTTTAGGATTTTCTGTGTATAGTATCATGTCATCTGCAAATAGTGACAGCTTACTTCTTCTTTTCCGATTCAAATGTCTTATTTCTTTTTCTCATCTGATTGCTGTGGCTAAGACTTCCAAATCTATGTTGAATAATAGTGGTGAGAGTGGGCAACCTTGTCTTGTTCCTGATCTTAGAGGAAATGCTTTCAGCTTCTCACCATTGAGTATGATGTCAGCTGTGGGCTTGTCATATATGGCTTTTATTACATTGAGGTATGTTTTCTCTATACCCACTTTGTTGAGAGTTTTGATCTTAAATGAATGTTGAATTCTGTCAAAAGCTTTTTTTTTTTTACATCTATTGAGATGACCATATGATTTTTATTCTTCAGTGTGTTAATGTGTGTATCACATTGATTGACTTGCAGATACTGAGCCATCATTGCATCCCTGGAATAAATTTCACTTGATCATGGTGTATGACCCTTTTAATGTATTGTTGAATTTGGTTTGCTAATAGTTTGTTGAAGACTTTTGAAGTTATGTTCATCAGTGCTGTTGGCTTGTAATTTTCTTTTTTTGTGATATCTTTGTCTGGTTTTAGTATCAGGGTGTTGCTGGCCTCCTAGAATGAGTTCAGAAGCGTTCCCTCCTGTGCAATTTTTTGGGAATGATTTGAGAAGGATAGGTGTTAACTTTTCTCGAAATGTTTGGTAGAAGTTGCCTGTGGAGCCATCTGGTCCTGGACTTTTGTTTGTCAGGAGGTTTTCTTGTTTGTTTGTTTGTTTTTGCTGATATTTAGTGGTAATTTGTCTGTTCATATTTTCTATTTCTTCCTTCTTCAGTCTTAGGAGAGATTGTACATTTCTAGGAATTTGTCCCTCACAGCCAGTCACTGCCCCCAGCCTCCATTGCCCTGTTGTGGACCCACACCACACAGCTGGAGGGGCTGTGGCAGTCCTCCACTGTTAGAGATAGGGACCATCCTGATGCACTGCCTGTGTAAGCACCAGCACTGGCCACCCCTGCCCCACTCAGACACTGTCCTGGGTTAGAATCTCTTCAATGTCCCCTGGCTGAGCTCTCTCCCTGGTTGTGGCAGCCCTCGCTTCAGTGCAGAGCTGGGAGGTGACGTAAGTGGGCTGGAGTGTTTGCTTGGCTCAGGCTGGGGCACGCCCCAGCGTAGTCACAGGAAACTGGGCAGTCACTGGAGCAGTCCTCAATCCACCCTCTCCCCCTGCCTCATGAGCAAGCCAGCACTTGTGTGGTCCTCACAAGTGGAGTCCAGGCTTCCCACAGCCTTCCTGTTAGTCTCAGTGGCCCTCCAACTAGCCAAGGGGGCTTGTCTCCCCTGTGTTGGACCCCAGGACTGGGACGCCCAATATGTGACTCAAACCGCTCACTCTCCAGGGTGGGGAATCTCCACCTGTGTAATCCCCCTTTTCTTCTGAGTCTCCTCCCAGGGACACAGTTCCTGACTCAATTGTTTTTATTCCCTTCCTGCTCGATTACATGTGTCTTAAAGCCTTGGTTGTACAAGACTCTTTCTGCCAGTTTCCAGTTAGTTTCCAGTGAGAATTGTTCCACACGTTGATGTATTTTTGATGTGTTCATGGGGGGAGGTGAGTTCCACGCCCTCTTACTCCACCATCTTGATCAATCCCCCAACAGTAAGTGTTATTTAGTGAAACATTTGATTCATTTATATGTATAGGTCATGATGTAAAATATTTCTTACTCAGAGTCATGGTTGAAAAAATTGAAAAACACAGTTCTAGGATATCAGTCCAAAAGCATGGGGGACACTTGTGAGGATGAAAGGAGGTGATTCAGGCAAAGTGCCAAGAGCTCAACATATTCAGCTGTTGTCAGGATGGGTTACAGAATTTGCGGGGCCCAATGCAAAATGAAAATATGAGACATCTTGTTCAAAAAGCAGGAAAAATATGCTATTAAAGGTACCAAAATATAAAGCCTTTTCTTCTCTTCCATAGTCTCTCTTTCCACCTGTCATGTTCCTTTTATTTGCTATTTTTAAAAAATTATTTATTTACTTTCGCTGCACCGGGTCTTTTCGTTGCGGCATGTAGGATCTTTAGTAGCAGCATGCATGTGGGATCTAGTTCTCCGACCAGGGATTGAACCCTGGCCCCCTGCATTGGGAGCGTGGAGTCTTACCCACTGGACCACCAGGAAAGTCCCTATTTGCTATTTAAAGTCCTGTTCCCTTGGGCATGCATCCTGTGGGTTAAATGCAGACCTGAAGGGTCTGTGAACGGGGACCCTGGGGCTTTGCCCTGAGACTGGGTCCATGTGGCTCTCCAGCTTCTGGGTTCCCTCCCCCCTCCAGCTGCCAGACTGACAAGCAATGTTATGCGGTGGTGAAGTCTCTCCGGGCAGCTCCCCTTCCAAAGGGCCCACTGCTACAATCCACAGCAGATGAAAAGGAATGACTCCCAAAGGACTGCAACCTCTGTGCCTGGATCTGCTCAGTATCTGGATTGGTGGTGGGTGAGAGGTTTGGCCTCCCAACACCCCCTGAGTCACCCACTAAACGTGCTAAGGAGCTGTTAGCCCTGGCAAGGACCCCAGCCACCTCGCCCCACCTTGTGGCCTGCTGTGTTAACTCTTTTCAGCACAGGGAGCCTTCTGAATGTGGGCCCTGTGCAACCACAGAGAAGCTGGCCCTGGATGCTCTCCTTCTGCTGCTGTAAAGAAGCCTTGTCCCAGGAAAGGACACAGGAGAGTGAGGAGTGCAGGCTGCTCTCTGAAGATGGTGGGCACAGAGAGGAGTCTTTGAAGACTTCAGGGTCAGTGGCTGTGAGGGCAGGGAGTTTTAGCTATTTGACTCTGTGCCCTCTAGTGTTGGGTGGAAAACAGAGGCTGAAAGTGCCCATTTTCACGTTCTGTCCCTTAACCACTGACAAAGAGTCTCTCCTTGACGAAACTTTAGTCAGGCAGGCTCTTCTGAACCCTCTCCTCAACTCGGCCTTGACTTTTGGGCTTCTGTGTTCATCTCTGCATTGTCTAATTTTAGCAAGAATCCTAAGTCAGTTTAGCCAGAATACTCCATCCTTCATATCTGATTACCCTCCATGTCTGATAGGGTTCCTCATACCCCACCATCCCCCAGGTGATGTCTGATCACTCTGGCCTGACCTGTGAGGATTCTTAGTAATTTTCCATCCTCTGACTACCCCTCTCCCCCTACCCCCTGCCCTGCCACAAACCTGCCCCTGCTCCTTGACTATAAATTCCCACCTTCTTTGCTGTATTCAGAGTTGAGCCCAATCTCTCTCCCCCACTGCAAAACCCCATAGCAGTGGGTTCTACACCTCTAGCAATGGTACTGAATAAAGTCTGCCTTAATGTTCTCTAACAAGTGTCATGAATAACTTTTTCTTTACCACTGCCAGTCACGCCCTCTGCTTAGCCTAACCCCTATGAACTCAGTGTCATCATGGGAAGAGACAAGAGGAAAATATGATTAAAAAAAACAAAAGTGATAGCAATTACTTGTATCAGGAGATTAAGCAGACACTACTATTTCTTGATACACGTGCCCTTTGTTACTTCTCTAAGAAGTGCACCTTCTAGGATTTAAAGAGAATAAAAACTTGAGAGCTTATGTGTGTTAGTTAACCACTGCTGCATAACAAACCACTCCAAAACATAGTGAGTGGCTTAACACACCAACCATTTACATGGCTCACAAGTCTGTAACTTGGTCTGGGTTCAGCTGGGCAGGTTCTTCTGTTGGTCTCAGCTGGGCTCCCTCGTTCCTCTGCAGTTGGCTCCCCATCAGCTAGTAGCTGTGTTTCTAGAGTTTGTATGGCAGTAGCTGTGGCAACAGGGCTGACTGGGTCATGAGGCTCTCAGGCCAGGACATGTTTACATAGAGGCAGGTAGGTTTTCAGGAGAAACAGGCGATGGCAAGCTCCAATGCACAAGTGCTTTTGAAGTCTCTCTTTGTGTCACATACGCCAATATCCCATTGGCCAAAGCAAGTCATGTGGCCAACCCAGATGCAACAGGTGGAAAAATAGATTCCATTTTTTGATGCAGCGATCTATAATGTGCCTTTCAGGGGCATGGATGCTGGGAGCGGAAAAATTCATAGCCTTCTTTCTAATCTACACACTATGCTATTGATTCACTGGAACCCCATTTTAGGAAACAGAGAAATCAGTTACAACTGGTATAATCTTTAAATTGGATTCCAAACCACTCTAAGATTGGGTGCTCATTTATTCTTTTATGAAAATTGAGTCATTTTAAAGAAGTCGGAATCAAATATAAAGAAGAGCAAACAGCTCATTTTTAGGGGGCCTAAACAGTTTGACAACAACAACAAAATGCACACACACAAGCATTGATTTACTATTCATTATAGGAAAAAACATAAAACTATAAACTCTGTCTGAAAATTAATAGACGTACCAGCAGAACACACTGGAACTCTTTTAACTCTTTCTGCCTAGCCAGAAACCATTAATAAAGGCTGTTTATCTGTCTTGTGTTCTTTTCTTTTAGTTTGCTATCATTATACCATATTGTGGGTTGTTCTCTCTCCTCACTACTCAGACTTGAAATGTAGAGCAAGAAAGTAGCTTTCTTCTTTTTTTCTTACAGCTATAACAGAAGAATTAAAGTCATACAGAATGTGTGCTGTCCCCTGAGTATTTAAGTTTTTAAAGAACCAGAACTTTACATCTCTAAAATTGCCCTCAGGAATCTTAATTTGGACTTGACAACACTCACACAATGGGATTTTGATACTTTTACTGTCAATAAACTTTAAAAACATGTCTTCTAATTCAAATATGGCTTCTGATTGCTTTTCCTTCTTCCTGAAAATTGTATGTATTCAAAGGCATGAGAGCTAGCTCTTAGAAACGTTTAGCAGTCAGGCACAGACTGGGCTTTGGCACAGAAGGCCAGGGAGAACACTCTGGGGAGTGAAGACCCCTAGTCTCTGCCCTCTCCAAGGCAGAAAGTACCCTAGGAGGCGTCTCTTCACCCAGGGGCCTGGACAACCAGGCCTGCATTTCCTGTGGCCTGTAGCTGGTGGCACTGGGGTCCTTCCCAGGGGTTGGTGCCCATGTTGGATTGGAGGTCAGAGGGAGGGCACCACCTCTTGGTATACGCACTGCTGTAGGCACGTTATGAGGGGACTCACAAATGCTTTTACTTTACTCCCTTGAGCACGAGCCCTGTAGAAGAAATTGTTTTAGTCTTCTCAGGCTGCCATAACAAAATATCATAGAATGGGTGGCTGAAATAGCAGACTTTTGTTTTTTCACAGTTCTGGAGGATGAAAGTCCTAGGACAGGGTGCCAGCATGGTCAGGTTCTGGTGAGGGCCCTCTTCCTGGCTTGCAGAGGGTGCATTCTCACTGTGTCCAAACATGGCCTTTCCTTGATGCATGCAGGTGGAGAGAGAGCATTTTTGTATCTCTTTCATATCTCTTCCTCTTCTTATAAAGGCACTAATTCCACTCATGGGGGCTCCATCCTTATGACCTCATATAACCTAATTTCGTCCCAAAAGTCCCACCTCTAAACATCATCAAATTGGGGGTTAAGGCTTCAACATAGGAATTTGGGCAAGAGATAAAATTCAGTCTGTAACACAAGTATTGATCTGGTGATGGGGTAGGGAGGGAACAGAGTTCCTGGAGGCTAGAAAACCTCACTCTACAGAACAACAGTTTGCTTCTGGTACCCACCTCCCAGTGCAGGTATCCAGGACGAGCCTAAGAGCTCTCGAACTGCAGGCTCCTCCTCCTGCCCAGAACTACTATTGCTGAGCCCTTTCACAGCAGCACAGGGCAGCTAGCCAGGACCCTCTGGAAGGCTGGAAGCCACACTGAGCACAGGAGGCTCTCCACATTCCCACTTACTTCCTCTGGATATACCCTGTTACTCATGTAACACCAGTAGACTGCATTTTCTAAAGATGGCTTAAACAGTATCTTCCATCCCACATGCTCTTCTACACCAGTGCCACTCCCACATTAAGAGGTAGAGTCTCTGTCCCATCTCCTTGAAACTGATGGACTTTTTGACTGTCTCAACCAATAGAATGTGAAGAAAGTGATGCTATGTGACTTTTTTGGGGGGGGTTGTGCTTTTTTTAAAATTGTGTTTTCAATGGAGAAATACATCATCTGTTTACAAAATAACTCTTGAAAAATACAAGGTGTACAGATACTATAAAACAAAGCTAACTCCAGTCATGAGACACTACGTACAACATGCAAAAGCAACAGTCTGATATTCAGGTTATGAAAACTAGAATTAAAAAGTCACTACACAGAAAATGTCCAAGTTTCCAGCTTGGCAAAACTTGGGTGCAGTTACATGAAAGATTTAATAAACTGAGTTCTTTTTTCTCCAATGTATAAACAAAATGAAAAGACTAAATCTATGTGACTTTGGAGGTGTGATCATGAAACTGCTCTGCACTTCCATCTTAGTCTCTTGGTGTGCTCATTTGTGGAATCAGCCATCATATTCTTAGGAAAATCAAGCGAGCCCCTACAGAGAAATCACATGAGAGCCACGGAGAGGAGTTCTGGATGATACCCAAGCTGAGGTTCCAGCCAATAGCCAAGTCACCCCCCAGCCTTTGAATCTTTCCAGTGAAGGCTCCAGAAATTGAAGAGCAGAGGCAAGCCAAGCTGTCTCTACTGTCTTCTGTCCAAATTCCTGATCCATAGACTCCATGAGCAGACCAAAATGTTTCTTGGTTTACATCACCATGTTTGGGGAGGTTGGTTATGTAGAAATAGTGACTGGACCAGGGATTCTTACCTGGGATCCACAATCAGAAGAAAACGCACAATCCTATCCTAGGGAAGCAGCAGTACAAGTAGGGTGACCAACAAAGAAGACATACAGATGGCCAAGAGGCACATGAAAAAATGCTCCACATCACTAATAATTAGAGAAATGCAAATCAAAACTGCAATGAGGTATCACCTCACATCGGGTAGAATGGCCATCATCAAAAAATCTACAAACAATAAACGTTGGAGAGGGTGTGGAGAAAAGGGAACCCTCTTGCACTGTTGGTGGGAATGTAAATTGATACAGCCACTATGGAGAACCGTATGGAGGTTCCTTAAAAAACTAAAAATAGAACTACCATACGACCCAGCAATCCCACTACTGGGCATATACCCTGAGAAAACCGTAATTCAAAAAGTCATGTACCAAAATGTTCATCGCAGCTCTATGTACAATAGCCAGGACATGGAAGCAACCTAAGTGTCCATCATCAGATGAATGGATAAAGAAGATGTGGCACATATATACAATGGAATATTACTCAGCCATAAAACGAAACAAAATTGAGTTATTTGTAGTGAGGTGGATGGAGTTAGAGTCTGTCATACAGAGTGAAGTAAGTCAGAAAGAGAAAAACAAATACCATATGCTAACACATATATATGGAATCTAAAAAAAAAAAGAAAATGGTCATGAAGAACTTAGGGGCAAGACGGGAATAGAGACACAGACCTACTAAAGAATGGATTTGAGGATACAGGGAGGGGGAAGGGTAAGCTGGGACAAAGTGAGAGAGTGGCATGGACATATATACACTACCAAACGTAAAATAGATAGCTAGTGGGAAGCAGCCGCATAGCACAGGGAGATCAGCTCGGTGCTTTGTGACCACCTAGAGGGGTGGGCTAGGGAGGGTGGGAGGGAGGGAGATGCAAGAGGGAAGAGATATGGGGACACGTGTACATGTATAACTGATTCACTTTGTTATAAAGCAGAAACTAACACAGCATTGTAAAGCAATTATACTGCAATAAAGATGTTTAAAAAAAAAAAGAAGATGTGGTACATATATACAATGGAATATTACTCAGCCATAAAAAGGAACGAAATTGGGTCATTTGTAGAGATGTGCATGGACCTAGAGACTGTCATACACAGTGAAGTAAAGAGAAAAACAAATATCGTATATTAACACATATATGAGGCATCTAGAAAAATGTTACAGATGAACTGGTTTGCAAGGCAGAAATAGAGACACAGATGTAGAGAACAAACGTATGGACACCAAGGGGGGAAAGGGGAGGGGTGGGATGAATTGGGAGATTGGGGTTGACATATATACATTAATATATATAAAATAGATAACTAATGAGAACCTGTTGTATAGCACAGGGAACTCTACTTCACTTTGCTGTACAGTAGAATGTAACACAACATTGTAAAACAACTATACCCCAATAAAAACAAAAAACCAAAAAACGAAACAAAACAAAAAAAACAAGTAGGTGACCAACTATCCTGGTTGCCTGGGACTGAGCAGTTTTCTGGAATGCAGGACTTTCAGTGCTAAATCCCAGGAAGTCCTGGGGAAAACTGGGATGAGCTGATTATCTTAAATGAGGGTTAAGTCCCTCTAGGAAGGAATAATCAGTGCAGGAGATGGGTCTTTCCAGGGGTGGAGGATTTTTTCCAGCTTTATTAAGATATTTGTATAAGGTTAAGGTGTACAACATGATGATGTGATACACGTATATATAGCAAAATGTTTAGCACAATAAGGTTAGTAAACACATGCTTCACCTCACATAATTACCATTTTTTTTGTTGTTATGGTGAGATAATTTAAAATCTACTCTCATAGAAACTTTCAAGCATACAATACAATATTGTCAAGTATAATCACTGTGCTATACATTATATCACTGGAACTTATTTCTTTTATAACTGGAAGCTTGTACCCTTTGACCAACAGACATCTCCTCATTTCCCCCCATCCTGGAGGACTTAAAAATGCACATAAAGAGCATTTGGAGCCTTATTTGCTTAATAGAAAACATTAAAAAAATAAAAACTTCTTAACCCTTTGGGATTAAGAATCTGGGTTGGAGAGTGGGAAAAGGGAGGAATTTAAGGGTGCGTTTGTGTGTGTGTGTGTGTGTGTGTGTGTGTGTGTGTGTGTGTGTGTGTGTTGAGGAAGGTAGTTGTCATAGGAGAGGAAAGCTTGCATGCTGCTCACTTCTCAGGAAGCTGTTACTTGCCTGAGCAGGGGTGGGACTAGGGTGAGGCAGGTGAGGTACTTGCCTCAGGTGCAGAATTTGAGGAGGTGCCAAAACAGTCAGCAATCAAGATGTATAGTATTTTAATGCAATATTCTAAAAAACCAAATTGGCAATCTATAGCCCACAGGGCAGCCGCCTGTTATGATAAATAAAGAACCAAGGCCAGTATTAGGGTGAGACAGTGAGGTAGAACTGGATCCTGTCTTTATGCAAAATATTGCTATTTTCTACATCATGGACATTTTTCCACAGAAGACATACAGATGGTCAACAGGTACATGAAAAAATGCTCAGCATCATTAATCATCAGGGAATGCAAATCAAAACCACAATGAGATATCATCTCTCACCTGTTAGAATGGCTGTCATCAAGATGACAAAGAGATAACAAGTGTTGACAAGGATGTGGAGAAAAGGGAACCCTCCTGCACCGTTGGTAGGAATGTAAATTGGTGCAGCCACTATGGAAAACAGTATGGAGGCTCCTCAAAAAATTAAAAACAGAACCACCATATGACCCAGCAATCCCACTTCTGGGCATTTATCCAAAGAAAACAAAAACACTAACTCTAAAAGAAATATGCACCCCTATGCTCATTACACCATTATTTAAAATAGCCAGGCTGTGGAAGCAACCTAAGTGTCCACTGATGAATGAAAGGATAAAGAAGATGTGGTATATTTATACAATGGAATATTATTCCACATAAAAAAGAATAAAATCTTGCTATTTTTGATGACGTAGATGGCCCTTGAGGGCATTATGCTCAGTGAGATAAGTCATACAGAGAAAGAAAAATACTGTATGATATCTCTTATGTGGGGAATCTAAAAAAAAATTTAGCGATGTTGAACATCTTTTCATGTGCCTCTTGGCCATCTGTATGTCTTCTTTGCAGAAATGTCTATTTAGGTCTTCTGCCCATTTTTTTACTGGGTTGTTTGTTTTTTTGATATTGAGCCGCATGATCTGTTTGTAAATTTTGGAGACTAATCCCTTGTTGGTTGCATTGTTTGCAAATATTTTCTCCCATTCTGTGGGTTGTCTTTTCATTTTGTTACAATGAGGTATCACCTCACACCAGTCAGAATGGCCATCATCAAAAAATCTACAAACAATAAATGCTGGAGAGGGTGTGGAGAGAAGGGAACCCTCCTACACTGTTGGTGGGAATGTAAATTGGTGCAGCCACTATGGAGAACAGTATGGAGGTTCCTTTAAAAAGCTAAAAATAGAGCTACCATATGATCCAGCAATCCCACTCCTGGGCATATATCTGGAGAAAAACATGGTTTGAAAGGATACATGCATCCCAGTGTTCATAGCCAAGACATGGAAGCAACCATCAAGAGATGAATGGATAAAGAAGATGTGATACATATATACAATAGAATATTACTCAGCCATTAAAAAGAATGAAATAATGCCATTTACAGCAACATGGATGGACCTGGAGATTATCATACTAAGTAAAGTAAGTCAGACGGGGAAAGATATATGATATCGCTTATATGTGGAATCTAAAAAAATGATACAAATGAACTTACTTACAAAACAGAAGCAAACTCACAGACTTAGAGAAAGAACTTATGGTTACCAGAGGGGAAGGGTGGGAGGGAGGGATAGACCGGGAGTTTGGGATTGACATGCACATTGCTATACTTAAAATAGATAACCAACAAGAACCTACTGTATAGCACAGGAAACTCTGCTCAATATTCTGTAATAACCTAAATGGGAAAAGAATTTGAAAAAGAATAGATACATGTATATGTATAACTGAATCACTTTGCTGTACACTTGAAACTAACACAACATTGTTAATCAATTATACTCCAATATAACATTTTAAAAACCCCACCAAACTCATAGATACAGAGAATGGATTGGTGGAGGTTTCTAGAGGCAGGGGTAGGGGGTGGGAAAAATGGGTGAACTGCTTTTTTGTTTTTTAGTTTAAATATATTGAATAATTTATAATAATAATAAATAAAAGTCAGACTAGTGGTTACCCTTGTGGTAGTATAGACTTTGGGAATGTTTGGGGGTGTAAAAAATATTTCATTAAGCTGTTATTTATCTTAATTTCTGAGATTTTGGCACTACCTTAAATTTTGTGCTCTAGTGAGAGGCTCACTTGCTTCACCCTAGTTCTGATACCGAGCAGGACACTGTGGGGCTCCTGGGCACAAAGGCCTTTCTGTGCCCCCCATTTCTTGATGATAGGAAATAGGCTTCATTCAGCCTCCCTGACATTCCCTGAGTTCCAATGGGCAGGTTCAAACAGATGCTAATTAGGGAAGGGAGGGGATGCAGAGACAAGGGAGGAAGAGTCAAAAGACACAATAGTGCAGCCTTAGGGCAGGGTCCTGGTTCCCCCTCAAGGGACACACAAACAATATCTTTGAGCTGTTTTGCAGACACTGAAAGCCCCACCAGGTGGGAGAAGTTAACTGTCTGCTGCCCACAAGCATGTAGACCCCATACCGGTTGGAACCAGAAGGTTGATGATGCCGACTCCCACTTACCTCACCACCAACCAATCAGAAGAATGTCCACGAGCTGATCACGCCCTCTTTGAACCATTATTATAAAACTTCTCACTACCCCCTCCAGGTCGGGACACACAGTTTTTGAGGGCATTAGCCTACTGTGGCCCCCTTTGCCTGGCGAAGCAATAATGCTATTTTTTTCTACTTCACCCAAAACTCTGTCTCCGAGATTTAATTCAGTGTTGGGGTACAGAGGCCAGATTCGGCTTCAGTTCTCCCACCTTATTTGGAAAACCCCACTTCCTAACAGCAGCCAGAAGCTGTTGGCCACCCTCTTGAAGGTCTTAGACCCCCTTTGCTGGTGTGGTACGCCTGTCTCCCACCTTCTGTGGGCTTTGCTCTTAATGGCCTGTGCTTTTGACCTTCGGCAGAGGCCCATCCTTGGACTGCTGAGGCCAGAAGTGCCTGAAGATTTTTGTCCTTGGGGTGACCCTTAGCCAATGTCCGACAGATACAGAAGTACAAAAGCTCAGCTCGCTTGCCTCCGGCCCTCTTAAACTCTGAAGAGCAGCTTTGCCTCGGAACTCTGTGCAGTAACAGCTGAGGCTGGAGCATCACCTAAACTCCCAGCCTTGCTTGGCACTGTCCCCTGCTCCCTTCCCAGTTTCTCTCAGGAGCACCTTCTGCATAAATCACGTCTGCCTGAGTTCTCATCCCAGAGGCTGCTTCTGGAAGAATCCCACCGCTCAGTAAAACTCAAGAGCCCAAACTTAAGAGCCCTGTAGAACTCTTGTTTTTTTCAGGTTCTGCCTATGAAGTAAGGTTTCCTTAGCAACGAGATTCATCACTATGGCAACTCTGAGTCATGGTTACCAAGGGAAACTCGACTTTCTGAAAAGAGAGATCGGCACTCATCGCTTATCTTGGCATTTTTTTCCCCCTCAATTCTACTTTTTCTCTCCATGGCAGTTGTGTGTGGGCTGTAGGGTTCTTTGCTTCTCTTAAAATGGTTCCTTTTAATGAAACTTGCATGAAATGGATCAGGCATGTGACTGGAGAGACCACTGCTTGGTTGCCCCTTGAGAGTGCCATGACCCCAGCTAGATGCCAGGGTGCAGGGCACCCGCAGATGTGGTTGGTCCACAGAGTGAGGTCAAGACATAAAACAGCCCAGTGTTCCATAGCCAGTCCACTCTGCCAGACTCTCCCCTGAAGTACCCAGGGAAGGGGTGGCTGAGGGTGGGTGCAATTGTAGCACCTCAATATATGAAGCTTTACCATAATTTCAAAATGATGTTTCAGTGAAGGATGTTGGTACCTATGTAATTCTTTTTAAGTCAAAAGGACCTATAAAAAGCAGCTAGCTCTTTGCATAAGGCTTTGTTCTCTGTGATAGTAAACTGTTTTTGTTTTTTCCTGAACGGGTCTCTCTCTTCAGGGCTGATATTGTGTGTGGTCTCCTGCTAGCTCAGGCTGCCTTGGCTGATGAGGAGGGCTAGCAGACTGGCAGGTGCCCTCTTGCCATTCTGTCCTGCTGCCTACTGGTTCCTCAGGAGAGAAGTGCAGTGCAAGGGTCAGGGCTGAGAGAATGGAGACACCTTGCTGACTTTATTTTAAAAAAGCAATTCACAACATAAAAGCCCTCTATTATTCTAAAAAGCCTTTCTCTTTCCTGTTCTGCTCTCTGTTTCCATGGAAATGGAGCTAGTCACCAGCCAGTAAGTCAATGGCTGCAACGGTTGTATATTGTTCTTTGTTCTCTTCTTCGTGGAAGAAAAACACCTTGATTTCTATTTGTCCTCTTTGTAAGTGACAAGGTACTGTCATTGTAAAGCCCCAGATCAGACACTGAGTCATGACTGGGCCCAAGGAGAGGAGAATGCGCAGGCTTTCAGAAGAAAGGCCCTCTTCTTCCTCTTTGCCACCAAGCCCTGGAATAAATTCATCAGGGGCTGAGATGGGGGAGGGGGGCAGAGTTGATCCAGTCCCCCTAACCTCTAAGTTCAACCAGGAGACTTGGTGATGGAGGTGCTCCCTGGCTTGACATCGAGACTTAGCTGTTTGGCTGGTTGTTCCCTTGGGGAAGAAATAACTCAGGGTGAGTCCATATTGAGGCACAGTAGATTAGTGCCGGTGTAGTGAGCACAACTGGCACCCCACCCAGACCCCTTCCATTCCTTTTACAAATGCTGTGTGCCCATCCCCCAGCATCTGCAGACTTTGCTGCTCATGACTGGCACCCGTGACCTTCAGAGGCTTGTCCCTGGGCACAAGAGTCACTTCATCTGTATAGATGTAATTTGATTACATCTGCAAGACCCTATTTCCAAATAAGGTCATACTCACAGATGCTGAGGGTTAAGATTTCACCAAATGTTTTGGGAAGACACAACTGAACTCACATCGAAGTGTTATCTTTGTATAGGTTTGTCCTCTCTGATAAGATGACATTTGAGCAAAGACCTGGATAGAGTGAAAGGGTCAGCCAGAATGAGCTATGTGGTTATTAAGAAGAACAGTAAGTGCAAAGGCCCTGAGGCAGGAGCAGGCTTGGTAGAGTCCAGGAGCATCAAAGAGGCCAGTGTTTCTAGAATAGAGTGAGCAAGGGGGGAGCGAGGTGGTAGGAGACAAGGTCAGAAAGGTAGCAGAGGGCTAGATTGTATAGAGTCTGATACACACTGTGGAGAGGACTTTGGCTTTGACCCAGAGAAAGATGGGAGCCACTGAAGGGTCATGAGCAGAGGAGGGATGTGATCTGACTTATGATTTTCAAAGATCCGTCAGGCTGATGTGTGGAGAATAGACTGAAGGGAAGGGATGGGGGAAACAGAGTGTCCAGAGAGGAGGCTGTGGTGAAAACCTGGGTGAGAGGTGATACTGACTTGGACCAGAGTTGTAGCTGCGAAGGTGGCAAGTGGCTGAATTTTAGGCGTATTTGGAAGGTACAGCCCAGCAGAGCAACTGCTCATTTACCCTCTCAGCAACATAGTGAGGTAAATACTTATTATCCCCATTTTACAAACAAGTAAACCAAGGCTTGTTTTATTTTATTTATTTGCTTTAGTTTCTTTTTATCATTCTTGGTTCCAAGATATAAGTCATATGGCAAGTCTGAAGGGCTGTTTGAGTCTTTTAGAAGCAGAAGAGAAATTAAGTAAGGGGTGATCTGCTCAGAATGTCAATGTGGAAAATAATCAATGAAGTTGCTCCATATTTGGAGATTTGAATGATTAACTCAAAGTTTTAGTCTCTCAGTTGTGTATGATCTGAAGCATGAAGAGATATCAAAAAGTTGGATGTCTATTCTCAACCACAGGCCACTTGACCAGGCTGAGAAGCCTATCATATCACCTCTGTCTTCATGGTCTCCTCACCCATTTTCTTTTATATTAGACTCCCTCTTTTACCAAATATTTGTAAACTTAGTATTGCTGGTATCTCCCACTACTGAAAGAGCCCTAGGCCTGTTTTAATCAGAAAGCTTAATAAGCTTGCCCAGAGTCACTCAGCTGCTAGTATGAGGTAGAATGAGGCCTGGCACCTAAGTCTGTCCAGCACTGGCACCGAGGTCTTAACAACCATGGTAAAAGTTCAACATCCCCTTTGCTGTCACCCTGCCTGGCTGTGGGCTGGCAATGTGGCCTGTGGGTAGAAGAGAGTCTGTAGTGGGCTGGATAATGGTGGTGTGACCTTATTTGGAGAAAGGGTCTGTGCAGATATAATTAAGTTACGGACTTTAAATGGGGAGATTATCTTGGGTGCACCTGAAATCCAATGACAAGTGTCCTTATAAGAGACAGAAGAGAAGACATATGAGCTGGGGAAACTGGAGATTATCTAAACTCTCCGAACTCCATTTTCCTCATCTCTACTTTGCAGGGGAATAACATAGTCCTTGCCGGGCTCTGGGGAAGATTAAATTAAATAATGTTTTGAAGTGCTTGTAGGGCTGAAGGACAGAGCCAGCTGGCCACCGGCTTGGGACACCGCCCTGTCACGATTAGGCTCAGGATGAAGCAGGTGTCCTCAGAAGGAAGCGAAAATTGAGCTGAATTATTATCAAATGAAGTATTCTTAGAAGCCATTTAAGTCTTAGACTATTATCTGGTCACTTTAAACTTATTCTTATTGGAATACATATTAATGATATGTGTTAGTACAATTAATTACTTCTTCTTAGCTTAAGCAAATTAGTGTGCATTTACATGACAAGCAAGAAAAAAGTCAGAGTGTTACCTGCAGGATATTGGAACCCCCGTTGTGTGTGTGCAGGAGTGGCTGTGATTTGAGGTGAGCGGGGAGAGTCTCCTTGTGCTATATGCCAAACTGCAAAATCTTAAAAAGCGCTGACATTTCCTTCCTTAAAAGCTTTCTGAAGACTGTTGTACATTCATTTGGCAGAATGGTTTAGGGAGAGAAAGTTGTCAGATAAACTGCTGTCAGGAGCCAGATGATTTGATTGGCACTTTGCTACCTCTCAGGGAGCAAGGTCTTCATGAGACCGGGCAAGGGGCTAGGGTGGTGGTTTGAAAACATGTCCACAAATTCATGAAGCCTCCTCCCATTAAGAGGTGGAGTTTAACTGCCTCCCCCTTGAACATAGGCCGGCTTTAGTGACTTGCTTCTAAGGAACAGGATGCAGTGTTGTTTCCCAGTCTATGTCAGAAAATTCAATACCCCTTCTGTGTGGTTCTCTCTGTCTCAGGACACACACCTTTGGATCTCTGAGCCATCATGTAAGAAGTCTGGCTACCCTGAAGTCGCCATGCTGGAGAGACCACGTGGAGATAGAGATGTTTAAGGAGCCCCAGCTGTTCCAGGCTCTAGTCGTTTGAGTTCTTGCAGCCCATGCAGACGTGTGAGTGAAGAGGCCTTTGAGATGCCCTCATCTCTGGCCACCATCTGGTTGCAACTACATGAGACACCCTGAGTGAAAAACCACCAAGCTGAACTCAGTCAACCCCCAGTCCGGGAGAGAAAATAACAAATGATTGTTGTCGTTCTACGCCACTAAGTTCGGGGTAGTTTGTTATCCAGCAGTAGATAACTGGAACAGAAGAGTGTATTTGGATGGTGACTTGGGGGGAGGTGGAAGGAGAAGGAAAATGAATGGGATAGTGGAGGTGTGATGGGCTGTAGTGGTTGGGGACATTGCAGCTGGAGAGCTCTGGTTGGCCAGTGAAATTAGCCATATTTGTTATTCATTCATTCGCTCAAGTTTATTGAGGCCCTACTTTGCTAGACACTGAGTATATAGAGAGAAACAAGATCCAGTGTCTTCCCTTAAGAAGCTTATAATCTAGTAAGGTAAACTAGGGAAACAGACACAATCATCCGAGATGTACATTATATAGAAGTAGCATAGGAAATGAAAAATCATTTTTATCTGGGAGGGGTACAGGGATACCAGGGAGTCAGGGAAGGCTTCTTCAAGGTCAGAGTTTTGAGGAATGAATAGAAGTAGAGGTAGATTTACTGTGAAGCTAATGAATTTTAAGCTATAGGGCCCCTTACATGCATGGGCTCTTTCCAAGGCCCTAGGATGGGCCATAGTAATAATACACATACAGTTCTATATTTTTGCAAAAATTTAAGAAGTAAGATATTTTAAACTGCAATTTCTGAAGACCTTATATTAGTTAAGGTTCTCCAGAGAAACAGAATATTTATTTATTTGTTTGTTTTATTTTTGTTTGTTATAAGGAATTGGCTCATGTGATTGAAAAGTCCCAAGATCTGCAGTTGCCAGCTGGAGACCCAGGAGAACTGGTAGTATAGTTTCAGTCGGAGTCTAAAGGCCTGAGAGCCAGGAGAGCCAATGGTATAAATTCCACTCCAAGGGCAGGAGAAGACCACCGGCCCAGCTCAAGGGTCAGGCAAACATAGTTTCCTCTTACTCAAACTTTTTGTTCTACAAACCTTCAACTGATTGGATAGGACCCATGCACATTAGGGAGGACAATCTGCTTTACTCAGTTACCAATTCAAAATTTTTAAAAATTTTTATTGAAGTATAGTTGATTTTCAATGTTGTGTTAGTTTTTGGTGTACAGCAAAGTGATATATATATATATATATATATATATATATATATGTATATATGTGTATAGATATATATTCTTTTTTCAGATTCTTTTCCATTATAGGTTATTACAAGATATTGAGTACAGTTCCCTGTGCTATACAGTAGGTCCTTGTTGCTTATCTATTTTATATATAGTAGTATGTGTACGTTAACCAATTCAAATGTTAATCTCAACCAAAAACTCCCTCACAGACACACCCCAAATAATGTTTGACCAAATGTTTGGGCACCCCATAGCTCAGTCAAGTTGACACATAAAATTAACCGTCACAAACCTCTGTCTTGTTTCATTCTGACTTTTACTCCACGACACTTCCCCTCATGTTAGGTGGTGTCAGATAGTATTGGAGTGGTGTCTAATTCTGAGGATCTAACTAAGAGGAAGTTGAGATGGGGTTACATTTAGTTTGGGTTTAGTGGGATAAAAATTGACAAGTTGTATAAAGTCACTTCTGTGTACAGTTAGGTTATTGCTAGCCATCCTGGTGTAGGAATAGCTTCAAGGAGTACCTTTACCATCCACTGTGTAGATTCCCTTGGCATTGTGATATGGAAGATCAGGCACTGAGATTGTGTCAGGATATGAACATATTCTTGTATCCAGCACCAGAATTACATGGGCAGCATAGAGAAACATTTGTGTTTCGATGGAAAACTATGCATTGTCTAGGGGATACTGCTCTTAATTATCAGTTTCTGATTCTATGGCATAAATTGCAGATAAACTACAGCAATGCAAAAATAATTCTTGTCTAAAGACATGCAAATTCTGTCCTATCTGGTAAAAGGTTCAACTGACTTCCCTAACCCCTGTAGAAAAACTGGATTATAAAGTCTCTTAAAGAACCTCTGTTCTGATCAGCTTACAAAGACAAATAAGCACTTATGTAAATTGGATAGTCCCCAAATTACCAAAAAATAAGGAAATTGAACTTCTGATACTTTAAATGTGCCAGAAGAAAAAAAATTCTTACAGAAACTAATTCAAAAATGTTTAAGAATCCAATTTCTTAATCTAGGTAAATCTTTGGTAAATAAGACTAATTTACTGTTTTTGGTAAAATAAAAACAGTTGCATCTTCTCTATGAGTGTTAAGTATAATATAAGCACACACTTTATTCTACTTAGGTATGTTCTTCTTGACTTATGAAGATTTAGTGACCAAATAAACTAGCATTATTGTTTAAGGTTATGAAAAATGTAAATTTGTGTTTCACTAAATTGAATTGTTATTCTCATAAATTTTATTTCGACAGAAATTATGCTTTGTAGTATGCCCACTCGAGATAATTCCCAAGATTTTTAGGATACTCAAAAATTGGATTATTAAATTGATAATTAATAGATGTTCATTGGATACCTAGATCATTTCTAAATAAGTTAGAATACTGAAACAGTGGTCATTAAGCGTAACTTTAAGTTTATATCCTTTTGTTTCTTATTTTTATGTGCCATAGAGAGGCTATATCTTTGGGTCTGTTAAGTAATGTGTTGATTTTTGCCACATTGAGAGTTTGTATAAAGAATGTGTGTGACTATAGAAAGTTGTGTTAACGCATATTCATAGCTCTAAAATCCTTGTATGTGAGAGACAGTTCTCAATTATCCACCTCCCCCATGTCCCCCAGTTTTCTTTGTGAAATAGAAGTTATTTTGGCTAATAGTTATGTTGGGGAGGAAAAACTTTTCCTCTACCCTCTTATATCATCTGACTGGAGACTGTAAATTAAATTGACAAAAGACAGATTAACAGAAGAAAAAACAGAGTTTATTTGTGCGTGCAACATGCACACATGTGGGAGAACTCTTGATGAGTAACTCAAAGGGGTGGTTAGAATTTGAGGCTATATACCAACTTAGTAAGTGATGGGGAGAGCGAGAAAGGGCACTTATGGGAAAACAAATGACTTTTTGGAATGATAAACGAATTTTCAGGAGAACAAACAGGAGATAAAGTTTGTGATGATATTTGTCTATACAGGTATGAGTGGTCTCCTTCATGGGCCATAAAATTCTCCTGGAGAAGGAATTTGGGGTAGGTTTTATTAGCATTCTCCCTTCTGGGAGTAGATCCAACCCGAAGAGGAATTTATGGCAGCCTTATTTCATAGAAGTTCCTGCTTTTAGTCAAATAAGGGAAGTTCTGAGAGAGTTTGGTTTTTTTTTTCCCCCTGCATCTGTTGAATCTCAAAAGTCTTCAGCTTAAAATAATCTTTATACCAACTCTGGGTTTCCCAGTAGGTCCCCATAGTTATAATGAATATAGATGGTTGAAACTCCACTTGGGAGTAATAGTTTCAGAGAAATACACTTGTGGACATGCTTCTGTATTTCAAGGAAAATAGTAGTTTTGCCTTAAAAACAGCAGTTCTCAGAGTTTTGCTTGTTTTTTGGGGGGGAATGTCCTCCAAAACTCTTTATACTCTTCAACCTTGTTGAGGACCCCAAAGGGGTTGTTTGTTGTTGCTGTTTTTCTGGGTTCTAACTAATGATATTTACTGTATTGGAAACTGAAAGTAAAACATTGCTTAAATGTGTAAATTCTTATTGATTTATTTAAAGACATTAACGATGAACATATTGCATGTTAACAGCATCTTAGTATTACTACTAAATTAATTCTGGCCTATAGACCCTCTGAGATCTGCCCTAAAGTAAAGTGTCAGTGTTAGTTTATTCCAGAACATGAACAAGCTTAACAAAGGACAAAACTTGGAAAGTGAATTTTATTTGCCTTAGTTTAGAATACTTGAGTCTGAAAAGCTATGAAATATGTTAAACTCTGAGCAAAGTTTCCTCAGTTTTGATGGGCTTGTTTTTTGTTTTGTTTTGTTTTGTTTTTTGGTTTACTTTTTGCCTTCACCTGTAGTATGAATGATTACTTTTTCTCTGTACTCTGCCTAGATGACAATTTTCTATGCTGTATGTTGACTTTATTATGCTTTTGGTCGTTTAAGAAAATGAACAAAAGTTCCTCACTTATTAAAGAGCTAAAATTCATTAGTCATGTTAAAGTCTATATATTTTTAAAATGTTTTCTTCTCACTTTGGTTAAATAGGTAACTGAGTATGGCTTCTTAACCTCCCATGATCCCATCTTAATCGTGTCTAAAATTCCTCTGATAACTTTTTTGATTTTTGCCGTCTCTAGACCAAATCCTAACAAAATAAAATAAAACTTTAAGAATAACTTTTTACACCTAAAAGGTCTCATATTTCCCCAAGGGCCCCTGGAAAACTACAAAGATTTGTTCTTTCACCTTATAAAAGAGACATGTTAGAAATAATTAGGACCTAGAGTCTGTCATACAGAGTGAAGTAAGTCGAAAGAGAAAAACAAATACTATATGCTAACACATATATATGGAATCTAAAAAAAAAAAATGATCATGAAGAACCTAGGGGCAAGACGGGAATAAAGAGGCAGACCTACTAGAGAATGGACTTGAGGACACGGGGAGGGGGAAGGGTAAGCTGGGACAAAGTGAGAGAGTGGCATGGACATATATACACTACCAAACGTAAAATAGATAGCTAGTGGGAAGCAGCCGCATAGCACAGGGAGATCAGCTCGGTGCTTTGTGACCACCTAGAGGGGTGGGCTAGGGAGGGTGGGAGGGAGGGAGACGCAAGAGGGAAGAGATATGGGGATATATGTATATGTATAACTGGTTCACTTTGTTATAAAGCAGAAACTAACACACCATTGTAAAGCAATTATACTCCAATAAAGATGTTTAAAAAAAAAAGAAAGAATTAGGTTTATTTGATAAGTTACTATTGATGAGTTGCATGAAGAGTTGTCAAATCAGAAGAGATGCTTAGCTTTCTCTAGGTTAAATTGGCATAGGTAAATTTTTTAACAAAAGTATTTTAGAATTTGGACATTGTTTGGGAAGTTCCTAGAAATATGTCAGTGCCCTCACTCTCTAGAATACGATTCTGTATCCTAGAGCCTTGAGGTTGTTTTGCGAGATGACATTAGTCAATAACAGTATAGTGTCACCAGCCATAATTTTGGGTGTTATTTAAAATGCTTTTTTGGCCACAGTCCTTCTTTTTACATTTAAATTTAGACCAATGGTTTTCAATTAAAGATGCCCATTGGACTTACCTATGGAGTTTAATACAGATGTCTAGGACCTACTCCAGACTCAAGGAATTTCTTTACTTGATATTCTTGATATATATTTGGTATATTCATGATATATTATTTTTTAGGATTACTATATGATATGATATAATATTACACCATATTGACATTGTATTATATTATATATTATGCCTCAATATTTTTTCTCTGTAAAAATGTTTATCCATTTTTATAAATCAGATGCAATGTTCATTGTCTTCCTCAAAAATAGTCTTAATCATAATACTTATAGATATATTGTCTAGAATTTTTTGGATTGACTTTATTATTCTGTTTTTCATGCCGCAGAAATAAACACATTTCCTTGTCAGTTGCATTATTCTTGCTATGAACTCTTGTCAGAACTTTCACTTTTGAAAATTATTGGTAGTAAATTAAATGCAGCTATTTTGAGTCTCTGTCATCTACAGATAATTTTTTTTCAGTTGTTGTTGTTTTATTCTGATGTTTCTTGGAAGGTACTGCAATCAGCACAGGCCAAACTTCTTGTCTTCAACAAAGAAGGAATGTCTCAGAGTCTTATGGACAAGGACTCTATTGGGTACTTCAGAGAAGAAACTCTTGGTTACAGGCTTCCTGTGGCATCACTTAGAAAACTTTGAGACCATACCAGTGGGCTGAATTAGTCAAGGTAGGCTCTAACCCAAGATACAGAGGAACAAGAATTACACATAACCAAATGCACTGAAGAGAGATGACAGTTTTGTTTGGACTATTACTGATGCTATTTTTTAAAAAAATTTTTATTTCATATTGGAGCATAGTTGATTAACAATGTTGTGTTAGTTTCAGGTGATGTTTGCTGTAGTCTGAATGTTTATGTCCCCTCCCCCCCAAATTCATGTGCTGAAACTTAACCCCCAATGTGATGGTATTAGGAGGTGGGGCCTTTGGGAGGTGATTAGTTCGGAGGGTGGAGGCCTCAAGGATGGAATCAATGCCTTCATAAAAGAGATCCCAGAGAGCTAGTTTGCCCTTTCCACCATGTGAGGACACAGTGAGAAGAAGCCCATCTATGAGCAAGTGGGACCTCATCAGACTCTGAATCGCTGGTGTCTTGATCTTGGACTTTCCAGCCTCCAGAACTGTGAGAAATTTCTGTTGTTTATAAGCTACCCAGTCTATGATATTTTGTTATAATAGCATGAACAACTAAGGCAGTGTTCTATTTTCTATTTATAAGGAAGCCCTTTCTCTTTCTTCTTAAGATATCTGTAACCCATAACGATTTGGCAGATTCTGCTTTTGAAAACTGAAATGAAACATTTGTAAAAGATATTTTGTCCTCTCTGTTTGACTCCTTTCAGAATTCAGAAACTCTTATTGAGTCTTCTTCCTTTTTATGGCAATATCGTTATTTGCATAGATTGTACCTGTTTTTTTTTTAAAACCAGAATATAATTGGAAAAAAATTGGTCATGCAACCAAGGCCTTCCTTGAAATGTCATATTTGAGAATGATGTTCATTTAATCAGGTATGACCAGCCCATTATGAGGAACTAGGTTGGCTTTATGGAGCCAGTGCTGACAAAGACCTCTGGGAAAAACTGGCCTAGTACCTGGCTCACATGGTCCCAGCCTTAGAAGCAGTGAGGAAGCCATTTCCTGGCTGTCTCCAGAAACTTAGGATAAGTTGGGGGAACATCAAGAAAAAAGGTATTTACTCAAATTTATGGGTTCGGCTGGTGACCAGAACCCATAACCTGGTGGCAAGAGTTTCTTGGTGTGGCTTCCTAACTTCAGCACAGCAAATAAGAAGAGGCATTGAAAAGTCAAATCTGAGATTCCTTATGAAAATTTCCAGCAAACTTAAAGAAGGCTTATTATGTGGTGGGTTAACCCTCTTGCTGCATCTATGTAAGTAATCAGGCCACACCTAATCAGACCAACCTTATTTTATGATCATGAATAATCTTTATTATCTTTATTTGAGATTATTTTTGATGTCAAGTGGGGAGACTGTAACAGAAAAAGTGCTTCAGTGGAAAACTATGCTTTGTCTAAAGGACATTCCACCAGGTTATCAGATTCTGGGAGCCATTTTAGAACTCTATAAATTGTAAGTACAGTAACAGCAATACAAAATAACTCTTGGCCATAGACGTGTAAATTCTGTTCTGTCCTGGAGAGGTTCAACTGATCTCCCTCCCTGACTGTGGGTAAAACCAGTTCTGCCTCCATTTGCAGATTCATTTCAATATTCTTTTACTCCATATAAATTCATGCTTTTTGACCTCACCTTTATAACATCTGCTTGGATCCTTATTGATTGACTTAAAGTAAAATTTTTAACATATATTCCTTTTTATATTAGTATAAGAGTTATGCTTTTACATTTTCTGTGGTATTATCTTTTAACGGTAGTGAGGAAAAACAAAGTTTGAAATGTACTAAGGCTCCTAGAAGCTAGTCAGATGCGTAAAATTCTGAGTGGGGGATTTGGTTCTCCAAGATGCCTAGTCAAAGCAGAATTTTTTTCCTGTTAGGAAGTATGTAATGATGCAGCAAATACAACCACAAATGTGCTTTGGAAGTGGATCAAGTTGTTAATTAATAAAATTTGTCTATTTTTTGGGGGGAGGTTTGTGATGCTTGTGTTATATGCTTTAAAATTTATATGGCATATGTTCTTAGATTTGTAATTTGATAGGATATATTTCCTAATTCTAAATAACTATTTACTATTAAATCTAATCTTGTATTGCTAATATTGTGTTCTATTTCTTTTTTATTTATTTATTTATTTTTTGTAATAACTTTTTTTTTAACATCTTTATTGGAGTATAATTGCTTTACAATGGTGTGTTAGTTTCTGCTTTTTAACAAAGTGAATCACCTATACATATACCTATATTCCCATATCTCTTCCCTCTTGCGTCTCCCTCCCACCCTCCCTATCCCACCCCTCTAGGTAGACACAAAGCTCCGAGCTGATCTCCCTGTGCTATGCGGCTGCTTCCCACTAGCTATCTATTTTACATTTGGTAGTGTATATATGTCTGTGCCACTCTCTCACTTCATCCCATACGACCCAGCAATCCCACTACTGGACATATACCCTGAGCAAACCATAATTCAAAAACAGTCATGTACCACAATGTTCACTGCAGCTCTATTTACAATAGCCAGGACATGGAAGCAACCTAAGTGTCCATCGACAGATGAATGGATAAAGAAGACGTGGCACATATATACAATGGAATGTTACTCAGCCATATAAAGAAACAAAATTGAGTTATTTGTAGTGAGGTGGATGGACCTAGAGTCTGTCATACAGAGTGAAGTAGGTCAGAAAGAGAAGAACAAATACCGTATGCTAACACATATATATGGAATCTAAAAAAAAAAAAAGGTTATGTGTTCTATTTCTTAAAGAGGGCCTCTAAATGTATAAGCTTTAGGCTCTACAACACTTGGATCCTCACCCCCACCCAAGGCATGTGTTTTGTTTTCTTAAATGTAGGCTTTTAAATTTGGAATTGGTTATGATCTTTGTCCCTTTCCACTCTGAAATTTCCTCTGTCCAACTTCCCCTTGTGTCCAGTAGCTTTGGAGTTGCAAGCAACAGGTGTCAAAGAAAAACCAGAGCTTCACAGTAGCTAAAGCCATAAAAACAGATGTTATTCAAGACTACTGCAATAGGGAAAAAGAGACCTCAGTGTAGAACTAGGCTCAATTCAGAATACAGCATGGGCAAGTGGGAATTCATAGCCAAGGAGCAGGGAGGGGGTTGGTGAATTAAAAAATTACTAAGAAACATCAGGGTGGAAGAGGAGATTCTGCTTAAACTAACCTATCAGGATTCTTGCTGAAGGTAGGCCAGCATGATCAAACATCACCTGGGGGATAGTGGAGTTTAAGGAACATGATTAGATATTGAAGGTGATCAGGTATCAAGGGTTGGGGATTCTGGCTAAACTGAATTTAACAGGATTCTTGCTAAAACTGGACAATGCAGAGATGAACATGGAAGTCCAAAAGTCAAGATCTAGTTGAAAAGTTCAGGGGAGCCTGAGTAAAGTTTGGTCAAGGAGAGACTCTTTGTCACAGGTCATATTAGGAATTCAGCAAAGGGAAGTTGAATTAGGGACATATTTAATTTGGGTATAGTGGGCTATAATTATGTGTTCCTCATTCACTTTTGTCAAATAAAAAACAAATCCGACTTGGTAAGGTGAAATTTTACTCAAAAGGATTATTGCTGGTGGGGGAAAGGGATATTGCAATAGGGAGAATACTCTGACTGTAGATATGAAGGCCTCTCAAGGACTGGCCAAAAAAAAAGGTTTCTTTTATAGAGAGGGGTAAACTAGGCTAGAAAGAACTGGGTGTGGGGAAGAGGGATGAAAGGGTGGTTTGAACAGATAGCAGATCAGAGGATATTCTACCTGGAGACCATCTTATTCTTAGGGGGAGTAGTATGCTGGCTCAGGCTGAATGTGGGCCAAAGTTCAGAAGCTTGGAGGAAGGAGAAAAGCTTAACCAAAGTTCAGTTAACAAGCATTTTGTTTTGATTGAGCAGGGAGGACAAGTGGTTCAGCCCCATTTATGAGGCAAAGAATGGGAATTTCGAGGGTCTGTGTCTGGTCTTGTCATAGGTAAACAAGGGGGCATATATGAGTCCTATGTTAAGTCATATGGGGTAGGGGAGTTCTTTGTGGTAAGCCATTTCCCAGAACAGAAAAGGGTGGTGAGATTTACTAACCATCACGGTTTTCCCAGGAACACAGGGCTCAAGTAAAATTCAACATTGTCACTTTTGAATGTAATTATTATTATTATTTTTATAAATTTATTTATTTTATTTATTTATTTTTGGCTACATTGGGTCTTCATTTCTGTGCACGGGCTTTCTCTAGTTGCGGCGAGCAGGGGCTACTCTTGGTTGCAGTGCGTGGGCTTCTCATTGTGGTGGCTTCTCTTGTTGCAGAGCATGGGCTCTAGGCACATGGGCTTCAGTAGTTGTGGCATGCAGGCTCAGTAGTTGTAGCTCGCGGGCTCTAGAACGCAGGCTCAGTAGTTGTGGTGCAAGGGCTTAGTTGCTCCATGGCATGTGGGATCTTCCTGGACCAGGGCTCAAACCCTTGTCCCCTGCATTGGCAGGCAGATTCTTAACCACTGTGCCACCAGGGAAGTCTGAATGTAATTATTATTTCTAGCTATCCCAGTATAAGAATGGCCTCTAGGAATAATCCTACTACCCACAATACTGACCAACCAGGTGTTGTGACAGAAAAATGCAGGGTCCCTCCTTTAGAGGCAGACATAAATTTCTAATAAAAGCAATGAATATTGGATTGTTGATAATCCAGTTAATGAAGAGAGGGAAGTTATAAGGACACATTGGGAAAAGATTTAAATTTCCTGTTGACTTGACATGAAATATTAACATCCCTGAAGGCAACACACAATTCCTGATACAACACACCATAGGATAGTGAGGACATAGTGGATAATGGGTGTTGTCAATCCAAAGACTATTAAAGATTAAAGATTCAACAACTGAACAAGAAAACTTGAAATGCCCTGCAAGAAACTTGATAGAGGTTTTCTTGATGACTATCCTAAAAATTTACACATTACACAGGTTGTGAAGCTGAAAGAAACATTTCTAAACTACCAATTAAAAAAATTAATTTTGATCACCTGGGCTAGAAGGAAAACAATGATCTTTTCATTCTTTCTACTGACAATTATATTACAAAATCATTGAAGAGGCAATCGAAAGTATTGTGGTTGATTTTTAGAATAATGGCCCCCAAATCATCATGCCTCCTTGTTTTCAAATCTCTTAGCAAAGTGACTTTGCAGTTCCTCTGTCATGAGGTGGTATCCATTTCCCCACTCCTTGAATCTGCAAAGGGCTTGTGAATTGTTTTCATCGATAGAGTGCAGTGGAAGTAACACTGCACCTTCTGCCTCGCAGCTTCTATTGGCACCCTCTTGGAATGCTCCTGTTACAATGTAAGGAAGACCAGGCTAGATGGTAAAAAACGATGTAGAGAAAGAAGCTCAGCTGATAGACAGCATCAAGGCCACAGACATGTGGGTGAGGCCATCTTGGAGCATGAAGCCTTTCTAGCCGCCATCTGATTGCAACAGCATGACTCAGCCCAGATGACACCCACAGGACACCCACTCACTCAAACCAGAGAATTGTGAGAAATATAAATCTCTGTTGTTTTAAACCACTAAGCCACTAAGTTTTAGAGTTGTTTGACAGCAATAGATAACTGATACAGGCATGCAGAAAAAAAAAAAAAAGCAAGCAAATGGTATGGAGGTATGTCAAGTGATTAATTAATACATAAAAATATCATGGGAGTGATGTCAGCATCATGGCCGTGAGAGTCATCCCTTTTATCTCTCCCCTTTGTTTTACAACTAATCAGACATCCATAACTGAAAAAAAATTATGCTTCTGCATAACATACCAGGATACCTGAGAGATTCATCCATCTGTGCACCAAAAACGTGGGAGGAGGATTGGACTGTGGAGGAGGTGGCTGAATGAGGGAAGTGGTGGCAGAGATGGTGACAGCAGAGAAGGTGGCGGCTGGTCTGGCAGTGAGCCAGCACAACCTTTCTGGCAGATGAGATGGAGGGTGAAGGTGCTGAGTGGGAGTCTGCCTGGCTACACGTGATGAAGCTGGAGGAATCGGTTGCTTTCTCTGAAGAGAGACCATAGCGACTAGGGGGAGAGAAAGGGAAGGGAAGGGAAGTAGGCAGGAAAAGAGCTGAAGGGAAGCATCTTGCTGTCTGCCTTGGGAGGCAAGAGAACTGCCCATGGACCTCTGGGATCCCTCAAATTGAGGATTTCCCTACTGGACCATGGGCACACCCAAAGACCCAAGTGCTAAGTACAGACCTCCCTCTACTCTGCCACCACACTTTGCTTTTTTTTTTTTTTTTTCTTTAAATGTATGTGCTCCCAACCTTAACAAGTTAGCTCTGGTAAGAGAAACCAAAAAACTTGTGCTATAATGCCACCTTCTGGAAAACAAAAGGAAGGTTCCTAACTACCAACTTGTTGAATTGTTAGAATCAAAGTAAGCAAAACCTTGCCTACATAAGAAGTGTGTTTGCTACTTCAAATGTGGTGATCGAGGCACTTCTCATCAAGCACCATGAAAAATCATGGTAGTACAGTATCACAAAAAGAAAATGACAATTTTCCAGCAACTGAACCAAAAGACATGGAATATTGTAATCCAACTGATGAAGAATTTAAAATAGCTGTTATGAAGAAAATCAACCAGCTATAGGAAAACTCAGAAATGTAAAACAATAAAATCAATGAACAGAAGGAGTGCTTTACCAAAAAGATTGAAATTCCAAAAAAAAGAACCAAACAGAAATTCTGGAGCTGAAGAACTCAATAAATGAGATGAAGACTGCATTAAGATGTACTGAAAATAGAGCAGATCATATGGAAGAGAGAATTAGTGATCTTGAGGATAGAAATACAGAAATAAATGATTCGGGTGGAAGAGAAGAGATAACAAAGATTTAAAAAAAGGGAAGAAACTCTGTGGGAACTATCTGAACCCACTAGAAACCATAAGATTAATGGGTATTCCAGAAGGAGAATAGAGGGAGAAGGGAACAGAGAGTGTATTTAAAGAAATAATAGCTGAGAACTCCCCAAACCTGGGGAAGAAACTGGATATATAAGTTCACAAAGCTAATAGAACCCTTATTATCTCAACACAAAAAGAGCTCTAAGACACATTACATTAAAACTGTCAAAAGTCAATGATAAAGAAAGGATTTTAAAGGCAGCCAGGGGGAAAAAGACAGTGACTTACAGAGGAACCCCAATTAGGCTATCAGCAGATTTCTAGCAGAGACTCTAGAGGTCAGGAGAGAGTGGAATGACATATTTAAAATATTGAAAGATAAAAATTGCCAGCCAAGAATACTCTATTCAGGAAAGTTATCCTTCAGATGTGAAGGAGAAATAAAGGCTTTCCCAGACAATAAAAGCTGAGGGAGTTCAACACCACTTGACTTGCCCCTTAGAGGCCACTATGAACAGTTATATACCAACAAATTATATAGTATAGAAGAAATGGATAAATTTCTAGAAACACTACCAGAACTGAATTAGGAAGAACTAGAAAATCTGAACAGACCCGTAATGAGTAAAGAGATTGAATCAGTAATCAAAAAACTCCTAACATAGAAAACTCCAGGACCAAGTGGCTTCACTGGAGAATTCTACCAAACATTTAAAGAAGTAACAGTGATCTTTCTCAAAATCTTCCAAATATTGAGGAGGAGGAAACATTTCCAAACTCATTCTCTGAGCCAGCATTACTGTGATACCAAAACCACCTGTTAGAATGGCTATCCTCAAGAAAACTAGAGACAACAGGTGCTGGTGAGGATGTGGTGAAAAGAGAACACTTATACATTGTTGATGAAAATGTACATTGGTCCAACCACTATGGAAAATAATATGGAAGTTCCTCAAAATATTAAAAATGAGGTCTACCACATGATCCAGCAATTCCATTTCTGGATATATACCCAAAGGAAATGAAAACAAGATTTCAACAAGATACATGCCCTCCCATATTTATTGCAGCATTATTCACAATAGGCAAGATACTGAAACAACCCAAATGTCCATAAATGGATGAATGGATAAAAAAGATGTGGTACACATACACAATGAAATATTATTCAGCCACGAAAAAGGAACATGGATGGACCTGAGCACACTATGTTTAGGGAGATAAGTCAGAGAAAGACAAATACTGTATGGTATCACTTATATGTGGAACCTAAAAAAGTTAAACCTGTAAAAAACAGAGAGTAAAGTGGTGATTACCAGGGGATGATGGGTGTAAGGCTGACGGTGTTTAAGAGTACAAATTTGTAATGAGTAGCAAATAAGCCGTTGATAGCTAATGCACAATATAATGGATATAGACAATAATACTGTACTATAATTATGTAATGTGATAATTATTACTACATCAGCAATCATATTACAATATATAAGTGTATCAAAGTAACATGCTGTACACCTTAAACTTACACAATGTTACACATCAAATGTATTCAATAAAAATGTTATGGTACTGTTTTGAATTTTATGATATTGTTATTGTGGGACTTATTGGCCTTTTAAATTTTGTAATTCACTGTGACTTCTTTCTCATTCTAGATAACCATTCACTTTCCAACCTAATTTTGTATTTGTAATTTTATAACTTTTTCTTAAAGGGGGACCCCAAATCATTTAAGCCTTAGGTCCCAAAATGCCTGGGGCAAACAGGAAGTCCTCCCTTACTCCTTATCTCCCCTCCTAGAGCCCTGTCTCCTTAGGTTTCAAGCTTTCTTCCACCTCCCACTCCAGTTCCTTTGAATCCCCCTCCTTCCTGGACAAACTCCTTATTGTGGACATGTGACCCCCAGGGGATAAAGATCCCTAAATAATTTAAAAATATTGGCTTCTGGCCACCTATGGAGTCACTAATGGGGAGTCTAGGATGTGGGAGAGCAATAGGAGAATCCATCACAGAAATGGCCTGTTCTCAGTGTGTGGCAGGAAGAAGCTGGATACCTGGTGTGCAGGAAAGTGCACAGTGGACATGGGAGGCCAAAAGATCCCTCCTACTCAGTGTGCTAGACTGGAAGCCTTGCATCTGGACCAAAGGCCTCCCTGTGGAGCCAGCCTCCAGGAGTGGAGGGGAAAAGAGGCTTGCTGTCCCATTGATGGGGGGCAGGATTGTTGTTAGGACCTGGGAAATACTCCTCTTTCTAGCTTGGAAGCCTGAATCTGGGTGGGACTCTACTTTTCACCTTAGGCTGTGGAGATGGAGCCAAGAACAGGACTAGGCCTTTGCCAGGAGGATTCTTTGTTGAAAATACTGTAATGTAATTGGATAACAAGGGGAAGGTAGACAAGGAATCATGGGGGAAGGCTGGTCATTCTCTATAGTATAGCATAGAGGTTAAGAATACAGCCTCTGATGCCAGACTCAATAGGTTTGAATCACAACTGCTGTTTGACTTTGGGAAAGTCACTTAAGCTTTCTATGCCTTAATTTTTCATCTATAAAATGGATCTACCAATAGTACCTATCTGTTATGGTTAAACCACCCCAAACTTAGTGGTGTAAAACAACAACCATTTTATTATGCTCACAAACTTTGTGGATCAGGAATTCAAAAAGGGCACAATGGAGACAGTTCATCTCTGCTACATTATGTCTGGGGTCTCAGCTGGGAACATGTGGAAGGATGACTTGAAGGTCTGGGGGCTAGAAACATCTAGAAGCTTCTTTACTCACATGTCTGACTCCTGGGCTGGGAGAGCTGGAGCATGGGATTGCTCACCAAAGCACCTCCATGTGGCCTCTCCATGTGGCTTGAACTTCTCACAGCCTGGCATCTGGGTTACAAGAAGGAACACTAGGATATAAGTGTCCCATGATAATCAAACAGAAGCTACACTGCCTTTCATGACTTAGCAAGTCACATGGTATCACTTCAGCTATACTCTATTGGTTGAAATAGTCTCAAGCCCACCAAGATTCATGGAGAGGGGATATAGACTCTACCTCTTGAAGAGATTGTGCAGATTGAATGAGTTATCATATACAAAGCACTTAGAACAGGGCCCAGCTCAGTGTGGATATCATTAGGTGAAAGACTTTATTATTATTTGCAGGACATAGTTCCTCTGGGCAAGGTTTTTGCCAGAGGGGAAGGCACCTTTGGGGACAAGGTTGAGAAAATGACCCCAGGTGGGTGTCTGCAGAGAGGAGGCTGAAGTACCTTAAGGGTGGGCTGCCTCAGCTCAGATAGGACTTGTCTCCTGGGCTGTGGCTTCAGGGCCACCTGTCAGCTGTCCTGCCCATGGCCTGTACAACCTAGATGCATTTGGGCCCATCAGATGCATAGCTAGACACAGCAAGGCCCTTACTCCTTCACGGAGGTGTTAACCTCCAGGTCGTGTTTATGCCAGAGCCTGCCCTGGAGGGTGACCCAAAGATGCGCCTCAGGCCCCACGGACACAGGCCTCCTTCTAGGGAAGCTGCTTTACTCTGAAAGTAATCAAAGCTCTTAAAGGTTCTGCCAAGACCAAATCGCATTCCACGGTAACAGTGTCTGTGTGTGTGCTTGCATATTTGAGAGAGACCAAAACTCCATCTTTACTTGGAAGCCTCTTTGGGAGCAGTAGCCTTCTGTGACAAAAGAAGGCTTCTGTTTAACTTCCCTTCACAAAACAGCACGTGAAGCCCTTGCTACTCTAAGTGTGGTCCATGGACCAGAAGCATCGGCATCACCTGGGAGCTGTGAGAAATGCAGAATCTCAGGCCATACCCCCAAACCCGCATTTTACAAGATCTCCAGGTGATTCTTCCACATAATAGAGTTTGAGTAACACAGATCTAAATTACCAGCGGACCTCACTTCCCCTACGCAAGCCAGTTCCTGACTTCTTGCCCTGTTACTACCTTTATCATCATTTATTTAATAGAAGGTACAATGGTGTTTATAGAGAATGAATGGTGACCTCCCAAAATGAGGCAGGGGAAGTTTTAGATCATAACAAAGTTCTCTGCAGAATAAGAACCAACTTTATTCAGAGTGGGTAAGAAGTAGAGGGAATTGGGCTATAACTTCTGACAAAGAGTAAAGTAAGCCATGATATTGATGATGTAATAAACCCACAATATATAGTGTCAGGGGAGGTGAGGAGAGGGAGGTACAGACTGGAGCCAGGAGTTGTTATGTGTAATTGAAAACACAAGTGGGCTTGATGAATGCTGGCTTCTCCTCCCTCTGGATGATGTCAAAAGCCTGGAGTCTGGAAATATGCTTCGCCCTCTCCTTCCCCAGTCTTTAGAGAGACCTTGGGGAATTTCATGTGACATGATTGTAAGGGACCTGATTTTCCTTTGGTAGAATTATAGGAGGAAGAGAGATGGTCGATAGGATTCTACAGTGGTTATTGGTGGTTTCTGAGAACAGGTGAAAGCACTAAACCCACAGGCAGGGGGTGCCTTATGGACCCTCTGAGCCCTCAGGCAAGTCTAGACAACAGACAAGGAAAGCAAGGCCCATGGTGACACTCTGTCTTAGGTCAGCTTCCTTAGAAGCAGAGCCTGCAATCTGTAGTCTTGTGTAATTTTGGGGGGAGAAGGGGAGACTGAGGGAAGCAGGAAGGAACAGGGGAATGGAGTTGAGCAAGGATATGATTTCAGCTGGAGAATAGCTTCAGCCCTTTCCCAGGAGGAATCTTCTGAGCCTAAATTGCATTACAAAGTTGGTCCCACCTTGAGGCAAGAGAGTTGTCTTTTGTACCCCTGTGTTGGACCATCAGTGGCCAGCTAGTGGTTGGCTGAGGTCAGCCCCTAGGGTGGGAGAGTTGTTGGCAGAGGCTCCTGGTCGAGGTGTTTCCCATTTGGTTAAGGGCAAATCTTCAGAGAAAAGGACAGTAGTGAATTGTTATCAGCCAACACCCATAGCAACTGGCATCTGGGTGTACTAGCCAGCAAGGGGTCTGGGTAGGCACCAATAGCATTCACCACCGACACCTTCCATCTCATGTTGCTGTCAAGATTTCTGGAACACCCAGGAAGAATTGCAGGTAGGGGATAAACACAGGAAGAGGAAACCATGGGAAAGCAGTGGTAAAACCAACTCGCTACATTCTAAGAGCTCTTTTTTTTTCTTTTCCTCTGTGTGCATCCATCCATCCATCCATTTTTCCCCCTTCCTGTCCTGGGTGAATATATCGATTGCTATTTAGTTAAAAAAAAAACTGTATGAAGAAGGAAGGAGGGAGGGACAGATATAGACACAGAAGGAGACAGATAACCATAAAAACAAAGTTGTTAGAGGTCACCTACTGAAAAATCTAACTTGTGATTCAATCAAAGCCTCAGTTTCCTTAGTTTTCACTACTTTTATTTTCAGATTTTTGTAGTAGGTCTTAAGTCTTTATCTAGGGGGTCAATAAAATATGAAAACCTTAGACTATGAGTGTATGCATGCAAATACTGGGGTAAGAAAACTTTGATCTATGAATAATTGTGAAATATCTTTTTGTGGCCTTCAATTCTTTTTGGAACAAATCAATTTTTTAAATAATAACTTTATTGAGTTATATTCCACAAAATTTATCCTTTTCAAATGTACAATTCAGTGGGTTTTTTATAGCATATTCACAAAGTTGTACAATCATCACCACTATCTAATTCCATAATATTTTCATCATCCCCAAAAGAAAACCCATATATATTGCCATTTCCCTACTGCCTCTTCCTCCCCCCAGCCCCTGGAAACCACTACTCTACTTTCTGTTTCTATGGATTTGTTTATTCTGGACATTTCATATAAGTGGAATCGTACAATATGTGGTCTTTTATGACTGGTTTCTTTCACTTAGCATAATGTTTTCAAACTTCAGCCATGTTGGAGCATATATCAGTACTTTATTCTTTTTCATGACCAAATAATGTTTAATTGCATGGCTATACCACATTTTGTTCATCCATTTGTCAGTTGATGGACATTTGAGTTGTTTCTCCTTTTTGGCTACTATGAATAATACTGCCATGAACATTTATGTACAGGTTTTTGTGTGGATGTATGTTTTCATTTCTCTTGGGTAGAAACCTAGAGTGGAATTGAAGGGTTGTATGGTAACTCTACATCTAACAGTTTGAAGAACTGCCAAACTGTTTTCCAAAGTCCCTGCATCACTTTACATTCCCACTAACAATAAATGAGGATTCCAATTTCTCCACGTCTACACCAACACTTGCTATTGTCTGTCCTTTTTAGTTTAGCCATCCTTGAGGGTATCTCATTGTGGTTTTGATTTGCATTTCCCTAATATTGAACATCTTTTCATGTGGTCTTTGGCTATTTTTATATTTTCTTTGGAGAAATATCTATTCACATCAAATCTTTCCCCCATTTTATTAATTGGGTTGTTTTTAAATTTTTTAGTTGTAAGAGTTCTTTATATTTTCTGGATACAAGTTCCTTATTAGATATATAATTTATAAATATTTTCTCCAATTCTGTGTGTTGCATTTCCACTTTTTTGATTTTGTTGTTTGAAGCACAAAAGTTTTTAATTTTGATGTTCCATTTATCTATTTTGCTTTTTTCACTTGTGCTTTAGATGTCATATCTAAAAAAAACATTGCCTAATCCAAGGTAATGAAGTATTACCCCTGTTTTCTTCTGAATTTTATTGTTGTAGCTATTACATTTAGGTCTATTTTTGAGTTAATTTTTGTATGTGGTATGAGGTAGGGGTCCAACTTCATTCTTTTGCACGTTAGCATCCATTTTCCCAGTGCCATTTGTTGAAAAGACAATTTTTTCCCCTGTTGAATTGTCTTAGCACCCTTGTTGACAAATTAGGTTTTAAATAAACACATCAAATATGAAAAAAGATAGTATTGAAAGAAAAAAACACGCACAGAACTTACTGCTCAGGTCACTGGCCAAACAGATACCTTTTTAAAGCATCTGTTCACATGCTTGTGGTTTTGTCTGTACTCTTTTGTATGTGTGGGTACCATGTCATTGAACTTTCACAAAGCAGCGAGATGGCTGTCCTGGCAGGATCTGCTGTGGGTGGTGCCAAACTCTGTACTTAAATCCCTTCTCTGTAAAATGGTGATAAAATGATACCTTATACTGTTATCGTGTAGATGGAATGAGGTGATGAGTTAACATGCTTGGGAGAGTATTAGGTGCCTCATAAATATTAGTTCAATTCTCATACCCTGATCCCCTGTCCTAGTCGCTACATTCACATGGAATGCCACTACACTTCTCCCAGAAGGCCCCTTCACCCTTCCCCTCAGGCCACTCACCTCTTATCCCTCTCATCCCTCTCATAGCCTGCCTCTAGGAAGCCGTTTCAGGGGGATTTGTCTATTTGTCACGTAAAGGTTCTATGGCTCAAGAGACCAAGGTGTACACCCTTGTGTGACTCCCTCAGAAATGCAGGATTTATAGGATGATAATAATGGACCTGCTTTGCAGCACTACAGATCTGTGGAAACCAAGTCCCATTTTCGGGGTTTCAGTTAGTTTCTAAAACTCTGTGTTCCTATCCCAACCTCCCTCGCTGTTTCCCCATCTCTCCTCATTCAACGCCTTTACTCTGGAGCAATCTCCCTGACATGTCTGACATGTGTCTTTCTTCCATTTCCCACTGTGTTTCTGTTCTCTGCATCTCGTAGCTCTTTGCCCCAGGTGCTGAGCAAATTGTGCACTCAGCTGGTTAATGCCCCGAGTTCATCAAAGGGCTTGGCTCAGCAGCTCGGGGTCCTGGTGGCATATTAGCATTAGAAAGGGCTGCTGATATTTGAGAGGGGGTCTGAGCAGGAATTAGGGCCCAACGTGGGTTGCAATGTTGTGGAGAGCATCCTGACCAACCAGGGTTTGCAAAAATCAGTGCCTTTAGTTATGACTTCCATTTTATTTTAGTTTACAAGGCCTTTATGAAAATACTGAAGAACTGAACAATACTTGAAAGAAGTATTTCTTACTTTGAGAGATCTCGACCAGAAATAACTTCTATTTTAATAGAAATATCTTCAGAAAGAGATATTTTTTTTTACATCTTTATTGGAGTATAACTGCTTTATGATGTTGTGTGAGTTTCTGCTGTACAACAAAGTGAATCAGCTGTATGTATACATATATCCCCATATCCCCTCCCTCTTGCATCTCCCTCCCACCCTCCGTATCCCACCCCTCTAGGTGGTCACAAAGCACCGAGCTGATCTCCCTGTGCTATACAGCTGCTTCCCACTAGCTAGCTATTTTACATTTGGTAGTGTATATATGTCCATGCTACTCTTTCACTTTGTCCCAGCCTCCCCATCCCCCCCCGTGTCCTCAAGTCTGTTCTCTATGTCTGCATCTTTATACCTGCCCTGCCACTAGGTTCATCAGTACCAGTTTTCTAGATTCCATATATATATGCGTTAGCATACGGTCTGTGTTTTTCTCTTTCTGACTTACTTCACAGAAAGAGCTATTTTTGTGGTCATCCACCCGATCTCTTTTTGGCTAGGTGATTCAAAGGAACTAAAATGCTTGTTCATGTGTGTGTGTGTGTGTGTGTGTGTGTGTGTTAGTAAGTGCTTTCTTTCTTCCTCAGTGTGTGATTGTGTATGACTCCGTGTATGAGAGGGAGGGAAAGAAGGTCTGATGAACATTTTTAATCCATCATAAATTTAGCTTCAACCGCAGCAACCAGCAGTTTGCCGTGAAGTAGGCTTTTCCAGTTATATCTCTGAACAAGGCTTTTCTCCTCACAAGTACACCAACCGGGGCTTCTCCAGCATGGCTCTGCACAGCCTGTTCTAGGAGAAGGGACATTGGGAGATTTGATGAAACTCGACATTTTTCTTTGTCTTTTTAATTTTTACTCTTACTAGATACTACGTATGTTTTAACTCAGCAATCAAGTTACTTATACCACCACTTTCCACGGGAAATTGTATGATACCTCAGCTAGGAATTTTGGGGAAAAGATATCCAAGCACATTTAGGCTGGTTTGAATAGAAATTTGAGTAGCAATGGAAATCTGACAAAGACAGTCATAAAAACTTTGCAAATATTTGAAAAAATGGAGTAGCTCATAAAATACATTTTCTGGTCCTTCCAAAATTAAGAGGACATGTAAATATTAATTCATGGTCTTTGCTACTTGCTCAACCTAGGTTGTCAGTCTTTAAGGATAAGTGAGCAAGAAATCCTTTGCAAGGCTGAATGGTGAATGTACTAATGCATTGGAATCAAATGTGCAAGCCCCCCAACAAATATTAATTGAGCACCTGCTATGTGCCAGACACTGTTAATGACATCGGATGTCCATGGCTGAATAAAATTGTCAATGCTTCTGCTCTCAAGAGTGGTAGTTAACATTTGCATAGTGTTTATAATGTGCCAAAGACATACTATCTTGCTTAATCTTTATCAGAAACCTATGTGGAAAGCACCTTTATTACCCCCATTTTACAGATGAGGAAACTGAGGCACAGAGAGATTAAATAACCTTCCCCCAACGTCACAGAGCTAGTGTTGGGCTGGTACTCAACCCAGTCTGGCTTCTGAGACTGGACTCCTCTCAGGGAGCTTATCCTTGAGAAGTGGGGAAAGATAGACCATAAACACAGAAATAGGCAAATAAGTAAAATTCCATGGAAGTGTTCTGAAGAAAATAAAAGAAGAAAGTGTTCTTCTGAAGAACAGCCAGCATGTTCTGACCAATGACAATCACTTAAGACAAACTTCCTTGGGTATATTTGGGAATGAAACTGGATTCATTTGCTAGGGCTGCCGTAACAAAATACCACAAACAGAAATGTATGTTCTCACAGTTCTGGAGGCTAGAAGTCTGAGTGTCAGAAGGATTGGTTCCTTCTGAGGACTGTGAGGGAGAATCTGTTCTATGCCTCTTCCCTATCTTCTGGTGGTTGGCTGGCAATCTCTGGTGTTCCTTGGCTTCTAGAAGCATCACCCTGATCTCTGCCTTTATCTTCACCCATGGCATTCTCTCTGTGTGTCTCTGTCTCCAAATTTCTCTTTTATAGGGATACCAATCATATTAGATTAAAGGTCCACCCTACTCTAGTATGACGTCATCTTAACTAATTACATCTGCAATGACCCTATTTCTAAATAAGGTCACATTCCGAGGCACTGGGCGGGGCGGGGGGTGGTGGTTTAGGACTTCAACATCGGAATTTTGGGGGCACACAATTCAATTCATAACAGGAACTCAATGAAAGCGGTGCTGATGGTACCTCAAAGGTAGTTATTTTAAGAGTCTTGCTGTTGATAGGATGATCCTAAAGGGAAATGAGCTGGAAGGCAGAGTGATCTTTGCACAGAAAGGCCACAGCTGAATGAATGAATGAACAAGTTAGCTGTCTTTGAAGTTGACATGAAGGATTTACCAGAGGTCTGCACTTGGGGTATTGTTTCAGCTGGCCTCTCAATGTGCTGGTTCAGCTACATTTCCTTCCTCAGTTGTATTTGCGAGCAACGCTCACCACTCACGAGACCAGTGACCAGAGCGAAAGGGGTGGTCTGAGGGGCCACTAGCCTACCCAGAGATCAAACTCTCAGCTTGATGCCCATGAGCTCCTAGCTCCACTGGCTTAGGCAGATGGAAGGGAAGAAAGCAGTTCAAACCTAGAAGTTTACAGGGAAGGCTGTGGTCTGAACACACATTTCCCACAGAAACAATGTCTCACATGTAAGCCTGATACCAGCCAGGGTTCTTGGTCTTCCCCAGTGAATAGAAATTGACTAGAGACCAGACAAGAAATTCAGGCAAGGCTTTATTGGGGCCCCTGTGGCCGCGGGGGGAGTGAAAACAAGTAACACGTTCCCTTGCTCGCTCCCTGAGGCAGGGCGAGCTGGTTCCTTATATGGGGTGAGGGTAGGGGTATGTCCAGGGGTCGGGCCGAGGGGTGGCTTAGGTGTTCTGCCCACCCCTTTGTGGTGCTGAGTGCAGGGGGCATGGGCGGTACCCTGCTTTTGCTCCCGACACCCAGTTTTTGCTCCCAGCTCTTCAGAAGTGGTAGTTTTTTTTTTTTTGTTGTCGGTGTTTTTGTTTTTTTGGTTTTTTGTTTTGTTTTTTGGTCTTTTTGTATCTTTTGGTCCAGAATTTGCCCCAATTACGTACGCATGCAGTTATTTTTAGTCCCATATAGTTTCTTTGCATTTTGTTGCTCGAGGAGATGTTTGGCCAGGTGCAAGCACTGCAGCAAAGGGTCCCAGGTCCCAGCCTGTCTCAAGGCCACTGTTAGCCCTATTAGCAACATTAGTGCACTGGTTAACCAAACCATGGCACCAAGTAGATACAGTAAGTCTAAACCTGAACAGATGGCCACAGGGAGCAGGAGCTAAAGACAAGAGTATGAGGTTCCACTCATTTTTCTGGGTATGGAGATGGTCCCAGGCATTAAAAATATTGGCCTGAAACACTTTTAACACTTTCCCTGCAACCTCTGGCACCTCCTAGTCCTCTTCCCTTTTTCTCTAGCCCAGCATGTATTCCCACCAGCCTTGCCCTTCTCCTAAGGATGCTCCTTCATTGAAAATTGTCCTCCCTGATTGAATCTCCCAGTTCCTCAGTGAAAAGCAACACCTCGGACCAGGGTCAGAATTAATAATGCATTAATTCTGTAAATTAGTAAAAGTTCTGTAAAAAAGTAAAAGTTTACATTTACTTCCATATATTTTGTGAGGAATATCTCCACTTCTATTTCTATATAGACGATCTAAAGAAAACTTACAATTTTGTTAGGTAAAGATGTTTCTATCTCCAAGCAGTATAATGGTTCTAAGTATTTAGAGAGAAAAAGGAATTTAAGTAACCTGAGAAACGACCTTTGTGAAAGTCCTGGACCCATTACTTCAACTTCAAACCATCTTCCACTGTTATTTGTACACTGCCTACGAAGATGAGTCACATTCCAAAAAACCAAATTCCTTCCCCCACCTCTTCCCCAGTCACAACTTTAGAAATCACTGTGGAAATTTAACCTTTAAAATGTAATAAATAGACCTCAACAGTGCTTTTCCTTCTCCTCTTCTCTTTGAAAGTGTGGAGAAACCTCATGTTTAATTAATAATTAACCTCATTAGTTAATGCATTTGAGTGGATTGGGCAAATCCACTCAAATGCAGTAATTCTCAACCTTGGCTGCGCATGGAGTTGCCTAGGGAGTTTACAAAATACTGATGCCTGGGTGCCGTTCAAAGAGACTTAAATTTAATTGGTGTGGAGTGTGGCCTGGGCTTCAGGATTTGTCAAGCTGCCCAAGTGATTCTACAGAGCAGCCGGGGCTGAGACCACTGTTTTAACATAAGAGCCTTAAAAGAAGGTGATTGTTAATCCCCATGGATTTGAACAAGATGAAATGTTAAACTGTGTGACAGAGTGAATTTGATTCTGGTATCCTTGATATAGGGGTGGGTGGGGAGGGAGTAGGCAGGGTGCTTTGTGTCAATGGGGATCCCATGTGGGTGTGTCAGTGGGGTCTTTGGGGTCAATTACCCCTGGAACAGGGCTCTTAATATTGCTTCTAGGCAATTCTGGGCCTCTGGAGGTTTTGATAGTGAGTGTACGCATGAGGGAGCAGGTTTCTATGACTGGCTTGCTCGATAGTCAGATGGTCACATCAAGGGCTTCTTGAGTAGCCTAAGTAAACAGTGGAGAATAGCTTGTATACCTCAGCAGTAAATCAGGGTGGAAACTCCCACTTCAAATCACAGTCTGTCAAATCACAGATGTCCAGCTGATGTAAAGAATGAAAAATGACATCCCCTACAAATGGAATTCATATAGGATTGGAGCTAGAAATTCTCTAAGAACTGCTAGGATACTAAGAATGAAGACTAATAACGGCATGCAGGAGCGGGAGGAATAGGGGGCCTAGGTTTGCCTCTGCTTTAATTAGCATCTTCTTCCGTGCTGTGAAGCAGGATTACCTGGGACATTAATTAAATTTGCAGCTGATGCTAAACTGGGATGCATTCCAAGGGCTAATGAGACCTAGGCTTAACACACAAGAGCTGAGGGAGGAAGCGAACAAGACTCCTCTGAAGAAAGACAACCTTTCCCAGCTGGAATCAGTGTAATCAGTGAACACAGGTCCCCACCAAGAGGACAAGTGAGAAAGGAACCAGGAGATGGTACTGGACAAAGTCTGAAATAAAAGCCTGTTTCTAGAGTTCTTTTATTTTGAATATCTGTGTTTGTTTTTATTTTAAAGAATTTCTTTGTTTTCTCCTAAAACCTACTTTTGATGGGCTCCAATGTGATAAGATAGTGGTTCTTCAAGTGTGGTTCCTAGGCCAGCAGCAGCACCATCTGGGGGCTTGTTAGAAATGTACATTTTCGGCCCCCAACCCAGATCTAGGGAATCACAAACTGCATTTTAATCGTATTTTAACAAGCCCAACAGGTGATCTCATGCTCACTCAAGTTGGAGAACCTCTGTAATAAAGAATTATGCCAAGCACCAAAGAAGTGAATCTTCTCCAGGACAGCTGTTTCGCTACACTGAACATTGTTTTTATTAACTGTTTTTTAGTTGGAGTATAGTTGATTTACAATGTTGTGTTAGTTTTAGGTGTCCAGCAAAGTGATTCAGTTATACATATATATACATATATATATAAATTATATATTCTTTTTCAGATTCTTTTCCATTAGAAGTTATTACAAGATATTGAATAGAGTTCCCTGTGCTATACAGTAGGACCTAGTTGTTTATCTATTTTATATATAGTAGTGTGTATCGGTTAATCCCAAACTCCTAATTCATCCCTCCCCGACCCCAACTACCTCCTTTGGTAACCATGTTTGTTTTCTATGCCTGTGAGTCTATTTCTGTTTTGTAAATAAGTTCATTTGTATCATTTCTTTTAGATTCCACATATAAGTGATATCATAGGACATTTGTCTTTCTCTGTCTGACTTACTTCACTTAGTATGATAATCTCTAGGTCCATCCATGTTGCTGCAAATGGCATTATTTCCTTCTTTTTTATGGCTGAGTAATATTCCATTGTATATATGTACCACATCTTCTTTATCTATTCATCTGTTGATAGACATTTAGGTTGCTTCCGTGTCTTGGCTACTGTAAATAGTGCTGCCATGAACATTGAGGTGCATGTATCTTTTCACCTCCTACACTGTTGGTGGGAATGTACATTGGTGCAGCCACTGTGGAGAACAGTATGGAGGTTCCTTAAAAAAATAAAAATAGAGCTCCCATATGATCCTTCAATCCTACTTCTGGGCATATATCCGGAGAAAAACATGGTTTGAAAGGATACATGCCCCCCAATGTTCATTGCAGCACTGTTTACAATAGCCAAGACATGGAAGCAATCTAAATGTCCATCGACAGATGAATGGATAAAGAAGATGTGGTACATATATACAATGGACTATTACTCAGCCATAAAAAAGAAGGAAATAATGCCATTTAAAGCAACATGAATGGACCTAGAGATTGTCATACTGAGTGAAGTAAGTTAGAGAAAGAGAAATGTTGTATAATATCACTTATATGCGGAATTTTTAAAAAATGATACAAATGAACTTATTTACAAATGGAAAAAATCTCACAGACTTAGAGAACAAACTTATGGTTACCAGGCGGAAGGCTGGTGGGGAGGGATAGTTAGGGAGTTTGGGATTGACATGTACACACTGCTATATTTAAAATGGTTAACCAACAAGGACCTACTGTATAGCACAAGAGACTCTGCTCACTATTCTGTAATAACCTAAATGAGAAAAGAATTTGAAAAAGGATACATGTATATGTATAACTGAATCACTTTGCTGTACAACTGAAATTAACACAACATTGTTAATCAAATATACTCCATATAAACTAAAAAGTTAAAAAAAAAAAAAAACAGTGTAGGAGGGTTCCCTTTTCTCCACACCCTCTCCAGCACTGATTATTTGTAGACTTTTAAATGATGGCCATTCTGACCAGTATGAGGTGATACCTCATTGTAGTTTTGATTTACATTTCTCTAATAATTAGCGATATTGAGCATCTTTTCATGTTCCTGTTGGCCATCTGTATGCCTTGTTTGGAGAAATGTCTATTTAGGTCTTCTGTCCATTTCTTTTTTTTTTTATAAATTTATTTATTTTATTTATTTATTTTTGGCTGTGTTGGGTCTTTGTTGCTGTGCGTGGGCTTTCTCTAGTTGCGGCGAACAGGGGCTACACTTCGTTGCAGTGCGCAGGCTTCTCATTGCAGTGGCTTCTCTTGTTGCGGAGCATGGGCTCTAGGCACGCAGGCTTCAGTAGTTGCGGCACATGGGCTCAGTAGTTGTGGCTCGCGGGCTTCTAGAGTACAGGCTCAGTAGTTGTGGCACACGGGCTTAGTTGCTCCGTGGCATGTGGGATCTTCCCAGACCAGGGCTCGAACCCGTGTACCCTGCGTTGGCAGGCGGATTCTCAACCACTGCGCCACCAGGGAAGCCCTGTCCATTTCTTTTAAATTGAGTTGTTTGCTTTTTTTTTGTTATTGAGCTGCACGAGCTGTTTTGTGTATTTTGGAAATTAATCCCTTGTCAGTAGCATCATTTGCAAATATTTTCTCCCATAGACCGAACATTTTTATTATAACAGTTTCAAAGGATTTCAGGCCTCTTGAAATGGTGATTTAGTTATTCCAGTCTTGTCCATTGGGTTTTGGCCCAGAAGTCTGAAAGTAGGAACAGACATTGATGTGATATGTATTCATTTGAAATTATGTCTGGGTCAGCCCTGATTGTGAGAGTTAGAAGGGGCCTAGGAGATGACCTTGTACCAGCCTCCCCATCTTCAGGTGAGGGCTCAGAGAAGCAATGTGTCTCTCCTGAAGTCATCTGTGAATGTAAAAGGATGTAGTCTGGAACCAGTATAAGAACTTCTTATTAGGACCGAAGTGAAACTAGAGTTCTCGTCTCTTGATTCCTGGTCCAAGGACTCCTTCCTCTGCCAGCGGGAACCCATCTTCTAATTAGTTAATGGAGGTATTTCAGGGGTCTCAGAGCATCACTCCACATGGTCTGTGGCACATCCATGGTCTGATGGTCGGGGACAAGGGAAACGGATTATTCTGCCCTACTCAGGCTCTAAGCTTTCCCTTGCTTTTAGGACAAGACAGGTTCTCTCTACTCAGCAAAGGGAAATCATACACACTTAACAAAAATACTTAGTTCTACAACTTGTCATTACACATTTATGATCACTTACAATGTACCTGGCACTGCACTAGGCACTGTGGGAGTTGCATGGATGAATACGGCTCAGATTCTACTATCAAAATGCTTATTAATAGGGTGACCATTTCATTTATCACTTAAACCAGGATTTACTTGAAAACTGAAGGGAGCGTTGTTAATATTTACCCTGGGACAACAGATGTAAACTAGGTCTCTACTGAGCAATCCACAGTGTATGGTCACCTTGCTTATAGACAAACGGAGGATGCTAAAAAATACAGTATCCCTCCTTGAATGAAGACAGTGTGCATAATATCTGTATACAACAGACATACAAAGTGTTAGGAAATCATGAAAGAAGGCAGAGTCAGGAGAGGCATCTCAGAAGAGGGGGTATTTGAGTTGGGCTTTTAAGTTTGGCTAAGATTTCAATTGGCATGGTATTTGAGTAAATACGTGTGCCTGTGTATGTAAGCATGCTGTGCACAATGACAATGAAGTTAAAGTCAAGTGTGTGAAGAGAGTGGCAATTGCCTGCTGTAGCTGGAGAGGCGGTCATCAGTGTGTGGGATGGGACAACAGAGGGAGTTGAAGAGTGTGAGAATGGTGGGTGAGGTCACTGGAGTCTAAAATGTTGGATGGCCATCAATTGCATATGAGCAGTTTCCTCCAATACATGTAGTTCAGTGACTGAGAGTAAGTTGTACAGAGTGTTAATTATAGCTTTTATTTATTTTATGGTTTGGTTGAGGCTTACTCCCTGGTTGGCCTGTGTTTATGGCTTTAGAGAGGAAGGAAGGTCTACTTTACAGAACTGAGCTCTGTGTGGCACGTTTAAGAACTTCACTGATGTCTCTCCATCCTAGCACTGAAGGGTTTTCCCAGGCATTGAAGAGACTGACAAATGAGCTGAACAGAAAGCTTATTTACCATCAGCTCCACCAGGAAAAGGAACTAAGGGCTATTATTATTTTTAGAGAATTTTTCTCCCTAAGTTGTGTTGCCACCTTGGTTTGAAAAGGTTTTCCATAGGAGTAAGTTTTCCAGAAAGGAACCCTGTTTTGACGGGTGTATCTTTTGATAAAGAGATAAGAAGTAAAAAATTAAAATCTTAAATCCCCTCTCTTTTCTTCCAATAATTTTCATTCTCCTCTCAAACTGCTCCTGTCAACACCACTAAAGTTCTCCCCATCGCTAGTTCCAATGGTTGCTTCTCAGCCTTCATCTTCCTTGACCTGCTAGTGGTATAGTCTATCACATGTTTTCCACTTGGTTTGCAAAACATTACACTCTCTTCACTTTCCTCCCTCTTTAATGGTTGTTCCTTCTCAGTGTCCTTTGCTGGTTTCTCCTCTTCTCCCAGAAGTCTCAACATTGGAATGTCCTGGTCCTGATCCTCTTCTCTTCAATGTCTGCCTTCCCTCCCTTGATGACTTCATCCCAGTCAGAAGGGTTTAAATACAATGTTGTCTCCCAACCTCTTTTCTAATGCTAGTTTCTATTATGAACCATATACTAGGTATTTTCACTTCAGGGAATAGAGACATCCTAAGTTTAACATGCTCAAACATGAACTCTGCTCTTTCTCATAGATTCTCCATCCAATCCATTGGAAAATCCTGGAGAACTTGCTTTACCTTTAGAATGTCTCCAGAATCTGACCACTTCTCTCTACCTTTACTACCACTTCCATGGACCAAGCCACCATCATCACTCACCCCTGGATTACTTTAATAGACCCCTACCTAGCCTCTTGCTTCCATGTTGCTTTCTACAGTGTATTCTCTGCACAGCAGCAAGCAGCTAGGGTGATTTTTTTTTTTAAGACAGATTATGTCATACCACTGCTCAAGACGCTCCCATGATTTTCCATCTCATGTTGAGTAAAAGCCAAAGGCCTTATTTCCTATTAATTCCTTGGAACTCGCTCCACTCCAACCTCACCGGTCTTCTTACTGTTTTTTGACCACTCCAAGCATGCTCCTGCCTCAGGCCCTTTGCACGGGTTGTGCCCTCTTTCTGGAATGCTCTTCCTCAAGATATATGTATGGCTCACACCACGCCTGCATCTCCTTCAAACATTTGCTCAAATGCCACTCTTGTGGGTTGGGTTCTACGGAAAACAGACTCTGAGATGATGTTTGGCATGCAAGATGTTTATTAGGGAGTGCTCTCGGTATCAACGTGTATGGAGGGGAGGAGGAGGAACAGAGGAAGAAGCCAAGCTGTGAAGCTGACCCTCATTCCGTACTACAGTGAGCTCTGGAGCTAAAATGGCCTGTCAGCGTTGTCCTTCACTGGGCTGAAAGAGCCAGTCTTTCTTCAGGGTTGACCTTGGATGAGGCAAGCTCAGCTGAGGCAATCCCTGAAGGCATTGTCAGCAATTTCCAGAAGCTAGGACTACACTCCTTCCTTGAAGGGGGATATGGACATCCCATGGTCACCTTCTCAATAAATTTTATCCTCTACTTCTGCTTGCAAACTGAGCCCCACCCTCTATACTTCTAGATTTCCTTGACCTTGCTCTATTTTTCCATAGCACTAATCACGGTCTAACACACTATCCTATTTATTAACTTTTTTTTGTTTGTTTATAGTCTGTCTCCCTTGGCTAGAATGTAGAGACCATGAGGGCAGAGATTTCTGTCTTTTGTTCACTAATGTATACCAAGTGCTTAGAACTGTGTCTGGCACTAGTGGACATAATAAATATTTGTGAATTAGTGATGTTTGGTGAATTCCAGCTAATAATTGAGGTAGTATTCAACATGGTCAGGAGTCATTGCTGAAAATAGGAGTTGAATTCTGTCTTGAGAGCTCCTGCTATTCACTAATATGTAAAAAGAGAGATACTGTGAGGTGTTTATTATTTCGAATTTTCTACCACTATTCACAAGCCTGGTGTCAGGTGACCTGTTTCTGACCTATGCTTGATTAACTCAGCTTTGGGACCCCATGGGAAAGAAATGAGTAATGACACGTAGATGTCTGCTGACCTATATGAAGCATGCTTCTTCTAATATTTATGAAGACTGACATTTCATTTATTTGAAGTTATTATTTACAATATATATATTTTTCATAACATGCTAATGTTAACAGGCATGGCATGTTAAGATCAATAGCTATCTTAACAGTTGGCCCATTAGCCCCTGATTTTCAACATAATTTGGTAATGTGGACAGCAGTTCGATAATAGCAGGGATTGTGGTAGGAAGGAAAGAGCATTTAGCAGAGCAAAGATATAAATTCCTTTTGTTACCGCTGACTGAACTTTCAGATCAGGTCAGGTCAGGTTTTATTGCTCTTGGCTAAAAGCCAGTGCAAGATTTACAGAGCAAGGAAGAGGCTCCGGGTGAGATCAGAGTGAATTACAGAGTTGGCTGGAGAGAGGCATGAAAGTAGTTAGAATGTCAGAGGTAATTTTTACGAAAGAAATCATCAGACCACTGCATCACTGTCAGGTTTATTATAAAGTTTTAAACATTTTAAAATATGTGTTTATTTCGAATGGGTTCATCGAAGAGAATCTGGAGATCTAGAAAAGCACAAAGATGAAAATAAAAATCGCCCGTTAACACTGCTGTTAATATTCCAATATATTTGCATCTAGACTTGTTTTCTATGTATGTACTCACTTACATTCTTACACTCATACACATACACTCTTTTAATTTTTTATTTTTGAACCTGGAGTCAAATTGGGGTATTTCTGCATGTCCTCCTTTATTTACTTACTATTATATCTTTAGCATTTCCCCGTTTTATTAAATGTTTGTGAAAATGATTTCTAATTTAAATAGCTTAATGGCATAGCTTGTGTGTGTGTGTATCTTTCTTTTTACCAGTCCTCTATTTGTACATTTATCCTGTTCTCAAATATTTGGTACTAAATAATATTGCTATGGCCATTCATTGAATGTAAGCCATTGTGTACACCTTGACTATCGTTTTAGGATGACTTTCTAGAAGTGGAATTACTGGGTCAAAGGATGCAGGAATTTAAAAGATTGAATGCATATTGCCATGCAACCACCGGAAAGGCTGCTTGCATTTGGACCTCTACTAAGAAGCATATGAAATTGTCCCCACACCCTAGACAACACTGGATATTCTCAATATTTTTAATCTTTGCCTGTCTGGGTTAAAAATGACATTTTTGTTTTAATTCAAATTTCCACTTATAATGTGTCATTTGAATTTATTCTTCTCTGAAATGTCTGTTTTTGGTTCTTTACCCATTTTCTATGAGGGAGTTAATATTTTTCTTATTGATTCTCGTAATTTTTTTCTAACTTGAATATACATGTATTTATTATAAAATATTTAGGAAATACAGGAAAAACACAAAGAATAGAAAAGACGATCCACAATCCCATGACTGAGAGATAAACAAAGTTAATATTTTGATTTGTTTTCCTCCAAATGTGTATGTGCTTTTGTATCTTGTGTGTACAGAGGATTTTATATCATTTAAAGACTTTAGAATAAAACACACTTTTTACAAATTTTTCTTTGTTTTTAGGCTTCCATCAAAATTTATGTTTAATTACACAAGTGTACATGAATAATATACCTTTAAAATTAAAAACATTATAGATAAGGTCAAAGTCCCCTTTGACCTCTCCCTTCCCCATACCCTGGCCCCTGTCCTTTTCCTTCCCTATCCAAAGGCCACCACTATTGTCAGTCTGATTTACATTTTTTAAGCAGATTTCATACATTTATATCACAATTGGGATTTCCTGTGAGTGTGTGCTTATGTGTGTGCATTAAAAAAAACTTTTTATTGTAATACAAACTCAGAGAAAAGTTATGGGATGTAAATGTTCAATACGATGAATTACTAAAATGTGAACACTGGTATTATCCAACCCAGGTCATATAATAGAATATTTCCAACACCCCTAGCCTCCCATGAGTTCCTCACTGATCACATCTTCTAACTACTATCCTGAATTTTATGATAATCACTTTCTTGGTTTTTTAAAAAAATAATTTTATCACCTAGGTATATATCGCTACCTATTATGGTTTAGTGTTTGTTTTGTTTTGTTTTTTGGCTGCATTGGGTCTTCATTGCTGCGTGCGGCCTTTCTCTAGTTGCGGTGCACGGGCTTCTCATTGCAGTGGTTTCTTTTGTAGCAGAGCACGGGCTCTAGGTGCGCGGGCTTCAGTAGTTGTAGCTAACGGGCTTAGTTGCTCCGTGACATGTGGGATCTCCCTGGACCAGGGATCGAACCCGTGCCACTTGCATTGGCAGGCAGATTCTTAACCACTGCGCCACCAGGGAAGTCCCTATGGTTTAGTTTTTTCTGTTTTTTTTTTACCTTTATGGAGATAGAATTACTCTGCGTGTAATTTTACTCTGTGTGTATTTTTTTTGTATGTTGATTCTCTCACTCAGCATTGTGCTTATGAGATTAATCAATATTTTTGCCTACGGTGATCCTTTGCTTGTTTTCCTCATAGTGTCGTATCCCATTGCATGAATACATCATCACTGTTTATTCATTCTACTGTTAATGGACATTTAGATTATTTCCAGTTTGGGACAATTACAATGTTGGTATGAACTTTTTTAAAAAAACCCATGTGCCTTTGTACACATGTGCATGAATTTCTCTAGGTTATAAATCTAGTGGAATTATTCCATCACTGTGTATGCATATCCCCAGCTTTATTAGATAATGTTGAAGTGTTTTTCAAAACATTTGTGCCAATTTACACTCTCACCTCCAGTGTGTGAGAAGTTCAGTTGCTCCACATCCTCTTCAGCACTTGGCATTATCATATTTTTTGAGTTTTGCCAATCTGGTGGGTATGTAGTAATAGTTCTTGCGATTTTACTTTATATTTGCCTGATTTCTAACGAGGCTGAACACCTTTTCATATGGTTATTGGCCATTTGTTTGACTATTTTGTAGGGTACCTGTTCAAATCTTTTGCCCATTCTTTTTTCTGTTAGGTTGCCTGTCTTTTCCCTATTGATTTGCATGAGTTCTTTATATATTCTAAATACCAGTCATTTATGTTTCTATGAGTTGCAAGTATATTCTCCTCTTCTGCATTCTGAAATGTTCACTCTATTGTGTCTTTTGAGGAACATAACTTCTTAATATTAATGTAACCAAAGTTATGACTATTTTTCTTTATTGTTAGTGTTTTTTGTGACTTGGGTATTGCTTTTACTTTATACATCATTATCATATGTGTATCATCTTGCAGCTTTTTTTTTACTCATCAGTATGTTTTAATGATCTATCTTTGTTAATACATACAAAGTTCTTGAATATTCTGAGCTAGTAAACAGTGTTCCAGACTGTGACTATTCCACAGGTCATTAATCATTTCTTAGTTGAGGGTCATTTAGATTGTTTCTAATTTTATTTATTTTTTGCTGTTATTCAAAAATGTAATACTGAACATCTTTGTATATAAACCTTTTTCTTGTCACCCTCACTATTTCCTTAGGACGAGTTCCTGATTGAGGAATAATAAGATCAAACATTAAAAAAATAAAAAAATAAAAAATAAAAAACTTAAAACATTTTTGCTGTTTGCCAAATTACCCTTTGGAAAATTTGGAGCAATTTACAAAGCCATTAGCATTGTGTGAGTGTTTCGTAAATGAGAGAGTAAGTCCCCGCTGTGGGGTCTTTAAGGATCAGTCCAACATGGCTCTGCAAATTACATTCAGAGAGGCATATTAAAATTCAAGGATTTAGATACTCTCAGGTCCAAGAGGTAGGCATGCCATGCCACACAGGGGCCACACAAGCTCAGCCCAGTAGTTGGGGAGCTGAGAGAGAGTGAGGACCCTTGAACAAATGCCTTTACTGGGGTCAGGGTGGAGTATACAAGCAAAAGGTGTGATGGGATTTCATTAGTGGGTTTGAATGTCACTAAGTCACAGTCAAGGGAGGGCAAGAGGGGGAGAACTGGTTTGTAGACAAACCAGTCTTATACTGGTGCACCTGGTTGCCTGGGAGGTGTGTTCACAGCCTGTTTGTAGGGATGTTGAGGCAGCAGGAAAATATGAAGTTAAAAAAATTTTTTTAAAAAACAGCGGGTTGTCAGGTGATATTGCTGTAACCAATGTGCTATTTATTTATTTATTTATTTATTTATTTTTGGCCGTGCCGCATGGCATGCAGGATATTAACTCCCCGACCAGGGGTCGAACTTGTGCCCCCTGCAGTGGAAGCTTGGAGTCTTAACCACTGGACCGCCAGGGAAGTCCCTAAAATTTTACAATATATATGTCCATGTTTCTAGAAGTTGCCATCATTGCATATTATATTTTAAAAGTCATTGTCAATAATAAAACCATAAAGCTAATAGAGGAAAACATAAGAGAACATGTTTGTCACCCTGTATTGTTTAAATAGGACTAGTAAAGTGCTGATCATAAAATAAGTATTTTAGAAGGAATATATTAAAATTAAGAACCTCTTCATTAAAATAAAGGGAAAAGGTGAACCAAAGAATACGAGATGATATTCATAATACACATATCTGACAATGGACCCATATCCAGAATATACAAAGAACTCCTACTAATCAATAAGAAAAAGACATAAAATCTAAGAAAAGACTTGAACAGATTCTTCAAAAATAAGTATGTCTAGGACCAATAAACATGGGGAAAGGTGCTTAGGTTCATTATACTTAAGGAAATGCAAAGAAAACTCAAAATAAGTAATGCTGTATACCCACCAGTATGGCTATAACACAAATGGTGGAAAATACTAAGTGTTGGCGAGGATGTGGAATGATTGAAACTCTTATACATTGCTGGTGGTTATGTAAATTGGTACAAACTATTTGATGGTATCTACTAAATCTGGAAAAGTGCACACCCTATGACCCAGCAATTTCATTCCTAGGCATACATCCAACAGAAATATGTTCTTAGGAGCACCAAAAGACACGTACTAAAATGGTCAAGAGGGCGCTATTCATAATGGTTCCAAACTGGAACTATTGAATGAATTTTCAATTCACAATGAATTTCAAGAGTAGAATGGAGGGCTTCCCTGGTGGCGCAGTGGTTGGGAATCTGCCTGCCAATGCGGGGGACACGGGTTCGAGCCCTGGTCTGGGAAGATCCCACATGCCGCAGAGCAACTAGGCCCGTGAGCCACAAGTACTGAGCCTGCGCGTCTGGAGCCTGTGCTCCGCAACAAGAGAGGCCGCGATAGTGAGAGGCCCGTGCACTGCGATGAAGAGTGGCCCCCGCTTGCCGCAACTAGAGAAAGCCCTCGCACAGAAATAAGACCCAACACAGCCAAAAATAAAAATAAATAAATTAATTAATTAAAAAAAAAAGAGTAGAATGGATAAATTTTAGTGTATCTACAATGAATTACCTAACTCAGCAGTGAGAATGAATGATCTATGACTACATACTCTAACATAGATGAGTCTCACACACATTATCTGAGCAAAAGAAGCCAGGCAAAAGAGAATATAGTGTATGATTCCATTAATATGAAAGACAAAAATGGGCAAAAACATGCTAATAGAAGGCACAGTAGTGGTTACCCTTGGGTGGGAGTGGGAGGTTGTGGCTGGGAGAATGAGGGTACTTCTGGGATGCAGGTAATGTTCTGTTTCTTGATCTGGGTATTGGTTGTAGGGATAGGTTCAGTTTGTGAAAATTCAGCTAGCTATATGCTTTTGGTATTTGATTTTCTGTATTTTTAGTATGCTTCAATAGAAATCTATTTTTAAACATATTTGATAGACTGCAAGTCATATGCCATTGTTGCTTCTACTTATATTTCTTTGATTTTCATGGAGATTAAGCATTCTTTCATATGCTTATTGGCACATTCTGTTTTCTTTTTTACACTATTTATGTTTCTACTAATTTTTATAGAAGGATATTTGCCTTTTTCTCATTGATTTGTGAAAGCTCTTTTTATACTAAGAATATTCACTTTTTGTCATTTATGTTGCAAATATTTTTCCACTTGCTGTTCTCTTGGCATAGAAAAGTGTTTAATTTTTATGTACTCAAATCTATCAATCATTTTCTTTATAATTTCTTGGTTTTCATTTATGCCTAAGTAACTTAAATGTCTGTAGACCTAATTTGTTTGTCAGTACAGATACAATCACAACAATACTTCAGTTTCCTTGGTTTGTAGCTCCCACCTACTAAAGTGCAGGACCCGTCTCCACCCTGCCTTTCTACACTCCCATGTCTCCTCAGATATTTCTGGGAATTAATGTGCTCATTAGCTATATCTGTTGCCCTAAAGCTTCTGAGGGTGCTGCATCACCATGCATGTCTTCCACTGGGTACCTACTCTGCTACTGTCTCCTGATATTCTCAGGGATGCACACCCTTGAGGGGCTACTGAAGGTACATGGTCTTCAGTCCTAACTGTGCTGCAGCCTTGTTGTGGTCCAGGAATGACAAAAATGCCTTGTTCCATAAACAGCAATAGGTATTGTATTGATCATTAAGTCTATATAAATAAAAAACTAAGTCATTGTGGTTTTCAAATTCATTAGCATCAAAATGTATACCATTTTATAGCTTCTTTTTTATTGAGATGTAATTGACATACAACATTGTGTAAGTTTAAGTTGTATAAAGTGTTGATTTGATACATTTTTATATGGCAGTATGATTATCACTGTAGTGTTAGCTAACACCTCTATCCCATCACATAATTATCATTTTTGTTTTGTGATGAGAACAATTAAGGTCTAGTCTCTTAGGAACTTTGAAGTTTAGAATACAGTATTTTTTACTATAACCACTATGCTGAACATTAGATCTCCTTATTTACTTACTAGTTGAAAATTTGCAACCTTAAACAACATTTTTTCAATTCCCCCACTCCCAGCCTCTGGTAACCATTATTCTACTTTGTTTCTATGGGTTTGGCTTTTTTAGATTCTGCATATAAGTGAGTTCATAGAGTATTTGTCTTCCTCTGTCTGATTTATCTCACTTAGTATAATGCCCTCAAGGTCCACCCATGTTCTCACAAATGGCAGGATTCCTTCTTTCTCACAGCTGAATAATTTTTCATTGTATGTATACACCACATCTACTTTATCCAAGAACCACATCCCTTTAATACCCTTTGCTATTCTTACCTGCCTCTTTCCTGATCTCCTTCCTCCCCGCAGTCATGGAGCTTCCACCTCAGTACCCTGGATGCTGTTGGAGCAAACAGGTTTCTCCAGCAGTGTGCAGCACAGCTGGGGAAGCCGAGCACTCACTCACCATTTTCCCTTTTCTACATAGGAGAGGACAGCTGCCAGCTTGTTCAGCCCATGCAGTGTTTTCTTGGGAGAGGGCTAGCACTGACAAAGTTCCTCTTACTGTCTCCAATGCATCCAAATTCATATATATATCTATTTTTTTTAATGAAAAAAACTTCTTTTCTCCAACAGTGTGCTAGAGTCTTCCCTTGGGAAGGCTCGACCTCTGCCAAATCTCTGTTTTCCTGATTCCTGCCCAAGTCAGTACTCTCCATGTTTTTCCCATTTTGGCTGAGATGGATTGGAGCAAGTTCACTGGCTCCTTTGCAACCCATATTGAGGTTGGTCGGTCTATTACCAGATGCACAGATGGGCAAGACTCCTTCTTGGTCCCTTGGCATATTGTGCTGGATCCTGCAACTCCCACAGAGGCACATTTGTTTGCGCATGGATATATAGTTTGTTGCTAAAACAGGGGATATAAAGGGATGACGTCTTGCACCATCATAATGCTTATGTCACTCTCCTATAACTTTTTTTTTGCTTTTATTATTTATTTATTTATTTATTGAATTTTATTTTATTTATTTTTTTATACAGCAGGTACTTATTAGTTATCCATTTAAAACATATTAGTGTTTATATGTCAATCCCAATCTCCCAATTCATCACACCACCACCACCCCCCTGCCACCTCTTTCCCCCACCTTGGTGTCCATACATTTTTTCTCTACATCTGTGTCTCTATTTCTGCCCTACAAACAGGTTCATCTGTACTATTTTTCTAGGTTCTATATACATGCGTTAATACATGATATTTGTTTTTCTCTTTCTCACTTACTTCACTGTGTATGACAGTCTCTAGATCCATTCACGTCTCTACAAATGACCCAATTTCATTCCTTTTTATGGCTGAGTAATATTCCATTATATATATGTACCACATTTTCTTTATCCATTCGTCTGTTGATGGGCATTTAGGTTGCTTCCATGACCTGGCTATTGTAAATAGTGCTGCAATGAACATTGGGGTGCATGTGTCTTTTTGAATTATGGTTTTCTCTGGATATATGCCCAGTAGTGGGATTGCTGGGTCATATGGTAATTCTATTTTTAGATTTTTAAGGAACCTCCATACTGTTCTCCATAGTGGCTGTATCAATTTACATTCCCACCAACAGTGCAAGAGGGTTCCCTTTTCTCCACACCCTCTCCAGCATTTGTTGTTTGTAGATTTTCTGATGATGCCCATTCTAACTGGTGTGAGGTGATACCTCATGGTAGTTTTGATTTGCATTTATCTAAAAATTAGTGATGTTGAGCAGCTTTTCATGTGCTTCTTAACCATCTGTATGTCTTCTTTGGGGAAATGTCTATTTGGGTCTTCTGCCCATTTTTCAATTGGGTTGTTTGTTTTTTTAATATTGAGCTGCATGAGCTGTTTATATATTTTGGAGATTAATCCTTTGTCTGTTGATTCGTTTGCAAATATTTTCTCCCATTCTGAGGGTTGTCTTTTCATCTTGTTTGTAGTTTCCTTTGCTTTGCAAAAGCTTTTAAGTTTCATTAGGTCCTACTTGTTTATTTTTGTTTTTATTTCCATTACTCTAGGAGGAGGATCAAAAAAGATCTTGCTGTGATTTATGTCAAAGAGTGCTCTTCCTATGTTTTCCTCTAAGAATTTTATAGTGTCCAGTCTTACATTTAGGTTGTTAATCCATTTTGAGTTTATTTTTCTGTACGGTGTTTTGGAGTGTTCTAATTTCATTCTTTTACATGTAGCTGTCCAGTTTTCCCAGCACTACTTATTGAAGAGACTGTCTTTTCTCCATTGTATATCCTTGCCTCCTTTATCAACGATAAGGTGACCACATGTCTGTGGGTTTATCTCTGGGCTTTCTATCCTGTTCCATTGAAATATATTTCAGTTTTTGTGCCCGTACTATATTGTCTTGATTACTGTAGCTTTGTAGTATGCTCTGAAGTCAGGGAGTCTGATTCCTCCAGCTCCTTGTTTTCCCCTCAAGACTGCTTTGGCTATTCGGGGTCTTTTGCATCTCCATACAGATTTTTGTTCTAGTTCTGTAAAAAATGCCATTGGTTAATTTGATAGGGATTGCACTGAATCTGTAGATTGCTTTGGGTAGTAGAGTCATTTTAACAATATTGTTTCTTCCAATGCAAGAACATGGTATATCTCTCTATCTGTTTGTATCATCTTTAATTTCTTTCATCAGTGTCTTATAGTTTTCTGCATACAGGTCTTTTGTCTCCTTAGGTAGATTTATTCCTAGGTATTTTATTCTTTTTGTTGCAGTGGTAAATGCGAGTGTTTCCTTAATTTCTCTTTCAGATTTTTCATCATTAGTGTATAGGAATGCAGGAGATTTCTGTGCATTAATTTTGTATCCTGCTACTTTACCAAATTCATTGATTAGCTCTAGTAGTTTTCTGGTGGCATCTTTAGGATTCTCTATGTATAGTATCATGTCATCTGCAAACAGTGACAGTTTTACTTCTTCTTTTCCAATTTGTATTCCTTCTATTTCTTTTTCTTCTGTGATTGCCATGGCTAGGACTTCCAAAACTATGTTGAATAATAGTGGTGAGAGTGGACACCCTTGTCTTGTTCCTGATCTTAGAGGAAATGGTTTCAGTTTTTCACCATTGAGAATGATGTTTGCTGTGGGTTTGTCGTATATGGCCTTTATTATGTTGAGGTAGGTTCCCTCTATGCCCACTTTCTGGAGACTTTTTATCATAAATGGGTGTTGAATTTTGTCAAAAGCTTTTTCTGCATCTATTGAGATGATCATACGGTTTTTATTCTTCAGTTTGGTAATATGGTGTATCACGTTGATTGATCTGCGTATATTGAAGAATCCTTGCATCCCTGGGCTAAATCCCGCTTTGTCATGGTGTATGATCCTTTTAATGTGTTGTTGGATTCTGTTTGCTAGTATTTTGTTGAGGATTTTTGCATCTATATTCATCAGTGATATTGGTCTGTAATTTTCTTTTTTTGTAGTATCTTTGTCTGGTTTTGGTATCAAGGTGATGGTGGTCTCATAGAATGAGTTTGGGAGAGTTCCTTCTTTTGCAATTTTTTTGGAAGAGTGAGAAGGATGGGTGTTAGCTCTTCTCTAAATGTTTGATAGAATTCACCTGTGAAGCCATCTGGTCCAGTACTTTTGTTTGTTGGAATATTTTTAATCACACTTTCAATTTCGTTACTTGTGATTGGTCTCTTCATATTTTCCATTTCTTCCGGATTCAGTCTTGGAAGGTTATACCTTTCTAAGAATTTATCCATTTCTTCCAGGTTGTCCATTTTATTGACATAGAGTTGCTTGTAGTAGGCTCTTAGGATGCTTTGTATTTCTGTGCTGTCTGTTGTAACTTCTCCCTTTTCATTTCTAATTTTATTGATTTGAGTCCTCTCCCTCTTTTTCTTCTTGAGTCTGGCTAGTGGTTTATCAATTTTATTTATCTTCTCAAAGAACCAGCTTTTAGTTTTATTGATCTTTGCTATTGTTTTCTTTGTTTCTATTTCATTTATTTCTGCCTTGATCTTTATGATTTCTTTCCTTCTACTAACTTTGGGTTTTATTTGTTCTTCTTTCTCTAGTTCCTTTAGGTGTAAGGTTAGATTGTTTATTTGAGATTTTTCTTGTTTCTTGAGGTAGGCTTGTATTGCTATAAACTTCCCTCTTAGAACTGCTTTTGCTGCATCCTGTAGGTTTTGGATCATCGTGTTTCTGTTGTATTTTGTTTCTAGGTGTTTTTTGATTTCCTCAGTGATCTCTTGGTTATTTAGTAACATATTGTTTAGCCTTCATGTGTTTGTGTTTTTTACGTTTTTTTCCCTGTAATTGATTTCTAATCTCATAGCGTTGTGGTCAGAAAGGATGCTTCATATGATTTCAATTTTCTTAAATTTACTGAGGCTGGATTTGTGACCCAAGATGTGATCTATCCTGGAGATTGTTCCGTGTGCACTTGAGAAGAAAGTGTAATCTGCTGGTTTTGGATGGAATGTCCTATAAATGTCAATGAAATCTATCTGGTCTATTGTGTCATTTAAAGCTTGCGTTTCCTTATTAATTTTCTGTTTGGATGATCTGTCCATTGGTGTAAGTGAGGTGTTAAAGTCCCCCACTATTACTATGTTACTGTCGATTTCCTCTTTTATAGCTGTTAGCAGTTGCTTTATGCATTGACGTTCTCCTATGTTGGGTGCATATATATTTATAATTGTTATATCTTCTTCTTGGATTGATCCCTTGATCATTATGTAGTGTCCTTCCTTGTCTCTTGTAGCATTCTTTATTTTAAAGTCTATTTTATCTGATATGAGTACTGTTACTCCAGCTTTCTTTTGATTTCCATTGACATGGAATAGCTTTTTCCATCCCCTCACTTTCAGTCTGTATGCGTCCCTAGGTCTGAAGTGGGTCTCTTGTAGACAGCATATATGTGGGTCTTGTTTTTGTGTCCATTCAGCGAGCCTGTGTCTTTTGTTTGGAGCATTTACTCCATTCACGTTTAAGGTAATTATCGATATGTATGTTCTTATTACCATTTTCTTAATTGTTATGGTTTTGTTTTTGTAGGTCCTTTTCTTCTCTTGTGTTTCCCAGTTAGAGAAGTTCCTTTAGCATTTGTTGTAGAGCTGGTTTGGTGGTGCTGAATTCTCTTAACTTTTGTTTGTGTGTAAAGCTTTTGATTTCTCCATCGAATCTGAATGAGATCCTTGCCAGGTAGAGTAATCTTGTTGTAGGTTCTTCCCTTTCATCACTTTAAATGTAGCATGCCACTCCCTTCTGGCTTGTAGAGTTTCTGCTAAGAAATCATCTGTTAACATTATGGGAGTTCCCTTGTATGTTATTTGTTGTTTTTCCCTTGTTGCTTTCAATAATTTTTCTTTGCCTTTAATTTTTGTCAATCTGATTACTATGTGTCTTGGTATGTTTCTCCTTGGGTTTATCCTGTCTGGGACTCTCTGTGCTGCCTGGACATGGGTGGTTATTTCCTTTCCCATGTTAGGGAAGTTTTCGACTATAATCTCTTCAGGTATTTTCTCAGGTCCTTTCTCTCTCTCTTCTCCTTCTGGGACCTCTATAATGTGAACGTTGTTGCATTTAATGTTGTCCCAGAGGTCTCTTAGGCTGTCTTCATTTCTTTTCATTCTTTTTTCTCTATTCTGTTCTGCAGCAGTGAATTCCACCATTCTGTCTTCCAGGTCACTTATCCGTTCTTCTGCCTCAGTTATTCTGCTATTGATTACTTCTAGTGTATTTTTCATTTCAGTTATTGTATTGTTCATCTCTGTTTGTTTGTTCTTTAATTCTTCTAGGTGTTTGTTCTTTAATTCTTCTAGGTCTTTGTTAAACATTTCTTGCATCTTCTCGATCTTTGCCTCCATTCTTTTTCCGAGGTACTGGATCATCTTCACTATCATTATTCTGAATTCTTTTTCTGGAAGGCTGCCCATCTCCACTTCATTTAGTTGTTTTTCTCAGGTTTTCTCTTGTTCCTTCATCTGGTACAAAGTCCTCTGCCTTTTCATTTTGTCTATCTTTCTGTGAATGTGGTTTTCCTTCCACTGGCTGCAGAACTGTAGTTCTTCTTGCTTCTGCTGTCTGCCCTCTGGTGGATGAGGCTATCTAAGAGGCTTGTGCAAGCTTCTTGATTGGAGGGACTGGTGGTGGGTAGAGCTGACTGTTGCTCTGGTGGGCAGAGCTCAGTAAAACTTTAATCTGCTTGTCTGCTGATGGGTGGGGCTGGGTTCCCTCCCTGTTGGTTGTTTGCCCTGAGGTGAGCCAACACTGGAGCCTATCTGGGCTCTTTGGTGGGGCTAATGGCAGACTCTGGGAGGGTTCACGCCAAGGAGTACTTCCCAAAACTTCTGCTGCCAGTGTCCTTGTCCTCACAGTGAGCCACCGCCACCCCCCACCTCCGCAGGAGACCCTCCAACACTAGCAGGTAGGTCTGGTTCAGTCTCCCCTAGGGAGTCTCCTTCCCCTGGGTCCTGATGCACACACCGCTTTGTGTGTGCCCTCCAAGAGTGGAGTCTCTGTTTCCCCCAGTCCTGTCAAAGTCCTGCAATCAAATCCCTCTAGCCTTCAAAGTCTGATTCTCTAGGAATTCCTCCTCCTGTTGCTGGAACCCCAGTTTGGGAAGCCTGATGTGGGGCTCAGAACCTTCACTCCAGTGGGTGGACTTCTGTGGTATAAGTGTTCTCCAGTTTGTGAGTTGCCCACCCAGCAGTTATGGGATTTGATTTTATTGTGATTGCGCCCCTTCTACCATTTCATTGTGGCTTCTCCTTTGTCTTTGGATGTGGGGTATATTTTTTGGTGAGTTCCAGTGTCTTCCAGTCGATGATTGTTCAGCAGTTAGTTGTGATTCCAGTGCTCTCGCAAGAGGGAGTTAGCGCATGTCCTTCTACTCTGTCATCTTGAACCAATATCCTGCTTTTATTTTTTAAATTAAAATATTTGTATTTTATATTGGACTATAGTTGATCTACAATGTTGTGTTAATTTCAGGTGTACAGCAAAGTGAATCAGTTATACATATATCTAGATCTATTCTTTTTCAAATTCTTTTCCCATTTAGGTTATTACAAAATATTGAGCAGAGTTCCCTGTACTATACAGTAGGTCCTTGTTGGTTATCTATTTTGTTTATTTATTTTTTTATTAATTAATTTATTTTTGACTGTGTTGGGTCTTCGTTACTGTGTGCAGGCTTTCTCTAGTTGCGGCGAGCAGGGGCTACTCTTCGTTGTGGTGCACGGGCTTCTCATTGCGGTGGCTTCTCTTGTTGCAGAGCACGGGCTCTAGAGTGCAGGCTCAGTAGTTGTGGTGCATGGCTTAGTTGCTCTGCGGCATGTGGGATCTTCCCGGACCAGGGATCAAACCCCTGTCCCCTGCCTTGGCAGGCGGATTCTTAACCACTGCACCACCAGGGAAGTCCCTGGCTATCTATTTTAAATATAGTGGTTTGTATATGTCAATCCCAAACTCCCAATTTATCCCTCCCCCTCCACCTTTCCCCTTTGGTAACCATAAGTTTGTTTTCTATGTCTGAGTCTGTTTCTGTTTTGTAAATAAGTTCATTTGTATCATTATTTTCAGATTCCACATATAAGCAATATCATATGATATTTGTCTTTCTCTGATTTACTTCACTTAGTATGATAATCTCCAGGTCCATCCATGTTGCTGCAAATGGCATTATTTCATTGTTTTTAATGGCTGAGTAATATTCCACTGTGTGTATGTGTCACATCTTCTTTGTCCATTCATCTATTGATGGACATTTAGGTTGCTTCCGTGTCTTGGCTATTGTAAACAGCACTGCAATGAACATTGGGGTGCATGTATCCTTTTGAACCAGAACTCCAGATATATGCCCAGGAGTGGGATTGCTGGATCCTATAACTTCTTTATATAAAATGTTTTACCAAACAAATAGCTGGATGTGTTCTCTACATGACTGCTTTAGTTGCTCAACTGGTAAACATCCAGTGGGCTTACTAGTTCATAAATGTGGCTTTGGAAGTGCCAGGAGGGTAGCAACTCTTTATAAGAGATGCTTGCATTCCTGGGCAATTATATACTTAATCGCTTTGAAATTAAGCTTAGAATGTCTACAATGAGTAACTAAAATATCCATTTCTGCAGAGAAGTTTTGATAAGAATAACATGCATTTTTAAGCATTTATTTAACAAATAATTTTATTCTTAAAAATGTCTACGTGCAATCAGAGCTTTAGAAGTACTAAGAAACATAAAAATGACTGATCTGAGTACAAGAACCTTGACAAACTGCAGATGAAATACTATATATAGCTGCAGTATATGAATAAATAAAATGCATCCATATTTTATCAATTACTATAAGATCTGCTGGTTTCTTTTATCTCTGTTATGTCAGTTTTTATATTTTCATCTTTATTCAATTGTATGCTTCTGTATTTTCAGGGTTTTCTTTTTCCTGGTAAAACCAACCAGAAATTTGTCTACCTAATTAGCTTTTCTTTAATTTACTTGGCAATTTTTTGATTTATTTAGCATTCTGTTTTATTTAATTCACTCATTTCTGTTTTTATTTCATCTTAATTCTTTTCTCTTGCATAATTTGATTTCTTATTTACTTGTGATTTTCATGACTACTTGTGTCAAATCTTAGTTTAGTTCTTTATCCTATTTTTGCTTAATAATAAGGCAATTAAAGCTATATTTGACTCAGAACATTGGAACCAGCCTGTGAATTTTTTTGAGTAATGTATTTATTGTAATAATGTAACTTTTTCCCTAAATGAAAACATGTTCATTATCAAAATGCAAACACATACATGTATATACAGGAGAAAAGTGACATTTGTTCTTTTTGCATTCCTTTTCCATAATACCCTTTCCTCATCCAGGGATAAACACTGTTAATGATTTGGTACACTATATCCTTCCCAACCCATTTCTATACATTTACCAACATATGTGTTTGTGTGCATTTATATTTATATACATTAGATATGTATACACATGTATATGGCTTACACATTATAAGTATCATATTACAAATATTGTTCTGTAAGTTGATTTCCCTTTTAATATATCATAGATATGTATTAATGGCCAATTGCCCTCACATGTTGTTTTACCAGTTTACATTACCTCCAAGAGGTATGCTTTCTAATACTTTATCCAACAGCAAAGGGGAACTGTCTTTTCCAATTTTTACAAAATTGATATATAAAGAGACACATTATTATTTTATATTAATGTACACTTCTTTGATTATTAGTGAGGCTAGGGTAGTTTCATTTATTTATTAACTACTAAGACTTCTTTAAATTGCTTGCCAATATTCTTTGCTTGATTTTCTATTAGGTGGTCTTTACCTGATTTATTGGACTAGCTCTCATTATTTTCTAAGTGGTTGATAAATAATGTTTCATTTCCCATTGAACCCAAGAATTATAGAAAATTTTATGTTTCCAAGCAGTTGAATAACTATTTTGTTTGAAATGTTATTTCTTTTAAATCTTTTTTTTTTTTTTGCACTGAGGTTAGGAATATAACCTGCAAAATATCTGCTTTATGGAATTTACTGAGGTTTACTTCATGGTCTAATATATAGTCATTTAAAAATATTTACATAGACATTGATAAAGGTTTATTTTCTTTTGCATATTAGGTAGTATATATTTATTAAATTAATCATATTGCTTATGTATACAGATCCTCTACATCCTTAGGATTTTTTTTGCCTGAATATAAGAATGATCAGTTAAAATTTTCCAGTATTATTTTGTCTTGTCATTTTATTATTGTATTTTTAAACAGTTTTTGTTTCGTATTTTTTAATGTACTGTTATTTAGCACAAGTGTTTTATGACTACCATATCTTCATTTTAAATCGCATATTTATTATAAAATGACCCTTTTTGTCCTACTTAATTTTTTTTTTGGCTTCACCTGGCTTATTTTTTTGTTGTTGTTCTTTTCTTAAAGTTTTAAACATTTTATAATTTTTTTTACTATTTTATCCCAGTAGTATAAGAGTGTTTGTTTTTTAAATAAAGCACTTAACTCATAAATATTTGTTGTTATACCTGCTGGGTTTGCTCGTATTTTTGCTATGTTATTTTACGTTTTTTTCTTATGATTCCTTTGTTTATTTTTCTTTTGTTACATAAACTTGAATCTTGCTTTTATCGTTTCCAGGGATTTGGAAAACAATATATTTTATAAATTCTAAGAAATATTTTTAACATTTTAGTACTTCTAGAATTAAAATGCATCTAATAATTGATGATATGCTGTAGTTTAATTGGCAGCATTTTTTTCTTTCTTTGTGGTACATAAAAAAATGTTTCTTGGGCTTCCCTGGTGGTGCAGTGGTTGAGAATCTGCCTGCCGATGCAGGGGACATGGGTTTGAGCCCTGGTCTGGGAGGATCCCACATGCCGCGGAGCAACTGGGCCCATGAGCCACAACTACTGAGCCTGAGCGTCTGGAGCCTGTGCTCCGCAACAAGAGAGGCCGCGATAGTGAGAGGCCCGTGCACCGCGATGAAGAGTGGCCCCCACTCGCCGCAACTGGAGAAAGCCCTCACACAGAAACGAAGACCCAACACAGCCAAAAATAAAAATAATAAATAAATAATAAATTAAAAAAATTAAAAAAAAGTTTCTTACTTTAGATTAAATGAAAAACAATGCGTCATATTTTAATTTTTTTAACCTTAATTTTTTCAAAAGAGTTGGAAAATATTTCTCTGAGTCAAGAGTAAAATGCCACTTTAAACAATCCCTCTCTATTTAAAAGCAAGAAACTTTTTTAAAAGGCATTTACTTCTTTGATCCAATTATTTCCTTATCTGGAGCCTTATGCTTGTATTATGGCTATTCAAGGATTGTTTTTAAGAATGACTGTTATGAAATATAGATCAATGGAACAGGATAGAAAGCCCAGAGATAAACCCACACACATATGGTCACCTTATCTTTGATAAAGGAGGCAAGAATATACAATGGAGAAAAGTCAGCCTCTTCAATAAGTGGTGCTGGGAAAACTGGACAGCTATATGTAAAAGAATGAAATTAGGACACTCCCTAACACCATACACAAAAATAAACTCAAAATGGATTAACGACCTAAATGTAAGGCCAGACACTATCAGACCCTTAGAGGAAAACATAGGCAGAACACTCCATGACATAAATCACAGCAAGATCTTTTTTGACCCATCTCCTAGAGAAATGGAAATAAAAACAAAAATAAACAAATGGGACCTAATGAAATTTAAAAGCTTTTGCACAGCAAAGGAAACCATACAAAAGACGAAAAGACAACCCTCAGAATGGGAGAAAATATTTGCAAATGAAGCAACTGACAAAGGATTAATCTCCAAAATATACAAGCAGCTCATGCAGCTCAATATCAAAAAAACTAACAACCCAATCCAAAATTGGGCCGAAGACCTAAATAGACATTTCTCCAAAGAAGATATACAGATTGCCAACAAACACATGAAAGGATGCTCAACATCACTAATCATTAGAGAAATGTAAATCCAAACTACAATGAGGTATCACCTCACACCGGTCAGAATGGCCATCATCAAAAAATCTACAAACAACAAATGCTGGAGAGGGTGTGGAGAAAAGGGAACCCTCTTGCACTGTTGGTGTGAATGTAAATGGATACAGCCACTATGGAGAACAGTATGGAGGTTCCTTAAAGATCTAAAAATAGAACTAACATATGACCCAGCAATCCCACTACTGGGCATATACCCTGAGAAAACCATAATTCCAAAAGAGTCATGTACCACAGTGTTCATTGCAGCTCTATTTACAATAGCCAGGACATGGAAGCAACCTAAGTGTCCATCAGCAGATGAATGGATAAAGAAGATGTGGCACATATATACAATGGAATATTACTCAGCCATAAAAAGAAATGAAATTGAGTTATTTGTAGTGAGGTGGATGGACCTAGAGTCTGTCATACAGAGGGAAGTAAGTCAGAAAGAGGAAAACAAATACTGTATGCTAATATATGGAATCTAAAAAAAAAATGGTTCTAACAAACCTAGGGGCAGGACAGGAATAAAGACGCAGACATGGAGAATGGACTTGAGGACACGGGGAGGGGGAAGGGTAAGCTGGGACGAAGTGAGAGAGTGGCATGGACATATATACACTACCAAATGTAAAATAGATAGCTAGTGGAAAGCTGCCGCATAGCAAAGGAAGATCAGCTCGGTGCTTTGTGTCTACCTAGAGGGGTGGGATAGGGAGGGTGAGTGGGAGATGCAAGAGGGAAGAGATATGGGGATGTGTGTATATGTATAGCTGATTCACTTTGTTATATAGCAGAAACTAACACACCATTGTAAAGCAATTATACTCCAAAAAAATGTTAAAAAACAAAATAATAGTATGCTAAAAGTAGATTGTTGAGATATAGACATAAATTAAGCTAATAGACTTTATGGTTTTGAAGTTTGTGTATTTAGGCTACTCATATACCCTTGCATAATAAAATAGCAGCATTGTTAAAAAAAAAGAATGTCTGTTATATCTTCTAAGAATGACTGTCTTCTAAGAATGACTGTTGACGATTACATGCAGTTTCACAACCGAATCCATAAAAACAATTTACACTAATTTTTGGTTTAACAGGTTTGATGTTCCCTGTTGATCCTTTTGTAATACAATTTACCTATTCTTGAGCTCTTTATTTTCCTTATCTCTCAACTTATGGAGTTCATTTTCAAGCAAGTTTTTCAAAAGTGCATATATAAGGAATGTATTTTTTGAGGCTTTCCATATGTGAGTCGACCTTTTGTTGTCTACACATACATATATGTCAACTATGAATGATATGAAATAACTGGGTCATATTCCTTTTCCCTCCAATTTATTAGATATTTAGCTGTTGTCTTCTAGCATTTTGTATTGCAGAAAAGAACTCTAAATTCAGCTTGCTTTTTGTTCCTTTGTTGGTAATTTGTTTTTCATGCCTGAGTGTTTGTAGGATTTTCTTTATACCTAATATTTTAAAAAGAATGAGCAAGAATGATATTTCTAGGGATGTAGTGAACCCTTTAAACCTGAAGATATTGGTTACCTTTCCAACATCTACTTCTTTCTCTCCCTTTCTTAACATAATGCCATATTTCCCAGACATTTGATTTGAGTAGATTATTGATTTCAGACCTTACTTTCTTTTTTAATATAAGCATTTGATACTCTAAATTTCCATCTAAGCATTTTTTTAGCTGTATTCCACAAGTATTGATTTGTCGTGTTTTTATTTTTATTTAATTCAAAATATTTTCTAATTTCCTTTGTGATTTCCTATTTAATCCATAAGATATTTAAAAGGTTTTTTTGTTTAATTTCCCAATATTTTACCACTTCAAGTAAAATGTAGAACCTTACAACCATATGTGTCCCTTTATCTTTCCCCTGACCTTTATGCTATAGTTGTCATATGTTTTACATCTACATATATTGAAACCTCACCAGATGTTATAATTTTTGCTTTCAGGAGTCATACCTTTAAAAAAGAATTTAAGAGGAGAAACACAATCTATTATATCTTCCCAGGTATTTATCATTTTTATTGGTCTTTCTTCACTGATGAAGTTCTATTTTTTTCCTAGTATCATTTTCATTTGGCCTCAGGAACTGCCTTTAGTATTTATTGTAGAACAAGTCTGCTGGGGATGTATTCTTTTAGTTTCCCTTCATGTAAGAATGTATTTCTTTAGCATTCATTCTTGAATGATATTTCTGGACATAGAATTTTGTGTTGTTGCTTCTTTTCTTTTAGCACTTTAAAAATGTTCCATTGTCTTACCTCTAAGTTGTCTGATAAGAAATCTGCATTCCTTTTAATGAATCGTTGTTTCCTTGTACGTCATATGTTGTTTTCCTTTAGCTGCTTTCAAGGTTTTTTCTCCATCTTTGGTTGCAGAAGTTTGATTATGATGTGTCTGGGTGTTGTGCTCTTTGGTTTATTCTGTTTGGCATTCATAGAGCTTCCTGAATTTGTAAAATTATTTGTACAATTATGAAATTGTAAAAACCAGGTTTGGGAAGTTTTTCACCATTATTTCTTAGAATATGTATTTCTTTGAATATATATTTTTTTCATTAACCTCCTTTACCTCTCCTTCTGTTACTCCAATGATACAGCTGTTAGATCTTTAGGTATTGTTCCATAGTCTCTGAGCCTCTCTTGATTTTAAAAAACATCTTTCTCTCTGTTCTTTATATTGGATAATATTTATTGTCTATCTTCAAATTCACTGACTATTTCGTCTATCATCTCCATTTTGCTGTTTGGTCTATCCAGGAATTTTTAAAGTTCAGATATTTTATTTTCAGCTTTAAAATTTAAATTTGATTTTTTTGTGGTTTCTATTTTTCTGCTGAGAACTTTCATCTTTCCATTCATATCAAATATGTTTATCTTTATTTCACTGAGTATAGCTATAATCGCTGCTTTAAGTCTTTAATATTTCCATTATCTGGATCATTGCAAAGTTGGCATCTGTTGAGAATGGATGACATTTAAAACATTCTCTGTATGTTGTGTAATTTTCTACTTTATCTGGACATTTTGAACCTTTTGTTGTGCAGCCTCTGGATCCTGTTATAATTCTCTGGAGAAATTTGATTTATTTTGTCTAGCAAGTAATTAACCCAGTTAGATTCAGACCGCAAGTTTTACCTCACTGCAAAAGCAGGGGATGATTCTACTCTCATTCTGGTTTATTAAGCCTTTGCTATGCTTCTTTTGGTCTGTCCCTCATATGTGCCACTCAGGGTTAGGTTGAGACTTGCCAGTAGATTGACTTGTACTTCAATTCTCAAAGCTTTTAATCTGCTTCTTTGTGTCTCTACTGTGCGTGTACAACTCAAGGGTGATGATGAGCCCAGGACTTCTGTGGATTCATGCAGAGAATTAGGGGTTCCTTTTCTCCAGTTCTCTTCTCTTTGGAATTCCTCCCACACTTTCTGAATCTCAGGGTTCTCTTTCTTGGTTTCTCTGGCCAGAAAATTGAGGTTTATCTCAGAGTTTTAGTCATCCATATGCTGCCACTGCAATGCAGATCTGTAACTGGGACCCACCCTCAGGGCAAAGGTGCCAGAAAAAAGAGATCAAAGGAGATTTTTTCCCCACACTTTTTGGACCACAGGACCCCTTTCTCTTGATTCCTCTGGCCAGAAAGATGGATTTTCTACCTGAGTTTTAGTTTTCATATTGGTGCCTCTTCACAGCCCCACAACTGGAGACTGCCTTGAGAGCAATACTGTAAAAATAAAGAAAGAGAAAAGAACAGAAAATCTCACCTCTCTATGAATCACTTCTCCAAGTTTTGACTCCTTTTTAAAAATTCCTCCTGCTTTTGTTTACTTTTAAGTCCTCAGTATTTTGTCCAGTATTTTTAGTTACAATCAGTAGGAAATGTTTTAGTGGACTTACTCTATCTTGGCTGGAACCAGAAGCACCCTCATTGTGGTATTAATTTACATTTCCCAGATAATAGGAAAGTTGAGTATCTTTTCTTCTCCTCCTTTTTTTGTTATTCAATAATGAAGTATTTTTTAGTATTTTGCCTAATTTTCTATTATGTTGTCTTTTTCTTATTGATTAGTAAGAGTTCTTTATGTATTAAAAATATGAGTCCGTTTTGGGTTCATGTATCATGAATATCTTCTCCCACTATGTAGGCTGACTTCTACTCTGTTCATGGTCTCTTTTGATAAATAGAATGTCTTAATTTTGATATAATACTATGTGTCTTTTTTTCATGGCAAGTGCTTTTTATGTCCTGTTTAAGAAATCATTGCCAGTTCGAAGATGTTCTCCTATGTTTTCCTCTGGAAAGGCTTATTGTTTTACCTTTCACATTTAGATATACTGTGTGTCTGGATTGTTTAAAAATAAAGAATGTTGTAAGAGTTAAATACACTTTTTTCCATATGGCTATCTAATTTATCCAGTAAATTAGTTAAAAAGACCATCCTTTCCTCATTGAACTGCAATGTGGAATGATAGATATTATTTAGTTAGTACTTTTACTTGGAGATAATTTTGTCTAATATAAGCAGACTGTGGGAAAATGTCATTTCTATTGAAGATTTTTTAGTAGAGGTGGGTAACTGAATATGAAAAAACTTATCACTCTTCTTAAACGGAATAGAATTTGAAAAGCTTATAATATTTGTTAACCCAGTCTTACAGTTCTGTGGGAAGGTATAGCATAATTTTGATAGCTGTTTCTAAAGGTCTTTAAAGGCTTAAATAAACTATTTCTACTCCAACCATATATCTTTATTTCAAATATTTTATCCTATTTCCAGACCATATGCCACATGCATCCCTGTGAATTTGGTGCATAAACAGAACATTTATGTGGATAAGAGGTGAGAAAGGAAATGAGAAAATAAATAGGCTATACACGTGTATGCCTGGGGGTCTGAAAAGTCAGATTTATTACCTGGAGTGGAAGCTCTGAGGGATTTATTCCCATGTTCTGAATCATAAACTGGCCAGTGAATGGAGTCATTAAGGATGGGAAATATATTTGTGACAAATCACCAGCACTTGGCCTTCCTGCTAGTGATAAGGTCCATTCAGGAAGCAGAACCTGCTTGGATGAATCCTTGGAGCAGTGGCAACAGAAATCAGCAATGCTCATCACTATCATAAATGTTTGACTTAAGAATTGCTGGGTTCTTGGGCCCAAAAGCAGTACATTGAAGTGAAATTGCAGCTTAGACAAGTGTGGTAGATGCAATTATACAGTGCTTGGGTTTGAACTGCTTCTGCCCAAAGTTGATTTATTTAGTGTTGATGCCATATTTGGATTTTCTCACATTTTCAGTTTTGTTCAAACAGGCTTGGCATTTAATTTGGAGAGTACTTAGTAACTCCCTGGGTCCTATTTATTGCCACTTAAAAATTATAATCTAGATAATTTTCACTCAGAAAGAGATGTTTTTGATCTGAGAGGAAAAAATAGCAAAATTGGTAATCTGGAGTAGGGGATTTGCTTACATAATTCCTAGCCTGGTGGCTTTAACTTTAATTTTGCTCATGGTAAACTGGGTCTCCTGAAACTCATTTTGTTATGTGGGTTAGAAAATTTTGATATTTAATGCCAAACTTATTGCAATAATTATATCATATATTATCATTTTACTGTCTCATTTTATTTGAGACAGATAGAATGATATCCCAGAATTGGACTTTACTTTTTCCAATATGCCTTGTCTAAGATCTGGCTACTGTATGTTCATTTTTCTGTTTCACCTCCACTCCATAAGTGTAAGAGACCCTATAGCAAATAATCACTAATTGGGAATTAATTGGTGAGGTCAATCTGAATTAATGAAACATCTAAATTACACAATTAAAAAATATGTAGTTACTTTCTTTGGTAAGCAGTCTAGGTCAATTGAACTTCTGACTCTGAGAGTAAAGGAAATCTGGAATGCGTGGCAGAAGAATGAGTTGATGAATCTCAATTACAGCCTTGGGCCTAGTGGCACTATCAAAGACCTTAGCTCATTCCACTAACCCTTCTGTCTTAAGTTTTTTATTAGAGACTGCAGCTGGCCACCACCTTGACTATTTCGTGACAGAGTGCACCTTGTTTGGGCAGAAGCACATCTGGGCGGTGCAAGGGGTGTACTGTAGCACATACTGCTTTGTGCCTTGTGTCACATCTCCTTGGCTCACTTGACTTTGGCTGTGGTGGACATTTCCCATGCATGCTGCCAACTTCCCGTCTCAACCACCCCCGAGACTTTCAGTTGTTCTGCTTTCTCTGAAGCTTCAGGAGGTTGCTTATTCCATCCAGAGGTTCAGTGGCGTTAACTCCCCTGATAGAGTTAACCAATGTGGATGGGAGTTGGTAGATAAATACTTCAGCCTCTGTCCTTCAGAATGATAATTATAATACACTATTCTATATGGTTTTGGAGAGGATCCCCAATAGTATTGAGCCTCAGATGTCCGCAGAGATAACCAGCTCAATAAAATACCCTTTATTGGCTTTTCCTCTTTCTTACATCTCACTCTTCCTACTCCCACATTCCTGCTTCTAGGAATCACTCCTAAATAAACTGCCTTCTAATCCTTGTTTCAGGCTCCACTTGTTTCAATTTACCAATGAATCATGAATATTTTCTTATGTCGTTAGCCTGAAAAATTTAAAAAATATCTACTGACTGACTGTTTATTGGTTTAATGAATGGCCAATGGTCATAAAAAATGCTTAACTTAACTTTTTTTCAGAGAATTTCTTCATAATAGTGAAAATATAAAACTTCAGCCAACTTTAAGTGGAATTATTAAAAACCACACATTACTGGGGCTCAAATGAATGAAATTTTTTTAGAAACAGTATTTTCAGTGTCAAAAGGCAAATAAGCTGATTTTCTACACCTGAGGGCATGAATTTTTTCTGGTTATTTATTATTCATCTGTAATTTTTTGGCTTTCAAAGATTCAGCTGATTCTCAGGCTCTATTTTATTCTAGGCCCTTATAAATGTTTTCCCCACTGTTTGAGGGGACAGGTTATTACTCCTGTATTATTCTCTGTGGGAACAAAGTTTCCTGCAGTCTACTGAGAATTACTATTTAGTTGATGGTATTTTCACTTCTGCCTGGGTCTTGCTTCATAGTGCCAAGCTGAAAATTACCCCTCAGCTTGAAGTCATCTGTTTAAGAATTTGATATTCCCAGAAAAATTGTCCCTATACCACTCTTTCCCTCCTCCTTTCATCCTAGGTCCCCTTTCTGCATTTCCACTTTAGAGATTAGAGTCTGTCAGTTTCAACAAACTTTGGTGTTCAAACTTTATAGCACAAGGCAGTGTTCTTTTGATTACATGTTCCAGGTCCTTTCTCCTCTCCATAAATCTAGGATTTTACACTCCCTCTCCAGCACGCCCTTTTACATAGATTTCAGTCTTTGTTCAGTGAGATTTATTCCAAATTTGTGTGCTTCATATAGACGTTCTTCAACATATATGAATGTCAGGTGGAATTCTAAATGTAAGAAAATAGCTTCAGTAACTATGTAAGTTAGAGACTAGTCAGGAAAAAGAAATTAGAGCAGATAGTTTAATGAAAGGAATTGAATAGTGGGGATGAAATTACAAAGGTGCTAAAAGAGCCCAAAGAGCAAATTGGCGAAGCATCCCCAGCGCTGAAGGGACAATGGAAAAGATAGTGTTAGCGGAGCTCAGGAGCCAGGGTCACCCTGGGGGGCTGGGATCATGGCAGGGGCTGGCCAGCAACAGCTGGGGCCATGATAAGACACAGCCACTGCTGGATATGCCACTCATATTCTGCTTTCAGAATATGAGAGAGAGAGAGAGAGAGAGAATGAATGAGCAAGGGAAAAATACATTGCTTTCTCTCTCTCCAGTCTTTTGCCAGGGCCTCCCACTGGTTGAATCTAACCAGAAGCCTGGGAAATGTAATTTGCACGGTTCAAACCACCATGATACAGAGCAGAGCAAGGGAAAAGTGGGGAGTGGATTGAAAAAAAATACACAGTAATGGTAATGACTTTGCTGAGGCTACGCCAGCCATAGATGTTGTTACCAAAAGGGTAACAAGTGTTGTTCACTGTGGATGCGACAGGAAATAAAATGAACAACCCCTGCACTTACAAAGATTGTAGTCTAACAGGAGAGTCAGGTTACTAAGATCTGTAATAAATTGCGTTTTCTGTAAATATATAATTTATATTATATATTACATCATTAGTATACATTATATTGTTATATAAATATAATAATATAAAACATAAAATATATGTTATTGTATATTTCTTATAAATAACGTAGTGTGAGAAGGTTTAGCTGGGAGGCATAATCTCCTGTGGCAGTCAGGGAAGGCTTTCTGGAGGAAGTAGCAGATAAGGATAAGAGTTAGAAACAGAAAGTGAAGGGTGCAAGAGAAGGAGGAAATGAATCAGACCGAGGTACAGGGTGTACACTGTGGCTTGGAGGGGGAAGAGAAGAAAGGCTGTGACAGAACAATGGCGATGGGGGGGAGCAAGGGATGTTGCTGGAAGTGGAGCTGGGGAGGAAGGCTGGACCAGGTCACAAAGGCCTTTGAAGGTCACGTTGAGGATTTTAGTCCTTATCCTAAAGGCCATCGGAGGTTACTGAGGGACTTAATTAGGATTGTTATTTAATTAGATAACAATCAGATTTATGGTTTAGAAAGGTCGTTCCAGACTGGTGGTGGGGACGGCAGATAGGATGCTGTGCTGTAGCTCAGGCGAAAGAGGATGTTGCTCTGGACCAGTGTAGCGAACGCAGATGGGGGAAAGCTCTAGAGATATTTGGAAGGCTGAAACAACAGTGCTTTGATTGGCAACTGATCGGCTACATGGATGAAAGCGAGAGGAGAGAAGGATTACATTTGGACCTCTGGATGGAGAGCAGTGCCAGTAGGGCACTTAGTTGGTCCAGGGGCTTGCTGTCAGGAAGCCTGCCCACCTATATCTGGAAGGCTGAATCATGGCCTGTGTTTCTCGTTGCTCCCTTGGAAGTAGGATCCTATGAAAGGTCTCAGAGGATTTTAAATTGGGGGGGGGAGGGGCGGTGCTCAGCTCTCAGGACTGTTTGCCGATTTCATCTGTGATTTCCTGTGGAGCCCAGCCATTCTAATAGTGTTGCTTCTGTGAACTGTTCCCAACAACTGGAGAAAACAGCTTATTGTAAAGACAAACAAATAAAAAGTGGCTTTCACTTTGTGATTATTGTTAAAAGATAAATATATTTGCAGGAGGAGCCATCATTTGTAACCCTATCCCGAATCCTGTTCAAAACCGTGTCGTTGTCCTGTAGCCTGAATTATTTTTTTAGCAGGCACCTTTCTATAGCTTGAATTTTTGCTGTAAAGACTGAAGAAAACATTTAGCAAATAGAAGTCACTGCGCTCTGCAGCAAAACCCTTCATCATGCTTTGCATCTCTCCCCAGACTCAGAGGCACTGAGAGAGATAGAACATGCCTCAAGATGGAGCCCTTGAACCACAAAGTTTTGAAGTAAAAGTCAGCGAATGTGTAAACTTGCCAGGTTCAAGCAAACTTGGAGCAGCAGGTCAACACTGGCTGAAATTCCAGTGCGGAAAGCAGAAGGTGGGGAGGAACTGTGTCCCCCGGTCCCCAAAGATTTCACGGGGCCAGACAGGTCTTAGCGACAGGCTTCTGTGGTGATTCTCAGATTTGGGCTCCATCAACTTCCAGGGTTAAAGGGTTAAATCAACAGGATAAATCACTTTATTTGTAGAAAGAAATAATAATTTGTATATTCCACTAACAAAGTATACATTCCCCTCTTCTTAAGCCCATCTGAAATGGTGGAAACACAACTCGGAAACTTTATAATCTTCTTCGAGCCCTAATAAGCTCTTATTCTGAAACACAAAGGGGGCCTCTACTGCAATACCCAAATGAATGAGATGCTCCGTTCAGTGGGGGAGTCTCTCCAAAAGAGGAAGGCAGCACAGTGTAGCGGGAAGGAGAAGAGCTAGGGTCTCAGCATCCGCCACGTTTAAGCCCCTTCCTAGCTATGTGCCCTTAGGCCAGCTTCTTTACCAATAAAAGCTGTTCCAGGCTCTGAAGGATTAGAGATCATGTATTAAAGTGCCTTCTGCTTGTGCCTACCAATACAGTACCTACTAACGTTTACTGTCAGAGCATCCGTCTGTGGGCTGTGCACTGACCAAAGCATCACGTTTTTATAGAGGTGCTAGTCACACTGTAAACATGATGCATATGAAGGCAGGTGAGCCCCAGGGCAGCAGAATATGCCCCCTCCTAATCAACCCACACTGACCCACCCAGCCAGGTGCTTATTAGGGCTAACACACGGGCAGGCACCATCTACTGCGCATGTTTGCAAGGCTGTTCCTTGCCCTGACTGTACCTACTCCCCCCAGCCCATAGGAACCTGATGCAGCTGCCCCTCCTGCTTTGGTGGGGGAGGTACAGGGCACAGGCTGGTATTACCAGGGTGCACATGGCCCAGGTGACCAGGTAAGAGTGGGGATTCCGGGACAGCAGCTCAGACTGTGTAGCGTCTTTGCCTGATTCGTCACAGGCCTTTTGTGCTCTAGCCAATGGCTTAAAAAGGATCCATGCAACTGCCATTGGGACAACTTTCAGCAGGACGACAGTTCCCCTTCTCAGCTTCGCCCCCTCACTCCCTGTCCCTGTCTCTCTTCAATAAGTGGGCCATGGGCCGCATAAAGGGTCGTGTGCCACACTTTCTCTGGCCCAGCTGTGTAAGTTTGCTCAACTTGGCTATTACCAAGAGACATGGGGTCCATCATATTATCTGTAACATAGACTCTGGTGATATCCACACTTGTTAATTACGCTTAGTAGTGCTTCGTACACTTTTAAAATATTGTTATCCCTCCGTTCTTACTTCTCATATCCTTTCACTTTATCCTCCTTTCCCCCAAATAACCCTCTTTACTTTTTTCCCTTTCTTGCAGAGAACTCTCATTCTCTTCCCATAACCTTTCCTTCTATCTTCCTTCTATCTTCTCCCTTCCTTCTATCTTCTTTTCATATCTCATGTCAGTTTCTAACCTCCCGCCCATGTTTCTTTTCTTCTCCATGTTTCTTCTCCTTTCATTTCTTGCTCATTTTCTTTCCCTTTCTCCATGCCTTCCTTCCCACCAGGTTTTTTCTCTTTCAGCTTTATTCCCTCCTCCGAACCCTCACAGGAACCCCCTCCATTTTTTTCTTTATTCAATCATTCCACTTCTTCCAGTGACACTGGAGTCAGAGAATTCTGGGAAATGAAAGGTCACAGTGCTGGGAGTCCATCTGCTATAAGCCAGGTCCTGCGAATGTTCATTTCACTTTGTATCCTGAGGATAAAAAATAATGGAGTCCAGAGAAGTCACCATCATGGATCTAGATATATAGACAGAGGGTAAATTCCCCTGGATTTGAAGGTGAACTTAGATCTTGCCCCGGTCAAGTTTATGGTTTATTTCTCCTTGAAATTATGATAACAATGGAGTCATGGAGTGTCTTTAGGGCTGGTCTAATACTCTTGACTTTTTTGAGGGTCAGAGTCTCCCTTGAGAATCTGCTGGAACTTCTGGACCTTCTTCTCAGGTAAATGCACATGAACTTGAAGTTTTACTTACAATGTTAAGAAATCCCTTAAAACCCATTCATGGGCTCTCTAGGAGCCTTTTGGTTGGGGATGTACAATATAAATTCAGACTCCAAAGGAGGTATTGTATGCTTCGCCAGGCAATTGATGTGATAAGTTATTAGGCTGTAAACTGAGGCAGAATTTCTCACTTCAATAACAAAGCTGAAGACTATGGTGGGAATTTTCTAGATTGAGGGGATATTGGTCAGGTCTGTCTGCCCTATGAGTTTCCTGCTCTCAGTGAAGACAGGAGCCTTCACCTTTCAGAGTCTCTCCTTTCCTGGCCATTTGGAAGCCTGGATGTTTTAACTGCATAAACTGCCATCTGGGGCCTGAGCAATGAGCAGAATGGAATACTCATCATGACATCTGTTCCTTTCTACAGCTTCCTGCTTTAGTCAGCTTCAGATTAATATCTAATTTTTGGGAGGAGTGGAATAAAGAGGTCACTTTTTTTGTCCAAACTTTCTGACTCAAGGTGATTTTTTCCACATGAAAAATAAATGTGGGAGGGAAGAATCCCATTTATCCACTTTGGAAAATAATTTATTCCAGAAGTCTGAACTCTGGGGTACTTTTTATTTAATCAGTATGGCCCCATGAATTATCATCTTGTGGTTTTATTTTAGTGGTGGTACTTATGTTTTGCTTGTATCCTTATTGTAAATTTAGTGTTTTCCAATGAATTAGTTTCCTTCTTCTCTCAGCTCATTAGGTCTTCCAAGATTATAAGCAGAATCAGATTTGCAAGAGCAATTTACTTCTTTGTTTCACTAGGTATTGTTTGGAATGGCTTTTCTTCAATGAATTTACTTAACAGGTATTATGAGCAATTTTTGTGTGAAATACTGGTTCAAGAGAGAGGGAGTTAAAGAGAACAACACAAGAGCCTTGCTATACCTAGGGTGTGTGTATGGGGGGGATTACTGGGAAGAGGAGAAAGTCACCAATTCTAGAGACTGGTCTCCATGCTGGCAGATAGAGATGGGATGTGCCCAGTCCAAAGGGACTGGGTGAAATCTAGAAGTTCTGGGAAAGCTCAGTTTTACAGCTGGAGACACCCAGAATGTTAGACTGATGGTTACACAGGTAACTCCTGACTCACTTGGTGGCAGAGATTCTCATTTGTCTCCAACTGGGAATTGTAGTAGGACTGGGTAAAGGTCTCCCAGGCTCACACTGAGCAGTGCTGAAGTAGGCAGAAAGTGACCGTGGCTAATGCCACTAGAGCCTTGGGGAATAGTGGAGGAGGAGGAGCAGGTGTGCGGGAAAATTGTAAGTTGCACAGAGCACATTTTCTTAAAATTTGCAAGTGATAGATTTTTCATGCTTCCCCAAGAGGAATATAATATTCTAGAACTTTTCATAATTGCCCTCAGTTATTGTCATCAAAACAATTATAGTTTTCTCCTTGTAACTGTCTACTAACGCGGCATGTTGTCTTAGTGGATCAGTTGTGCTTAAATCCTGATTGCAAATGCCAGTGTCATGTGAATCATTCTGAATACAGAAAGCAGTGCGGAGAAAGACCTTCTCAGTTAACAACAGAACTCTAGGGTCTGAGACTTTTGGAGAAAGTGATTTTCAGATTTCAGACTAACAAATATGCTATCATGTCTTTAGGAGGTTGTTGGTTCTGATGGAATATTTCTCTTTAGAAGTTGTCTCAGTAATGGGTACCTATCTTTGGGGCAGGAGAAAGGAATAAGGATAGACCTTCTCATTACAATAATAATCTTTAAAAGTTGCAACAAAGTTGATCCCAAGTTTATGAAGCATTTGAAGAAGAGATGGTCTTATTTTAGCAGAAGAAATAGGAGCGAAAGCCTATGGACAAAGAAGGAGAAATGGGAAAGCATGATTGAAAATCATTTGGATCTGGCTAAAGTGATCAGATATCCCTGTGTAAATCTCTTTTCCAGGACCATCTTCTTCCTAGGATCACGGGGTCAGATTACAATGAAGGATTCTGGTTTAAATTCTCACCAGGGTTTCTGAGCCTTCCTGACTCTTCTCTTCTTCAACTTGTACCATGTTTTCTCATATAAATGTGTTTTTCTGTCTACAGAGTAAGAAATACCAAAAGACCAAGTGTCACCACTTCTCCTGAATGTCAAGAAAACTCAAGTTTGTTAGAAACAACAATGGAATAGCAAGATCCCCCTTCTCTTCCCCTCCTCGTCCAATCAGTTTCTCTACTGCTTTGCCCCTGAAGCAAGAAACCCTAACAGGGATTCCAGAGGACAGTTCTCAGCAGGACACTTCACCAGTCACTCTTACCTACAGAATTTCCCTCCATGAGCAGTACCCCCTCCCCCCACTTCTTCATGTCTGCAACAGTGTGTAGACCTAGCAACAGCAGTTTCCACAAATTTTTTGTATTAGAGGCGATAACTAGTGTGAGCATATAATTTATTGTCCAAACTGGAACATGTGTGTTTTTTTTAACCTAGACATTGGGAGAATATTTTTTTTAAGTTTTATTTGACATAACTGTATATTCACATGCAGTTGTAAGAAATAATACAAAGAGATCCTTTACACCCTTCACCTAGTTTCCTCCAGTGGTAACGTCTGGCATAACTATAGTACAATATCACAACCAGAAAATTGCCATTGATACAATCTGCCTACTTTATTCAGATTTCACCAGTTTTACATGCATTCCTGTATGCGTGTGTGTGTGTGTGTGTTTTATTCTATGCAATTTTATCACATGTGTAAAATACTGTGACCACAGTCAAGATAGGGAAGAGTTCCATCACAAGGATCCCTCATATTGCCCTTTTATAATCACATTCACATTCTTCTTAGACCCACCTTCCCTCAAACCCTGGCAACTACTAATCTGTTCTCCATCTCTATAATTTTGCCATTTCAAAACTGTTATATAAATGGAACCATACACGATATAGCCTTTTGGGGTTGCCTTTTTTTCTCAGCATAATTTCCTTGAGACCCATTCAACTTACAGCAAATATTAGTCATTTTTTCCTTTTTATATCATTCCATGGTTTGGATGTACCACATTTTGTTTATCCATTAATCAGTCGATGAACACTGGGTTGTTTCCAGTTTGGGGCTATTATGATTAAAGATGCTATGGTTATTTGCATACAAGTTTTGTGTGGACATAAATTTTCATTTCTCTGAGATAAATGCCCAAGAAAGTAATATTTAATGTCTAGGTTGTATAGTAAGCACATGTTTAGTTTTTAAAGAAACTACCACACTGTTTTCCAGAGTGACTGTACTATTCTACATTCCCATCAGCAGTATATGAGTGATCCAGTTTCTCTGCCTTGTTGCCAACTTTCATATTATCACTATTCTTTAAATTTTTACCATTTTTATAAATGTGTAGTGGTATGCTACACAATCCTGCTTACAGAGCAATGGTTTTGTGGTTGCCCTGTGGAGAGTGGGATCAATTTCCCAACCAAAATTGGTTCAAGGACTTCCCTGGTTGTCCAGTGGCTAAGACTCTGCTCCCAATGCAGGGGGCCTGGATTCAATCCCTGGCCAGGGAACTAGATCCCCTATGCCACAACTAAGAGTTCACATGTCACAACTAAAAGAGCCCGCATGCTGCAATGAAGATCCTTCGTGCCGCAACTAAGACCAAGCACAGGCAAATAAATAAACAAATAAATTTTAAAAATTTAAAAAAATTCGTTCAGATGTAGAGACTGATGATAGCACACACAGTAGGAGGGTATGAAAAGAGGGAATTATTCATATAATGGGAATTTTTTTGGAAAAGAGCAGGGCAGATACCCAAGCCAGTGTGGACTGGCTTTAGTGAAGGGAGGGGCAAGTGTCTTTTGATTTTATTTTGATTGGGGAGTGGGGCTAGGGTGATGATTCCCATGTGTGGGCAGGGGTTTTCATAGTTTGACCTTTCCTGGAAGTGCCAAGGGAGCGAAGGCCCGGGCTTTTTTATCAGCTTGCCCAGATGTAGGGCAAAAGCTGAAAGGGGTTAGGTGGAGCTTGAAAGCTGTCAGCAGTCAAATATCAAAAATGGATTCAGACGCTTCATTAAACTTGCTCTTGAAATGTTGTCAAAGATTAGTTGGGCATATTTGTGTAGATATATTTCTGGTTTCTCTATGCTGTTCCATTGACCCATGTGTCTATTCCTCTGCCAGTAACACACTGTCTTGACTACTATAGCTATATAGTAAGCCTTAGCATGGGGTAGAGTGGTCTACCCACTTTATTCTTCTTCTTCAAGATTGTTTTAGCTATTACAGATTCTGTGTCATTTCATATAAACTTAGAATATGCTTCTCTATGTCTACAAAAATCCCTGCTGGAAATTTGATAAATATTGCATTAATCTATAGATCAGTTTAGGGAGAATTCACATTTTTACTATGCTGAGTCTTCCAACCCATGAACATAAGTCATTACTTCTATTTAGTTCTTTGATATCTTTCCTCAGCATTTTGTAATTTTCAGGATACAGATGTTGTATGTATTTTGTTAGATTTATACCTAAGTATTTCATTTTCTTTGGTGAATTATAAATGGTATTATATTTTAAATTTCACTTTCCACATATTTGTTGCATGTTTGTTGTTAGTATGTAAAATTGAGATTAATTTCAGTGTGTTGATTTTGTATCCTGAGACTTTGATAAACTCACTTACTATTTCAAGGAGTTTTTATTTTGTCAATTCTTTGGAATTTTCTACACAGACAATAAGTCATCATAAGGGCAGTTTTATTTTTTCCTTTCCAATCTGTATGCTTTTTATTCTTTTTGCTTGCCTTATTGTATTGGCTAAAACTTCCAGAACCATGCTGAATAAGAGTGGTAAAAGTGGACATCCTTGCCTTGTTCCTAAACTATACAAAGTGAAATATTAAAAAAGAGTACAAATAAGTCAAACTAAAAACCTTAAAAATATTCAAGTAACCTACTAGAAAGCTGGAGATGAGAAACAGAGGAATGAGAAACACAGGAAATAAACAAAAACCAAAGAATAAAATGGCTGTATAAGCCATAACATGTCAATAATTACCTTAAATGTAAATAGTCTAAATTCATCAATTAAAAAACAGAGACTGGCAGAGTGGATTAACAAACCTGTGATTCAACTGTATGCTGTCTACAAGAAACTCACTTCAAATACAGTGACATAGGTAGGTTGAAAGTAAAAAGACAGAAAAAGGTGTGGCATGCAAATATTAACAACAGCAAAAGAGCAGGAGTAGATATATTAAATATCAGGTAAAATAGATTTCAAAGCAAAGAATTGTCTCATGTAGTCATGTGTGAGATGCATGGGCAGTGTACAGAGTTCTCACTTTACCATGTGGTTAAATGTGAAAGATAGCAACTCTTTCCAGATGCAATGTAACAGACACATCCCTTTCAAGGACAGCCTTCAGCTTGCTCTAAAACAAAGTTCTTTTTGACTCCATCAACTAGAAATTGCTAACCCTGGTCTCAGGTGGTGTATTTGAAGCTGTTGCATCTGCAGGTTAGTTAGTGTATCAGTTACTTGTGTTGTTAAAGTTGACAGGTCACCAGCTCAAAGGGTCAATAGGAAATGTGAGAAAGTATGGGTTAACTATAAGTGAAACACATGTGAGAAATGGAGTCTGAGCAGTCCTTCTGTAGAGCATAGAGAAAACAGTCAGAAAGCTCCTGCTACAGTAGTTTTGTTATTTATGTTAAGATGTAAATCTACAACTATTTGCTTGTTTTTCTGTTTGTTAAGGCCTTTTTTATTTTGCAAAGAGACCCTCTCTACAGCAATGAATTTTCAATGAGCAATTATACTCCAATAAAGATGTAAAAAAAAATTAAAATAAAATAAAATACATAATACTGAAATGTAGATGTACGTAGCATTGGCATTAAAAGGTATGTGAAAATGAAAAAAAAAGGTACAAACTACTAGGTATAAAATAAGTAAGTTACAAGGATGTAATGTACAACACAGGGAATATAGTCAACATTTTATAATAACTTTGCTTGGAGTATAAGCTATACAAATATTGAATTACTATGGTGTACACCTGAAACTAATGTAACATTGTAAGTCAACTATACTTCAGTAAAAAATAAGTAAATAAAAAAAAAAGAAACTTGATGTTTTGGAAATAATTAGTGAATTTCTATTTCTCAAAAAAAAAAAAAATGCTGGTGAATGTAACCTGCACAAAAATGTTTGTCTGCATTTACCTTCCAATCAGAAGTCATAGTGATATTACTGACTATGTGAAAACCAGAAGACCCAAATCTGTTTAAAAAACATCACCATTTATTTCAAAAGTTAGCTGCAGAAGTTGAATTTGCATAGCATTCTGTGAAGCATGGCTTTGCAGTTAGATCAAATGATGATTTCTCTGAATTAATTTCATTCATTTTCAATTCCATGTTTTCCCATGCATGTACAAAGAGCGAAGTGATAGCTGTTAATGGGTTGGCTCCCTTAGCAGAAAAAGATCTTTGCAGTTAAATGATGCCAGTTTTATATCAGTGACACTAGATGCTTCAAATAGAAAATTGGTTAATTTCAGTAATGGCTTAATTTTTTCATCAATGTTATGCAATCAAAGTATAGTTTTTGGAAGGTCATTTTGTTACAGTTAAAACATCTGACTCTAATAATGCTTACTTATACATTCAGTTTAAAAATCCAACATTGAAGATAAAGTTATTTTGTTGTGATGATAATACAAATACAAATTTAGGTGGAATATAATTATCTTGGCAAAAACAATGTTCTTACTAAATTAAGAAACCTATGGAGCAGAAATGCACTTGGAATTGGCTGTGGAGCATATGTAATTCATCACTGCATCTAAACTGTGATACTCTACCAATTGAAATAGAAGCTATAGTTGTCAATATTTGCAAATGTATTTACATATATATATACACATTTAGAATAATTGAATTGTAAACTTTTGTGACACGATGTGGAACATGAAAAAGAATTTGGAATGGCAGTATATGATTCTCTTCTTGTTTCCAGTCATGACTCATATTTTTTAAATGTTTGAGCCTTTATAGTAGTATGTTGTTAATTAACTCAAGGTCCTACAGAGTATTGACTATTATTGTAAATAAGTCCTTTAAATTTAGGTTGCTTTTTGTTCAAAATCATTTGGAAATCTTTAATCAAAGTACTCAAGAAATGGAGTATCAAAAATTCACCTTTTGAAGCTTTTAGCAAATTGCAATTATGAAAACAAAGCTTGTCTATAGGAAGAAATCAAAATTCATGATTTAGCAGATTATATGATGAGAGCCCAAACTGTGCACGGGATTTAATTTTGACATTCTACAACTGCACTTTGTAATATCTTGACTTGATACATCTCTTATTTTTAACTAGACCTTATAATCTGTACTGCAGTAGAATAAACTTGAGAAGGCCTTGATTTTGCAGTGTTTAAATTTGGTGAACCATTCAAAAGAATCATAAATACAGCGAACTTATTTAATGAGTTTTATTTTGTAAAAATATTTGTTGAAGGACCCTAAATGGAAGCAAAAAGACATTACTTTTCAAAATATTTATACATTTTTCAGTAAAAGAATTAGAATTGAGAATACTCTCTAATTAACAGAATTTGCTCTACACTTAGATACCTTAACATCTGTAAGGAGACTATTTTTTCAATTAAAAATATTATAGTCTTCAGAAAAGAAAAATTGAAGTTATTCAAAATTTCAAATTTATTGGCTATAAACTACAGCTTTGAAGAATATTGCATGCAATTTTACCAATTCCTATTTAAAAAATACATTTTCAGAAAATATCAGTAACGTATTAGAAACAGATATCACTAATAAACTAATTAAAGTGCATGAGTATATACCAAGTATAATTATTTTATTTATGTATTTTTTAATTTTGGAAAATCATTCTGAAAAGTCTTTTACATGGAAATAATTTTACTTTTTAAAAGAATTTCATATTTGAAAATATTTTAAATGTAAAAATTTTATACCAATTATACCAATGAAATTAGTCCAATTTGTTTGTCAATAAATACATATCTTAGAAAAGCATGCAACTGTATTTCTTCAAATGTTTAATTCTTCAAAATATTTTACTTTGGAAATTAAAACATTTAAAACGACTCCACTGAAGCTTCTGCTGTTACAGTTACCAGTAACCATCATGTTGCTAAAAACGAAGGACATTTTAAAGTCCTCATCTTACTTGACATTTTTTGTCAGCTTTTCACATTGTCGACTATTTCCCTCTTCTCAAAATGCTCTTTTTGCTTGGTTTCTCTGAGGTACACCATAACTCTCTGGTACACACACTCAGTCTTTTGTGACGGGCTTTCTTCATCTTTCCCATCATTAAATGCTGAAATACATCTTTCATTCTAGGTGGTCCTTGAACTACCATGGCTTCAAGTAACATAAAAATCTTCCATTCTCAACTATATATCTCAAATCAGATCACTCTTTTGAGCTTCAGACTTAATTATACAGTCGCCTAGAGGCAAAGGTTGTCAAACTATCTCTGTAAAGGGCTAGATAGTAAATATTTAAAAATTTTTGATCCAATTGATCTATGTCAAATTAATCAACTCTGCCATTGTAGTGCAAAAGCAGCCATAGAAAATATGTAAATAAATGAGCATGGCTGTGTTCCAGTAAAACTTTATTTATTAAAACAAAGGCATTGAGCTATTCAACATTGTCCTGGAAGTTCTAGCCAGAGCTACTTAGACAAGAAAAAGAAATTAAAAGCATCCAAATTTGTAAGGAAGAAGTAAAACTATCTTTATTTGCAGATGACATTATTCTACATGTAGAAAATCCCAAAGAATCCATAAGAAAGCTATTAGAGCTAATAAATGAATTCAGGAAAGTTACAGGTTACAAAATCAACACACACACAAAAGTTGTGTTTCTAAACATTAGCAATGAACAATCCAGTATGGAAATTAAGAAAACAATTTCATTTGTAATAGCATCCAAAAGTATAAAATACCTAGGAATAAATTTAACCAAGGAGGGGAAAGACTTGTACATTGAAACTTATAAAGCATTGCTGAAAGAAATTAAGGAAAACTTAAATAAATGGAAAGATATTTTGTGTTCATGGATTGGAACACAATATTTCAAGATGTCAATACTATCCAAAGTGATTTACAGATTCAACACAATTCCTGTCAAAATTCCAGCAGCTTATTTTTGTGTGTGTGTGCAGAAATGGAAAAGCTGATTCTCAGATTCATATGGCATTCTAAGGGTCCCAGAATACCCAAAACAATCTTGAAAAAGAATCAAGTTGGAGGACTCACACTTCCAGATTTCAAAACTTACTACAAAGCTACAGCATTCAAAACAAAGTGGTACTGGCATAAAGATAGACATATAGACCAATGGAATAGAATTGAGACCGCAGAAATAAATCCTTACATGTATGGCCAATGGATTCTTGACAAAGATGTCAATTCCATTGAATGGGGGAAGAATTGTCTCGTCAATAAATGGTGCTAGGAAAATTGGATTTCCCCTGTACAAAAGAATGAAGTTGGATCCCTTCTTCACACCATTTACAAAATTTTTTTTAATAAATTTATTTATTTATTTATTTTGGCTGCATTGGGTCTTCGTTGCTGCGTGTGGGCTTTCTCTAGTTGTGGCGAGCAGGGGCTACTCTTCGTTGTGGTGCACGGGCTTCTCAGTGCGGTGGCTTCTCTTGTTGAGGAGCGTGGGCTCTAGGCATATGGGGTTCAGTAGTTGTGGCATGCAGGCTCAGTAATTGTGGCGCATGGGCTTAGTTGCTCCATGGCATGTGGGATCTTCCTGGACCAGGGATCGAACCCATGTGCCCTGCATTGACAGGTGGATTCTTAACCACTGCACCACCAGGGAAGTCCCATTTACAAAAATTAAGTATGCTCAATGATCTAAATATAAGAGCTAAAACCCTAAAACACTTAGAAGAATGCATAGGGGAAAAGGTTTATGACCTTGGATTTGGCAATGGATTCTTAGATATGACACCAAAAGCACAAGCAACAGAAGAAAAAACAGATCAATTGGACTTCATCAAAATTGAAAACTTTTGTTCATTAAATGCTACTCTTAAGAGAGGGTGAAGACAATCCACAGAATGGCAGAAAAATATTTGAAAATCATATCTAATAAGAGTGTAATATCCTGAATATGTTAAAAACTCCTAAAACTCCTCAACAAAAAGACAAACAACCCAATTAAACATGCATAAAGGATTTGAAAAAAAAACTCTGCAAAGAAGATATACAAATTGCCGATAAGTACATGAAAAGATACTCAACATCATTAGTCAATAAAGGAAGTGCAAATCAAAGCCAGAAATGAGATATGACTTTACACCTACTAGAATGGCTATAATAATTTATTTTTCATTTTGAAAATTTAAGTATAGTTGGTGTACAATATTACATAAGTTACAGGTGTACAACATAATGATTCACAATTTTTAAAAGTTATATTCTACTTATAGTTACTACAAAATACTGGCTATATTCCCTGTGTTGTACAATACATCCTTATGGCTTACTTGTTTATTGCATAATAGTTTGTACCTCTTAATCGCCTACCCCTATCTTGTCCCCCCTTCCCCCTCCCCACTGGTAACTACTAGTTTGTTCTCTACATCTGTGAGTCTGCTTCTTTTTTGTTATATTCACTAGTTTGTTTTACTTTTTAGATTCCACATATAAGTGATATCATACAATATTTGTCCTCTCTGTCTGACTTATTTCACTTAATACCCTCCAAGTCCATCCATGTTGTTGTAAATGGCAATATTTCATTCTTTTTTATGGAGAATGGATATAATAATTTAAAAAAATAATGGAAAATAAAAAATGTTGGAGAGAATGTAGAGAAATTGGAACACTTGTACTCTCCTGATGGGAATGTAAAATGGTGCAGTCACTATGAAAACAGTTTGGTGGTTCCTCAGAAAGTTAAACATAGAATTACTGTATGACCCAGCAATTCCACTCTTAGGTATATAGCCAAAGGAATTGGAAACAGAAACTCAAACAGATACGTGTATGTCAAAGTTATTACAGCATTATTCAGAATAACCCAAAAGTGGAAACAACCTAAGTGTTTATTAACAGTGAATGGGTAAATAAAATGTGGTATATACATACAATGGAATATTATTCAGCCTTAGAAAGGAATTAAGTTCTTTTTTTCAATTTTAAAATAAAATAGTTTATTAGTTGTGTTAAGCAATATTTTATTACTTAAAATATTATTTATTTTCAAATATTTTATCTAAGAAATTCAAAGCACTTGACAACTGATGCTGGTAACATCTATGCAATTGGCATTGCTACCATGTTTATACAGTTTCTGAAAATGAGGAAGAAAAATTTATTCTGGTTTTCAGCGGTGGAAAATTTTAAAAATCCAGAATTACTGAGACAAAATTTACTGACTAAGGTAGCCCTAAGAGCTGAAATAGAATCATTCCCCAGGTACTTCATCTTTCATAATCTGTTACTGAAGAGATTCAGAATCTGTTCCAGTATAGAAATAGGGACTAACGGCTTCTATAAAAGAATCATTAAAAGTATAGAGAAGAGATCTATCATTCACATTATAAAAAGGAAACCACACTCAACTCAGTCCAGAAAAATGCCAGTCTTACTGGGTTTTACTACTGGCAGAAGTTGACTGTCTTAGGACGCAATGCAACATAACTGCTGTCAACATATCGCCCAGTTGCCCAGAATATACCCTGACCTACAGGCTGATTCCACCATTTCCTAGGAAGACTATCTTAACACATGCCCAATGTCCATTTAGTTTTGTTTTCCAATTCTACTTCCCAGTAATGCCTGCCAGAATTAAATCTCATAGAACCTAGGATAGCAAGGCAGAGATGAAATCTCCTTGGGTTATAACAAAGGTTTGGTTTTTTTCTTTCTATATTGCATACTTTTTCTGTCCTCAGAGACTATAAGCCCAGGATGTGCTGCTTCAAGATCTAGAATCACATCTATTTGTAATGGCTTGATAATTTGGCCTAAGCCAGAATATTGGGGAGGAATACTGAATCCATATTTCTTTAATCAAAATGAAGAATTCAGGGTATTTTAGGTTTTGATACCTGTGGTGCTTCCAATACAGGGGGCACGGGTTCGATCCCTGGTCAGGGAACTAAGATCCCATATGCCAATAAATAAATAAATAAATAAATAAATAAATAAAGACACACAGTGAGCCAAATTTTTCCTATAGGTCATAGTCTGTCAACGCCTGGCCTAGATAACATTTGTACTTGGATATCTGACAGGAATCTTAAAACTGAATTTATAATTGTCCTGCATAAATCTGTAGATTTCTAGTCTTTCCCATCTCAGTTAAAGATGCCATCATTTTCTTGGTTGTTCATTTTAGAAACTTGAACATTATCCTTTACACTTTCTTCTCCTTTAATTCTTACACCTAAGTCCTGTTGATTCTATACTCTTACACATTTTCTAAATTTCTTCATTTCTTTCCATCTCTACTTCACCATGCTAGACCAACTCACCCTCCTCCTACCTGGACTTCTGCAATTGTCTTTATACTAGTCATCCTGTTTCCTCTCTTGACCATCTCTAATTCATCGGTGGCAGAAACTACCAGTTGTCTTCCAACATCCACTCTCTTTCTTCCAAAGTAATAGACTTCTTAGCTGGGCACAGAGCCATCTAGGGAAAAAACCCTCACTTTCCCAAACTCCTTTGCAGCTAGATGTGGCCATTGGGCTAAGTTCTTGTTAACAAAGTAAAATGGTAGTGACATATAGAATTTCCAGGTGCCCTTCTTGTTGGTTGAGATGTGGCTTTGGTGCTGCACAATCTTGGACAATGCTGGTAAGGGCAATAATGTTGGGATGGCAGAAGAAGAAGATAGATGGAGCCTGGGTTCCTAATGACTTTTAGGGGCAATATCGAATTCCGCCCAGACTTTATCTTACTTACGCCATTGTTATTTTGAGTCTGTGTTACACTTAGCCAAAACTATAATCTAATGAAAGCACCATCTTCCACATAATAGCTAGAGTGATCATCTAAAAACAGAAATCTTGTCAGATCAATTCCTAATTTTATTTAAAACCCTTCTGTAGCTGCCCATCAATGAATGGGTGAATACAAAAATTCTTAATATTGCTCACAAGACTCTGTGCAATCCAGCCCCTGCTCGTTTCTTTAGCTTCCTTTTGCACCTTAAGGCTCCAAGCCTCCAAGCATGCTGGCTTAATTTCAGTTAGGTCTTTCCTAATCAAAGTGTTTCTTAAATATCCTGTTTTCTTTGCTTAGAATGCTCTTTCTCTCTTTTTCTGCCTGTCCCACTCCTACTCATCTATCAAGTCTCAAACATCATTTCCTTAAGAAAGCCTTGATCATTCCCCACCCTGCCCCATTCTCCCAAACTAGGTAAGGGTGTTCCCTGTTTTATTCACTACAAATACTCCTCCCCCTTTTTGTTAATACTTGTCTCAATTGCAATTTAAATTGTTACTAAATAATTAACAGTAATTCAAATAGTCCCATACTGGATTTTCAGATTTATAAGTCCATCTTATTCACTCCAGCACCTGGCACAGTACCTGGCACATGGTAAGCAGCCCAGTGTAATAACTGCTATTTGGTAGACACTAAGTAGATAGTACTAATTATTATTACTGGAGTATAAGGACTACTTCTACCTTGATTAAAGCTACCTCCTGAGACAAATGGCTTAGTGACAGCTTTTAAAAGAATATGAATCCAAGGTTACTGAAAATTAAAAAGAGGTATGCTATTCACCTAAGGTCAATAAGTTAAAATTGGTTTTTATTTACCGTTCATCAAACTCAAAAGATATTTTAGCTCAAAGGAAATTTTATAGTTAAAAGTGGTTAGTGGATATCTTCCATAAAGTATGTAATTTGGAATGAACAGCAGGAGGAAGGGAAATATTTTAGATAGGTTTAAAGTAAAAGAGTGCAAAGAATAAAAGAAATATCTTATTTGGGAGTCATAGGGAGGAAAGTGCTTTAATCTAAGATATTTAGTGCCTTTCTATTATGATTGGCACTAGATTAGCTACTACATTCTTTTCTTAAATTAATACTTAAATGTACATGCATACAGGTATTATATAAGTGCTTGCCTGGAAAATGTGTCTACATATATGGTTCCTGAATAAATAATCATAGTAGAAATAAACTCCTTAATAACGAAAACTTCATGTACAAATAATTAAAAATATTGATGAATATCTACATTATACCAGTGGAACACCAGTGCAGTGCTAATTGAGATATATGCATATAATGAATACAGATAAACATTAAAGGAATGTCCTTCAAAGGAAGGAGCAAGTAGCATCATGAACTACACTTATATTTAAGTTTTTCCTCCCAGGGATTTTATTTTTCTACAATCATTGCCTTCAACCATGCTGTATTGAATATCTTTTGCATCCCTTAATGACACCTTGGGTAGATTCCAAAGATTTCTCGTTGCTTCTGGCTACTAAAACTCAGTTCAATCTAGTTAATGCTATGCATGCTGAAGTGTTCAGGAGTAACGTATACTGATGTCTGTAGCTTTGAAATACATCCAAAAAATAAGATGAATTGATAAATGATAGAGGGATAAAGAGAAGGAGAGATATGAGATAAAGCAAACATAGCATCAAGGTGGTGAGTACCTCGGTGTTTAATGCAGCATTCTTTCAATTTTTCTGTTTGTTTAAAAATATTCATAATAAAATGTTGGGGAAAAAGGCCCCTTTCCTCCACCCTTCCCCCCAAACCCCCATTTATTCTCAATTTAAAGCATCAACTTCAAACTCAATTTAAGTCCCATCTCTTTCCTTCTCCCAGGGGCAGTTGACCCAGGGAACTGTGATTGCATGAGCTTATGAGATGTGGGGAGCAAGTGAGCCCAGAACCTCCTGCCTGGAAGACTTCAAAATAGGCCTGGTGGGCTCCCTTACCCTTGTAGTCAAGTTATGGTTAAGTATCCAAATATGGAATTCATCGTGAAAGAGGTCGGACTCCACAGTCCAGTGTTGGCTCAAAGTGAAATGGGAAGCAAGTGGAGCTGTAGACCCGACCGTGCTAAGCTTTCTGGAAGGCTGGGCTCCTTATTTAACATGGGGATATTTAATGCTGAAGCGATTAAATCCACCTACACCCATATTGACACCAGAAACACTCCACCAAAAAAACCCAACTTCAAATAAAAATACAACCCAGTCAAAAAATAACCTTAAATTTCCAGGGACAAAATCCTTTGGCTAGTTTCCCTTCTGATGAACATGAATTTCTTCTTTTGTATTACCACATGAAAAACAGAGTTCAGGAATTCAAAATGTGTACTGATTGACTAACACCTTTCAGGTTATTTTCCAAGACTGGCCCTTTCAATGTGATGAAGTAGCAAAGTGTCTTGGAAGGGCAAGTCTTCCTGTCTCGAGCTTCTTTCCTTTGTCTAGAGTCAACATGCCCCTCTGCCCCTTTCTACAAACCTACCTCACAGCCCCTGCCTATAACCTTCACAGTGACATATTCATTAAATTTTATTGACTGTTTTACAGACTGTTAATGAATATGTCGCTGTGAAGGTTAACTTTGTGTCAATCTGGCTAGGCTATGGTGCCCAGTTGTTTGGTCAAACACTAGTCTAGATGTTGCTGTGAAGGTATTTTGTAGCTGTGATGAACATTTCTAATCAGTTGACCTTAAGTAAAGGAAGTTGCCCTTGATAATGTGGATGGGCCTCATCCAATAAATTGAAGGCCTTAAGAGCAAAACTGAGGTTTCCTAGAGAAGAAGGAGTTCTGCCTCAAGGCTGGAACATAGAAATCCTGCCAGAGTTTCCAGCCTGCTGGCCCGCTCTATAGATTTCAGACTTGCCAACTCCCACAGTTGTGTGAGCCGATTCCTTAAAATAAATATTTCCCTCTTCCTCTTTCCCTTTTCCTTTCTCTCCCTCCACCTCTCTATCATTCTTTCATATTTTTGGCTGGTTGACATCTGCACCCCTTCCTACATCTGAGGATCCAAGCTTTGAGAGGCTCCTGAGAGAGGCAGACATCGACTCCAGCACTGACACACAGACATAGAAAACAACAGGTTCTTGAACTCTATGGTGACAACCACTACACAAACCCAAGACTCAGGTGCTCCCACTTGGGACTTCACCTCTGAAGTCAGTAGCTAATGACTAAGCCATGACAACTTAGACCAGGGCGTCACAAACTATCTGTGCTGAAGAGCCAGGTTTTTAAAATTTCCAACTTGTTGGGCACTGATAGTTTTATAATAGACCATAAAAATAAGTCACTAGAAAAAAAAGTAAGTCATTTCATAAAAATGAAAAAAGTCATAGCAACTACAACTCAATGATATATTATTAGGTTCTCAAGAGAGAAAATTACTCCATCAAAGTATTATGAAATTTCTAAATGCTTATTTTCAATTTCTGTACTTGTTGCAGATTGGTGACAAATATTTTGGAGACCCTCCGTGCATGGCAGTGGCTTAGACTTTATTCTTGGAGGGAGGCAGGGGCAGGGAACATGATGTTCAGCAACAGGGACAGTAGTGGAAGCATCTTAACCAAATTCTTCCTATGATATGACTTGGCTAATTTTTCGCTGCTGTTCCACTCTCCTCCATTTAATTCTGTCCATTCTCCAAGTTGGGCTCAGCCTTTCTTGTGGATTCTGTGAACTACCCAACATCCTTCTAATAAAAAATATCTAAACTAAAATTACCCACAACTGTTGTTGGTAGTTTGTAGTCACGAACCCTGAGACGCACAGGTGCTTACCTGTGAGATTTTTGAAAGGATTATGTGAGTTAATGGGAATAAAGTGCTTATTATATGGGTCTTAGAACCCAACAGGAGCTTGATAAGAAATGTAGTAGACAGACCCCATGGTGACCTCCAATGCTTTCCAGCCTCCTGGTGTCCATGCCTTTGTGCAATCTTCTCCTGTTGAGTGTGGGTAGGAACCTGTGACTTGCTTCTAATCAATAGAATATGACAAAGGTGATGGGATGTCGTTCCTGTGATTATGTTACATAAGAGTGTAGTAGGAGATTAAAAGCTTCCCACACCCCTTTCTTACAGTTTGCATGTAAAAGTGATAGTGATTCTGTCACCACTCATCGCTGGATGAAGGACTAGCATGACTTAAACTGGAAGAGAGTTAATATTGATAAGGCAGACCAATTACATCTATCAGAGACCATTTTGCATCCCATACACAGGGTGTATCTGATCCGGGTAGCAGAGGCAGTCATCTCTATGGTATAATTTAAGGGAGGAGACCAGAAACACCTCCTCTCTGGCCCTGTCTGCAGCATTCCTAATTCTCACATTGAAGCTTCATCTTTATAATCAAGGTTTTGCTAGATCCCAGTCAGGATATATGGAGCCCTAAAAGTAAGCCACAGATGATGCAAAACTATAGAATAAAAGTAGTACGTCTTTCTTGAGAATCCATTTTGCTCGAAGATGTGGGGAGAAACACATTCTCTGAACATTTAAACGGATATGCATATATTTCAGAGTGGAACTCAACTTTCACACTCATTTTAAAATTTCTGTTGAGGTATAATATGCATACAGATAAATGAATATGTCATAAGGGTACAGTTCCATGATGTTTCAAAAACTGAATATGTCCATGGCACCAGCACCCAGATCAAGAAACAGAATATTTCCAACAGCTCAGAAGCCTCTCTGTGCTTCTTCCAGATGCTACACTACAAGGATAACCACTATCCCTACATTTAACTTTATGTACATGGAATCATACTATGTGTGTAGTGTCTGGTTTCTTTTGCGCAACATAGTTTGTGAGATCCATCCATATTGTTGCATGTACTTGAAGGTCATTCATTCTCGTTGCTGTATAGTATCCCATTGTGTGGATAGACCACAATTTATCTATTCTGCTGTTAATGGTCATTTAAGCAGTTTGTATTTTGAAGTTATTATGAATAGTGCTGCTATGAATATTCTTGTATATATCTTTTGGTGGAAGTAAGCACCAAATGAGCTGGGTATATAATCAAGAGTGTAATTGTAAGATCATACAGTGGGCATATGTTCAACTTCAGTAGTCACTGTGAAACGACCTTCCATAGTAGTTATACCAAGTCCCATTTATTTCTAAAAAAAATTTAAAATAAGACTCTAAAGAAATTTCATCCTTAGGTTAATGTCTTGACTGTCCCTTTGGAAGATATCAGTTCATATTCTTTGACTTATTTCAAGATTTTGTACTGGGTGCCTGGGAAGGTGGCACCTATTTTTAGTCAAGTATACCATTGTTACTGGGGCAAATTTTCACAATTGCTTCTTTAAGAAATTATAATAAAAATCATTGCTACCTGTATTCGTTATCACTGCATAACAAGTTACCACAAACTTAGCAACATAAATGATGCACATTTATTATCTCACAGTTTCCATGCGTTGGGAGTCCAGCCACAACTTAACTGGGTATGATGCTGCAGGTCACCCACTGTCTGCCTTCAAGGTCTTGGTCAGGACTGAGTTCTCATCAGAAGCTCCACTGGGAAAAGATTTATTTCCAAGCTCCCTCAGATTGTTGGAAGAATTCATTTCCTTGCTGCTATAGCAGCATTTCCTTCCCAACGTTTTGCTGTTAGCTGGAAACTGCCCTCAGGTCCTAGAGACACACCTCCCTCCTAGTTCCCATGTGGACTTCTCACATGACTGCTTACTTCATCAGGATACTACTGCCCTCTTTTGAGTCCAAGACCACACCACCTCAACTGTGTCCTAGGGGTGAGGAAGCCACTGCCACCACTCTTGGCTCGAGGGCACACTTCCTCAGATATGATTCATGCCAACCAAAAAGAGACTCTGTGTTCTGCCTCTAAGTACCCACCAGAGTAGGGACCAGGCACTGGGACCCCTGCTACCACTACCACGGAGAAACCAAATGCCTCTACTGCTATGCTTGCCAAGAGGAGTGTGGTCTCCTTCTTATTTCTACTTTCCAGTCCCTACTAAGGTGCATCTATTGGCAGAAGCCAGGTCCCAAGAAGAAGAACCTGAGCTCTAAGACAGTATAGGAAAAATCATCTTTAGCTTTCTAAACTCCAGCCCTCAGTAAGGCATCTTATAAAGCATTGGTCCTCAAACTTGAGCATGCAGTAGAATCAACTGAGGGTATATTAAAACATAAATTATTTGGGCCCAGGTTTGGAGTTTCTGATTCAGTAGGTCTGGGGTGGGGGCCCGAGAGAATTTGCATTTCTAACAAGTTCCTGGGTAGTGATGATGTTGCTAGTCAGAGACCATATTTTGAGAACCACTGCTCTAGGGGAATTGGAATAGATTTGAGAAAGCTAATCTGCAATATATGTTACAATGTGCATAAGAATCACCTGCGTAGGGTTTGTTACACTAGCAGGTTTTCCAAAATACTGGGTCTATAGTGGAGGCCAGAGACATGCACTTTTTAAAAATTGAAGTGTAGTTGATTTACAATATTGTGTAAGTTTCAGGTGTACAGCATAGTGAATGAATATATACCTGTATATATTCATATATATATATATATTCCTTTTCAGATTCTTTTCCCTTATAGGTTATAAAATGTTGAGTATAGCTCTGGTTCTTCAGGGTATTTTTATATTGGTGGTCCATGGAGAACAAGTTGAGAAACATTGGCTTGGAGCAGTGGTTCTCACCCTTGGCTGCACATTACAATGCCTCAAAGAATATTAAAATGTACTGATGCCTTGGTTTCATTCTCTGAGGTTCTTATTGGTTGGGTGAGCCACACCCAGCAGAACTCTCTGAGTGATTCTATTGTGCAGCCAAGACTGAAAGCTACTGGCCTAGAAGAATCTGTTGACTAAGGTTACCTGAAGCTGGCAGGTTAAATTCACTTCTTTCCTAAGACTAGTCATATTGGAGGCCATTTTTAGAGGCTTAGACAGTCTGAAGTCATTCATCTGCATGGATTTCACTGCACAAAGAAGCATCAGGAGAGAGAGATAAGCTATTCTTTGCCTTGCTGAATTTTTAGTAATGGAAATATTTTCAGTCTCCTGGAAAACCATTTGAATCTTGGGATTTCCAGAGTCTTCAGAGGTTCATTGGTTTCATTTAATCATTTAAAATCTTTCAAAGTCTGCTAAGCACAGAAAAACTCCTTCAGGGAGCTTATAACTTTAAATAAATGAGCATGTTATTAACGAAACTTATAAACCTGTATTATAAACCATTAAAGAAAAGACAAAAGGCAAATAGAGGGCTTCCCTTCCCTGGTGGCGCAGTGGTTGGGAATCTGCCTGCCAATGCAGGGGACACGGGTTCGAGCCCTGGTCTGGGAAGATCCCACATGCCGCGGAGCGACTAGGCCCGTGAGCCACAATTGCTGAGCCTGCGCGTCTGGAGCCTGTGCTCCACAATAAGAGAGGCCGCAACAGTGAGAGGGCCGCGCACCGCGATGAAGAGTGGCCCCCGCTTGCCGCAACTAGAGAGAGCCCTCGCACAGAAAGGAAGACCCAACACAGCCAAAAATAAATAAATAAATAAATAAATAAATAAATAAATAAATAAATAAATAAAATTTTTAAAAAAAGGCAAATAGAGGGAGGAAGGAAGGATATCTATTTCCATATAAATCTTGAATTATGTTTCAACACGCGATTAGAGCTTTATCCATGGTGTTCTAGAAAGACTGAATAAAAATTTGTCCCTTCCTTAATCTTTTCTAGCTTGTGTTTAAACCATAAATTCATCTAGAGTAAGGGTGGAATTTACTTTTTATGTCGTATCTCTCTATTACCCTATAGGGAGCTGAATACATAAATGGAAGAGAAGGAGGGGGCAACCCTTTATCTCTTTATGAAAAGATGACAGAGATGCTGATATTGAATTGGGCCAGGTATGCTATTACCACTCTGGGGTAAAAAGGGTGAGAATTTTCTACTTCTAAGAAATTATGGCTTCTTGATTCTCATTTCTCTCTGGCTTCTGTAACACTAGCTCTCTTCCAAACAAGCTAATACATGAATAGTCAACTTGCTGCATGACTGAATTATAACTGCAAATTTTGGCCTTTGGGGAAAGGAAGATGGAGAGAAAGGCAGCGTGTGAGAGAGACAGATGATTCATCCATCATTTTGGGTGGAGAAGGTGGATAACTAAAGATTTAAATTTTTAACTCATGGACTTTGGTATTTGAATCATTTGAGGGATGGAAATTTTTACAAAATATGCTATGATTGTCTCTGCTTTCCTGGGCCGTTGATATTGGTTCCTTAACTTCCTCTTACTCATGAAACCCATTCATTCATTCATTTGTTCACCCATCCAGCAAATATTAATTGAACATCTACTCTGTGCGAAGCACTGTGCTTAGCCCTGCAGATATAAATGTGCAGAAGACATGGACCCTGCTTTCTAGGGGCCTGCACCTGCAGTGCAGTAGATGTGGCTGTAAATGAACATGCTGTTGAGTGAGGCTAAGGGGGAGCTGACTCCAGCATGGCTCACAATGGCTCTTGCATGAGAAAGTCAATGAAGTCAGGTTTTATTTTGGTCATTTGCCCCCTTCTCATGAAGACTGAGTAATATATGCCCATCTAGGCAGTATGATACAATAGTTTGTCTGCAAATTAAAGAAATATACCAAAAACTGAAGCCACTTTCCCCAAGGTATTATCACAAAGGTAAAAAGACTTCTCTTTTTTTTTAATTTAAAAAAATTTTTTTGTAGAAGTATAGTTGATTTACAGTGTTGTGTTAAGCAAAGTGACTCAGTTATACATATATACACATTCTTTTTCATATTCTTTTCCCTTATGGTTTAGCATAGGATACTGAATATAGTTCCCTGTGCTATACAGTAGGACCTTGCTGTTTATCCATTCTATATATACCAGTTTGCATCTGCTAATCCCAAACTCCCAGTCCATCCTTCACTCCCCCACTCCCTTAGCAACCACAAGTCTATTCTCTATGCCCCTGATTCTGTTTCTGTTTCATAGATAGGTTCATTTGTGTCATATTTTAGATTCCACATAAATATTATATCACATGGTATTTGTCTTTCTCTGTCTGACTTACTTCACTAGTATGATAATCTCTAGTTGCATCCATGTTGCTGCAAATGGCATTGTTTCATTCTTTTTTTATGGCTGAGTAATATTCCATTGTATATATGTACCACACCTTCTGTATCCAGTCATCTGTTGATGGACATTTAGGTTGTTTCCATGTCTTGGCTATTGTGAATAGTGCTGCTATGGACATAAGGGTGCATATATCTATTTGAATTATAGTTTTGTCTAGATATATCCCCAGGAGTTGGATTGCTGGATCATATGGTAATTCTACTTTTAGTTTTCTGAGGAACCTCCACACTATTTTCCACAGTGCCTGCAGCAACTTACATTCCCACCAACAGTGTACGAGGGTTCCCTTTAAGAGACTTTTCTTTACTCTTGCTACTGTGGTAAAATTTAGATGGGGCCTGATGGGAGTAGGGCCTCAATTGAGTCAACCTATTCAAAGTCAAAACCTTGTGCCTACAAATCCAGAGACATACAAATTAGCTCATATTTCCAAAAGTCACTGTTTAGCATGCCTCTAACCTGGACAATAAGGCCCTCAGAGCATAGGATGTATGACTGGATTTAGAGTTGAACAAACCCTGTGAGACTGACTGCCATTAACCCAAGTCACAGGAGACTGACAAATTAGAATGCTGTTATGTAATTTATAATGAGATTTTGAGGACTGTTTTTTTCCACTGGTAAATAAATTCTGTCTGGATGGGAAGGTCCAGAGGAAGCCCTTATGTGAAAAGAAGGCTGCTCCTGGGCAAGGCAACAGAGAGAGAGGAGGTGGCTAGATGATTATAATAACTGCTAGCATCAGATTTGATAGCTAGATGCAGTCATCTCCACCACAGAGACATACCTGCTGTGGGGTCTAGTTGGCTATGTTCATAGGCCAGGGCACCTTTTCTCCCCCAACAGTGCTGAATGGACATTGCCAACTTTGACCCTGACTCTTTTTTTGGTTCTGTGTTTCCAAGATGACTACCTCTTTCTGTGGATATCACATTTCCTTTAGCTATTGCCAACCCTGTTACAACCAAGATTCTCTTTCTGATTTATGATCTATTTTTTAAAGTATGATGTGTTAATTTCATTACTTAAAATTTCAGAGTTCTGCTAGCATCTTCCTGTAGAGTTGCTCTGAGTCTCCCATGTTTTGTCAGCTCAGTGAGTCAGATTGTCACCCCATAACAAAGCAGCTTTGCTACCTCACTTAAGCCTATTATGCTGAAATGATCTACTTCTGGAAAATATTGTTCCAGAGCTTCCCTGTGCAACCACGCTGAAGCTAGTCTCCAGCTGAGACCACATCCTCGCTTAACTCCCCCATCTCCCACTTTATTCTGCTTCTCTCAGCCCCCTTCTCTTAACAGCATTCTGCCAAAAAATCATTTACACAAGAACTCCTGTTTCAGGCTCTGCTTCTCAAAATGGGAACTTTAAGATATTTAAGTAAATTAATTTACATATAGATTGGGAGTCGTTAACATATCTTCAAATTGAATGTTTATTCCTTTAGAATTCTTTGAGTTACTACTGGTTGTTAGTTGTTCCCTTCACCATCACGCACACACAGAGTGGAGGGGTCCATTGCCTCTGATTTTAAAGGCTAGAGGTTAGAGGTGGCTGATTTCCCCCAGACCAAGAAGTTGTGGACATTCTTCTTTTCCTCTTTGGGTTGTCTGCCTCTGTCTATCCCTGCCATTTCTCCTTTTTGTGGCTATTGCCACTGTAGCCTTCTTTCTCGGAGCTTCTCCCATCCTGCCATAACATCATCTTCTCCTTTTCCTGTGGCTCAGCCTCCAAAGCTAGCAATCACCGATGGCAAGTGGAGGGACATGGTCAGAATTATTGTGGGGAAATATTCCAGTTGCAGCGCACCCAGACTCTCACTCAGATGTAATGTGACTTATTAGCCATTTGCCCGAGTGGTTTCAAAGGAGCAGTGCCTCATCTATGTCAGAACCTTGCAAGACACTCTGGATATCTCTTATGGAATGAGCAGCTGGAGAGGGGGCTATGGTTACCCTGATACAGCTGAAACCCTAAGTGTGTGTTCTTAAGAGTTTCCAACTCATAATTCTTTGCTCTCTCTGACTTCAGCTGACCTAGACTATATCAAGGTGTTGCAAATTGCCAAAGAGCCACTACTTGGCCATAAATGCAGGGTAAGCCCCTATACTGGGCAGATGTCACTCTAGTTCCATGGTGCATCTCATGCTTTGGTTATTGGACTCCCAGGTGGAGGTGGAGAAGGCCTGCCAGCTGCTCACTCAGTGTGATGCCTTGGTGCTGGGCCTGTGGCAACACTTCTCCAAAGCATATTCCAGCAGGTCCCCTTACCTGTCCACCAAGAGGCAGAACTCCTCCATTGCTTGGTGGATAGCTTTGCTGGATTGTTCTTAGGTGCCAGCCTCCCTTGCTATTACAGATTTTGCACAGGAGATCTTTAAAATGGTCAGTCCTTGAGCCTACAGAGGTGTGTTTGATGAATTAGTCACTGCTCTATCATACTGACTTTTAGATGTCTTCCATACATAGCTGGAGTAGAAATAGGAGGCAAGATTTTCCTGGTTCAAACCCACCTCCCACCTCTGGCTCAAGGACTCTTGATTTGGCCCTATCCCATCTCTATAGAGAGTCATTCAAGTCTCAGCATGGCCTTGCACAGAACTCAGTGAAAGACAAGCATATTTTGCCCCTCTTTAGTTTAGGTGTCAAAGACATCAGGTGCATTTCTGAAAAGAATTCCCTGGTCAGGTGCCCTCAGGATAATTGGCATCAGCTGGTAAGAAAACACACCGAGAAGCCCTCCTGGGGTGGGTAGTGTGTGGTTTGGGGACTTAAAGGCCTGGCTATGAGCGCCTTAGTGTTTCAGTGGCATTTAGATAAACAGGAATGGTGTGTTTCCCCCACTGTCATAGCAAGGGATTCATTTAAGAAAGTTTCTAGGGGAAAAGGGTTGGTTGAGGATAGAGTTTTCTAAATCCCTTTCTTATTTTCACTGAGCAAAGTCTCAGTTGCTGCAACAGCTTTTGTCATCTGCACATGTGGTTGTGAGGAGTACTTGTCAGAAACCACTGGATTTCCATTTTCCCCCCTCACTCCCCAAATCTTGATCGCTGAGATCTTCTGCTTTGCCTCCATATCATGCTCCCACATTTAAGACTAAAACTTCCCTCAGAGGAAACTGATGTGTGGTTGCTGCCTCAGGAAAAGAATATGGACACATGGGGCACAGAAAATGAGAGGGGATGAGAAGGAGACTGTGAGAAACCTTGAAAGACAGGAGGAAGGGTGAAAAGTTGGTAGCGAATATGTCTATAAGTGAAGTTTTCTTTCTTGGAGCAAAGAAACTATTGTACAGACTTGGCCAAGCGAGCAGAATACATGGGCTTTGGAACTAGATGGAAGTCGCTTCCATGTCCTGGCTATTGTAAATAGAGCTGCAATGGACATTGTGGTACATGACACTTTTTGAATTATGGTTTTCTCAGGGTATATGTCTTCCTATCTATCATGGGTACCGGGACCCAGCACTGAGCCTCTCTCAGCCTCAGTGACTTCCTCCGTAAACCAGAAACAATAATACTTTGACTCATATTTGCGAGGTCTACCAGATGGAGCATGTGCAACCTTCCGGGGAGGCAAGAAGCTCTCAGAAAGTACTTGTTACCTTCTCTTTCCCTTAACCCATAAGCCTTGCCTAAACAAGAAGTATGCAGTTTTCTCAATGGGCAACCGAAGGAAGCAAAAACCTCACTTCGGCAGTTATGAATCGAAAATTTGAATTTTCCCTCTGAGTTCTTAGAAACTTCCCATTTGTCTTTCACATACTTTTTCAGTTTCAGAACTTCTAGTAGTTTCTACATGCAATTTGACTTTACGAGATTCAGCATTACATTTTACGCTTATTATGAATAATTGCTGTATTTTATATATTCTCGTTATATGTACTGCTACATGTTACTTTTTTTATTTCAGAAGACATTTATTTATTTATTTATTTACGGCTTTGTTGAAATATAATTAACATATAACACTGTGTGAGTTTAAGGTGTACAATGTAATGATTTGGTGTACATATATATTGTTACATGATCACCACAATAAGGACAGTTAGCACATCCATCACCTTACATGTTTACATTTTTTTTTGTGGTGAGAACTTTTAAAATATACTCTCTTAGCAACTTTCAAATACACAATACAGTATTGTTAACTGTAGTCACCAGGCCGTGAATTACATTCCCAGAACTTATTCATCTTATAATTGGAAATTTGTACCTTTTGACCATGTTCACCCACTTTCCCCGCAGCCCCACCCTGCACCTCTGGTGACCACCAATCTGTTCTCTGAATCTATGAGCTCAGTTTTTTGTAGATTCCACATGTGAATGAGATCATACAGTATTTATCTTTCTGTATTTAGCAGTTTAGTGCAGGGTTTAAGACAGAAGGCCTTTATCCTTCACCTACCAGTTATGAGGACGTGGGCAAGTCACTGACCTTTCTAAATCTATTCCCTCATATGTAAAATAGTGAGAAGAATCTTAGCTATTTCATTGAGTTATTGTTGTAAAAGTTAATCATACATGAAAGCATTTAGAGTGCCCTGTTCACATTAAGCTCTTAGTATATGTAGGCTGCTATTACTCCTATTGTTTTTTTTTAAATTGAGATATAATTGACATAAGACATTGTGTAAGTTTAAGGTGTACAATGTGTTGATTTAATAATTTACATATTGCACTGCAATTACCACCAACGCGTTAGCGAACACCTCTATCCCATCACATAGTTATCATTTATTTCTTTTTTTGTGGTGAAAACAATTAGGATCAAGTCTTTAAGCAACGTTATAGTTTACAATACAGATTGTTGACTATAATCCTTATGCTGTGTGTTAGCTCTCCAGAACTTATTTATCTACTAGTTGTAAGTTTGTACTCTTAAACATCTCCCCAATTCCCCCACCCCCCGAGCCCCTGGTAACCACCATTCTACTCTCTGTTTTTATGAGTTTGGCTTTTTGGATTCCACATATAAGTGATATAATACAGTATTTGTCTTTCTCTGTTTCACTGATCTCATTTAGCATAGTGCCCTCAAGGTCCAGCCATGTTGTTGCAAATAGCAGGATTTCCTTCTTTCTCAAGATCCCATTTTGCAAATATATATTATATATACATACATATGTATATGTATGTATTTCACATCTTCTTTATCCATTCATCCATTCACAACTTCTTTCATCCATTCATCCATCACCAGACACTTAGGTTGTTTCTATATCTTAGCTATTGTGAATAATGTTGCAATAAACATGGGAGTACAGGTATCTTTTCAATATCCTGTTTTCATTACCTTTGGATTTATACTCAGAAATGGAATTGTTGGCTCATATGGTAGTTCCTTTTAAAAAATTTTTGAGGAACCTCTGTACCACTTTCCATAGTGGCTGTACCAATTTACATTCCCACCAACAGTGCACAAGTGTTCCCTTTTATCCACATCCTCACCAACATTTGTTATCTCTTGTCATCTTGATGATAACCATCCTAACAGGTGTGAGGTGATATCTCATTGTGTTTTGATTTGCCATTTCCCTGATAATTAGCGATGTTGAGCATCTTCTCATGTACCTGTTGGCCATTTGGATGTCTTCTTTGGAAAAATGTCTACTTAGTACCTCTGCCCATTTAAAAAATGGATTGTTTGGGGGTTTTCTGTTATTGAGCTGTATGAGTTTTTTATATATATTTTGGATATTAACCCATTATCCCACATATGATTTTGCAAATACTTCTTTCATTCTGTAGGTTTCCTTTTCATTTTGCTGGTTGTTTCTTTTGCTGTGCAGAAGCTTTTGATGTTGACGTAGTCCCAGTTGTTGATTATTTGCTTTTATTGCCTGTGCTTTTGGTGTCATATCCAAAAAATCATTGCTAAGACCAATGTCAGGGAGATTCTTTCCTATGTTTTCTTCTAGGAGTTTTATGGTATGTTTAAACTTTATGATTAAGTCTTTAATCTGTTTCAAGATAATTTTTGTGTGATAAATTTTGTGAAAAAGAGGCCCAGTTTCATTTTTCTGCATGTGGTTATAGTTTTCTGACACCATTTACTATGGAAACTATTCTTTCCCCTTTCTTGGCTCCCTTGTCATATATTAGTTGACCTGATATGTGGGAGTTTATTTTTGGGCTCTCTATTTTATTCCATTGATATCTGTGTCTGTTTTCATGCCCATAACATACTGTTTTATTACAGCTTTATAGTATACTTTGAAATCAGAAGTGTGATACCTCCAGCTTTGCTCTTCTTTCTTTTGGCTATTTAGGGTCTTTTGTGGTTCCATACAAATTTTCAGGTTGTTTTTCTATTTATGTGAAAAATGTCATTGGAATTCTTATAGAGATTGCATTGATTCTATAGATGGCTTTGAGCAGTATGGACATTTTAACAATATTAATTCTTCTGATCCATGAACACAGACCTAACTTTCATCAGAGTCTTGTAGTCTTCGTTGTATAGCTCTTTCACTTGCTTGGTTAAATTTATTCCAAAGTATTTTATTGTTTCAGAGGGTGTTGTGAATGGGATAGATTTCTTTATTTCTTTTTCAAATGTTTCATTGTTAGTGTATAGAAAAACAACTCAATTCTCTTTTTTTAAAATTAATTTATTTATTTTTGGTTGCGTTGGGTCTTCATTGCTGCATGCGGGCTTTCTCTAGTTGCGATGAGAGGGAGCTACTCTTCGTTGCAGAGTGCAGTCTTCTCGTTGCAGTGGCTTCTCTTGTTGCGGAGCATGGGTTCTAGGCACGTGGGCTTCAGTAGTTGTAGCACGTGGGCTCAGTAGTTGTGGCTCGCGGGCTCTAGAGCACAGGCTCAGCAATTGTGGAGCGCAGACTTAGTTGCTCCGTGGCATGTGAGATCTTCCCGGACCAAGGCTCGAACCCGTGTCCCCTGCATTGGCAGGCAGATTCTTAACCACTGTGCCACCAGGGAAGCCCAAACAACTCAATTCTGTATGTTGATTTTATATCCTGCAAATTTATTGAATCTGTTGATTAGTTCCAACAGTTTTGGGGTTGAGTTTTTAGGATTTTCTATATATAAGATCATATCGTCTGCAAATAATGATAATTTTACTTCTTCCATTCCAATTTGGATGCCTTTTTCTCTTGCCTAATTACTCTAGCTGGGAGTACTCTTCCAGTACTATGTTGAATAAGAGTGGTGAGAATGGGCACCTACCCTTGTATTGTTCCTCACCTTAGAGGAGAAGCTTTCAATCTTTCATCACTGAGTATGATGTTAGCTGTGGACTTGTCATATATGCCCTTTATTATGTTGAGGTATGTTCCTTCTATACCCGGTTTGTTGAGGTTGTTATTCCTACTGTTGAAATTTTCCATTCTGTGTTTGTTTTCCCTTTAAGCAAACTAAAGTTGCGTCTATTTGACTGAGGCAGAATTGGAGACAGCTAAAAGTTGTTGGAACTCCACTCACCAAAGCTATTAAGGACTCCCTGGGTGTGAAGGGGTCATCTTTTTAGGTCTTGGGCTGGGTGGGACATTTCAATTTTTAGGTAGCATACAGTTAGTTGCATCACCTTTACATAGGGAAGGCTTAAATTGAGGTAGTTTCCATGATTTTCTTTTTTATATGGAGTCATACACATTCATCCTTGTGTATGACTTCTGGGCCATCCTGCCAACTGAGCACCAACATCATGGTTCTGGATGTAGAGCTGAGCTTTAGTCTGAATGCCAAAAACAACAGCCAGCACCCTTTGCATGAAACCCAAAGCTGGAGCCTCATTTCCTGAAATAGAATAACATTCTAGCTTTCCCATCTGCCAATTGTAACACACAATTTGTAGTTAAGATTTGAATTTCTCAGCAACTGTGCCTAAGGGTCTCTGGGACTCTCCTAAAATCAGTGAGAAAAAGTGACAGTCTGTGAGCAGCTTGCTCAGGTCCGTCATCTTTATTTAATGTTAGCACATAATTGAACTGCAAGAAGTTAGAGTATTGGGGCAAGAGAATGTTCCTTTCAGGGTTTTTTCTTTTTCATATGTTTTCATTTCAGACAGGGTGGCTCCCTAGTTGCTGGAATAGGAAGGGACAAGAAAAAAATCTGCTAGTTTTCTTCATTTACTCATCTCTGTTCAAATCTGGTTTCACGTTTTGATTCAAAAGAAGGCTGTCAAAAGAGGTTGTGCTCTTCAGCTCCATCATGTAGGTGACCCTGAAATCGTAGAAATTGGGAGAATGTCTGAGCCTAACGCATTGCATTTGAGGGCTGTAAAACAGACAGCAATGATATGGCCACTGATTTTTTAGTAGGTACTACTGACAGAAGACTCTGGTCTCTTCATCAAAGAACTGCAACATAAGTTGACTGGAAGGTCTTTTTTTAAAAAAATTAATTAATTTATTTATTTTTTATTTATTTATTTTTGGTTGTGTTGGGTCTTTGTTTCTGTGTGAAGGCTTTCTCTAGTTGCGGCAAGCGGGGGCCACTCTTCATCGCGGTGCGCGGGCCTCTCACTATCGCGGCCTCTCTTGTTGCGGAGCACAGGCTCCAGACGCGCAGGCTCAGTAGTTGTGGCTCACGGGCCTAGTCGCTCCACGGCATGTGGGATCTTCCCAGACCAGGGCTCGAACCCGCATCCCCTGCATTAGGCAGGCAGATTCTCAACCACTGCGCCACCAGGGAAGCCCCAGGTCTTCTCCGTTTAATGGTGGTGGGAGAGACTCTGGGTTAGGTAGCTGCTCTGGTGTGAGTGAGTTTGCCTCTTTAGGATGTTCTACTGTGAAGGGGCTCCTGGACTACTTACTGCTATTGGCAGGTACTGGGAAGTTAACCAAACTTCTCCACAGTGATGGGGAATGTCCGAGTATGACATATGATGGGCCCATGGTCTGATGTAAACTGTATTTGAATACTGGTGTTGTTACTGTTTTCCATCTGTGTGAACCTGGGAGCATTAACCTCTCTGAGCCTTGGATTTCTTATTTGCCAAATAGGGTGTATTAGTCAGGGTTCTCTAAAGAAACAGAACCAACACTGTGTGTATATGTATACACACACAGAGAGAAAGAGAGAGAGAGAGATGTATTCTAGGGAATTGGCTTACGTGATTATGGATACTTGGTAAGTTCAAAAATCAGTGGAGTAGGGCAGCAGGCTGGAGACCCAGGGAAGACTTGCAGTTCAAGTCCAAAAAGTGTCTACTGGTAGAATTCCTTCTTGCTCAGAGAAGGCCAGTCTTTGTTCTATTCAAGCCTTCTACTGTTTGGATGAAGCCCACCCACACTGTGGAAGGCAATTCCCCCTACTCAAAGTTGACCAATTTAAATGTCAATGTCATCCAAAAAACACCTTCACGGAAACATCTAGTATAATGTTTGACTGAATATCTGGGCACAGTGGTCCAGTCAAGTTGACATAAAATTAGCCATCACATGTGGATAATTCCACTTAACTTTAGGACTGTTTGAAGACTTAATGAGATAATGTATGTAAAGTCAAAAGAAGTTGACCTTTCCACAAATGGTGGCTGCTATTTTCCTGACTGAGCTGTTAGTAGCCAAAAAAACAAGATCAAAATTGATATAAACTTCCTGGAGGGAAACTTGGCAATATGTACAAAAAACCTTCAATGATTTGTTGTTCGAAGTGTGCTTCCATAATTAGAACTGTATCCAAAGGACATAACTCAGGATGAGAATAAAATCTAGTTTTGGGGATGCTCATAGCAGTGATCTTTATAATACAAAAAATTGGAAACCATCTAAATGTTCGACACTATGAAATTGAATTAATAAATTAAGATATAGGGCACACAATGGAGTATTAAGCAACCCTTTACAACAAGGTTGCAGAAGACTTTTTTAGTGGAAAATGGTGATATAATGAGAAGTTAAAAAAAGGGACTGAAATAAATATGTACAGTGTGAGCTTGTGATTGTATTAAAACTATATGCATAAAGACTGAAAGGTCATTCTCCAAAATATAAAGGATAGTTATTTCTGGGTGGTGAGGTTAAGGGTGATATTTGTTGTTATTGTTGATATTTTTTATACATCTGAATTTTCTGATTTAAAAAAAAATGAATATGTCACAAAGGTAATTTTTAAGCAGTTTTGTAATGGGTTTGCTATGGCAGATATGAGACTGGTCAGAGAGAATTTGGCCAGGTGGTGACGCTCTGAAAGAGGAGGTAAGGCAACAAGGTCAAAATAAGTGCTCTTTTCTCGATCATTTGAAAAGCCTTCATAAGCAGGGTCACGCCAGAGGGCTTTTGAGGTGTCCAAAAGGGCCAGGACTAGGGTGAGGCAAGCAGGGAACCCAAGGTACAAGATGTAAGGTGGCACACACTCTCAGGTGCTGACCCTGTGCTTGCACGGCAAAGACGTTCCAGCATCTTCTTTAGCACGTGCCTGAGTAAGTGTTGCCTTATATTCTGCACCCTGGGTGCCTCAATTGCCTCACCCTAGTCTCTGTCCTGGTGTCAACAAGTAACTCCTAACTGATTGCTCCTACAGAAATGTTATTAGCTGAGTTGGAGCTGGAGTGAAGGAAATGTGTCACCATGCTCAACAGGTGGATGAGTCTGTGGGAGGTGGGTCCCTCTTTCTCTACTGCCTGTCAATCTAAGATGTGTTACTAATAGTATGAAACTGACTGTCGTTTGTTTTTGTAATTGGCATGGGTATTTTTTGGGAGTTTGTGATGTTGGGCAGGAAATGATACAGTAAAATACTTTACAGTGATACATGTTGGCTATTTGCTATGGTCTTATTAAATTACTCCTAGAGTAACTCATTTATCTTACATGGTGAGGAAATAGATGCCAGACATTAAGATAAAGACAGTTTTAAAAATTAAGAATCTAATCAAGGCTGAGGAAGTTAGCTACAACGTCAGTGAAGATTACAAATTTCTCTGAGCAGATAGAAGTCAGAAATGGTACCCCTTGAACTCACAAAACCTCAGCCATATAACGAGCACAGACATGGAATCCTGGTATAGTAACTGTGAGAAGATTCAATCTAAAATTCTCTTAAATTTGAAGATACTAGAATGTTTCAACTTAATACATCTGCCTAAATCCATTGTACAATTATAATTTTAGACGGGAATTATAAGGCTGACTTGTTAGACCAGTTAGACACATTTCTTTAAACACTGCAAGTACACAAATGCCAAATAAGTGCAGATTCTTTAATGCAAAAAATCAAAACACATAACCCTTAAAGATTTATGTTTTAATTCTAAACCTTCCTGGGCTTAAAAGAACTCTATCTCTGTGGTAGGCAGAATTCTAAGGTGATCCGCCAATGACCCACACACTTGTATACTCTCCTCCCCTTGAGTGTGGCTGGAACTTGCAAATATGATATCATTCCGGTAATTAGGCTACTAATCAATTGACTTTGAGCTAATCAAAACAGATTCCTGGGTGGACCTGCCTTAACCAGTGAGCCTTTAAAAGAAGGAGAAGCATCAGAGAAATGCGCTCCTGCTGACTTTGAAGATGTAGATCAGCTCTGGCCAATGGACAGCAAAAAACCTGGGACCTCAGTCCTAAAACCACAAGCAATTCAATTATGCCAGAAACCAGTAAATTTGGAAGAGGACCCTGAGCTTTAGATGAGAACCAGTGCCCTAGATTTCAGCCTGGTAAGACCCTGAGCTAGCCTGTGCCTGACCTCCTGATCCACAGAAATGGTGTAATGAAAAACTAACGTTCCCTCTGTAGTGGATTGAATTGTGTTCCCTGCAATATGTTGAATGCATTGAGGCCCTAACCCCTGGTACCTGTGAATGTGACCTTATCTGGAAATAAGTTCTTAGCAGATGTAATCAAGTTAAGAGGAGGTCATATTGGATTAGGGTGGTCCCTAAATCTGATGACTGGTGCCCTTATAAGGAGAGGGAGATTTGGAGACACGCAAAGAAGATGGTCAAGTGAAGATGAGGCAGAAATTGGAGTAATGTAGCTAAAAGCCAAGGGATGGCAAGGATTGCTGGCAACCACCAAAAGTTGGGAGAAGCAAAGAAGCATTCTTCCCTAGAACCTTCAGAAAGAGCATAGCCCTGCTATCTTGATTTTAGACTTCCAGCCTCCAGAACTGTGAAGAAATAAATTTCTGTTGTTATAAGCCCCTGGTTTGTGGTAATTTGTTATGGCAGCCCTAGAAAACTAATATACTCCCTAAAGAAACACTTATGCTATCTCTGGCAGAGACTGGCCAGATGCTCACCAAACCCATTTCTTCTAGCACATGGCTAGACCGCATTTCCCAGCTGTCCCTCACCTGGAGGTGCTATGTGCTTAGTTCTTGCTGATGGATTGTGAGCAGAGGTGTTGAGACACTTCAGGCCATTGAATTAAAGCTGGTGTGCTTTGTCCAAGCTGTATCTTTTCTTCTTCCATGGTGACCTTGGAGGCCATGTGTCGAAGCTGGAAGGCCCACAAGATTAAATGAGCCTGGATCTTTGAGTCTCTGCTTGGAGGAAAGCCCTAGGCCAAGAACATCTGCATTGGACTCTCCATGAGAGAGAAATAAACTTACGTTGTGCTAAGCAACTGAGATTTGGGTGTTTGTTTATTGCCCTATGACACCATCCCAAATATTCTTTGACAGTTGATAATACGCAGTGTCCAGAGATATCAGCGGGGCTGCAAGGTCTGAAGCATCCGCCAGACAGCAATTTTTTCCTAATCCCAACTGCCAGCTTGAGGTCCCTTTTTATACTCATAGTGTCTTGTACTATATACAGACTAAAGATTAAAAAAGAATGATCACTGTATTAGTCAGGATTCTCCAGAGAAATAGAACTAACAGGAGATAGATGGATAGACAGATAGATAATGAGGAATTGGCTCATGCAATTACGGAAGCTGAGAAATCCCACAATCTGCCATTTGCAAGCTAAAGACCCAGGAAATCTGGTGGTATAGTTCAGTCTGAATCTGAAGGTCTGAGAATTAGGGGAACCAATGGTGTAAGTCTCAGTCTGAATGTAGGAGAAATCCAATGCCCCAGGTCAGCAGCAATCAGGCAGAGAAGGGGTGAATTTTCCCTGCTTTTGTCTTTTCTTTTATTCAGGTCCTTAAACGATTGGATAATGCCCACCCACATTGGGAGGAAAATCTGCTTCACTGATTCAAATGCTAATCTCATCCAGAAACACTCTCATAAAAATACCCAGAAATAATGTTTAGCTAAATATTTGGGCACCCCATGATCCAGTCAAGTTGACACATAAAATTAATCATCACAGTCTCATAGCCCATGTTCCTGGTTTGTGCCTAATTATTGCCAAATTCTTCCATCCACTCACAGAATCCTGTAACCTCAGGCTGCTCCTTCACAGAATGGGATTTTAAATTTTAATATCTCAAGATACTTAAAAGTCTTTATGTTTAGTTTTAAATACTTTGAACTTGACTAAATCTTGCATTTTCCATCTTTTTCAACTTAACTCTTACAGATTTAAAAAAGACATCTGGGGCTTCCCTGGTGGAGCAGTGGTTGAGAGTCTGCCTGCCAATGCAGGGGACACGGGTTCGAGCCCTGGTCTGGGAAGATCCCACATGCCGCGGAGCAACTGGGCCCGTGAGCCACAACTACTGCTGAGCCTGCGCGTCTGGAGCCTGTGCTCCGCAACAAGAGAGGCCGCGACAGTGAGAGGCCCGCGCACCGCGATGAGGAGTGGCCCCCGCTCACCACAACGGGAGAAAGCCCTCGCACAGAAACGAAGACCCAAAACACAGCCAAGAAAAAAAAAATCCTTGCTAAAAAAAAGAATACTGGTAAATAAAGTGTAATTTCCTTTACCCTGGCCAATAAGATCTGAATAACATGGGTCATATCGTCCCATATCCTCTCTTTAAAAAAAAAAAAACAAGACATCTGTAATGATTTCTTAAGGCTTTGTCCCTAGTTTTAAGGACATTATACTGACATGTTTGGACATTTAAGAGAACTTTAAGATTCACTACACTCTTAAGTTTAATTTATTATGTTTATTGGAATTAATTAAATGCTGAGAAAGTTTTGTTTGTTAGTCAGATATTTAAGGGGCTTAAAAAGTAAATTGAATTATTCAATTTATGAAGATCTTAGTTAAATGGGACCAATTATCAGTCAAAGGCATTTATATAAGAGATCATTAAACTTGACTAGATTATAAATAGAATAATAAGATTTGTAGGTTGAACTCAAAAGCTTGAGGAAAAACTAGGTTTGGAGTTTGTAACTTTAATAAATAAAATATTTATATTAAACCCCTTCATTTGATAGCAAATCATTTTCTGCAAACAAAACAAAATCTCACATTATAGCTTAAAAACAAAATCAAATGAACAAATAAACCTGCTTCTACACCACACAGTAGATAGCTTCTAATCTACTCTGTGTTGGGGAACCAGATAATCAGGATTTTGAGAATACTGCTCCAGTCAGTGTCTGAGGAGCTCCTCAATAGAGAAAGAGCATGACTTTTAGTACACATAAAAGGTGTAGTGTATTTAGACCAGAACAATCACCAGGGATGTTTGTTAAAAAATCAGATCCTGGGCCTCTTCCCTGGGATTCTGCTCCCCTGTATCTGAGGTATGATTTGAGGGATCTGGAATTTTTAACACAGTGCTTCTTACAGGGTGGTTCATGAAAAAGCAGGATCACCTTTACTTATCTTAAGATATTTCTTTACAGGCCACAAAAGGAAAAATAGACAAGTGAGGCTATATCAAGCTAAACAGCTTCTACACAGCAAAGGAAAACATCAGCAGAGTGAAAAGGCAATATTTGGAATGGGAGAAAATATTTGCAAACCATCTATCTGATAAGGGGTTAATCTCCAAAATATATAAGGAACTTCTTCAATTCCATAGTAAAAAACCAAAAAACAAAACAAAACAGAACAAAAACTAATAGCCTGATTGAAAAATGGGCTAAGGACTTGAATAGACATTTATCTGAAGAAAACATACAAATGGCCAACAGATATATGAAAAGATGCTCAATGTCACTAATCATCAAGGAAGTATAAATCACAACCCCAAAGAGATATCATACCTGTCAAGATGGCTACTATCAAAAAAACAGCAGATAACAAGAGTTGGCAAGGATGTGGATAAATTGAAACACTTGCGCACTGTTAGTGGGGATGCAAAATGGTGTAGCTGCTATGGATAATAGTGTGGAGGTTCCTCCAAAAATTAAAAATAAAACTTCCATATGATCCAGCTACCCCACTTCTGGGTATTTACCCAAAAGAATTGAAATCAAGATTTCAGAGATATTAGCACTCCTATGTTCATTGCAGCACTATTCACAATAGTTAAGAGGTGGAAACAACCTAAATGCTCATTGACAGATAAGTGGATAAAGAAAATGTGGTATATACATACAATGGAATACTATTCAGCCTTAAAAAGGAAGGAAATTCTGCAATATGAGACAACCTTGAGGACATTATGCTAAGTGAAATAAACCAGTCATAGAAAGACAGCTACTACATGATGCCACTTATATGAATATCTAAAATACTCAAATCCATAGAATCAAAGAGTGGGATGGTGGTTGTCAGGGGCTGGGGGGAGGAAGAAATGGGAGTTACTAATCAATGGGCATAAAATTTCAATCAAGCAAGAAGAATACATTCTAGAGATTTGCTGTACATTGTACCTATAGTCAACAATGTATTGTATACTTTAAAAATTGTTAAAAGGGTAGATCTCATGTTAAGTGGTCTTACCACAACAAAATAAAATAAAATAAAATAAAATAAAACAAAAAGGTAAAATAAAATTAAGGAAATATGGAAAATATTTCTTCTAATGTTCTCTGCTAGTCTGAGTCGCTTGTTATTTAGGAATGGCTTCTCTGTTTGCCTGGCTCAGTGGCTGTCTTCCTCCCTGAAGAATCTCTGCCTACTGTTTCTCAGTTCCCAATGTTGCAGACCCAGCAGAGGTTTTTATCCTCTTGACACCCCCAGTTTTCAGCCTTCAGATTGAATATGGGCTAGAAGAAGGTCACCCACTGAGCAGAGCCATGACATCTCCTGTAATCACAATAGAGTCTATTGGCTGAGGCAGTCTGTTTGATTTTTCAATGATTCCTTGTGAATTGATGTAAGTGCACGTTTGTGACACACATTGTTTCTTCAGAGGCCTTTTAAAATGTCTTCTTGGTTGTGACACATATAATTGAAATGGCCACATATCAGAGTGTATCTATTATACATGCTTGCAAAATGTGAGGACAGGAAGTACAGTAAGATGTTAGAGATAAATCTTGGAAATGCCACTGTTATCTGATAATTTATAACTGCAAATGATGAGGAAGTCACAAGTAATTTTACTGGAATAAATATCAATTTTTGCAGCATTGCCATTGTCTCCCCACATGGGCTCATGAACGGGAAAACTGCACTCACAAGGGTAGGCATGCCCCTAACATTTGCAGGGTTTGAGGCAAGAGTATCAGTGAAGACCCTAGCAGTGCAGTGCCTCCCCCTTTTCTTTCCACCCCTGGCTTTGTCCTGAACCATTATTCTAGCCCAAGTGACTAAGCTCCATCTACTCCTGCACCCCAATCACCAGTCACCCCTTAGCACAGTCTGCTTTCAGGAGGATGGACCCAGGGGCAGGCTAGCATGGGTCCTGGAAATGGCCTGAGTCCCTCTGAGCAGGGAATTTCAGGGTCCTGAGACCCAGAGCTTGACCTAGAAGAGGGGCTGTGGGCTTTGAGTGGATACATCCTCTTGGCTCTATGCTTTACTTGCCTCATGTGGAGGACTCAGCTGGAGGAAATCTAGAGCAGGGTCTTCTAAACATTAAAGTCTAGCCTGTGGACCTCCCTGTAGGTGAGGGGCCTAGATAAGGAGCCCTGGTTGCCCAGGTCTAAGGGTAGTACTGGTTATGGGGTTCAAAGATGAAGAAGATCTAATTGTCAGCAAGGATGTGTCATCATTGGGGAAACTACCTTAGGACCCTTATGGTACTCTTTGTCTTGTGTTATGACATCTAATTTTTATCAGTGGCCACAATCAATTAATGTGGGACCCTAAGTCATTATGCTCCCATCTCTCTTCTCTTATCTCAGCCACACCCTTCCCCTGAAATCCTCCCCCCAATAACAATTCAGTTTTCCTATATTTATGATTTTCAATCATTAAGCCACCTTTAAGAGTTAGAGTGTCTCAAAATTCTTTGGGAGTTTGAAATGCTTTATGGAAGGGAAAGAGAGTTTAGTGGTTAAATAGGTTCAGGGAATGCTGCATATGCCCTCTCCCTAACCTGGTGACTTAACAATTCATCTCGGCATATTAAAGGCTCTGAGAATTCCCGCAGTAAGCAAATCTGTTTCACTTTATTTAACTCTTTGGTTCCCTATGTATTTGAAAATAGACAGCCCACTCCTTTGATTCCAAAGAGGTGTTTATTGATAGTTTCTGCCCTAAAGGAAAATTAAACTAAGGCATTTTTTCTATTTATTTGATACCTATTTATTATCCCAAAGACTAGACTAGAGCTACAAAGGGAAACTAAAATAAGACTCTGCCTTTGGGGAGCTATTAATCATTTTACCAGTGACTTCAAATGTGATTCAATTTAAATTTGGAGAAAGCTCAGTTTTGTTTAGGAATCTTAGTTCAGTCATAACTTGAGGTCAGTTTCCATTTAAATGGCTGGAAAAAAATGCATGACTCTGAGTGTGTCTGCTGCTGATTACATTTTTCAGTGTGTTTTGTCTGTGAAAGGGGTCTTAAAATTAGAAAATCAGATATCCTTTTATCTTGGATGTTGGGCCATCCCCAAACCTCAGGGTACTTTGGGGTTGATGTGACCCACCACTACCTCCTAGGATTTGTTGGGGTGCTAAAGTGGCCCATTACTACCTCTTAGGTTACTTAGGAACTGATGTGATCTGTCTCAACCTCCCATGGTACCTTGAGGCTTCTGTGGCCTATCACTACTTCCAAGGGTACTTTGTAGGCTGTCAAATGATCAGTGACCTTCCAGGAGCCTGCCCAATCCAAGAATCAATAAAGCATTAGAGTTGTTGCTACTTAGAACCATTGTTTTTTTGCGGGGGCACACACAGGCTCTTTTGGGAGAGTTTCAGTGCTTCCTGTACATTTCAAATCGTTTTATCTCACCACTTGCCTCCCATAGTCAGAAATGTGTGATGTAACCTGAGATGAAATAAGAACTGCTTGTCTCCTTAGGGGTGTTTTTAGGTACAACCTTTAATGAAAGCAGGGAAAGGCCTGGGTGGTCTCTCAGCAGCTCTTTAGTTACCGCGAGCGTAGCAATGTTATTGGTGCTCCATCTGTATTTCTTCCACACTCACCTCTACATGTTGAAGGCTGCTCACTGTGAACACCTGTGATTCTGCCAGAGGGCTTTTTTACCCCTTTGGTTAGGGGAACATGCTCAGCTCTCACACATAGTAAGCATAAATTGCCAGAGAGTTAATGCTTCCAGAAGCAGGCTTCAACCAATGACAATGGAAAGTTAGTGAATACAGTAAGTCCCCTACATATGAACGAGTTCTGTTCTGAGAGCACGTTCGTAAGTCCAATTTGTTCGTAAGCCGGACAAAGTTAGCCTAGGTACCCAACTAACACAATTGGCTATAGAGTACTATACTGTAATAGGTTTATTATACTTTACACACAAATAATACATAATGAATGAACAAACACAAAAAATAAAGAAAACATTTTTAATCTTACAGTACCTTGAAAAGTACAGTAGTACAGTATAACAGCTGGCATACAGGGGCTGGCATCGAGTGAATAGGCAAGAAGAGTTACTGACTGGAGGAGGGAGAGGAGGTGGGAGATGGTAGAGCTGAAGGATCGTCAGCAATAGGAGACGGAGGGCAAGCTGCAATTTCACTCACGCCTGACATTGATGGCACAGGTTCTGGTTCCTTGCTGGATTCAGTTCTATCTAGCCTCTTTTCTCGTCATAGATGACATGGTAGCACTGGATTGCATTCTGAACAGCTGCTGCAACCTTCATGTACCATTCTATGTTCGGGTCCTGTGCCTCAAAAACTAACAGTGCCTCCTCAAATAAAGAAAATCCCCTTGCCATTTCCTGCGTCGTGAATCTCTTCAGTTCTTCAGTTACTTCTTCCTCTTGTCTCTCTTCGTCCTTTCTCTGGGCTTCCAATTCCATTAGGTCTTCATTAGTAAGCTCCTCGTGTTGCACAGCAACAGTCTGGACAGTAAAGTACAAAAAAGCACAACCACTTGTAGGGGATGCACCCACGTGACAATGTACGTCAGACACGTGAACTAACTTACATGATTGGACAAGCGGACGCACATTTGCATCTTTGAAAGTTCGAAGCTTGAAGGTTCGTATGTAGGGGACTTACTGCAAATACCCCAGCTTTCTCATCCTTAGTTGGAATAGCTCTGAGGTGTATTCTTTATTGTTTCCCATGGTTCCCCACTGAAACTGACCTCCAGTTGCCACGATGGTAACTAGCTTAAAAACACATTCTTTATTGGCTGCATTCGCTTCCATTTTCATTTCCCCACTTCCCCACTGGTGTTTCCTGACATTGCCTCCTTGCTAAAAATGCCTACACTTAGATACGTGTATAAAGTTTCCTTATTGGAGAAACCCCAAACGAGCCAGTGATTCTAATATATTTAGTCTTGAAGTTTGCTAATGGAGGCTAGAGAGACCTTCTTTACCTGTGACTATCATTTGGCACTAATTGTTTGAAAAATGTTATAGTCCATTTTTAGTTTGTTACTTTAAAATTGAAGAAAAATATATTCTGACTCTACTAGTGGTAGACATTATAAATCACGAAAGAAAAACATGTACTGATATCAGGAGTTGCAAAATCAAAACACTTGGTCTAAAGCCTTTTCTGTCAATCTTCTTTTGACCTGAATCTGGCTGAATTCACTGGTACATTATTACTTGTAAGCAGAAAAGGTTTTTTTTTTATTATTATGTGCATATCCTACATGTGTTATCTACAGATGAGAAGGCCACAAGTGGTCATAATGAAAGGGAGAGGCATCTTGTGTCTCAGTGTGGTAGGTAGCTTTTAAGATAGCCCCTAAATACTTCCACCTCTTTGTACCCATGGCTTTGTGTAATCCCCTTCCCTTGAGTAACTTGCTTCAGTGAACTTTCTCAACTATGAGGAGATGTCACTTCTATGATTAGGTTATAAGAGATTGTAAACTCCATCTTGCTATCCAGACACTTCCCTTTGCTTGCTTTGTTGAAGCAAGCTGCCTTGTATAGGAGGCCCATGTAGCAAGGAACTGAGGATGACCTCTGGCTAACAGCCAACAGGGAACTGGGATTCACAGTCCAACAAGCCAAAAGGAGCTGAATTCTGTCCACAATCATGAAGTGAGCTTGGAAGTGGATCCTTCCCTAGTTGAGTTTTGAGATGAGACTCTAACCCTGGCTGACATCTTGATTGCCACCTCATAGGGCATCTGAGACAGAGGAGCCAGCTAAGCTATGCTCAGATTCCTAATCCACAGAAACTATGAGATCATAAATGTGTGTTGTTTTAAGCTACAAATATATGTGGTAATTTATTATGCAGCAATAGATAACTAATATACTCAGCACGTGTAAATATGTGCAATAGTTAAGAATCTAAACTTTCTTATTCATTCTGTATTAGGGCAAATATTTGGGATGTAGAAGGAAAATTCAGGCTCTAACAGTGTCAATGTCACCCTGAATACTGAATCAAATTGACCATGGTAGTGATGGATTATGCTTAAATTTCAGGCTTGAGCTCCCACTGTTCTCAAAAGAAAAGGAAGATACCTTCTATTTGAAAGTCTATCTGATCAAGATTCTTTGTATAAAAATGGCCATTCGTAGATTAGCTTCTGAGTATATTTTCTACCAATGATCTTAAGTCATCCCTAAGCTTATGCAAGTCTCTTAGCAACAGAAGATGATCCCGAATGAGAAAGCATCATGAGCCAACTCCCCTGCAAGCATCTGAGCCAAAAAAGATGGGATTTTAAACTTTATTTTTAAAAATATTTAAAATGAATTCATTTTGAGAAAATGGAGCGGCATGTATAAATCTATTAGCTGTTTGAATAAGTTCAGTTGTTTCAAGGTTACATCTTCTGTGTCTAGGATAAATATATTTTAAAAATCCATACAGTAAAATGCAAAAAACAGTTTCCTTGGAATCAACATGTCTACTGCCAGAGAAGTCACATTTCTTGTAAAACAATGCAACATAATGGATGGCGGTGGAGTGAGGCCAGCTGGTTTTAAATATCAAACTGACAGTGCAATGTGGTATTTAGAAGATAGTCACAGCACAACATACAAGGAGACACAGAAATCTATTGGTTGACAACTTAACAAAATGCAGTGTGTTCTCCAAAGGATTATTTCAGCCTCAGAAATAGCTACCTTTCACACAGCTTCACTTTATGCTCAGCATATTCTGTCTGTTGTGGGTGAATTCCACAGAATCATCTCAGAGATAAAATTGCTTCATAACTGGGTCTTTTTGTGCCTTTATTCTCTAGCCTAGACATTTTTGAGTAGGGGTACGTAAGATGATACACTGGGGTATAGGAAGAAAATATTAGAATTTTTCCTTTAAAAAAATAGGAAAGAAATTAAGCTTTATCAACAGTTGATATTCATACTGACACTGATGGTCTCACTCAGTTTCTCTGCATAGAAGGCTATTGTGTGTCATGCCCAGTGTCCGTGGTTCCCTGAGAGAAAAGTGAGATCTCATAATGCAGACAGGTTGACTGAGGTCCCCTCACCATTTGTTGGTTCTATTCCAGGGTATTGAAGTTCCCATGAGACTGGTTAAGTGGATTTGACGGCTATATTTTCTTGCAAAGTAGAAACTACATATTGAAACTGTATATTGAAATGAAATGAGTGACCTTGAAAATCTTTTCTACCACACACAAATTCACTGGCTATGCCAAAGCAAAATGTGAAAAAGAGCTGTTGAACTTATTTTTGCTCTTTTTTTTACAGTTTAGATTATTCATTTGAGACCCCTCTTCTTTAATAATACAAGCATTTATGCTATACATTTCTCCCTAATTATAGATAATTGTGGACAACACATGGGTAGATCTTGTTTTTTTAATCCAATCTGCCAATTGTCTTTTAATTGGTGTATGGACCATTTTGGCTGCATCTCACAAATTTTGTTATGTTGTATTTTCATTTTTTGCTCAGTTCAAAATATTTTCTAATCTCCCTTGGGACATCCTTTTTGATCCATGGATTATTTTGGAGTGTGTTAATTTCTAAGGGTTTGGGGATTTTCAAGATATCTTTCTGTAATTAATTTCTAGTTTAATTCCATTATTGTTAAAGAACATACTTTGCATCATTTTAATTCTTCTAAATTTGTTAAGTTTTGTTTTAGTACCCAGGGTATAGTCTATATTATTGAACATTCTATGTGCACTTGAAAAAAGTGAGCACTTTGCTGTTGTTAAGTGAATTTTTCTATAAATAAATGTCATTAGGTTCAGGTGATTGATAAGTTTGTTCAGTTCTCTTATATCCTTGCTGAATTTCTGTATACTTGTTCTGTCAAGTACTAAGAGAGGAGTGAAATTTTTTCACCTGTAATTGTGAATTTATCCATTTCTCCTTTCAGTTCTATCAGATTTTGCTTCATGTATTTTGAAGCTCTGTTTGGTGCATACATACACATTTAGAACTCTTATGTCTTTTAGTGAGTTGATCCTTTTACATTATGTAATGTCACTTTTTAATCTCTGGTAATTTTCTTTGCTTTTAAATCTACTTTGCCTGATATTAATATAGAATTTTTATACCATGAGTAAATAAAAATAGATTTTTAATAATATTATTTTATACTGTATCATCTTAAATTTCTGTTTCATGTATGTTATACAGTGTATGTAATACTTAAGCACACAGTGGTTGTATAATGTATGTAAAATATAAGTAGTATATAATAGTGCTTGCAGATGTATTATTTAAAAGTTTGGAGACCGTTTTTCTAAACTTGCATAATCCAAAGTGTACTGTAACTTGCACTGTTTTCACAGAATGCTAACTGATATTATGAATAAATATAAATAATATGAAGGTTCTCATAGTCTTACAAGGATAGGAAATGCTGCATTAAGCAGAACTGAACATGTTTCTTTGCTACATGACCTCTTGGAGCCTTTATGGTGCCAATATGTATGATGACTCTGCAAGAGGGACACAGTATGCAGTATTCTCCAAGCTCTGGTTCTAGGAAGAGGTTTGTTAGCCTTATTTTGTGATCAGTCTGTGTGCCTCACAGTAGCCAGACTTATGGTAAAAATACCACATTTGGCTTTTTGTGTGTTTGTAATGTCTTGCTAGCATCAAGTTACCAGTATGTTTTCTTCATCCTAAGTAAAGAGTAGTATCACTTTATTTTCCCAAAAGCAGTGAAACTGTATTGGGCAATTGATCAAATTCTGACCAGATTGGAAGTATGAATTACTTTTATTAATCTATAATAAATCTAAAATAATATCAAAATATTCACTACTTTATTTGAAGGTCTAACCAAATAGTGAGATAACACTCTCTCTCTCCCTCTCTCTCTCTCTCTCTCTCTTCCCCCCTCGCTCTCTTGCTCCATATACATATATATATATGGATTCTGATGCAGGCTAAAGTTTGAGAAGCATTGTGCTACTATAATGCATTTAAAAATTTTTGGATTGCAACCTACAGTAATAAATGCATTTTATTTTATTCTTATTTATTTATTTATTTATTTTTATTTATTTTGGCTGCGTTGGGTCTTCATTGCTGTGCGCAGGTTTTCTCCAGTTGCAGCAAGCAGGGGCTACTCTTCATTGTGGTGCGCGGGCTTCTCATTGCAGTGGCTTCTCTTGTTGCGGAGCACGGGCTCTAGGCGCGTGGGCTTCAGTAGTTGTGGCTCATGGGCTTAGTTGCTCCATGGCATGTGGGATCTTCCCGGACCAGGGATTGAACCCGTGTCCCCTGCATTGGCAGGCGGATTCTTAACCACTGTGCCACCAGGGAAGCCGAAAAAATGCATTTTAAATGGTATCCCAGTACACATCTATATTACATTCTCTCTATTTATACAACTGAAACCAAATTTCCATGAAACAATAGTAGCCCTGAATGTGCACCATGATGTTTTCTAGTCTTTACCATCTCATTCCATTTCATTAAAAAAAACATGAATCATGACCCTTAAAATGAATGAATTTTACAATCCATTAATGGATTATGACCTGCATGCAGTATGAAAAACACTGATCTCATGTCCTGTCCTGTGCTGTAGAGGCTGGATTATTGAAATCTATGTTCCACAGACTCCTTGGCAACTGGGTTCTGCATGTATATAACTCATGTAAGATGGAAGGCAGAGTTTTTTTGAAGCAGCATTAACAGAGCTCCCAATGTCAAGTAACTAACTTCATGGGTATTGAGGGGCAGGGTGTGGGGTTTCAGTTTTCCTGGTGTGGATCATAGCAGGTATGGTGTGGTTCTGCATTAGCGCCGGTAATAATGGTGTCCTGATTACAGCAGCTTTTTGATTATGGCAGTGGCTATAAGTTTCTGGAGCTAGAAGCTTCCTGATGTAGAGGAAATAGCAGATTTGAATTTTAGCTAGATCAGTGCTACTCAAAGTGTGGTCCGCGTATCAATGTTAGTCCAGGAACAGTTTGTTACTTGTCTGCAGTTAGTACAGAAATTGACATTAAGTATTTTTAAAGTTTTATTGCAATTTGACATTGCTGCCACATTCAAAGGAGTGAGCAGTTGACTTTGACAAAGTATGGGTCTGTCATCTATTGGAACAAATTATCACAGTAATCTTTCACCATAGGTGGTTTAAGAAGCACTGAGCTAGATTATTCTGGAGGTTATATGGACATTGAAATGAAGGTAAAGAAATAGGGAGATTTCCAGTCAGGATGACACAGTGATTTCATGTTTTATATACCCCTCTGGTCCAAACATATAGCAGAGAGAGATAAAATGTAAAAATAGAAAACCAAAAAAGATACAGCCAGCTCTAAAAACAAGAAAATGGAACAGAAAGCAAAGCAGTAGCACTGGACTTGCTGAGTTCCAGGTTGAGAAGCAGAAAAAAGCATCCAGGGTTTTGGTGACTGTGAAGTATAAATTTCTTCGTTGATGATATGTTGGTAGTAAGTTCAGTGTTGTCTACAAATCTCTTTCTTTCAACTGATCTTAAAAGATTGCTATTTTCTCTCAGCTCCCCATTGTCCTCCTTATCTTTTGGATAAGGAGTATGAAGTCAGTCTATATTTAATCTGCCAGTTTTTTTCCCAGATAGTTTTTAAGATATTCTCTTGGTCTTTGGAATACTGCAGTTTCACTATGATGTGCCTGAGTGTGTTTTGGGGATTTATTTTTACTTATCCAGCTTGATATTTAGTATGATTCTCAATGTCATTATCTTTTCAAATATTATCTTTCTTTCATGCTCTGGGTTCTCTTCTTTTGGAACTTCTATTAGAGATATGGTGAACATTCTTATTCTATTCTCTAAGTCTTAATTGTGCTTTTACATCTTTTATTTCCTTTTCAGTTGTACTCCATTTAGGTAATTTCTTTCATACTATTTTTCTAGTTCAGCATCACCCTCTTCAGCTATGTATAGTGTGTTGTTTAACATATCCATTGAGTTGGTAATTTCAAAAACTATATTTTTTTATTTCTGAAAATTTCATTTTGCTGGTTTTCAAATCTTTCTGTTTGTTTTGTTGGTAGCAGTATTTCCCTCCATGATTTTTAATTTCTTATTTTTTTTAGCCAATTTAATGTGCTTAGGAAGTATATGTATAATTCCATTATATGAAGTTCAAAAGAATAGTACGCTTCATGTTTTTTTTATGCTGATTCTTATTCATGGTGGCCTGTTTTCTTGTATTGGTTGTAATTTTTTATTATGAGCTCATCCTTGGTGGAAGGGGAGAAAATATTTATGCGTGGAAATCCTTTGTGGCCCATTTTGAGAATGAGTCCCTTCACAGAAATCTTACATGTTCTCTTCTAGGCCTCTTGAAGTGTAATCAAACTGAGACGACTTTTCCAATTTTATACTGATTTCTAAGGAGTTTCTTGGATCATTCAATGTGTTAGGATAAGAGAGAATATCTTTACTTATTTTTTATTTATTATTTTTTTGAGTCCCTTTTTTCAATTCTTTTTTAAAAATTGAGTTATGGTAGATGTACAATATTATATGTTACAGGTGTACAATATAGTGATTCACAATTTTTAAAAGTTATACTCCATTTATAGTTATTATAATATACTGGCTATATTCCTTGTGTTATACAATATATCCAGAGAATATCTTATTCATAAGTATGGTATATCACTCAATGGGATCTGATTCTCCAGATTTCCAATGTGTGAGTGTGTGGGGTTTCCCCATAGCACCAAACAATTCTCCAGATACCAGCTGGGGGTCCTATGATTCAACTCAGTTCTGACACTATCTATCTACCCGGAGATAGCATCAGATTCCATAGGTTAAGGGTTCAGTCCCACAAGACTGTCCCCCCTCCAACACAATTCAGATACCAATTGCAAGCCCAGGTTGTCACCTGTACTTCTGACCAACTGACTATAAATCAGAGGTTCCCATGACCCCCTCCTTGGGTTTTATTAATTTGCTAGAGCGGCTCACAGTCCTCTGGTTCCTTCCTTCCTTCCTTCTTCCCTATAACTTTTTATTTTGGTATAATTTCTAACTTAAAGAAAAATTGCAAGGATGAAGTTTCAGCCTAGCTCCACTGAGGCCATCCCCTGAGTCCACAGAAATCTAAACCATGGCCATGAACTTGGGTTACTGGAACATTCACAGGCTGGCTCATACCATCTGCCCTCTTCTGGAATACAAAGACTTAAACTATGAGGAAAAGAAGTACATGGTGGGGGATGCTCCTGACCATGACAGAAGCCAATGGCTGAATGAGAAATTGAAGCCAGGCCTGGACTTTCCCAATCTGCCCTGTTTAATTGATGATGCTCTTGAGATCACCCAGAGCGATGCCATCTTTTGCTACATTGCTTACAAGTACAACCTATGAGTGGAGACAGAAGAGAAGATTCATGTGGACATTTTTGAGAACTAGGTTATAGACACCTCCAATTAGCTGGTCAGTGTCTGCTACAGCCCTGACTTTGAGAAACTGAAGCCTAAGTACTTGGAGGAGCTCTGTGAAAAGATGAAGCTCTTCTCACTTTCTGGGGAAGAGTCCATGGTTTGCAGGAGACAAGGTCACCTCTGTGGATTTTCTTGCTTATGACAGTCTTGACCTGCACCATATATTTGAGCCCTAGTGCCTGGATGCATTTCCAAACATGAAAGACTTCATTGCCCACTTAGAAGGCCTGAAGACGATTCCTGCCTACATAAAGTTCAGCTGCCTTTGCCCAGGCCCTGTGTACATAAAGATTGCTGTGTTGAGCAACAAGTAGAGTCCTGTAAGACCAGAAGATAAGAGCTGTCCCTGCTTCACTGGGGCCCTGAAGAAAAGCTGGACCTCCCTGTACCCCCAGAATCATCCCTCTTGTTCCTTTCTCCTTCTTCTCTTTCCCCTCCCCCATCCCTCAGGCCTTATTAGACCCCTTCCCCTCCTCTAATCCCTGTTCATCTTGCCCCTTTAAAGGTTTACTGCACCTTACTTTTCTTTAGCAATTCCCCACCCCCCCAATCTTATCCTTCCTGCATAAGCCAACCAGACCATCCTTCCCTTCAGTGGTTGCCTCTGCTTTGAGGTACCTGATTGGACCCTTCTCCAGTAGAGCTCAGCCCTGAGCTCCCCAACACTGCTCTGAAGGCCAGTATTGGCCTGATGTGGAGACCCTGCTCCCCCAGCATGGTCCCTGCCCCAGCCCTGCCTGATCCCCAGTAAAGCCTTCTCTCTCTCTCTCTCTCTCTCTCTCTCTCTCTCACACACACATACACACACAGAGTTTATGAAGTAATGTACAAGAAAAGAAAATCCTAGACCTATCTCATGAAGCAAATGTTACCATATCAAACCCAACAGCACTAAAACTAAATAAATAAATAAAAGCATCTCAACTGTACTAATCATATTTTTTATTTTCTGTATTTTATATGAGGCTTTGACATCTCGGGACCTTGCTAATCCTGAAGAGACTACCCCTTTCAGAGCTAGCTAATTCCTAGAGATATTAAACTTGCCTGCCAGGATGTCTTTGATATGCAAACCAACCAATCCATAGTCCATGCTCCCAACTACCTCCTTTATTGAACTCTCACACACCAAGCCAATATTCCCCCTGCCCTAAATCACTCCAGGGGCAGGTACAGGACAACTGAGGACCACCCTCATAGCCCAGAGCCCACTGAAATTATTCAAACTAACCAATCCTAAAATGCTTAACTTCTCTTGCCTTTTTCTTCCCACCAAAACAACAATGAAGGCTTGTGCTCATATTTTTCCCTTGTTCCTTCTGCCTCCTAACCGACCCTAGTACTTCCCCATGTTGCCCTGCATGGTGTGACATGTTTTCTTCTCTTGGAAACTGTGAGTAATAAGCTCTTATTTCAAAGGCAGTTGTCTCCATATCTGTCACTTTACCATACCTGATTAAAACAAATCCCAGGAAGATTTCAAGACATCAACCAAGTAGAGTTTATCCCAGAAACAAAATGATAATTAATTATCAGAAAATCTATTAAAGTGATATACCACACTAAAAAAAAAACACAGTCCTATAATCATATCACTTGAGCAGAAAAAGCACTCGATAAAATTCAATCAAATGTATCCATCCAAAACCTAGGGCAAACATATATATAATTGTGACAATTTTGACATATTCCCATAAAGTCAGGATTTCAATAAACATTAATACATGCTTCAGTCCTACATTATATTGAAGTTATTAACCAATGCAAAAAGTCAAGAAAAACAAAGTGTATCTAAACTGGATTAGGAAGAGACAAGCTGTTTTTATTTGAAGACTGTGTGATAGTCCACGTAGAAAATTCAGGAAAATTCAAGAGAACCTACACATAAATTATTAAAACAAATAAGAGGTTTGCTGGATAAAATATCAACCTATAAATCCAACTGAAGTCCTCAGGCGCCTTCAAATTGTATTTTATAACACATAATACCTAGTGAAAAGCAAATTTCAGAAATATTCATGTGGTTTGGTCTCACATATAAAGTTTAAAACCTGAGAAATAATACTATATATGTTCTAGGGATGTATACAAATGTAATCATTTAACTAAAGCTTGCATGATAATGACAAATTCTAAATTTATGATACTGATTGTCTCTGGGGAGAAAAGGGAGAAAATGAGATTAGGGGTGGTGACACATGGAAATTCACCTAGATCTATTATTATTTTCCTTTAAAAATCAGTTACAAATATTACAACAAATTAAGATTTGATAAAGCAGGGTGGTGGATGCATGGACATATCATATTTATTGCTATAGTTTTCTGTACAAAACATTTAACAATAAAACCAAAGGAATTAGGGAAATAAGTTAGAAAGCTGTTTGGTAATCTAGATGAAAGTTGATAGGAATACAGTCCAAGACAGTATTCTAGAAAGGAAGAAAGAGAAAGAAATATCTGGGCTAGACAGGGAGATGGGACCGCGGAGGAAGAGTGCATAACATCTCGCAGGTTTCTAGCTTGGATGACTGGTGTGGATGGCATTGCAACCACTGAGATATGACAGGAGTGTATTTTCTGCCATGTTTTGTTTGAAATATCCATGGGACTTCCTGGCGAGAGTATGAGACTAAAAGTTGAATACATGATTCTGAAAGTCGGGAGAAAGTATGGACAGGCAATATGGGTATGGTAGCCAACAGCATTATAGAAGGTGGTGAAAACTATGCGAGTAGGTGAGACCATCCAGGTGATGAGAGCAGAGTGAGAAAAGGAGCAGGAGGAGGATAAAGTCCTAAGAAATATTAATATTTAAGGAATTGGAAGAGTAGGGGAAGTTCAGAGAATGGTTGGGGAGACACAGAGGAGAACCATGAAATTGCTGTGTCACAGAGGTGCATGGAGTCGAAAATTTCAAGAAGGTAATGTTTCGTGGTTTTACATATAGCAGAGAAGTTCAGCAAGAAAAGGATTTAAAAATTTGCCTATTACATTAGCAAGCATAGTTTCAGGGAATTGGGAGTTGGGGGAAGAAGTCAGGTTGAAATGGGTTGAGGATATAATGGAAGATGAATATAGGAGTATAGATTGCTCGTTTAAGAACATCACCACTACTAGCTTTAACAATATAATCACCATAACTATCACCACTACCAATAATGATAATTATTTCCCTCATTACCAGTACAATCACTGTCCTGTCCACTGGCTTTTTTGTAATTCCTTTTCCCTTCCCTCAGCTTCTCCCTTTTTATGCACATCTACTACATTTGTTTGGCTCTGTGTATAAGATAGGTTCTTGACCTTGAAGGGTTTACTCTGTAGTAGAAAAGACAGGCATGCAAACATGCAACTTTAATACATGCACTCTGTGGTAGTCATTCATATTATTCTCCGGGTATTTCCTGCTTTCTTCATTCTGAGAACACAGTAGGATTATACATCCTTGCTCCCTGTAGCTGAGTGGGGCCACGTGTTTAATTCTGGCCAATGAGTTGCGAGTTAAAGGGACATATGCTACTTCTAACCTGGGCATTTAAATTTAATTGCTGGTGTGAAACCCTCTAGAGCCAAACTACAGTAGAGTGGCTAAGTACAGCCTGTAGGCCAAATCCAGCAGGAAGCACGTTTTACAAATAAAGTTTTATTGGAACACAAATGTGCCCATTTATTGTCTATGGCTTCTTTTTGCTCTAATGGCAGAGTAGTTGTGACAAAGACTGCATTGCCCTCAAAGCCTAAAATTATTTACTATACAGAAAAAGTTTGCTGACACTTTCTCTAAAACAACCTAGCTTACCCTGATGCTGCATACTGAGGCAGTGTAGTGATAAAAATTTCTCTGATGTAAAGTGTGGTGTATTTGAATGAACACAGGCTCAGAAGCTAGATGGGGTCTCTGAGTCTACATAGTTAGCCCTGGGTTCTATGGAACCCTCTACTCAAGCCTTTGTGAGGCTCAAATCACTGTCTGACAGCACCAGCCACAAGGAAGAATGAAAGCAAATGGAAACAATCTCAGACTTGCACTGTATGGCTCTAAGGGGTTTCTATAGACTGAAAGTTTGTGTCCGCTTCAAATTCATATATTGAAATCCTAACCCCCAATGTAATGGTATTAGGAGATGGAGCCTTTTGTAGGTGATTCGGTCATGAGGGCAGCACCCTCATGGGTGGGATTAGTGCCCTTACAAAAGAGACTCCACAGAGCTCCCTTATCCCTTCCACAATGTGAGAACACAGGGAGAAGGTACCATCTATGAACCAGGAAGTGGGCTCTCACCAGACACAGAATCTGCCTGCACCTTGATCTTGGACTTCCCAGCCTCCAGAACTATGAGAAACAAATGTGTGTTGTTCATAAGCCACTCTATCTATGGTGTTCTGTTATAGTAGCCTGAACAGATTAAGACAGGAGTAAAGGGAATATTGATGAGTCAATGTTCAGTAAGATCAAGCACTCTCTAAAAGTCAGAGCTGTCTAAAATCAGAATGAGTTGCCTTGCAAGAATAGAGGGTGCAAGTGACCCTGGGGTATGGAGCATAAGCTTCTCTTTGCCCCAAGTATACAAGAAGAAACCAACTTAACTCTTGGAAAAATGATATATTAGTTTTCTATAGCTGCATAACAAATTGCTAGAAACTTAAAACAACATACATTTATTTGCTCACAGTTCTGTAGGTCAGAAGTCTAGCAGAGCATGACTGGTTCTCTGCTCAGTGTGTCACAAGACTGATATCAAGGTGTTGGTCAAGCTGAATTCTCATCTAGAGGTTTTAGCGAAAAATCCACTCCAAAGTTCATTCTTATTAGAATTCAGTTCCTTGTAGTTGTAGGACTGAGGTCTCCATTTCCTTGTTGGCTGTTAGCCAGTGCTGGCTCTCAGCTTCTAGAGGTTGCACACATTCCTTGTCATGTGTCTCCTTCCATCTTCAAGTCAACAATAGCGTGTTGAATCTTTCTGGTGGTTGAGTATCTGACTTCCTCTCTTGTGACCAGTCGGAGGAAACTATTACACTTTTAAAGGGCTCACGTGATTAAGTCAGTCCACCTGAATAATCTCCCTGTCTTAAGGTCAATTGTGCCATATAACATAACCTAATTATGGGAGTAAACTTCATCATATTCACTGCCTGGGGAATATGCAAAGTGTGTACACTGGGGTGGGGGGAACCTGGGGGGTGCATCTTAGAATTCTGCCTACTACAGATGAGAAGAGAATTCTAATATTGCATACTTAGCTGGACAAGTTGATGTTCAAAGTACATTCCAATCTTGAGAATCTATGATGCTGTGACTACATCAAAGTTCAGATTGAGAAGAGGGCCTAAGTCACAATTTCGGCCTTCATGCAGTTTTCAATGTGGGAATAAAATTAACACATACAAAACTATTAGCATTGTGCTAAACGAATGGTTAAACTGTGTAAATTAGGAGTCTATAGAAGATAAAGGAGGAGAGAGATTGGAGAGGGTTAAAGACGGTTAGAGTGTTTTCTTGGAGAAGGTGTGACCTGAACTGTTATTTGAAGGAGGATGAAATAGAAAATAACAAATGTCTTCCTCTTTCTAAACTTCTGGATGGTTTTTATTCATTGTACAGTCACATTTCCAGTGTGATGCTGAAAAATAAGCTAAGAAGATTTATCCAAAATTTAGAAATAGGCAAAAGTATGACTACATATCTTTGCAAGGTCATACTGGAATATTGGCAATATACTCATATTGCGTGAAGATCGATTCCCTCGGTCAGTGGTTCTCAAACTTTCATAAGCATCAGAATGCCCTGGAAGGCTTGTTAAAACACATAATGCTGTGTCCTAGCCCAGAGTTTCTGATTCAGTAGGTCTTGAGTGGGTATCAAGAAATTGCATGTCTAACAGGATCCCAGGTGATGCTGGTGCTGCTGGTCTGGGGAGCACGCTTTGAGAATTATTGCTCTAGAGAAACATACCATTGTTTGACTTACTATTTACCGTTGATTAAGGCAAAGATTCTGTGAAGTTACAGGCTAAATTATAGAAGTTGCCAGTGATTTTTGTCTAGTAGAAATACAAATAATTTCTGTCCAGTGAAAAATATAATTCCAATAGTTTTGTTCCCCTGTAAGACATTTAGCTGTTTTATGTTTCAGCAATTTAGCAATCTTATTTCAGCATTCTTTCTTTCAGTGACTGTATATACTAGTCTCTCAGATCCTTCTTTGAGCTAGCATTAATACATACCCTCATTAACAAGTTAAATAAATCTTCGTGTTAAAATAAACTTTGGACATGCATACTATGTTTGTATGATAGTCATGATTTTTAACTTTTGGAAATGTATACCTTGACAGGGTTGTGTGATCAAATAAGTTTTTGACAAGCCAAGTTAAACAAATTTACACAGGATTCTTAACAATGCACCTCTCCCAGACTTTAATTTGCTATTTAAAAAGTAGATGATGCAGCATTTCACAAACTTATTTGACACTGGACACTTTTTCCTCAAAGTGTCTTTAGAAAACATTGCCCTACACAGTTATTATCAGTGACATCACAGCCATTTCCACAATTTCTAAAAGAAATATGTTACCTAACTGCACATATTGAATCTCATCTCAGTGGGAGAGCATATTTTTAAAGTCAAGGAAGAGAACTTTTGTGTCATTTGGCACTGAGGAGGCCTCCGCCACCAGATTCAGGGTGGAGAAACTTTTGTCCCCTTTTTATCTCCTAATACCAAGCAGGACTCCAAAGTTCCCCTCAGAGTTCCTGTGAGATGACAGAGAAAAGTTCAATGCATTTTTTTCTTCCCAGATCCAAATCTCCCATTGCCAAAAACCTTTCTTTTCAGCCCAAAAAAATGTTTGTAGATTTCTCCTTTTTCAGTGATGTCTAGGATAACTATGCCACAGAGTTGGAGAACACTCACCGGTGGTTTGAGAGCAAAGGTAGTTACTATGTCAGGAATTCAGGGTTCTGTTTCTGTAGCCCCACATCAGTAGAGGCCTGGATTGAGCCCAAACCATGTTCCAACTATGGTTTCTCATTCTGGAAAGTTCTGTTGTAATTTGGGACCTTTTTTCCCCCAGAAAGGCTCTCACTTTCTCTCTCCACAGCCAACTGACTCCCTTGAGTGCTAAACTAAAGTTGGAGAATTTGAGGATTGTAAAGATTGACAGTTTGTGGTTTGCTTCAATTTAGAAGCAAATCTTGTAGGGGATCATGTCTCTAAATTTATGAAGTAGAGAAACTACTCTCCTTATGAGTGAGCAAGGACTTGGAAGACTGTTCCTATGGTCAATCGTGTGTTGGTCTAAAGTGAGTAAACCACATACGTTTATGTTTGAAGTTCCTGGAAGCATTTACACCAATTGGATTGTGATATGGTCCTTCCGACCTATAAATTTGGTCACCTGATTTTTTTTTAAATTAATCAATTTATTTATTTATTTATTTTTGGCTGCATTGGGTCTTCGTTGCTGCACGCGGCTTTCTCTAGTTGCGGCGCATGGGGGCTACTCTTCATTGCAGTGCATGGACTTCTCACTGTGGTGGCTTCTCTTGTTGCGGAGCACAGGCTCTGGGCACATGGGCTTCAGTAGTTGTGGCACGCGGGCTCAGTAGTTGTGGCTTGCGGGCTCTAGAGCGCAGGCTCAGTAGTGGTGGCACATGGGCTTAGTTGCTCTGTGGCATGTGGGATCCTTCCGGACCATGGCTCGAACCCGTGTCCCCTGTGTTGGCAGGCAGATTCTTAACTACTGCACCACCAGGGAAGTCCCCGGTCACCTGTTTTTTAACCTGCTGGAATGTATTCTCTCAGGCAGCTTTTCCCCATGTTCCATTGATATGGAACACCCACTGAGGTTGGTAACCTCATTCTTGGTGGGCTCCACGAGAGATATATGGATATCCTTAGCATCCGTATGTCCACACTCACACTACCCCCACTAGTCCCTTCTATACTGTGCAGATTGGAACAGGCCCTGACTCTACGGAACCACCTAAGGCCGGAGGCAAAAGTTCCCTCAGGTGAGTCTCCAAGTTCTAAAACTGAACCCTGGCTTTAATTACCATCAAGGCCATCATGTGCCCACAGTGATTCAGGTCAGCTCCCTGTGAGGAAACCTTTCTACATTTGGTCAATTTTGTCTCCTCCTCTCCTGTAGTTTACAGTGGAGTGCACAAGCAAAGCACTTTTCATACTATGTCACAGGATTTGCTCTTTGCCTTGGAGAAATGTTCCTACGATTCATTCTATTTGCATGTGCAATGGTCACCATCTTGCATCTCCTTTTATTTAAACTTTTAATTTTGAGATAGTTGTAGATTTACATGCAGTTGTAAGAAACAAGTCAGAAAGAAATTGTGTACCCTTTCCCTAGTTTCTCCCAATGGTAGTATCTTGAAAACTGTAGCAAAATAGCAAAGCCAGGATACTGACATTGAAACAGTCCAGGAACAGAACATTTTCATCACCACAGGAGTCCATCCTGTTGTCCGTTTATAGTTATATCCACCACCTTACCTCCCTTCACCTGACCCCCTGGCAACCACTAATTTGTTCTCCATTTCTAAAATTTTATCTCTTCAAAGTGTTACGTAAATAGAATAATACAGCATGTAACCATTTGGAATTGGCTTATTTTTTTTCACTTAACATAATTCTCCAGAGATTCATCAAAGTTGTTATGTTTATCAATAGTCTGTTTCTTTTTATTGCTGAGTAGTATTCAACGATATGAATATATTACCACTTGGTTAACCATTTACCTGTTGAAGGACATTTGGGTTACCTTCCAGTTTTGCACTATCACATTTCTGTAAGGTTTTTGTGTGAATTTTAAGTTTTCATGTTATGAGTGCAATTACTGGTTCATATGGTAATTTCATGTTTAGTTTGTTTAAGAGACTGCCAGATCAACTTACAGAATGACTGTACCATTCTACATTCCTACCAACAATGTATGAGTGATCCAGTTTTTCCATATGCTTGTCAGCATTTTGGTGTTATCAATATTTTTATTTTATTTTATTATTTTTAAAATAAATTTATTTATTTATTTATTTATTTATTTATTTATTTTTGGCTGCATTGGGTCTTTGTTGCTGCGTGCGGGCTTCCTCTAGTTGCAGCGAGCGGGGGTTATTCTTCGTTGTGGTGTGCAGGCTTATCATTGCAGTGGCTTCTCTTGTTGCGGAGCACGGGCTCTAGGCACGCAGGCTTCAGTAGTTGTGGCACACGGGCTTAGCTGTTCCGCGGCACATGGGGATCTTCCCGGACCAGGGCTGAAACCCGTGTCCCCTGCATTGGCAGGCAGATTCTTAACCACTGTGCCACCACGGAAACCCAATAGTTTTTACTTTAGGTCTTCTGATAAGTATGTAGTGATATCTCATTGTGGTTTTAATTTGCATTTCTCTAATGGCTAATGATATTGAACATCTTTTCATGTGTTTATTTTTATCTAGGTATCTTCTTTGGTGAAATGCTTGTTTATGTCTTTTGCCCATTTTCTAATTGGATTGATTATTTCTTTACTGTTGCATTTGAGAGTTCCTTATTTATTCTGGATACAAGTCCTTTGTCAGATATATGTTTTGAAAATATTTGAATAAATTCTATTGATCTGCCCTCAAGTTCACTGATTCTACAATATCTTCTCTCATCTCTACTGTACTATTGAGCCCATCCAGTGAGTTTTGATTTCTCATAATTTTCACTTCTTAATTTCCATTTAGTTTTTTATAACTTCTGTTTCTTTGCTGAGATTTTTAAAAATCATTTTTCACTTGTTTCAATATAATTTGTAATTGTTTACTGAATCTTTCTCAGATAATTCCAACACCTGACTCATCTCAGCATTGACATCAATTAAATGTTTTTTTTTCCTTCAGGTTGTGATTTTCTTGGTTCCTGATGAGGAGTGATTGTCAATTGTATATTGGAAATTTTGGCTATTACACTAGGAGACTAAAAAGTTAGCCCCCACTAACTTTTTAATTTTAACAGGCATTCACTTTATTGAGGTTTAGCATGCAGGTCCTGGCCTAATTTGGGGACTGTGGTTCCAACGACAATATAATTTTCAGAGCCTTTGTGGTCCTATTTTTGTCCACTTGGTTTATATCATGTCACTGGGGCTCTCACTGATCCTTGCCAGTGTTGTTTGAGGGGGCTGAAGAAGTTTGCTCAGGCCTGGCTGTCTGGATCTTGTAGGTGGGGGAAGGGAGTCTCCCTTCTTCAGGGTTGAATGGTGTTTCCTGGTGCTTGTTTTAGCAGGTTCCTCCTGTCTGTGGGGGATGACGAGTGCCTCCCTAGTTGGGTGCTTGTCGTGAGGGTTCCTCTGAGTGTCTGTGACTGGGGGCAAGGAGAGTCTTAGGCCTGCAAGGACAAATAGGCTTCCTGGGCTGGGTGCATCCTGTCACAGTTTCCCCCCCCCCCCCCGCCTGTGGAAGATGGAGAGCACATCCCAAGCTACATACACAATTACTGTGGCATGATCCACTTGTAATCTCCTCTCTTCGACCAATCTGCACACAGACACACACGCACACATACACAGTGTCTCTGGGTGTAGGAGGGGAGCCTCAGGTCCAATGGGGAAGCAAAATGCTTCCCCAGCTGGCACTCGTGCTGTTGACCCCCTTTGCCAGAGCCCTATAGTTGTGTGGTGTCTCTAGGTGGGAGAGGTGAGTCTCCAACAGGGTAAGGATAGAGAGTGCTTACCCTAGTAATTTATTGTCAGTAGGGTTTCCAATTGATTCCCCTTGCTTGTTCTGCCAGGTGCACATAATAATGTCAGTGGGACTCCTGTTCCATCTGGGGGAGGAGTGAGCCTATCTGGGCTGCCCTTTCTCTTAATAGGTTGGGGGTTAAGATAATGCCAGGTCTGGCTGGCCTTCCTGGCCTTCTTCTGTTGGGTGGTGGTTCAAAAGATGCCCTGCCACTGTTGTGTTTCTCCAGTCTTGTGGTCCATCTTCCACCTTTCAGAGTTTTTCTTTGATTGTCTCTTGAGTTGTTTTTAGGGGTCATAGTCATGTTTAGCAGGGAGCAGAGAGAGATATGTCTACATCATCTTGTCTGGATGTCTCACCTTTCTTTTTTATATATAATCTCTATTTTAGCATTCCTAGTAATTTTACAAGTCTCTTCACTATCACTTTTGACTTTATCACTGTTTTTGCACTTATCAGATGTTAAAGAATTAATATTTGTAAAGCATCTTAGAACCAACTACAAAGTCAGCAAATATGCGTCCATCTAGCAAATACTGTGAGAAAAGACATCAAAGCGTTGGCACATAAACACTAAAAATATAGTAATCATGCTTTTTCTATAGAGCAGGACTTTCTTTGTTCTTATGTAAGCTTGTAAGTAAAGAGGACTTACGTGTTTGAAATCGTAGTGATCATTTATTGAGTCCTTACTGTCCCTGGGTAGTATGCTAAGGTCTTTAGTATATTAACTAACTCACTAACTCTTTTTTTTAAAAATTTATTTATTTATTTATTATTTATGGCTGTGTTGGGTCTTCGTTTCTGTGCGAGGGCTTTCTCCAGTTGCGGCAAGCGGGGGCCACTCTTCATCGCGGTGCGCGGGCCTCTCACTATCGCGGCCTCTCTTGTTGCGGAGCACAGGCTCCAGACGCGCAGGCTCAGTAATTGTGGCTCATGGGCCTAGTTGCTCCGCGGCATGTGGCATCCTCCCAGACCAGGGCTCGAACCTGTGTTCCCTGCACTGGCAGGCAGACTCCCAACCACTGCGCCACCAGGGAAACCCTAACTCCCTAACTCTTGACAATAACCATATATGATAATGTAATGGTTGAATAGTGTCCTGCCAAATTGACAGCCCAAGTCCTAACCCCCTATACTGGCGAATGTGACGTTATTTGGAAAAAGGATCTTTGCAGATGTAATTAAATTAAGGATCCCAAAATGAAATCATCCTGGATTAGTGTGGGCCGTAAATCCAATGACTAGTCTCCATATAAGAGGAAGGAGAGGGAGTTTTTGAGACACAGAGAAGGTCTGTGTGAGACCTTCAGACAGAAGGTCTGGTTCAGAAGCAGAGACTGGAGTTATATAGCCCCAAGCCAGGGAACATCAAGGTTTGCCTGCAGCTACCTGAAGCTAGGAGTGAGGCATGGAATGGATTCTCTCTCAGAGCCTCCAGAAGTAACCAACTCTGCCGACATTTTGATTTTGGACTTCTGGCTTCCAGAACTGTGAGATAATACATTTCCGTTGTTTTAAGCCACCAAGTTTGTGGTCATCTGTTATGACAGCCTCAGGAAACTAATACAGGTGTATTATTATATATCTCCATTTTATAGATGAGGAAACATGGTTGGAAATGTTAAATGACTTGCATATATCCACACAGCTAGTAAGCGGTGGAGGTGGGAATTAAACTCAAGACTATCCACTACAAAGCTTGTATTTGCAATCTTAACTTTCTAAAATATCATTCATAACAGGTTTAAACAGCACCAAAGCCTCCACACTTCTCACTCCCCCAACCCTTTCTTCAGAGGTCTTTCCCTATTCCAAGAGACTTCCATTGCTCTTAAGCTGTTCCTGCTTCATGTTGCTAGTAGAGATGATTGATTCACCTCATGGCTCGGTATTACCGATCCTCACTTCTTCCATCTCAAGGCAAATTTAAAGCGGTTCTAGAGGAGAGGACAGTGCTTAACACAAAGGAAAAGCTTGTGATAGGCAGTCTTCAGGCGATGAACAGCCAATCAGAGGTAGAGATGCTTTTAGGCTGAGCAGGGTCTGTCAGTTCATGTCACCCGTGCTGATGCCTTGTTTGCACCACACTTAAAGCCATTCCAGCCATTGTTTTGAGGATCAGGCTATAGCAAAAGATACTTGCCTCCTGAAACTCAGTCTGTGGGCCCCGGAAGTGAGCAAGAGCTGTCATGCAATTTGTCCCTTGTCAAGAAACCTTGTATCAGGTGCTGGGGAGAAAAGCAGCAATTGTTACTTCCCTGTGGTTCTTCTAAAAGTGTTTCTTTGTTAATAGGATGTCATTAAACATTATGCACAGTTGGCTGGATATTTAAATTATAGATGAAAACATTTTTTTTTGTAAAATGTGTGCATGTAAAAATAAACCAATGTGTGAGAACAGAGTGCCTAAGCAGCAGACGGCACGCTCTGGGGCTGGGCATCCTGATGTTATGTCTGCCATCAAATTTGGTGTCACTGAGTAAGTCGTTTCAATATCATATACTTATTAAGCACCTACTGTGTGCTAGGCATGTTCTGGCTGATTCTCCGCTTAGTGTCAGCTACATGGGATAAATTCTTAATTCACCAATCCTCTGAATATAGCTAAGATGAAGCAGAATATCATTTTTTTTTTGCTTCTTCTGGCAGGAGTTAAGAAAAATGGGAGCACATAATTCTACACTAGAGCCAAGTAAATCTGAGACTGAATTCTGTTTTAACCTTGACCTCTCCAAATGGAACATTTTCCACATTCATTCAGCTGACAACCTTGAACAAATGGATCAGTGGTTAGAAGTCAGAGAGAGAATTAGCAATCAGTTCTTTTCTGAAAGACTAGCCAAAGAACTGTTTCTAGAATACTAGCTAATTACTTAAATGTTGCTGGAAAAAATGTGCTAGTGCATATCAGTTAAATTGCTTGGATAAACATGGGCATATAAAACCTTATCAGTGTAATCATATCTTAGAAAATGTGAGCTTGTGCCCCAGTATCCTTCTCTTTGAGAACTTTAAGGAACAAAATGTTCCCTTGACAGTGAAGCACTTCATGTGGCAAGAGCCCCCATGGGTAAAGCCTAGTATGGGAGCAGGAACCAATGCTGTGATTGAACAATCTCTACAGCTTGTCATATGGTCTAGTTAGTGATGGAGAAGATCCCTGATTCAAGAGCAGACCCAGTGGAGAGGCAATCTTTGAACTGCAAGCCACCATGTGCTGGTTGTAAAATGTGGCATGATTGGAATTCGGCTGGGGATTGGCTCTAGAAAATACTGTGTATACAACATACCCAGTGTCAAAGGTAAGAATATTCTTTTTCTTTCTTTTAACATCTTTATTGGAGTATAATTGCTTTCAATGGTGTGTTAGTTTCTGCCTTATAACAAAGTGAATCAGCTATACATATACATAAATCGCCATATCTCTTCCCTCTTGTGCCTCCCTCCCACCCTCCCTATCCCACCCCTCTAGGTGGTCACAAAGCATTGAGCTGATCTCCCTGTGCTATGCGGCTGCTTCTCACTAGCTATCTATTTTACATTTGGTAGTATATATAAGTCCATGTCACTCTCTCACTTCATCCCAGCTTACCCTTTCCCTTCACCGTGTCCTCAAGTCCATTCTCTAGTAGGTCTGCATCTTTATTCCTGTCCTGCCCCTAGGTTCTTCAGGACCTTTCTTTTTTTTTTTTTTAGATTCCATATACCATATATATGTGTTAGCATATGGTATTTGTTTTCTCTTTCTGACTTACTTCACTCTGTATGACAGACTCTAGGTCCATCCAGCTCACTACAAATAACTCAATTTCGTTTCTTTTTTATGGCTGAGTAATATTCCATTGTATATATGTGCCACATCTTCTTTATCCATTCATCTGTCAGTGGACACTTAGATTGCTTCCATGTCCTGGTCATTGTAAATAGTGCTGCAATGAACATTGTGGTACATGACTCTTTTTGAATTATGGTTTTCTCAGGGTATATACCCAGTAGTGGGATTGCTGGGTCGTATGGTAGTTCTATTTTTAGTTTTTTAAGGACCCTCCATACTGTTCTCCATAGTGGCTGTATCCATTTACATCCCCACCAACAGTTCAAGAGGGTTCCCTTTTCTCCACACCCTCTCCAGCATTTATTGTTAGTAGATTTTTCGATGATGGCCATTCTGACCAGTGTGAGGTGATACCTCATTGTAGTTTTGATTTCATTTCTCTAATGATTAGTGATATTGAGCATCCTTTCATGTGTTTGTTGGCAATCTGTATATCTTCTTTGGAGAATGTCTGTTTAGGTCTTCTGCCCATTTTTGGATTGGGTTGTTTGTTTTTTTGATATTGAGCTGCATGAGCTGCTTGTATATTTTGGAAAGTAATCCTTTGTCAGTTGCTTCATTGGCAAATATTTTCTCCCATTCTGAGGGTTGTCTTTTTGTCTTGTTTATGGTTTCCTTTGCTGTGCAAAAGCTTTTAAGTTTCATTAGGTCCCAGTTGTTTATTTTTGTTTTTATTTCCATTTCTCTAGGAGGTGGGTCAAAAGGGGTCTTGCTGTGATGTATGTCATAGAGTGTTCTGTCTATGTTTTCCTCTAAGAGTTTTACAGTGTCTGGCCTTACATTTAGGTCTTTAATCCATTTTGAGTTTATTTTTGTATACAGTGTTAGGGATTATTCTAATTTCATTCTTTCACATGTAGCTGTCCAGTTTTCCCAGCACCACTTATTGAAGAGGCTGTCTTTTCTCCATGGTATGTATATTCTTGCCTCCTTTATCAAAGATAAGGTGACCATAGGTGTGTGGATTTATCTCTGGGTTTCTATCCTGTTCCATTGATCTATATTTCTGTTTTTGTGCCAGTACCGTATTGTCTTGATTACTGTAGGTTTGTAGTATAGTCTGAAGTCAAGGAGCCTGATTCCTCCAGCTCCGTTTTCCCTTCTCAAGACTGCTTTGGCTATTCGGGGTCTTTTGTGTTTCCATACAATTTGTGCAATTTTTTGTTCTAGTTCTGTGAAAAATTCCATTGGTAGTTTGCTAGGGATTGCATTGAATCTGTAGATTGCTTTGGGTAGTAGAGTCATTTTCACAGTGTTGATTCTTCCAGTCCAAGAACATGGTATATCTCTCCATCTGTTTGTATCATCTTAAATTTCTTTCATCAGTGTCTTATAGTTTTCTGCATACAGGTCTTTTGTAGGTAAGAATATTCTTGATGGTAGAGAGTTATTCTGAAAGGGTCAGTTGTGTGATATAATGATGGTGATGAAGCAAGCAAATCTTATGGGGTCACACAGCATCTGACACACGCAGGCAACAAGGACCTCCCAGGTCTGAAGGAACAGCATAAATAAAAGAAAAGTATGTTGAAGATTCCAATCATTTTTATTTGCCCAACTGACTAGTAGAAATTCATGTCAAATTCTGACATGAATTTAGGAAACTCCTTTAGTGAGTCAAAGGCCCCATCAAACAGGAATAATTTTTTTTCCTGAGGGTGGAGTGGCAGTGATGTGTTGGTGAGGATGTAAAGCTCAGAAAAATGATGACCTTCTTTCTTAAATGTTAAATTTACTTAAATTTGAGAAAAACTATTATTTTTACTAGAGTGTGCCCTATTAGAGATTAGATATTTTTTCTTCTCCAGTAGAAGAAGCAAATAGATACTTGCCACACATGCAGAGTTTGATCCCTGTGGAGGAGATATTTGAGGGTTTCCTTTTAATTAAGCCAGTGGAAAGGAAGCCCAGGAGAATGATATCATGAGCTCTCATTTAACTTGGCAAAGCCATCTTCTACTCCAGATGACCTAGCCCAGGCAGAGTTCTGGGAGGTAGTAAGAAAGTTTGCATGAGGAGTTAGGGGAACCTCCATCTCTTTCTCTGCAATTCTTGGTCAGAGGGTCTCCAGCTTTTTCCATCAGCAGACACTTTTTCACTGGCCAGGTCTGGAAGTAGTCAGGAGGATGACCTGCATGCTCCTCAGGCCTTAACATGCCAAAGTCAGGGTTCCCCAGCATTAGATGTCTATCAAAAGCTTGGGTCTCTATGGCTTTCTAACTACCATCACCCTTTCCTGATTCTTATCCTGTGTCTTTCAGAGCATTTCAGTCATGTACCCTGCCTGCCTGCCTCCCACACTGGTGCATTAACATGCTCACTGAAGCTGTTCCCTCCCCCTCCCCCTGACAAGAGACCCATCTCTCAGTGACAATTCTTCAGGAACAGGACAGATGACTTGTCCAATTGTGTGCTCCTGTTTTGAGTCTGAAACTGCTGGAAGGTTTGGGGAGTAGAGATGGATCTATCTTTTTCTGTGCTACTGTTTGAGGAACCTGTGGGTTGGAATCAGGACTGAAGAGAGTCAAGAGTGTGAGGGTCTAAGAGCAGAATTCCACCACTGCGTGGCTCTGCAGTTTAGAGCCAGAAAGGGAACAAGCAGGATGGTGACAGCCAGATGATTCATGTGATTCCACAAAGGGCAGTCATTCTTAATCACACTTAATCACCTTGACTGGGACCCTATCCTCCCCTTGCGAGAAGCAATGGGAATTTTTAGTGTTAATTTAAATTATTTTTTAACTTTAAAAAATTGAATCTTAAGAGGCCAGCTTTTATATCAATTTCAATAGCCCTCAATCCTATCATCTATCTATCTATCCATTCATTTATCATTGATCTATCATCACCTATCTATCTGTCATCTAGCTATCCATATCAGGGTTTCTCAACCTTGGCACTATTGAAGTTTGTTCCAGATAATTCCTGGTTGTGGCAGTCTGCCCTGCGTTTTGTAGGATGCTTAGCAGCAGCATCCTTGGTCTCTACCTACTAGATGCCAGTGCACTGTGACCTCTTTCTCAGTTGTGACAACGCAAAATGTCTCCAGACCTTGCCAAATGTCCTCTGGTGGGGAGCAGAATCACCCCTATTTGAGAACTGCTAATCTATATCTCTCTATATAAAACAAAGCGGTTAAGAGCACACACAGCCTCTGGAGTCAGACAGCCTAGATTTGAATCTGGACTCCACCTGGCTCACTAGTTATGAGTCCTTGGGCCTCTCTAAACCTTGGTTTCCTCATCTGTAAAAAGTGGATAATAATAGTACCTACCTCACAGGGTTTCTGTGTGGTACTATTAAAAGAGTTAATATGTTTGTGAAGTACTTAGAGCAGTAACTCATGTATATTGAGCACTATAGAAATTGTATCACTGGAATGTTAACATTTGATCAAGATTCTATCATTTAAAATAAATAGAAGATGACAGAGTAGGAAGACCCTGAGCTCACCTCTTATGATTATTTACAGAGCAACTATTTATGAGAACCTGAAGATTAGCAGAAAATATTTTCCATGATTTTGTTCTAATGTTACAGAAAAAACATGCATACAGTTTGTAACTCGTAGTTAATGTTATAGGTAGGAAGAGATATCGAAAATATGAATAATTAAACAAATGTTAGAGAAATGAAGTAATAAGCATAGAAGTTACAAAATGTTCCTCTGTCTTTGTTCATGGGGGTCAAGTCAAACAAGTATGTTTTCTTCCTCTAGGAAACTACATGATCAAAGCTTACTTTCCCTTATAGACAGTATATACTTTAGAACAAACGCATTGATACTGGTTTAAAATTACGCTGTTACTTAAAAAGAGAAAAGAAGTGAATTATTTCAGAAGTTATACTCACCAAACGAGCTCAATATTTTTAAAAACTGTACTTTCACAGAGTACCAGAAGCCTAAATATACTTTCAAAATAGCCTTCAGACACCAAGCAAATTTATACAAGGCACAGTTTGAAAAATCTAACTCTAGCTTTCCATTGTTAGCTTCAAAGCCAAGGCCATGTGAATGCTAGATGACAGAAAGCTCAGAGGGCTGCTGCATGTTTCAGCTCTTGCTGGGGCTCTGGATTCTGACCCCGAAATACAAAGCAGGGCCCTCCCTACTCCCAGACCTCAAGGGAAAGGGCGGCAAAGACATCTGAATCCCCTTCCCTCAACGTGGTGTGTGGTTGCCTAATTTTTATCTCTCTTAGGAGCCAATGACACATGATTGAGGTGAATCCCAAGTTGTCTCTTTAGGGTTCTCAGAAAATGAAAGGTTTTGTGTCTGAGTACTCAGTGGGAACAGATAAAACTGACGTTCATTTTATTTATTTTTATATTTAAAGGGTTTCAAAGCCAAAAGACTTTAAGCACACTGACCTGCCCAGAGAACCACAACCTATGCACAACCCTGCTTGCAAAATCCTGCACCAATGATCCAAAGGTATTTCAGGATCATAATTCTGGGGTCACCACCACTTGAAATTATAAATGTCTTTGAAGCAAATGAAATATGGGTAAGAGGAATTTTCTTTTAAAACTTTAATATATAAATCCAACTGAACTTCAACCAAAATGGTGATAGTGAAACACTCAACTCATCTGAAGACAATCCTATAAAACTTCAAGACTTAAAATTATCTGACAGATATAAAAACAATCTCAAAAAAGGAAGTGGTATTGTGTATGACTCAGAAAATAAAAGATTATAGCATTTAGTCATAAGATACTTGGACAGGGAGTTTTCTCAATGACAGCATGCTCTGAGTCTTACAGCTTGGACCAGTCACCCATTTAATTAGTATCACTTTTTCCTACTCTTGCCAATACTCTGTCAAGCACTGAACATATAGTAATGAACAAGATTCCATCTCTGCTTTCTTGGAGCTTATACATATTGTGTGGCAAGACAGGTAAACAGGCACCTCTAATTCCTACAAGTAGGATGAATGTAGTTTGAGATGGGACCACATAGGATGCCTGACACATCTAGAGTATTCACCTGAAAGGTGGAGTTAGTGAGGGAAGGGAAGTGGGTGGGGAGTGCTGGAGGTGGTGGTGAAAAGTGGGAAGCATTCCAGGCAGAAGCAGAAGCAAAGGGCATCTGAGAAAGAACCCTGTGCCCTAAAGCAGCTGCTAGTAGTTCATTTTGGCTAGAACCTATAGTTGTGGTGGGGGTACCAGGTAAAGTTGAGACTGGTAGTCAAGGAGAAGGCACAATCATGGCCTGCCAATCAATTTTCATGGTGGCCCATGCCTCTTCTCTGAAATCTCTCCCAGCTCCTGCTGAGTGGGTAATGGACCATAGCAGTCTGTCCCCTCCCTTGTCACCAGTGATTGGGCCAAAGGTCGGTACATGATTCAAGCTGACAAAACCAGGTTTCTTTTCCTGAGGATTTGTATTTAGAACATAGGGATTGAATTCAGTCGTTGTTGTGTGCTCAAATGGGGGAAACTGTGAAAAGCCATGATTGGGACAAACAAATTTGGCTTCTATGTAAGTGCAACAGAGAAAATAGGTTCAGACATGGAGAGAGAATTAGCCAGATGCAAAGAAAGCAGCTCTCTCAGCTCCTATAGGGTTTTCACCTCCTATCCCCAGTCCTGTCTAAAGCATGGCTGTGTGCTTTCTGACCAACGACTTGGAGATGACCGTTTTCTTTAAGTTAGCTTGAAAAAGATTTATTCCTTGCAATCATGTCATCTCTGCCATGGGCTTAATGCCAGGCTCTATGTACAAGGATCTTGAGCCCCCACTGTATGATGGTTACGGGGAAAAGTCCTGGTACTGTATCTAGTGTTACTTTGGGCCAATTGTGAGTATTGGTTATGAAATAACTTTAAGTCAAATCACTAACACACAAGTGATCCCTAACCTTTGCTTAATATTCACCTTAATGTTTTCAATGGATTGGGGCTTTGGTAACAGAAAATTAGCAAGGAAATAAAGCACTTGTCGCATTTCCACCAGCTTCCTTGAAACTTACAAATCTGAAGTCCCTCGTGAAGATGCACAGTTACCTCTGTATTTACTTATTCATAGGATGTCTTTGAAAATCCTGAGGTTCTTTCTACACCAGTGAGAACTCCTTAGGGAACTCTGTAGTGCCCAAGTTTTACATTCCCTCCCTGTGACGAAAGCACAATCCTGGAAAGGTGAAAAATCAGTCAAGCAGGTGAGATACACTTCTTGAAAGGTCACCACTATGAGAAATGTGGAAGCCAGAGAGAAGGCTTATTGCCAGTCTCCTCCCAGACACATGGTAACCAGATTGGGTTCCCTGACTAATTGACTTTCAGGGTCAGAAAAAAATTGTGATATTTGTAGGTTTACTCAGAGAAGGAGAATCATATTAAAATATTTTGTGAGGATCATAGTGACATCGGATGCTCCCGTTGTCCCGCCCCTTCAATCTACAACCAGTAAAACACCCATAACTCAGCAAAGATTCTTCTGCCTGACACACCAGGATGCTGGACAGTTCCACACATCTGTACATCTAAAGGTGGGTGGTCTGGAACACATGGAGGAGGCAGAACTGGGGGAACAGAGGAGGTGGTGCCTGTGATCCGGGCCCCTGGCTGTGACAGCTGAACCTGCAGCCCAAGAGCACTTGGTAGTAGCACAGGAGGCTGTGCACATGAGTCTGGCCTCCCAGCTGCAGTGGCACACACAGCTGCAGGAAACCAGGTCGCAGCGGCAGTGGGTCCTGTGACCCCATCCCTCCAGCCATGGAGGCCAACTTGACTCCAGCCTCCTTGACCACAGGGGTGGCACCCATGAACCCAACAACTCTAGAGGTGGCAGATACACCTGTGACCCTGGATGTCTCCCACCATTCCCCTCCCCCCATGGCAGTGATCATGCTTGTGACCCAGGCAACTCTAGATGTGGTGGAGGCATCCACCATCCTGGTGTTCCAGGTGGCAACAGCAACAACACTGGAAGCAGTAAGGCACTAATGCCCCCAGAAGCACAAACAGCAACAGGAAGGCACCAGGAGACAACTCTAGCAGACATTGTGAAGGGTGGAAATACTGATTCTCAAATATAGCCAAAGGCTCAGGTAAGGGAAACCAAAAACTTGTGTTATATCACCACCTACTGAAAAACTAAAGAAAGGTTTCTAATTACTAACCTATTGAATTATTAGAACTAGGTAAAAAAAAAAAAAAGCTTCACCTAAAGAAGAAAGGAGTTTGCTATTTCAAATTCATAAGAAGAAGAACAACTCGTCGAACATCATGAAAAGCCATGGTAACATGGTGTCACAAAAAGAAAATGTCAATTCTCCAAAAAACAAAACTTAAAGTCAAGGAATATTGTGATCTGAAAGAGAATTCAAAATAGCTACCATGAAGAAACTCAGAAAGGCAGTTCAATGAGCTCAGGAGTAAAATTAATGAACAGCAGGAGTAGTTTACCAAAGAGACTGAAATTCTAAAAAAGAACCAAACAGAAATTCTGAAGCTGAAAGACTGAATAAATGAGATGAAGAATGTATTAGAAAAACACTGGAAATAGAATAGACCATATAAAAGAAAAAAAATAGTGAGCTTGAAAATAGAAATCTAGAAATGATACACATAGAAGAGGAGAGGGAACTAAGGACTAAAAAAATAAAGAAATTCTAAAAGAACTATCTGACTCCATTATGAAAGGCAACATAAAGATAATTGGTATCCCAGTAGGAGAAAAGAGGGAGAAGGAGGCAGAGTTTACTTAAAGAAATGATAGTTGAGAACTTCTCAAACCTGCAGAAGGAACTGGATATATAAGTCCATGAAGCTAAGAGAACACCTTAGCTTTACTTCAGTGCAAAAAACCTTCTCCAAGATACACTATATTAAAACTGTCTAAAGTAAATGACAAAGGTAATACTTAATAATGCTAACTATGAACTAGCCTGCACAGGAATAAGTCACATGAAGATTCAATACTGGGATGGATCATTTAACATCATTGGTACATTTGAGTGTACAAGCAATTCTTTCTTGTTTCTGCTTCTATCTCCCTGCTTCTTTCTCTGCCACTATTTGACTTCTTCCTAATTTCCTGAACTAGGATTATTTTATTTGTTGCTTTGATCCCTATTTATTTTTCAGAGAATACGCTATTCTTCTGATGAATGTCCAACCAGAAATAATTCAGGAACAACAGCAAGTCCAGACTCTTGCCCCTCAATTACATATTCTCTCTCTCGTGTAAAGAATAAACAATTCTGGGACATTAAATAATGAAAAAAAGTAAATGACAAAGAAAGAATTCTAAAAGCAGCCATGGAACAAAAACAGTATCCTACAAAGGAACCCCCATTAGGGTATCAACAGATTTCTCAGCAGAAGCTCTATAGGCCAGAAGAGAGTGGAATGACATACTCAAAATATGGAAAGATTAAAAACTGTCAGCCAAGAATACTCTATCCAACAAAGTTATCCCTCAGATTTGAAGAAGAAATAAAGGCTTTCCCAAAGATAAAAAAGCTGAGGGAGTTTATCACCACTAGTCTTGTCTTAGGAAAATGTTGAAAGGAGCTCTTCTACCTGAAACAAAAAGACAAAAGTACACAAAACTTTGAGTAAGGTGACAGAATCAGAAAATTGCAGCGCTACATCAGAATTGGTTGTTAAACACTTAATTGTAATATAAAAGTTAAAGAAAAAAGAAGCAGTAAAAATAACTATAGCTATCTTAATTTTGTAACAAACTCACAACATAAAAAGGAATAATTTGAGACAATAAAAACATAAAAGGGGAAGAGGAAAAGGAGAGGACCCGTATAGGCAAATGAAGATAAGATGCTATCAGCAGAAAAACGACAATTTTATCTATGAGACATTTTATACAAACCTCATGATAACCACAAAACATAAATCTAGAGAAGAGACATGAAACATTGAAAAAAAAAACTGAGAAAAACATCATAGAAAACCACCAAACTAAAATAGCAGACAGAATAACAAGGAAAAAGAAACAAGGGAGATAGAGAGCAACCAAAAAACAAAAGAAATATTGGCAATACTAAGTCCTCATTTATTAATAATCAATCACCCTAAATGTAAATAGATTGAGTTCACCAGTCCAAAGACACAGAGTGACTGGATGGATTAAAAAATAAAACCCAACTATATGCTGCCTCCAGGAGACTCATCTCAGCTCTAAAACAATCATAGGCTCAAAGAGAAGGGATGGAAGATGATACTCCAAGAAAATGGCAACCAAAAGAAAGCAAGTATACCATACTCATGTCAGACAAAACAGACTTCAAGCCAAAAAGGTTAACAAATGACAAAGATAAAAATTATGTAATGATAAAGGGGACAATTCACCAAGAAGACATAGCAGTTATTAATATATATGCACCCAAGATAGGAACACCAAAATATATAAAGCAATTATTAACAGACCTATAGGGAGAAATTGACAGCAACTCAATAATAGTAGGGGACTTTAGCACCCCACTTACATCAATGGATAGATCATCCAGATAGAAATTCAACAAGGATACAGTGGCCTTAAATGAAACATTATACTAGATTTAGTTAGTATATTTACACAGAACATTCCTTCTGAATGCAGCAGAATACACACTCTTCTCAAGTGCACATGGAAACTTCTCCAGAATAGATCACATGCTAGGCCACAAAATAAGTCTCAACAAATTTAACAAGATTGAAATCATATAAAGCATCGTTTCTGACTACAGTGGTATGAAACTATAAATCAACTATAAGAGGAAAACTGGAAAAATCACAAATGTGTGGAAATTAAACAACATGTTACTGAACAACTATTGCGTCAACAAAGAAATCAAGAGAGAAGTCAAAAAATACCTAAAGATAAATGAAGATGAATATACAACATACCAAAACCTATGCAATGCAACAAAAGTGGTATTAAAAAGGATAGCAATATAGGCCTATCTCAAGAAACAAGAAAAATCCCTCCCCCCAAATGATCTAACCTTACACCTAAAGGAACTAGAAGAAGAAGAACAAATGAAGCACAAAGTTAGTGAAAAGAAGGAAATAATAAAGATTAGAGTGGAAATAAATGAAATAGGGACTAAAAAGATAATAGAAAAGATCAATCAAACTAAGAGCTGGTTATTTGAAAAGATAAACAAAATTGACAAATTTTTAGCTAGATTCACAAAAGAAAAAAGAGAGAAAGCTCAGATAAATAAAATCAGAGACAAAAGAGAAGAAAGTACAGTGAATGCCACAGACACACAAAAGATTATAAAGGACGGTGGGAGGGAGGGAGATGCAAGAGGGAAGAGATATGGGGATATATGTATATGTATAACTGATTCACTTTGTTATAAAGCAGAAACTAGCACACCATTGCAAAGCAATTATACTCCAATAAAGATGTTAAAAAAAAGATTATAAAAGAATACCATGAACAGCTATATGCCAGAAAAAATGGACAAACTAGAAGAAATGGGTAAATTCATACAACCTTCCAGCACTGACTCATGAAGAAATAGAAAGTCAGAATAGATGGATTACTAAAGAGATTGAAACAATAACCAAACACCTCCCAAGAAACAAAAGTTCAGGACCAGACAGTCTCACAGGTGAATTCTACCAAACATAAAAAGAAGATTTAATACTTATCCTTCTCAAACTCTTCCGAAATATTCAAGAGAAGGGAATGTTTTCTAAATCATTTTATGAGGCTAACATTACCCTGATACCAAAACTAGATAAGGACAACACAAAAAAGAGAATTATGGGCCAATATCTCTGATGAATATAGATGCAATAATCCTCAACAATATATTAGCAAACTGAATACAACAATACATTAAAAGAATCATATACCATGATCAAATGAGATGTATTCCAGGGGTGCAAGAATGTTTCAACATCTGCAAATCGATCGACATAATACATCACATTAATGAAAGGAAGATTTTAAATCGTATGATTATCTTAATAGATGCAGAAAAAGCTTTTGACAGAATTCAACATCCATTTATGATAAAAACTCTCCAGAAAGTGGACATAGAGGGAACACACCTCAACATAACAAAGGCCATATGTGACAAGCCCACAGCTAACATCATACTCAATGGTAAAAAGCTGAAAGCATTTGCTCTAAGATCAGGAACAAGACAAGGATGCCCACTCTTGCCACTTTTATTCAACATAGTATTGGAAGTCCTAGCCACAGCAATCAGAAAAGAGAAGGAAATAAAAGGAATCCAAATTGGAAAGGAAGGAGTAAAACTGTCACTGTTTGTAGATGACATGATACTATACATAGAAAATCCTAAAAATGCCACTAGAAAACTACTAGAGCTTATCAATGAATTTGGTAAAGTTACAGGGTACAAAATTAATATACAGAAATCTGTTGCATTTCTATACAGTAACAACATGCCATCAGAAAGAGAAGTTAAGAAAACAATACCATTTACCATCACATCAAAAAGAATAAAATACCTTGGAATAAAACTACCTAAGGAGGTAAAAGACCTGTACTCAGAAAACTATAAGACACTAATAAAATAAATTGAAGATGATGCAAACAGATGGAAAGGTATATCATGTTCATGGATTGGAAAAATTAATATCGTTAAAATGACCATACTACACAAGGCAATCTAGAGATTCAATGTAATCCTTATCAAAATACCAAGGGCATTTTTCATAGAACTAGAACAAATAATTTTAAAATTTGTATGGAAACACAAAAGATCCAGAATAGCCAAAACAATTTTGAGAAAGAAAAGAGCTGAAGGAATCATGCTCCCTGACTTCAGACTATACCACAAAGCTACAGTAATCAAAACAGTATATCACTTGCACAAAAACAGGCACATAGATCAATGAAACAGAATAGAGAGCCCAGAAATAAACCCACACACTTATGGTCAATTAATCTACAACAAAGGAGGCAAGAATATACAATGGAGAAAAGACAGTCTCTTCAATAAGTGGTGCTGGGAAAACTGAGCAGCTACACGTACAAGAATTAAATTAGAATATTTTCTCACACCATATACAAAAATAAACTCAAAATGGATTAAAGACCTAAATGTAAGACAAAACCTGTAAAACTTCTAGAAGAAAACATAGACAGAACACTCTGACATAAAGCATAGCAATATTTTTTTGGAACTGTCCTTTAAAGCAAAGGAAATAAAAGCAAAGATAAATAAATGGGACCTAATTAACCTGAAAAGCTTTTGCAAAGCAAAAGAAACCATCAACAAAACAAAAAGACAAGCTACTGAATGGGAGAAAAGATTTGTTAATGATATGACCAATAAGGAGTTAATATGCAAAATATATAAACAGCTCATACAACTCAAATGTCAAAAAAACAAACAACTTGATTAAAAAATGGGCAGATCTGAATAGACATTTTTCCAAAGAAGACATACAGATGGCCAACAGGCACATTAAAAGATGCTCAACATCATTAATCATCACAGAATTGCAAATTAAAACCACAATGAGATATCACTGCACACCTGTCAGAATGGCCATCATCAGAAAGAACATGAATAACAAATGTTGATGAGGATGTGGAGAAAAGGGAACTATTGTACCCTCTTTGTGGGAATGTAAATTGGTGCAGCCACTGTGGAAAACAGTATGGAGGTTTCTCAAAAAACTAAAATATAGAACTACCATATGACCCAGCAATTCCACTCTGGGTATCTATCCAGAGAAAAATGAAAACACTAATTCAAAAAGATACATGCACCACAGTGTTCATAGCAGTGTTATTTACAATTGCCAAGATATGGAAGCAACCTAAATGTCCATCAACAGATGAATGGATACAGAGGTGGTATATGTATATATGTCGTGGAATACTACTCAGCCATAAAGAAGAATGAAATTTTGCCATTTGCAGCAACATGGATGGACTTGGAGTTTATTATGCTAAGTGAAATGTCAGACAGAGAAAGACAAGTACTGTATGATATCACTTAAATGTGGAAGCCAAAAAATAAAATGAACTGGTGAATATCACAAAACAGAAACAGACCCACACATATAGAGACCAAACTAGTGGTTACCAGTGGGGATAGGGAAGGAGAGTGGGGCAAGACAGGGGTAGGGGATTAAGAGATACAAACTATTATGTATAAAAGAAATAAGCTACAAGGATATATTATACAGCACAGGGAATATAGCCAATATTTTATAATAACTATAAATAGAGTATAACCTTTAAAAATTGTGAATCACTATGCTGTACACCTGTAAATTATATAATGTGCATTCAATATTTTAAAAAGGCCTGGCACATAGAAGGTATGCCATAAATATTTGCTGATTGACTGAATGAATTGACAAATGAGAATGAGTGTTCTGGCTGTGGGTTTACACAGAAATATACTTTGGGTAATGGAGAACAAAAGAATCCTAGATTATTAGTGTTAGGAGATAAATTAGAAAGAGAAGAAGAAGGATGTGAAATGAAGTATAAGAGGTGGCAAAAAAATGAGAAAGAGAAGGAGAAATGGGTGTATTCAGTGGTTAAAGGGGAAACTGAGTTTTAACATATATTTCCCAGAATGGACCCTGGAATTATCTATTGTATTGGAAGATCCATCTGACTTTACCTAGTAAAACAATTGAGCTTAATAAATAGCTATGCATGAGGTACTGAGTTAGTAAAAAGAGTTTCATTCAATGAGAATTTCCTGTTAGACATCTATTACTGTACCAAAAAGGTCACGTATCTCCAATCCACACAGTTGGCTGTTATTTACTCAGGATCAGCTGTTATACCAATTTTATTCATGATGCTTTTGGGTACAGAATTAGAAAAAGTGAATTGATTATTTCCTGAGGAACGAATTCCTGTTGAAGACATACTCAGAGTTTAAACACTACATCCACGGAGTTGCTCAGACATGCCATCTTAATTTGATTGGATCTATTGACCAGTTAATCAGAAAATAGCTCTTGTGTGGTCATGTGCTCTGTAAAATAAACATGAAATATCCCTGAAAGTGTGCTAATCCACACTCTGTCCAAAATCATAAAATTCTGAAAGTCTTTCTACTAACTAATTATTTAAATTTATACTATTTTAAAAAGTAAACATTATGCAGCATTTTGAATAAAACTTTTAAAGATTCTGGTGCATGATTTTCAACTGAGAATAAATGTATATGTAATAAGGTATTAATGAAGTGGATCCTGATTAACTATAACAACAAATTAAACTTAGGTTAAAAAGGCAAATGAGAAGAAAAAGAATTAGAACCAGGGGACTTACTTAAGAAAATAAATAAGATTTATGAGAAACCAATTTCCTATAGGAAGCCCAGATTAGACCAGAAAGTGCTTTGTGATATTTAGAATCAAGACAATGAAGGTATACCAAGATGTGATTCCCAGGTAATCAGGATTCTTACTCATTCACCCTGAACTAAAGACATGCCACCAGTTTCTCACCGCATGCTTCTTTTCTTTTTTCAAGTATTTTGAATAATCAACACTTTTGAAAGCTTGGTGATTTGCCTGCTTCCTTTTTTTATGCCTTCCACACTCATTTCTAGGGTCCCTGAAAGCCTTCCTACCTGCCACCCCACTCCCAAATCCATCTTGCATCTAGAGAAAATTTAAGAAGCCCAGTGCATGAGGTGTACCTTCCCTGTGTGCCTGGCTTTGATACCTGGCCTCTTGCTTAATTGCCATCTCTTTTTGCTCAAGTTCCAGAGCTGAGGTCCCTGTTTTGGTTCTTGCACTGAAATCTTGCTTGACTCCCCTTGTCCTGGGGAACTCAATCCCTTCCTTGCTTTTCATGATCCCTTCGAATCCTGGTCCCTCAATCTTGCTGGATCCTGGATATCCAATGCCTCTTGCCTGGCTTGTCCTCCCATTTACTAACTGAGTCCCATGATGCTCGCTGTACTCAGCTAAATTTCTTCCTATGGCCTCCTGCTAGGTATTTATAGGTACTAAAAACTCTAATACATGTAGTTAAATGAGAAAGAGGAGTCTATACCTCAATTTTTGGAGGCAATTATTTTGGATGTTATTCTCAACAAAAGTTATGCATTAGAATCACCTGGGGGAGCTTTTGGAAATACAAATAACCTGGCCTCAACCCATATTTAAGTTTAAATTTGTTATAGATGATTCTGATGCTACCCATAGATAGAATAACAGGAGGCTATGCACATCATCAAGGAGCTTCTTTCTGTTTGCTCAGATTGGATGTTGCCTGATTCATGAATTGTTGAATAAGCCAATAAGATCTTTAAAGTTTACTCAGTTGAATTTTGTTTTTTCACAATGTTGATTTAACATGTGATGTTTTAAATTTTAAAAGCAGTTTGGGAGAAAGCATAGAGAATTAGCTATGCTTTTGAAATTCTCCTCTCCTCTGTGATTCATGCCTAAAAATAGCTTAGTCAGCCATAGGTGAAGTCTCTGGATCTGTGCCTATCTCTCCCTAGTCTAGAGCAGTGATTCTCAAACTTGAGTGGGCATGAGAGTGACCTGGAACTGTTGCTTAAATGCAGAAGTTACAATTTGGAAGGTCCATGGTCTATATGTTTGAATACTTGTTCCAGGTGTTTCTGAGCAGGTGGAAGACATTTTGAGAAATGATGCCTTGTACTAGACAAACACACCCTTTACCTGGTGGCATTACCTCTGTGGCTAGGGGGCAGATGTAATGTGTCTCATGGATTTGTCTTGCACACCATTACCTAATTCAGGAAGAGAATAATCGCATGCCTCAATCACAGAGTTTGAGTTTTTGTTTGAAAATACTTGGTTTCTTCAAGAGTAAAATGAAATTCTTTCTTTCAGACACCTTCTTTGTTGGGTACCTCCTGTCAGCGTGGAGCCGACCTGAAGGAAATGAAGCATTGGGACATTTGTTGTTCCTTGTTGAGGTGGGAACAGCCAGTGTATGACAGCAGATACTGTTTATTCTTCCAGCGGTAGGAGGGAGGAGGGGCTGTTTATTGGTACCAAGTAACTGAATGCTGAGGAAGGCTGGCATTTGTGTTAGGAGTGTTGAGACTACTTTAGACTTGGTAATTTCTCTGAGTCAGGTTCACTTTGTCGTGAAAGATGGTAGCCAACTCAACTTGTTCTCTTTTATCCACAGCTCCAGAACAAATGCCCCCAAATAAAAACCCACCAAACAAATAGGGGAGGTGACTGTGCAGTTCTGGTAGGTGAGGATTTGCCCGGCAGCTTGTTCTTTGCTGATGAGGAGGGAGGTTTTCATTTCAGTCACTGTAGGATGCAGCAGACTTCCTCTGTTGACACCCACAGCGTAGTAACATTTCTGTGAAAAAGAACATGATTTTGCATCTTATCCCCTTGATGAAAATTTAGCAGACAGGAGGATTTTTTAAATCGCCACATTTTTCAAGTTGGAGTTCAGCAGATCAAAGTGCCTGAGGTTTCATCCGTGACACTGGTCATTGTTTGGGAGTGACAGTGGGACACTCTTTGTGAAGGCAATGGGAGTTAACACAAAAGCAGCTCTGGGGGATGGAGGCAGTGGGAAGGACAGGTGGAGGAAGCAGGGAGGTGTTGGGGAGAGGAGGAAAGAGGAGAGGGCAGTGGGGGGAGGCCCAAGGACTTCTTGTTCTCACTGGCGTTTGTAGCACTGTGAGACTATTGTCCAGTAGGTTGTAAATTTCAAAAGCACAGGACATTTTTATCCACAATCTCTTTGACTCAAAGTGAATTACCTATTGAAAGGCACAAAGAACAATGTTCTCTCTTTTTATAATGAAGATTACAGGTCATATCCCACAGAGAGATTGTAGAGCACAGTTTGAGCCTTCTGTTTACTGCTCTATAAAGGCTTAGCAGGTATTCTTTTCCCGAGGGCCCCCACACAATCTGTGAACATGACACATGGTGGTGGTCAGAGTCACTATTACTTCCTCAATTATAAATAATAATAGCTAAAGTTTTCTTTGGTGAATAATTCTTTCTAGAAATGCCAAGAGCCGGTTTGTGGAGTAGCATTAAAATGGTTCTCCCAGGATGTTCCTCTGTAGTTGTAGAAATGGCAGGCATAGCACAGGAAAGACGATCATGGGGTCCTCTTTTACTTTCGTCCCAATAGCCACATAATGTCATGGATGGCCTTGCAGCAAATCAACGAATTTTGAGGCCGTGATTTTGGTCAAAACCTTGTTTCTAAGACCCTGAAGTCAGGCACTTGGAGAAACTATGGGGCTCTGTAGTCACTTCAGCTACTAACCATCTGGGTGACCTTAGGTAATTCACCTTATCTTCTCTAAGCCTTAGCTGTCTCATTGTCAAATGGGGATATTGCCTGCCCAATCTCATCTCATACGGTGCTTGGGAGAGTCACATCAGAGTATGAATGTGTTATACCATTGTGAAGTTCTGTACTTCCTTTTTAGGCCCTTGTATCCAAAGGCATAAGGGTCAGGAGACGTGGATGGGGTAGAAATTAACTCCATTCACATGCCTTTTCAGACTTCTACAACCGCTGGGAGTTAGAGAAGAGCTAACACCTATCCTTCTCAAACTCTTCCAAAATATAGCAGAGGGAGAATACTCCCAAACTCATTCTACGAGGCCACCATCAACCTGATACCACTACCAGGCAAAGATGTCACAAAGAAAGAAAACTACAGGCCAATATCACTGATGAACATAGATGCCAAAATCCTCAACAAAATACTAGCAAACAGAATCCAACAGCACATTAACAGGATCATACATCATGATCAAGTGGGGTTTATCCCAGGAATGCAAGCATTCTTCAATATATGCAAATCAATCAATGTGATACACCATATTAACAAACTGAAGGAGAAAAACCATATGATCATCTCAATAGATGCAGAGAAAGCTTGTGCCAAAATTCAACACCCATTTATGATAAAAACCATCCAGAAAGTAGGCATAGAGGGAACTTACCTCAACATAATAAAGGCCATATATGACAAACCCACAACCAACATCATTCGCAATGGTGAAAAACAGAAAGCATTTCCTCCAAGATCAGGAACAAGACATGGGGTTCCCAGTCTCACCACTATTATTCAAGGTAGTTTTGGAACTTTTAGCCATGGCCATTAGAGAAGAAAAAGAAATAAAAGGAATCCAGATCAGAATAGAAGAAGTAAAACTGTCACTGTTTACAGATGACATGATACTATACATAGAGAATCCTAAAGATGCTACCATAAAACTACTACAGCTAATCAATGAATTTGGTAAAGTAGCAGAATACAAAATAAATACACAAAAATCTCTTGCATTCCTATACACTAATGATGAAAAATCTGAAAGAGAAATTAAGGAAACACTCCCATTTACCATTGCAATAAAAAGAATAAAATACCTAGGGATAAACCTACCTAAGGAGACAAAAGACCTGTATGCAGAAAATAAGACACTGATGAAAGAAATTAAAGACAATACAAACAGATGAAGAGATATACCATGTTCTTGGATTGGAAGAATCAACATTGTGAAAATGACTATACTACCCAAAGCAATCTACAGATTCAATGCAATCCCTATCAAACTACCAATGGCATTTTTCACAGAACTAGAACAAAAAATTTCACAGTTTGTATGGAAACACAAAAGACCCCGAATAGCCAAAACAATCTTGAGAAGGAAAAACAGAGGTGGAGGAATCAGGCTGTCGGACTTCAGACTATACTACAAAGATACAGTAATCAAGACAGTATGGTACTGACACAAAGAAAGAAATATATATCAATGGAAAAGAATAGAAAACACAGAGATAAACCCACGTACATGTGGTCACTTTATCTTTGATAAAGGAGGCAAGAAAATACAGTGGAGAAATGACAACCTCTTCAATAAGTGGTGCTGGGAAAACTGTACAGCTACCTGTAAAAGAATGAAACTAGAACACTCCCTAACACCATACACAAAAATAAACTCAAAATGGATTAAAGACCTAAATGTAAGGCCAGACACTATAAAACTCTTAGAGGAAAACATAGGCAGAACACTCTATGACATAAATCACAGCAAGATCCTTTTTGACCCACCTCCTAGAGAAATGGAAATTTAAAAAATAAATAAACAAATGGGACCTAACGAAACTTAAAAGCTTTTGCACAGCAAAGGAAACCAGAAACAAGATGGAAAAACAGCCCTCAGAATGGGAGAAGATATTTGCAAATGAAGCAACTGACAGAGGATTAATCTCCAAAATATACAAGCGGCTCATGCAGCTCAATATCAAAAAACTAACAGGGCTTCCCTGGTGGCGCAGTGGTTGGGAGTCTGCCTGCCAATGCAGGGGATGTGGGTTCGAGCCCTGGTCCGGGAGGATCCCACATTCCGCGGGGCAACTGGGCCCGTGAGCCACAACTACTGAGCCTGTGCGTCTGGAGCCTGTGCTCCGCAACAGAAGAGGCCGTGATAGTGAGAGGCCCACGCATCGCGATGAAGAGTGGCCCCCGCTTGCCACAACTAGGGAAAGCCCTTGCGCAGAAACGAAGACCCAACACAGCCAAAAATAAATAATAAATAAATAATAATAAATAAATTAAAAAAGACAAAAAACAACAACAAAAAAAACTAACAACCCAATCCAAAAATGGGCAGAAGATCTAAATAGACATTTCTCCAAAGAAGATATACAGATTGCCAACAAACACGTGAAAGGCTGCTCAACATCAATAATCATTAGAGAAATGCAAATCAAAACTACAATGAGGTATCACCTCACACCGGTCAGAATCGCCATCATCAAAAAATTACAAACAATAAATGCTGGAGAGGGTGTGGAGAAAAGGGAACCCTCTTGCACTGTTGGTGGGAATGTAAATTGATACAGCCACTATGGAGAACAGTATGGAGGTTCCTTAAAATACTAAAAATAGAACTCCCATATGACCCAGCAATCCCACTACTGGGCATATACCCTGAGAAAACCATAATTCAAAAAGAGTCATGTACCACAATATTCATTGCAGCTGTATTTACAATAGCCAGGACATGGAAGCAACCTAATTGTGCATTGACAGATGAATGGATAAAGAAGATGTGGCATATATATACAAAGGAATATTACTCAGCCATAAAAAGAAACGAAATTGAGTTATTTGTAGTGAGGTGGATGAACCTAGAAACTGTCAAAGAGTGGAGTAAGTCAGAAAGAGAAAAGCAAACACCATATGCTTACACATATATATGGAATCTCAAAAAAAAGAAAGGTTCTGGGAGCTTCAAGATGGCAGAAGAGTAAGACATGTAGATCACCTTCCTCCCCACAAATACATCAGAAATACATCTACATGTGGAACAACCTCTACAGAACACCTACTGAATGCTGGCAGAACACCTCAGACCTCCCAAAAGGCAAGAAACTCCCCACGTACCTTGGTAGGGCCAAAGAAAGCAGATAAAACACAGACAAAAGAATAGGGTTGGGACCTGCACCAGTGGGAGGGAGCTGTGAAGGAGGAAAGGTCTCCACACACTAGGAAGCCCCTTCGTGGGCGGAAACTGCGGGTGGTGGAGGGGGGGAGCCTCGGAACCACGGAGGAGAGTGCAGCAACAGGGGTGCGGAGGGCAAAGTGGAGAGATTCCCGCATGGAGGACCAGTGCTGACCAGCACTCACCAGCCGGAGAGGCTTGTCTGCTCACCCGCCGGGGCGGGCAGGGCTGGGAGCTGAGGCTCAGGCTTCCGTCGGATCCCAGGTAGAGGACTGGGGCTGGTGGCGTGAACACAGCCTGAAGGGGCTAGTGCGCCACAGCTAGTCGGGAGGGAGTCCGGGAAAAAGTCTGCAGCTGCCGAAGAGGCAAGAGACATTTTCTTGCCTCTTTGTTTCCTGGTGCGCGAGGAGAGGGGATTCAGAGCACCACCTAAACGAGCTCCAGAGGCGGGTGCGAGCCGCGGCTATCAGCGCGGACCCCAGAGACGGGCATGAGACGCTAAGGCTGCTGCTGCCGCCACCAAGAAGCCTGTGTGCGAGCACAGGTCACTATCCACACCGCCCCTCCCAGGAGCCTGTGCAGCCCGCCACTGCCAGGGTCCCGTGATCCGGGGACAACTTCCCCGGGAGAACACACGGTGCGCCTCAGGCTGCTGCAACGTCACACCAGCCTCTGCCGCCGCAGGCTCGCCCCGCATCCGTACCCCTCCCTCCCCCCAGGCTGAGTGAGCCAGAGCCCCCGAATCAGCTGCTCCTTTAACCCCGTCCTGTCTGAGCAAAGAACAGATGCCCTCAGGCGACCTACACGCAGAGACGGGTCCAAATCCAAAGCTGAACCCCAGGAGCTGTGCGAACAAGAAGAGAAAGGGAAATCTCTCCCAGCAGCCTCAGAAGCAGCTGATTAAATCTCCACAATCAACTTGATGTACCCTGCATCTCTGGAATACCTGAATAGACAATGAATCACTCCAAATTGAGGAGGTGGACTTTGGGAAGAACGATATATATGTATTTTTCCCTTTTTCTCTTTTTGTGAGTGTGTATGTGTATGCTTCTGTGTGTGATTTTGTCTGTGTAGTTTTGTTTTTACCGTTTGTCCTAGGGTTCTGTCTGTCCCTTTTTTTGGTTTTTTTTTAGTATAGTTTTTAGCACTTGTTATCGTTGGTGGATTTGTTTTTTGGTTTGGTTGCTCTCTTCTTTCTTTCTTACTTTCTTTTTTTTTATTACTTAAAAAAATTTTTAATAATTATTTTTTATTTTAATAACTTATTTTATTTTACTCTATTTTATTTTATTGTATCTTCTTCATTCTGTCTTTCTTTTTTTCTCCCTTTTATTCTGAGCCATGTGGAAAACAGGCTCTTGGTGCTCCAGCCAGGCATCAGGGCTGTGCCTCTGAGATGGGAGAGCGAAGTTCAGGACACTGGTCCACCAGAGACCTCCAAGCTCCATGTAATATCAAACAGTGAAAATCTCCCAGAGATCTCCACCTCAATGCCAAGACCCAGCTCCACTCAACGACCAGCAAGCTACAGTGCTGGATACCCTATGCCAAACAACTAGCAAGACAGGAACACAACCCTACCCATTAGCAGAGAGGTTGCCTAAAATCATAATAATGCCACAGACACCCCAAAACACACCACCAGACATGGACCTGCCCACCAGAAAAACAAGATCCAGCCTCATCCACCAGAACACAGGCACTAGTCCCCTCCACCAGGAAGCCTACACAACACACTGAACCAACTTCAGCCACTGGGGACAGACACCAAAAACAACGGGAACTATGAGCCTGCAACCTGCGAAAAGGAGACCCTAAACACAGTAAGTTAAGCAAAGTGAGAAGACAGAGAAACACACAGCAGATGAAGGAGCAAGGTAAAACCCCACCAGACCTAACAAATGAAGAGGAAATAGGCACTCTACCTGAAAAGGAATTCAGAATAATGATAGCAAAGATGATCCAAAATCTAGGAAATAGAATGGAGAAAATATAAGAAATGTTTAACAAGGACCTAGAAAAATTAAAAGCAAACAAACAGTGATGAACAACACAATAAATGAAATTTAAAGTTCTCTAGAAGGGATCAATAGCAGAATAACTGAGGCACAAAACAGAGAAGTGACCTGGAAGATAAACTAGTGGAAATAACTTCTGCAGAACAGAATAAAGAAAAAAGAATGAAAAGAATTGAGGACAGTCTCAGAGACCTCTGGGGCAACATTAAAAGCACCAACATTCGAATTATAGGGTCCTAGAAGAAGAAGAGAAGGAGAGGGATTGAGAAAATATTTGAAGAGATTATAGTTGAAAACTTCCTTAATATGAGAAAGGAAATAGTTAATCAAGTCCAGGAAGCACATAGAGTCCCATACAGGATAAATACAAGGAGAAACACTCCAAGACACATAATAATCAAACTATCAAAAATTAAATACAAAGAAAAAATATTAAAAGCAGCAAGGGAAAAACAACAAATAACATGAAAGGGAATCACCATAAGGTTAACAGCTGATCTTTCAGCAGAAACTCTGCAAGCCAGAAGGGAGTGGCAGGACATATTTAAAGTGATGAAGGAGAAAAACCTACAACCAAGATCACTCTACCCAGCAAGGATCTCATTCAGATTTGACAGAGAAATTAAAACTTTTACAGACAAGCAAAAGCTAAGAGAATTCAGCACCACCAAACCGGCTTTACAACAAATGCTAAAGGAACTTCTCTAGGCAGGAAACACAAGAGAAGGAAAAGACCTACAATAACAAACCCAAAACAATTAAGAAAATGGTAATAGGAACATACATATTGATAATTACCTTAAATGTAAATGGATTAAATGCTCCAACCAAAAGACATAGACTGGCTGAATGGATGCAAAAACAAGACCCGTATCTATGCTGTCTACAAGAGACCCACCTCAGACCTAGGGACACATACAGACTGAAAGTGAGGGGATTGAAAAAGTTATTCCATGCAAATGGAAATCAAAAGAAAACTGGAGTAGCAATTCTCATATCAGACAAAATACACTTTAAAACAAAGATTATTACAAGAGACAAAGAAGGACACTACATAATGATCAAAGGATCAATCCAAGAAGAAGATATAACAATTGTAAATATTTATGCACCCAACATAGGAGCATCTCAATACATAAGACAAATACTAACAGCCTTAAAAGGAGAAATCGACAGTAACACAATCATAGTAGGGGACTTTAACACCCCACTTTCACCAATGGATAGATATTCAAATTGAAAATAAATAAGGAAACACAAGCTTTAAATGATACATTAAACAAGATGGACTTAATTGATATTTATTTATAGGACATTCCATCCAAAAACAACAGAATACACATTCTTCTCAAGTGCTCATGGAACATTCTCCAGGATAGATCCTATCTTGGGTCACAAATCAAGCCTTGGTAAATTTAAGAAAATTGAAATCATATCAAGTATATTTTCTGACAACAACGCTATGAGACTAGACATCAATTACAGGAAAAACATCTGTAAAAAATACAAACAAATGGAGGCTAAACAATACACTAATTAATAACCAAGAGATCACTGAAGAAATCAAAGAGGAAATCAAAATATACCTAGAAACAAATGACAATGAAAACACGACTACCCAAAACCTATGGGATGCAGCAAAAGCAGTTCTAAGAGGGAAGTTTATAGCAATATAATGCTACCTTAAGAAACAAGAAACATCTCAAATAAACAACCTAACCTTACACCTAAAGCAATTAGAGAAAGAAGAACAAAAGACCCACAAAGTTAGCAGAAGGAAAGAAATCATAAAGATCAGATCAGAAATAAATGATAAAGAAATGAAGGAAACGATAGCAAAGATCAATAAAACTAAAGACTGGTTCTTTGAGAAGATAAAGAAAATTGATAAACCATTAGCCATGCTCATAAAGAAAAAAAGGGAGAAGACCCAAATCAATAGAATTAGAAATGAAAAAGAAGTAAAAACTGACACTGCAGAAATACAAAGGATCATGAGAGATTACCACAAGCAATTATATGCCAATAAAATGGACAACCTGGAAGAAATGGACAAATTCTTAGAAAATGCACAACCTTCCGAGACTGAACCAGGATGAAATAGAAAATATGAACAGACCATCCCAAGCACTGAAATTGAAACTAGGATTAAAAATCTTCCAACAAACAAAAGCCCAAGACCAGATGGCTGCACAGGAGAATTCTATCAAACATTTAGAGAAGAGCAAACACCTATCCTTCTCAAACTCTTCCAAAATATAGCAGAGGGAGGAACACTCCCAAACTCATTCTGCGAGGCCACCATCACCCTGATACCAAAACCAGACAAAGATGTCACAAAGAAAGAAAACTACAGGCCAATATCACTGATGAACATAGATGCAAAAATCCTCAACAAAATACTAGCAAAGAGAATCCAACAGCACATTAAAAGGATCATACACCATGATCAAGTGGGGTTTATCCCAGGAAAGTGAGGATTCTTCAATATACGCAAATCAATCAACGTGATACACCATATTAACAAATTGAAGGAGGAAAACCATATGATCATCTCAGTAGATGTAGGAAAATCTTTCGACAAAATTCAACACCCATTTATGATAAAGACCCTCCAGAAAGTAGGCATAGAGGGAACTTTCCTTAACATAATAAAGGCCATATATGACAAACCACAGCCAACATCATCCTCAATGGTGAAGAACTGAAACCATTTCCACTAAGATCAGGAACAAGACAAGGTTGCCCACTCTCACCACTATTATTCAATATAGTTTTGGAAGTTTTAGCCACAGCAATCAGAGAAGAGAAAGAAATAGAAGGAATCCAAATCAGAAAAGAAGTAAAGGTGTCACTGTATGCAGATGACATGATACTATACAGAGAGAATCCTAAAGATGCTACCAGGAAACTACTAGAGGTAATCAATGAATTTGGTAAAGTAGAAGGATACAAAATTAATGCACAGAAATCTCTTGCATTCCTGTACACTAATGATGAAAAATCTGAATTTGAAATTAAGAAAACACTCCCATTTACCATTGTAACCAAAAGAATAAAATATCTAGGAATAAACTTATGTAAGGAGACAAAAGACCTGTATGCAGAAAATTATAAGACACTGATGAAAAAATTAAAGATGATACAAGTAGATGGAGACATATACCATGTTCTTGGATTGGAAGAATCAACATTGTGAAAATGTCTATACTACGCAAAGAAATCTACAGATTCAATGCAATCCCTATCAAACTACTACTGGCATTTTTCACAGGACTAGAACAAAAAATTTCACAATATGTTTGGAAACACAAGAGACCCTGAATAGCCAAAGCAGTCTTGAGAAAGAAAAACGGAGCTGGAGGAATCAGGCTCCCTGACTTCAGACTATACTACTAAGCTACAGTAATCAAGACAGTATGGTACTGGCACAGAAACAGAAATATAGATCAATGGAACAGGACAGAAAGCCCAGAGATAAACCCACATACATGTGGTCACCTTATCTTTGATAAGGGAGGCAAGAATATACAGTGGAGAAATGACAGCCTCTTCAATAAGTGGTGCTCGGAAAACTGGACAGCTACATGTAATAGAATGAAATTAGAACACTCCTTAACACCATACACAAAAATAAACTCAAAATGGATTAAAGACCTAAATGTAAGGCCAGACACTATCAAACTCTTTTTTTTTAAAAGATTTTTAATTTTTTTTTTTAATTTATTTATTTATGGCTGTGTTGGGTCTTCGTTTCTGTGCGAGGGCTTTCTCTAGTTGTGGCAAGTGGGGGCCACTCTTCATCGCGGTGCGCGGGCCTCTCGCTATCGCGGCCTCTCTTATTGTGGAGCACAGGCTCCAGTCGCGCAGGCTCAGTAATTGTGGCTCACGGGCCTAGTTGCTCCGCGGCATGTGGGATCTTCCCAGACCAGGGCTCGAACCCGTGTCGCCTGCATTGGCAGGCAGATTCTCAACCACTGCACCACCAGGGAAGCCCAGACGCTATCAAACTCTTAGAGGGAAACATAGGCAGAACACTCTATGACATAAATCACAGCAAGACCCTTTTTGACCCACCTCCTAGAGAAATGGAAATAAAAACAAAAATAAACAAATGGGACCTAATGAAACTTAAAAGCTTTTGCACAGCAAAGGAAACCAGAAACAAGATGAAAAGACAACCCTCAGAATGGAAGAAAATATTTGCAATTGAAGCAACTGACAAAGGATTAATCTCCAAAATTTACAAGCAGCTCATGCACCTCAAAATCAAAAAAACAAACAACCCAATCCAAAAATGGGCAGAAGATCTATATAGAGATTTCTCCAAAGAAGATATACAGATTGCCAACAAACACATGAAGGAATGCTCAACATCATTAATCATTAGAGAAATGCAAATCAAAACTACAATAAGATATCATCTCACACCAGTCAGAATGGCCATCATCAAAAAACCTACAAACAATAAATGCTGGAGAGGGTGTGAAGAAAAGGGAACCTTTTGCACTGTTGGTGGGAATGTAAATTGATACAGCCACTATGGAGAACAATATGCAGCTTCCTTAAAAATCTAAAACTAGAACTACCATATGACCCAGCAATCCCACTACTGGGCATATACCCTGAGAATACCAGAGTTCAAATAGAGTCATGTACCAAAATGTTCATTGCAGCTCTATTTACAATAGCCAGGACATGCAAGCAACCTAAGTGTCCATTGACAGATGAATGGATAAAGAAGATGTGGCACATATATACAATGGACTATTACTCAGCCATAAAAAGGAAAGAAACTGAGTTATTTGTAGTGAGGTGGATGGACCTAGAGTCTGTCATACAGAGTGAAGTAAGTCAGAAAGAGGAAAACAAATACCGTATGCTAACACATATATATGGACTCTAAAAAAAAAAAATGGTCATGAAGAACCTAGGGGCAAGACGGGAATAAAGACACAGACTTACTAGAGAATGGACTTGAGGATACAGGGAGGGGGAAGGGTAAGCTGGGACAAAGTGAGAGAGTGGCATGGACATATATACGCTACCAAATGTAAAATAGATAACTAGTGGGAAGCAGCCACATAGCACAGGGAGATCAGTTCGGTGATTTGTTACCGCTTAGAGGGGTGGGATAGGGAGGGTGGGAGGAAGGGAGACGCAAGAGGGAAGAGATATGGGGACATACGTATATGTATAACTGATTCACTTTGTTATAAAGCAGAAACTAACACACCACTGTAAAGCAATTATAGTCCAATAAAGATGTTAAAAAAAAAGGAAAGAAATGTTCTGAAAAACCTAGGGACAGGACAGGAATAAAGACCCAGGCATAGACAATGGACCTGAGGACACGGGGAGCGGGAAGGGTAAGCTGGGACGAAGTGAGAGAGTGGCATGGACATATATACGCTACCAAATGTAAAATAGATAACTAGTGGGAAGCAGCCACATAGCACAGGGAGATCAGCTCGGTGCTTTGTGTCCACCTAGAGGGGTGGGATAGGGAGGGAGGGAGGGAGACACAAGAGGGAGGAGATATGGGGATATATGTTTATGTATAGCTGATTCACTTTGTTATACAGCAGAAACTAACACACCACTGTAAAGCAACTATACTCCAATAAAGATGTTTAAGAAAAAAAAAGGAGGTAATAATTTTTGTATATAAGAAAAAAAAAACTAGGGGCTCCGAAACTGTCCTCTTCAGATTGGCATGATTGGTTACAGATAGGATGAGGCTATGGTGGGGATGGAGGGGTATGATACACACACATGTGAACATACACATCTGAACACACACAAGAACTCCTGCCTCTGGAGGAGTAGGACATGGGATAGAAGATCAGGGGAAAAGGCCTGGAGGGAGAAGTCGCTCTTAGCACTTGAGTGACCCATTTTCAGTTCATCTTGTGGTTCCCTCCCTTCTGTATGTGATCCAGGATTTAGAACACTGAATTTTTGTTCCCTCTGCTTAGTACTGTAGAGCAACAGTGGCCAGAGCTACTGCTGTCCCCTCCATTGCACACAGATTGGATAAATATGTATGGATGTAATGGAGAAGGCAGTACTTTTTGCGGTGGCCGGTCCATAATTTTTCCCCTAAAGGTAAGGGCTAAAGGAACCATTTCTAGGATTAGCGCTCAATGCATTGCTGGGAGACAGGAATTGCTATCCTGAAAATCCAGGTATTCTTTAAATCAACAAGAAAAAGCTGTAAATAGATTTTCACTTTTCTCGTGGGTACCATTCCTGTTTCTAAGATGTCTTCATTAGGATATTCTTAAGGGCAACCCTCAGGAATATGAAACAGTTGGCAAGAGTCTGTGCATCTGCATATAGCTAGATGATTTTCAAGTTAGCGTTTCATGATCATGCTTTGGGTTCTTCTCTGCTTACATCTGTTTCTCTTTGGTTTCAAGTCACCGTGTGGCCCAATGGAAAGAGCACTGGACTGGAAGTCAGGAGAATTCATTCTGCCTTATTTAAGTCACTTAATTTCCCTAAACTTGAGGGTCTTAAGCTGGATATCTTCTAATGTCCCTTCTAACTCTAATATTCTATGATTTTATGACTTTGAGGAGAAAAGGTTAGCCTAAAGGAGTACAAACTAGGAAGGAACTGGGTTAGGGGGCACTAAAAGCCCATGTCCCTTAGAAATCATTCTCACAGAATATGATTGCAATCCAATGGCTTTCAACCCACACTTATTCTTTAATGCCGCTGGGTTTTGTTAACCTAGGTACTGGGCAGTACAGTAGTTCCTTCCCCTTAAACTTCTATTACTGTTGCCTTTTTAAAGAAAATATGATCAGTACTCTGTAGTTATTTGGGGTGAGGAAGAAAAGAGGAAAAAAGAAAGCTTCTTGAGTGATGGGCCCTGGAAACAGACAGGGATCAACATGATGCAATCTTGATCTCACAGGTCAATACAAACAATTCCCTACACTCTCATCATCCCACAGAAAGGAATGCTTGAGCCTTGCATGGTGGGACACATTAGGGTTTATGCTTCAGGAGAGGGACTCAGGTACCTTTGCTGCTTCACCTCTCTATAGGTCAACTATGAAAGCAATCATATATGGGCTGGGGGTTATAGAGAGTCTGAGCTTGGGCATCAGCTTTTCAGGGACGTTGCATGCCTTTGCTGATATCACCTGGAGACTTCATGGTAAGCTAAGACCCTGAGCAGCTCCACCAGATGGAGGGATGGGGAGCCACCAAGCCCATCCTCTTCATTGCCAGGCACCTTGAAAAGAGCTGTGAGGGGTCAGGTGGCCAATCTCTTTACCAAACATCTCCTACAGGAAGCTTTCCTTGATGACAGTAGTTCATGTTATTTTCTCTTTTCCAAAATTTCTTTCATACCAATTGCCTATAATATGTAATTCATAATTTACTGTATCAGTATAGAATGTTAAAATATTTTATTAATACATTAAAGGGAGTCAAAAGATACAAACTTCCAGTTATAAAATAAATAAGTCATGGGAATGTAATGCACAGCATGGTGACTATAGTTAATAACACTGTATTGTATATTTGAAAGTTCCTAGGAGAGTAGATCTTAAAAGTTCTTATCACAGGAAAAAAATTTGTAACTACGTATGGTGATGAATGTCAACTGGACTTATTGTGGTGATTATTTCACAATATATATGAATATTGAATCATTATGTGGTATACCTAATATAGTATGTCAATTATACCTCAATAAAAATATATTTGATTTAATACTGTCTTTTTTCACACACAGTTCCATCTGAGTCTTTCAAAATATACCTAGAGTATCTTACTGATAGAGATCATGTGTGTGCGTGTGTGTGTGTGTGTGTGTGTTGTCTCCATAATCACGACAGAATAGACCCATTAAAAACTCCTGAGTTAATTCTTGTCAACTGATGGAATACTAAGGGTTGTCTAACGATGATTTCATGTAGGTATAAATGTCTGATAGGGTAGATGGAGGGACTGTCAAAGAAATATTCTGGATTTTAGCAATTTGGGACCCACCTTTCACAAGAAATAAAATAATTCTCCTTATTTTTGCTCTCTCTGACCACTATTGTCAAAGGTGCATCTGCTGTCTCCTTTTCCAAGGATTAACCAAAGAAACAAAACTAGCTTCACTCTGGATTAAGACTGGAATATAAAGTTCCATAGTTGAAATTGTGAACTTATTTTACTGAGAGCTGACCCAGTACCTATCCATGAACCTGCCTCCAGTGTTCCCAAGACCCTCCCCTACATCCTCATCCACATTTCACATTACAAGGACCGTAGTAATTGCTACCCTCTTTTGTTTGTTTATGAATGGATGGAGCCTTGGAGCACCGTTGACTTCTTTGCCCATGTCTTTCCTGTGTTTTCCAGAGAGCTCCATAGAACACTAGTTTCTCAAGATAAAAATAATCCAGTCAAATAAGCTTGAGAAATACTATGTCTTTTACCTATTCATCAAGCACAGTTACATATTAGGAGCACTAACAAATGTTAGCATAACTTGGCTTAGCTTTGTTTAATTTAGAACTTCCACAATTTATTTGAATATGGAAACGTTTAGAGGGACACTTTAAAAAAAATCAGAGCTCTAACTAAAGGTTACATTTTACTTAATCTCTGCTGTGAAGAATACTTTAAAAGAAAAATCAAGAAATAATTCTGGAAATTTTTTATCTGGCATAATTTTAAAGGAACTAGAAGGGCAGAGGAGGCAATAGTGAGAAAATAACTGTCAATCGAATTTGCAGATGGTCCTAAAAAAGAAGTGCTTTCAAATGCCAATGCATAGTCATACTTCTAAAGTAGAATATTATGGTTTTGTCAAGTTTTAAAAATCAGCAGTTCATCAATCAGATAAGAAGAATTTGCAAAGTGAGCACACGTTCAACATGGTTCTAGATGCCCTGTGTGCTGCATGTCTCTATTCGCTCCTCCAGACATGTCTTCCACTCTTCTGTGCCCTTCTCTCTGTCTCAGGAGACTGACCCGTATATACTACATGGCCTTCCTTGCATTCTGATTTCTGGTGAGGTTTGTCCAATGAGAAGCATCAGCAGGAGATTGGAATGGTGACTTCATTTAGTTACTCCCCCAGCACCGCAGGCTTGTTGAAGCTGTCTGTATCCCCTACCAAAGGTCACAGCCCTCTCCACATAGTTCTTTCTGAGTCCAGGTTCTGGTAAATACATCTTTCCCTCACACTCTCAGGCCTAGGAATGATAACAAAACTTCACTGTAACCTGCCTCTCATATTGTACTAACCCTGTGAGATCCATAAACTCTGACCTCATCTTGGTAAAAGGTCCCTTTATTAAAATCTCCTAAAGTTAACCAATTTGAGTATTTCACCAATTCTGCCAGAACTCTGATCAATATACTCTGGAAAAAATGTTTAAATAATAATAATAACAGTGTATGAAACATTGTCCCTACTTTCAGGGAGTTTACAACCTCATGCTATAAAGTTACCATAAGAGTAATATATTTTAGCACACACAACATCCGCTGTGTCAGCAGAGAGATGCTAGAGAGCAATGAGTTTTGTTTATCCTTTTCTTTTTTGCTTTTAATAGCTTTATTGAGGACTTATTGCTATGCAATTAAGTGCACATATTTAAAATGTATAATTCGATAAGTTCTGACATATGTACACACCCATGACACCATCAACACCACCTAACCACATCAAGATAATGAACATATCTATCATCCTAACAATTTTCCCATGTCCCTTTATAATCTCTCCCTCTTGCCAAACCCTCCCCTTGCAAAAACCTATCCTCATGCTTCCACTGATCTGCATTCTGTTAATATAGATTATTTTGCATTTTCTAGAATTTTATATAAGTAGGGTCATAAATGAGTATTGCACTCATTTTTTTCTGGATTTTTTCACTCAACATGATTATTTTGAGATTTGTTCATGTTGTAGTGGGTATCAGTAGTTTATTCCTCTTTATTTCTGAGTAGTATTCCGTGTGTGGATGTATCACAGTTTGCTTATCCATTCACCTGTTGATAGACTTTAGGGTTGTTTCTAGTTTGGGGCTATTACAAATAAAGATGCTATGAACATTTAAGTACAAGTCTTTGTAGGGTTATATGCTTTCATTCTACTTAAGTGAATACCTAGAGGTTAATAGCTGGATCATATGAAATGTGTATGTTGAACTTTTTAAGAATCTGCTACACTCTTTCCCAAAGTGGTTTAATGTTTCCACTACAGTGTATGGGAGTTCCAGTTGCTCCACATCCTCACCAAACACTTGCTATGGTGAGTCTTTTTGATGTTATGCATTTGAATAGATGTATATGGTATCTCATTGTAGTTCTAATTTGTATTTCCCTAATGACTATGGTGAGCATCTTTTTATGTACTTATTTGCTCTCTGTATATCTTCCTAAAGTGTATGTTCAAATATTTTGCCTAAATTTTTATTGAGACTTGTAAAATATTATTAAGTTTTGAGAGTTCTTTACATATTATGGATACAAATTCTTTGGTGTGTGTTCATGTGTGTGTGTGTGTATGCATATATAGCATACACATGATATACAATATATGGTATCCTGTGTATGATTTTTTTCTCTGTATGCATCTTGTCTTTTCATTCTCTTTAATAGTGTCTTTGTTAGAGCAGGATTTTTAACTTTGATAATGTTCTGTACATCAGATTTTTTTCTTTTATGGATTGTTCCTTTGGTGTCATATCTAAGACACCTTTGCCTAATCCAAGGTCATGAAGGATCTCTCCTAAATTTTTTTCTAGAAATTTTATAGTTTTAAGTTTTACATTTAGATCTATGATCCACTTTGAATTGATTTTTGTATATGATATGAGATACAGGTTGAAGTTCTTTTTTCAGCCTCATTTATTGAAAAGATTATTTTTCCTTCACTGAATTGCTTTTGCACTTAAAAAATTGACCATATATGTATGGGTCTGATTTCGGCAAGTGAAAGAACCTTGGTCCTTGTCTCCTTTGAAGAAAGAATTCAGCAAAGAGACCAAGATTGCAAAGCAGATACAGGGTTTATTAGAAGCACAGTACATGTGGGAGAGCACACAAAGAAGCAGTTTATTTAGGGCAGAAGCAAAAGTTACACACGTAGAGAAGAAGAGTGTGGGCATCCTCACGAGTGAGGAATGCACTATAGGGACAGTTTCGGTTGTTAATATGGGGTTAATCTTCTGGGGTTTAGATTAGGGTGACTCCCCTTTTCCTTCTCCTAGGATTGTCATCTGCAATTCCTTATTTGGACTTCCACCAGGCTCCATTTTGAACCTTTCTTGTGAGCACCTAAGCAAAACTCATGGCGGGGGAAGGGGGGGGTCAAAACCAAAATGCTAATGATATTATAATGATATTACAATGCTGCCAAGGTCACTATGGGACAACTTGAGACCACTTCTGGGCATGTATTGGGCTGGGAAATCCTCCTGACCACAAAAATGAGGAGGCTGGGGTGGGCTGCTTTGTCTTTTACCCAATCATAAGAAACCTGTGCATTTTTATTTGCACATGTTCCACAGTTTTCAAGGTCAGAGTTTCTTGCCCAGATGCACAAAGTTTCTGTTTTAGATGACATTCCTCCATGAGTCATGACCTCATTAAGTGCAAAGCAAGGAGGTGGCTTTGCCTTATACCTAATGCCTATGCATGAAGAGGCTGTCCTTGGGCCTGGCCCTGTCTTTCCTGCCTCAGGTCTATTTCTGGTCATTTTATTCTGTTCCTATTTGCATGTCTTTACACAAATACCACACTGTATTGATTACAGTAGCTTTATAATAACTCTTGAAGTAAAACAGTATAAATCTTCCAAGGTTTTTGTTCTCTTTTACACTTGTTTAAAACTCTTTAACTTGTCTATTTTAGGTCCTTTTCATATCCACATGAATTTTAGAATCAAATTATCAATTTTTACAAAAAGCCTGCAGAAATTTGCAATGAGGTTGTATTGAATCTATGCTTCAATTATGGGAGAACTGACATCTTAACAATATTTGGCCTTCCAATCCATGAACACAGTATATTGGTCCATTTATTTAGGTCTTCTTTAATTTCTCTTATCAATATCTTGTAGTTTTTCTTTTTTTTTAACAGACATCTCAAGTTGATGATTTTTTTCTTTTTTTTGACCATGCTGCATGGCTTGCGGGATCTTAGTTTCCCAACCAGGGATTGAACCCAGACCCCAGCAGTGAAAGCACAGAGTCCTAACCACTGGACCACTAGGGAATTCCCAAAATCTTGTAGTTTTTCATGTGTAGGTCTTTCACATATTTTGGTAGATTTTTCCCCAAATAATTAGTATTTTTGAGGCTATTGTGAATGGTACTGTTTTTAATTTCAGTTTTTGATTATTTGTTTCTAGCACCGTATATCAAAAATACTTTGATTTTTGTATGTTGATTTTTTATTCTACAACCTTGTTAAATTCACCTATTAGGTCTAATAGATTTTTTTGTTAAGTTTCATCAGGTTTTCTACATATATGATCATGTTCAAATAAAGACAGTTTTACCACTTCTTTTCCAATCTGGATGCTTTTATTTCTTTACCTTGCCTTGTTGCTGTGACTAGAACCTTTATTACACAGTGAATAAAAGTGATGTAAATGGACATTTCTGTCTTGTTTCTAACTTAAAGAGAAAGCATTAACTTTTTGACTATTAAGTGTGGTGTTAGTTGTTATTTTTTTGTAGATGCCCTTCATCAGGTTGAGGAATTTTCCTTCTATTCCTGGTATGCTGAGTTCTTTTTTTAAAAATTAAGAATGGGTGTTGGATTTTGTCAAGTGTTTTTTCTAGGACTATTCAGGTGATCATATGTTTTTTTTAGTTTGTTAATATGATTAATCTCATTCATTGCTTTTTAAAATGTTAAGTTAACTTTGCATTTCTTCAACAAACCCCACGTGGTTATTATATACTGTCTATTTTGTTGGATTTTATTTGTTAAAATTTTGTTGTGAATTTTTGCATCTAGATGCATGAGAAATATTGTTTTGTAGTTTTCTTTTCTTGTTATGTCTGTCTGGTTTTGTTAATAGGGTAACTGTGGCCTTATAGAATGAGCTGGGAAGTATTCCACTGTTACCAATTTTAAGAAAGTGTTTGTGTGGAATTAGAATTATTTCTTCATTAAATGTTTGGTGGAATTCACCAGTGAAGCTGTCTGGACCTGAAGCTTCTTATATGGGAAGCTTTCTAACTGCAAATTCAATTTATTTAATAAATACAAGGAAATTCACATTATCTATTTCTTCTTGAATGAGCTTTCATACTTTGTATCTTTCAAGCAATTTTTCAATTTCATCCAAGTTGTTGAATATAATGGAATAAGATTATTTATAAATTCTCTTATTATCCTTTTAATTCTATAGAATCTCTAGTGATATCCACTCTTTCACTCTGGATATTGGTAATTGTGTCTTCTCTCTTTTTTTTCCTGATCAGTTTGGCTAGAGTTTAATCAATTTTATTGATCTATTCAAAGAATTATGTTTTGGTTTCATTGATTTTTTTTCTATTATTTTTCTGTTTTCTGTTTCATTGATTTCCTCTCTGATATTTATTATTTACTTTTTTCTGCTTAATTTTGGTTTAATTGTCTCTTTTTTTCTAGTTGTTTAAGGTAGACACAAACATGATTGATTTGAGACCTTTCTGTTTTTCTAATATTGGTGTTTAGTGCTGTAAACTTCCCCTAATTACTGCTGAATTGACATCTCACAAATTTTGATATGTTGTGCTTTCATTTTTATTCAGTTCAAAATACTTTCTCCTTTCATTTTAATTTCTTCTTTGACCTATGGGTTATCCAGATGTATGTTATTCAGTTTCCAAAATTTTAGGGATTTTCCAGAGGTCTTTTTATTATTGATTTTAAAGGAAATTCCACTGTGGTCAGAGGACATACTTTTTGTGACTTGAATCCTTTAAAATTAATTGCTTGTTTTATGGCCCAGACTATAGTCTATCTTAGTAAATAGTCCATGTGCACTTGAAAAGAATGTGTATTTTGCTATTGTTGGGTAGAGTATTCTATAAATATAAATTAGGTCAAGATGACTGAAAGTGTTGATCAAGTATATATCCTTGCTGATTTTCTATCTACTTATTTTATCTAACTTATTTGAGTCTTTATAGGAAGAATACAGGTGAGTGTCGCCTTTTTATTCAAACTGACAAACTGCCTTTTTATTGAGGTATTCCTATCTTTTACATGTCATCTAATCATTAATATGGTTAGGTTTTAATCTACCAACTTGCTAATTGTTTTCTATATGTCCCATCTGAGCTTTGTTCCCATCTTCCTTTTTCTTTATCTTTTTCTGGATTAATTGATTTTTAAATGATTTCATTTTATTTTCATTGTTGGCTTATTACCTATTAGTAGTTGCTTTAGGTTTTAAGTTATTACAGTCTGCCTTTATTTTTTTTTTATTTTATTATTATTATTTTTTTAATTTTAATTAATTAATTTATTTATTTTTGGCTGTGTTGGGTCTTCGTTTCTGTGCGAGGGCTTTCTCTAGTTGCGGCGCGCGGGGACCACTCTTCATCGCGGTGCGCGGGCCTCTCACTATCGTGGCCTCTCTTGTTGCGGAGCACAGGCTCCCATCGCGCAGGCTCAGTAGTTGTGGCTCACGGGCCCAGTTGCTCCGCGGCATGTGGGATCTTCCCAGCCCAGGGCTCGAACCCGTGTCCGCTGACATTGCAGGCAGATTCTCAACCACTGCGCCACCAGGGAAGCCCCTACAGTCTGCCTTTAAATGACATTATTCACTGCATACATATTGTAAAAGCCTTATAATAATATATTTCCATTTCTGCCCTCCTGGCCTTTGTGAAATTTTTTTCATGTATTTTACTTATACATGTATTATAAACTCCACACTCCTTTGTTATTATTTTTGTTTAAATAGTCAATTTTCTTTTGAAGAAATTTAATTAATATTATGTATTTATCCATGTTATTACTATTTCCTTTATTCTTTACTCTGTTGTGTAGAACCATATTTCCATCTAGTATCATTTTCTTTTTGCTTTAAGGACTTCCTTTAACATTTCTTGTAGTGCAGGTCTCCTGATGATGAATACTGCATCTAAAAATCAAATTTTTTCAAAGATATTTTGAGCAGCTATAGAATTCTAGTCTGATACTTTTTTCTTTCAGTTCTTTAAAAGTATTGCTCCATTTTCTTTGTTTGCACCGTTTGCAACAAGAAATCTGTTGTCATCTTTCCCTTTGTTCCTTTGTATGTAATGTGTCCTTTTTCCTCTGTCAGTTTTTAAGCTTTATCACTAGTTCTGAGAAACTTTATTATTATGTGCATTGGTATAGTTTTCTTTACATTGACGGTGTTAAGGTTTGTTGAGGTTCTTAGACCTATGAGTTTACAATTTTCATCAAATTTGTAAAATAGTTGGTTATTATTTCTCAGATTTTTTTCCTATACTCCTCTCTCCTTATAGGACTCCAACAGCACATATATTAAACTGTTTTAAATTGTTTCACATATCATTGATTCTGAGTTTATTTCCCCCCGCCCCTTGTTTGTTTGTTTCACTTTGGACAGTTTCTATTGCTATGTTATGTTTAATTTCACCAAACTTTTCTTCTGTGATATCTAATTTGCTATTATTCCCTTTGAGTGTACTTTTCATCTCAGACACTGTGGTTGTCACATCTTCCATGTTGTATCTTCCATGTTGCTCTTTAACTTTTTGAACATATGGAATATTATTTTAACTCTTTAAATGCCCTTATCTGCTAATTCTAACATCCGTGTCAGTTCTGCATCAGTTTCAAATGATTGATTTTTCTCTTCATTATTCATCATATTTCATGCTTATTTGCCTGCTTTGTAATATTTTCACAGTTTTATTGAGATATAATCAACCCACCATTCAATTTACCCATGTAAAGTGTATACATCAACAATGTTTTTTGACTGATAATTTCTGATTGGATGCTAGACATAGTGAATTTTTACATTTTGGGGGTTGGATATTTTTTATTCCTATAAATATTATTGATATATTATTTCTAGGATCCAGTTAAGTTAATGGAAAATAGTTTGATCCTTTCAGGTCTTGCTTTTAAGACTTTTTAGGCAGAAGCAGAGTTGTATTCAGTTTAAGGTTAATTATTCCCTACCTCTGAGGCAAGACATTTCTATGTACCCTACCCAATGCCTTATGAATCATGAGGCTTTCCAGTCTGACTAGTAGTAACAGGAAAAATTCCCAGCTCTGTGTGAGCACCAGGTATGGTTCCCTGTAATCCTTTTAGACAGTTCTTTTGCCAGCAGTTTCCTTGCATGCATGCACTGATCAATACTTAATTGAAGACTTAAAAGGGTCCTTCTGCAAATCTCCAGGTTTCTGTGTGCAGCACTCTCCTCTTTGGTATTCTGGTCTATGAACTATAGTTACTTTGGTCTCCCTGGACTCTCAGCTCTGTCTTCTTAACTCAGGTAGCCTGCTAGGCTCTGCTTGTGTTCCCTGTCCCTGTGGCCTGGAATCTCTTAAGACACTAAGCTGGGGCTATCGCAGGGCTTACCTCATTTGTTTCCCTTCTCTCAAGGATCACTGTCCTTCATTGCCTGGTATCCATTGTCTTGAAAATCATTGATTCATATATTTTTTTCTCTACTTGTTTATTCCAGGTAGGAAATTAATCTGGCCATTTTACTCCATTTTGATTGGAAGCAGAAATGTAGAGAAGTGGTTTTTAATTTTTTTTAAAAGACTTATTTATTTATTTATTTATTTATTTATTTATTTATTTTTGGCTGTGTTGGGTCTTAGTTGTGGCACACAGGATCTTCACTGAGGCACTCGGGATCTTTCGTAGCTTCGTGCGGGCTCTTCGTTGGGGTGCACGCGGGCTTCTCTCTAGTTGCAGCGTGTGGGTTTTCTCTTTTCTAGTTGTGGTGCTCATGCTCCAGGGCGTGTGGGCCCTGTAGTAATGGCACATGGGCTTAGTTGTCTTGTGGCATATGGGCTCTTAGTTCCCCTACCAGGAATTGAACCCACGTTCCCTGCATTGTAAGTTGGATTCTTTACCACCGGATTACCAGGGAAGTCCCGAGAAGTGGTTTTTAAACAACCTTTTTCTGTAATTCTGTAATTTGTCATATATCATTTAAAAGAAAGTATGATTTTAGGAAACATATCAAGTTTGTATCTACTCCAGAACCTTTTAACCTTGATCCAATGTAGCACTGGGTGGAAAAAATAAACTCAAAAAAGTCTAAAAACATAACTCAATTGTTTATTAAATGAGCCAATCTGCAATGCTCTTTTTGGGTTACAAATGATTCTTATAGTCCTCTTATCAGAAACTGCCTTTCTCTTAACATTTTCATTCTACCACAGCTGGGGCCTTTGGACGAGCCTCAATGGGGTTTGCTTTTATCCTTACAATGGAAGTGTATAAAACTGGATGGGATGAGGCATGGGTTTGATATCCAGTGCCTTCTTAAAGTTACCTCCTGAATCTCAGTTACCCACCTCCATAGTGGTATCCATTACTCATACCCTCTGTCCAGTATGGACTTATTCTAAACTGTGACCATTCTTTCTACCTAGCTTTATATTTACTTAGAATCTACCAGGAATCTGAATGTTCTTCATCTTTAGCTTCCAGTCTTTTTCCAGTTCTCTTGAGTCCACCTCTTGACCGATATTTACATTCACTCACCTCAGCCACTCACGGGAGAGGCTAATTACAATGCTCAGTCGTGTAGCATGCTTGTGGTTCTTTAAAAGAAACATGATTTTGGGACTTCCCTGGAGGTCCAGTGGGTACGACTCAGTGCTTCCACTGCAGGGGGCAAGGGTTCGAACCCTGGTCAGAGAACTAAGATCCTGCATGCTGCATGGCACAGACAAAAAAAAAAAGTGATTTGAATTTCATCGGATCAATAATGAGAGTGGAAGGGGATAAATAGTTATTGTAGCCCAACTAAGTGATAGCATCAGGTCTCCATACTTTATGTAAACACTGGATGTCGTTTATTTGCCTTTTGCCTGGTTAATATAGGTTTTTTTTCTTCTTGTGAACGTATCTCTTGATTTAAAACTTTCACACTATTTCCCCCCTTTATATTCATGGATATCTTGTAGCAGAGTGGGGTCTTAAAATGCCTTTAAAATGGTATTTCCTAATCTTGAGCTTCATTGATAACTCCTTGATGAATTCTAAGTCTCTGTTAATGAGTCACAAAAAATGGTTTTGCTGTTTTCTCCTTTAGTTCAATGTTTGCCATGTGAGACAGAGAAGCTTTACCTCAATTGTGATATGAAACGTACTCTACAAATACACTAGCTGTGTCATTTGGAATCCTAGAAGGTAACTGTATTCAACAAGGTAAATCAAATAAAATACATTAATGAAGGGACTACTTACAGAAGTACAGCCTTGGTCAAGAAATCCAACAAAGAATTTTGAGACATTTAGAGATTAGTCTTGGTAGAAAACCATTATCACTCTTAAGCCTGAAGGGTCAATGGGAAAAAACCATGGAATGAGGCAGAGGGGGAAGCTTCCCAGCAGGAGCTATAGTTTCATAGGGATACAACCATGCCAGAAATGTGGCACTAATGAACGGAGAAAGCAGGGAAATAAATACCTCAACCCTTCTCTCTTAGCACTTTTCAATCCTTCATGAGTGCTTCCATTGTAATAGTCCACCCAGAAGTCAGTTGGCAAGGAGGCTTGAATAATACAGGCCATAGGGCCCCCTGGGATACATAGCAGGGCATAAAAGGGCATAGGATGTACATGATGGGGATGCCAATGGAGGAAACCTGACCAAAAACCTTTGCCCTTTTCTGGATCCTAGCTGCTGCGTTAGATAATTACTTGTTATAGGTTACTAACTACAGTAATTAAGACTAATAATTGAGCTAAGCTCTCATTATGCTATTTTTCTTTATTAACCACAGAGATTTAAAAAATATTTTAAGCACCAACTAAATTATTTGGGAAGATGTTTTTAAAATCATGTTGGATTTTTCAAAGTTTTAATGGTTTCTAGTATAAAGGAATTTTCCAATGCAGTCTTTGAGACATGCATATCTCTGTTTTAAAAGGGCCAGTGAGCTGGTGTGGTATGAGTCTACACTCACTGACCACTCCAATTTTAACTTCTTTTAATGCTCAAAAATAAACAACAAGAGCCCTAAGTGCTCTTGTTGGCAGGGCTGCGTTTTTTAAAACACTTCCTCAGAACACCACAGTTATTTGAAGGATGTGTCATACAGTCTGCTGCTGGCTTAGGAAAACATGAGATGGAGGACATTTAGTTGCCTTTTTGAATTTATTCAATTTTAGCAGTAAGTGCGTGACAAAGGGAGTTTTGATTCTATAAACTGAGAGCCTGTGTACAAGTCCCAAATTTTTGAGCTTTAAGTCTTCTCTGTGACGCTGGAGTGAGTGGTTGTCTGGACTGACATGGATTCCCCAACCAAAGCTGGCAGTATGTATAATACTTCAACACGCTTGATCCTCAGCCCCAGTTGCAGGAACTTCTGAGCAAGTTAATCCTTGTACTACTGCAGTTCAGGTGCACTCAACATGGATGGATTGAACCACCACAATGTATCAGGCACAGTGCCTGGTACTGGGGGATCAAATAAACAAGATGTGGAACCAACATGAGAAGAATGGGCACATAGCAGATTCTTTCAATATCATGTGCTATGTGTGGTTATATAGGTAGATATGAGTATTTAGCTCACCTGAGTCATAGGAAAGCTTCCTGGCGACTAATAGATTATTCAAGGTTTCTGTATTTCACATCCACTGGGGAAGTGAAGATGGAAAGAGCAGGCCAGGCAGGGAGAACATCATGACTATAGGTGCAGAGACATGAATCATGATGGTGAGTTCTGGGAACTATACCAAGCATGAGTAGCAAAGACGGAAGTGGTAGAGGGAAGTCAGTAGGACAGTTGATGTCAAGGGACGTAAAATTGCTCAGAAGTTTGAACAGTATCTGTATGTTCTGAGAAGTTGTCAAATATAGGAGGAGGGATTAAGTGTAGGAGGAGACAACTCTGAGGGACAGTAGTGCAGGGAGAGTGGGTAGAAGGCCACTTATGTGGTGCTTCAGTTTTTCAGCCTCCCAAGAGGAACAGGGATCAGACATCAGGAACAGCTAACCTATGTGATCTATGTAACTGTTAGATGATACATAAAGAATCCCTGGCCAGCAATCTGACTAGCAGTGCAAAAAAAAAAAAATTCCAAAGCCATAGGTAAAATAGAAGTCAATTCTATCTGGTTTGTGATCCTGAAATGAGAAAAAAAAGTTGATGTACATTCCTATAACCCAGGGAAATCAGAGCACTTTCTACCCAAAGGCTTGCCAGTACTCTTCTCCCCAGAAGGTCATCTGCATAGCAAATACTCAGTTGTCTAGGGGTAGACATTATTTCCTTCAGTTTGTGGAAATTTGGGGTGAAACCATCAGCAGCAGTTCATTCATAACTATTTAGGTAGTTTATGGGATTAAACTTCGTAATGCTTACATTTTTACAGTTGCTTTTCTATTCTCCTTCCAGATGGGAGGGCTCATTACTATTCCTAGGTAACAAGGGCTTTCTTGCTGGATTTTAGCTATAACCTCTCAGTTTCAGGCTAAAGTGTGTCCATCAGAAATAATTTTGAATCCCAATTTGAGAGATTATCCTCCTCTCCGTTCCAGCACAATTCAATTTTTCATTTTGATAAAGAAAGAATATTCTTATATTGATATAATATTCTTATATAGTGTTGGGTCATTTGGAAAAACATATGAAAAGAAAAAAATCTTTTTTGTTTTGTTTTGTTTTGTTTTTTTAACATCTTTATTGGAGTGTAATTGCTTTACAATGGTGTGTTAGTTTCTGCTTTATAACAAAGTGAATCAGTTATACATATACATATGTCCCCATATCTCTTCCTTCTTGCATGTCCCTCCCTCCCACCCTCCCTATCCCACCCCTCTAGGTGGTCACAAAGCACAAAGCTGATCTCCCTGTGCTATGTGGCTGCTTCCCACTAGCTATCTATTTTACGTTTGGTAGTGTATATATGTCCATGTCACTCTCTCACTTTGTCCCAGCTTACCCTTCCCCCTCCCCGTATCCTCAAGTCCATTCTCTAGTAGGTCTGCATCTTTATTCCCATCTTGCCCCTAGGTTCTTCATGACCTTTTTTTTTTTAAGATTCCATATATAAGTGTTAGCATACGGTATTTGTTTTTCTCTTTCTGACTTACTTCACTCTGAATGACAGTCTCTAGGTCCATCCACCTCACTACAAATAACTCAGTTTCATTCCTTTAAGAAAAAGAAATCTTAACCTCTACTTTACACCATAACCAAAAATTAACTCCAGATAAATTGTGGACCTCAATGTGAAAGATAAAACAATAAAGCTTCTGGAAGATAGCATAGAAGAGCTTCATTACCTTGGGAAATATTTCTAAATAAGACACAAAAAGCACCAACTATAAAGGAGAAAACTGATAAATTGGGCCACAAAGATTAATAAATTAGACTCTTTTAAGAATTTATTTTCATCAAAAGACACCAGTAAGGGTGAATGGGCAAGCCACAGAGACTCAGATCCAGAATATTATGAGGAAAAGACAGACACATCAATGAAAAAATGGGCAAAATATTTGAATAAGAAGTCACAGGAGTGGATGGGTAATGAAATGGTCATTAAGCATCTGAAATGGTATTAAATTCATTTGTATTGGGGGAAATACTAATTAAGACCACAATAAGATACCATTATATGTCCATCAGAAAGGCTGAATTTAAAAAGACTGACAATGCCAAGTGTTGGTGAGAATGTAGAGCAACTAGAAGTCTCACACATTGCTGTGGGAGTGTAAAACTGTTCAGCCACTTTGGAAAACCATTTGGAAGTATTTACTAAAGACTAAAGCTCAACATACACATATCCTATGGCCCAATAATTCCAATCCAATGTATATACTCAACAGGGATGAGTACATATGAATCCTAAAAGACTTGTACAAGTGTGTTCATAGCAGCCTTATTTTTAATAACTCAGAAATGGACTATTATATCAGCAGTCTATCAAATGCAAAATGGATAAATAAATTATATTAGATCCAAAAAATGGAATATTATACAGCAATGACAATGAACAAACTACTGCTACAATAACTGGATGCATCTCTTAAACACAATGTCAAGTGAAAGAGTATATATACATAAGAGTATTTTTTATGATTCCTTTTATATATACTTCAAAAATAGGTAAAACCAATATACAGTGATAGGAATTAGGATAACAGTGGAAGAGGTGATGATGAATGGAAGGGGACATGAGGTGGAGGAGCTTCTGTGATGTTAGTAATGTTTTATTTTCTGAACCGGGTGGTGTTTCCATGGATGTGTTCATTTTGTGGTTATTCACAAAGCTAGACACTTAGAATTTGCATGTTTTATTTATGTAAGTTTTACTTTAATAAAAAGTTTATTAAATTAAATATTATTTTAGAAGGAATGCTCTGGCTGTTTGATGAAGAATGGTTAGGGGAACAGATAAGAGTGGATGCAGGATAACCAGTTAATTGGCCATTGAATATTTCAGGCAAGAAATAATGGAAGATTGCGCTTGGATGGTAGTGATAGAAAAATGGAAGTAACAGCCTGGAGAAACATGAAGGAGAAGAAATTGGCAGTAATAGGTGATAGACTGAAAATAGGAGTAGGGACAGGATCTGTCAAGGAAGGTACCTGGCTTGAAGAGTTGGATGAATCATTCTGGCATTCATTAGAATAGGAAATCTGAGAATGTGGGCAGAGATTTTAATGGCAGCTTTATTGAGGTATAATTTTTACACCATAAAATTCATCCCTTAAAGTGTACATTTCAGTTGTTTTTAGTATATTTATAGATATTTTCAACCATCACCACTATCTAAATTTGAGAATCTTTCATCATCCCAAAAAGAGACCCTGTGTTACTCAACATTGTGTCCTCTCCCAGCTGCTAACAAACACTACTCTACTTTCTATATCTATGGATTTGCCTATTCTGGATACTTCATATAGATAGAATCATACAATATGTGATATTTTGTGATTGGCTTCTTTCACTCAGCATAATGTTTTTAATGTTCATCCATGTTATAGCATGTATCAATATCCCATTCCCTTTTGTGGCTGAATAACTGAATATACCACGTCAAAGATCAGTTGACTATATTTATGTGAGTCTATTTCTGGGTTTCCTATTCTGTTCCACTGATCTATTTGAATATTGTCTCACCAGTCCACACTGTCTTGATTACTGTAGCTGTATAGTTCATCTTGAAGTTAGGTAGTGTCAGTCCTTCAACTTTTTCTTCAATAAAGTATTGGCTATTCTGAGTCTTTTGATTCTCCACATAAGCTTTGGAATAAGTATGTAGATATCCACAGAATTACTTGCTAGGATTTTGATTGAGGTTGCACTGAATCAATAGATCAAGTTGGAAAGAAATGACACATTGACAATATTGAGCGTTCCTATCCAGGAATATGGATATTCTTCCCATTTATTAAGTTCTTCTTTGATTTAATTCATTAGAGTTTTGCAGCCTCCCTCATATAGATCTTGTACATATTTTGTTAGATTTGTACCTAAGTATTTCTATACCTTTATTTTGGTGCTAATGTACATGGTATTGTCTTTAATTTTAAATTGTTCACTGCTGATATATAGGAAAGTGATTAACTCATGCACATTAATCTTGCTGCTACCTTGCTATAATCTCTTATTAGTTGCAGGAACTTTTTTTTTTGGTGAGTATTTGAGATTTTCTACATAGACAATCAGTTCGTCTGTGAACAAGGACAGTTTTATTGCTTCCTTCCCAGTCTGTATACCTTTTATTTCCTTTTCTTATCTTACTGCATTAGCTAGGACTTCCAGTATGATGTTGAAAAGAACTGCTTAGAAGAGACATCTATGCCTTGTTCTTATTGTTTTTATGTATCTTATGCATTTTATGTTCCTTTATTCTCCCATTATTCCCTTTTTGGGTGTTAAATCAATATTTTCTGGTGTACCATTTCAATTCCCTTGTTTCAGTCACTATATTTTTAAAGTTATTTTCATAGTAATTGCCCTGGGGATGACAACTAACACTTTAAAAAAATCTAATTTGGGAAGAGCCAGGTGGTCCTCCCTTCCCTGTGTCCAACTTTTCATAGGCTGGGAAGCAAAGCTTGAGAAACTTGACGTTTTTTGGGCAGAGTGTGTGTACCAACAGATCAAAGAAAAAGAGGAAGAAAACATGTTCTCAGTTACAGGGGGTTCTTGCTGAGTTGCCTTTGTCTTGTGGGCTTCTGTTGAGTTTGGTGTTTCCCCCCAGAAGACCACTGTGTGGGCTTAGAGGCAGCTTGCTCCCTGCCGGATGGGTGATGGAAGCCTAAACATGAGGCAGCCGAGTGGCTGACAAGGTCTTGGTGCTCCAGCAAGGTGTCAGGCCTGAGCCTCTGAGGAAGGAGAACCCAGTCCAGGACATTGGACCACAAGAGACCTCCCGGACCCATGTAATATCAATTGCCGAGAGGTCTCCCAGAGATCTCCAACTCAACGTTAAGACCCAACTCCACTCACTGACCAGCAAGCTCCAGTGCTGGACACCCCATGCCAAACAACTAGCAAGACAGGAACACAACCCCATCCATGTGCAGAGAGTCTAACGAAAGTCATAAGTTCACAGACACTCCAAAACACACCACCAGACGTGGACCTGCCCACCAGAAAGATAAGATCCAGCCTCATCCACCAGATCACAGGCACCAGTCTCCTCCACCAGGAAGCCTACACAACCCAATGAACTAGCCGTACCCACTGGGGGCAGACACCAAAAACAACGGGAAATACAAACCAGCAGCCTGCAAAAAGGAGACCACAAACACAGTAAATAAAGCAAAATAAGAAGACAGAAAAATACACAGCAGATGAAGGAGCAAGATAAAAACCCACCAGACCAAACAAATGAAGAGGAAATAGGCAGTCTACCTGAAAAGGAATTCAGAGTACTGACAGTAAAGATGATCCAAAATCTTGGAAGTACAAAGGAGAAAATACAAAAAACGTTTAACAAGGACCTAGAAGAAATAAAGAGCAAACAAACAATGATGAACAACACAATAAATGAAATTAAAAATACTCTAGAAGGAATCGATAGCAGAAAACTGAGGCAGAAAACGGATAAGTGACCTGGAAGATAAAATACTGGGAATAACTACTGCAGAGCAGAATAAAGAAAAAAGAATGAAAAGAATTGAGGACAGTCTCAGAGACCTATGAGACAATATTAAATGCACCAACATTTGAATTACCGGGGTCCCAGAAGAAGAGAAAAAGAAAGGGACTGAGAAAATATTTCAAGAGATTATAGTTGAAAACATCTCTAAAATGGGAAAGGAAATAGTCAATCAAGACCAGGAAGCACAGAGAGTCCCATACAGGATAAATCCAAGGAGAAACACGCTGACACACATTAATCAAACTATCAAAAATTAAATACAAAGAAAAAAAATTAAAATCAGCAAGGTAAAAGTAACAAATAACATACAAGGGAATGTCCATAAGGTTAACAGCTGATCTTTCAGCAGAAACTCTGCAAGCCAGAAGGGAGTGGCAGGACATATTTAAAGTGATAAAAGGAAAAAACCTACAACCAAGATTACTCTACCCAGCGAGGATTTCATACAGATTTGATGGAGAAATTAAAATCTTTACAGACAAGCAAAAGCTAAGAGAATTCAGCACCACCAAACCAACTTTACAATAAATGCTAAGGCAACTTCTCTAGGCAGGAAACACAAGAGAAGGAAAAGACCTACAATAACAAACCCAAAACAATTAAGGAAATGGTAATAGGAACATACATATCGATAACTACTTTAAATGTAACTGGATTAAATGCTCCAACCAAAAGACAGAGACTGGTTGAATGGATCCCAAAACAAGAGCCGTATAAATGCTGTCTACAAGAGACCCACTTCAGACCTAGGGACACATACAGACTGAAAGTGAGGGGATGGAAAAAGTTATTCCATGCAAATGGAAATCAAAAGAAAGCTGGAGTAGCAATTCTCATATCAGACAAAATAGACTTTAAAATAAAGACTATTACAAGAGACAAAAAAAGGATACTACATAATGATCAAGGGATCAATCCAAGAAGAAGATATAACAATTGTAAATATTTATGCACCCAACATAGGAGCACCTCAATATTTAAGGCAAATGCTAACAGCCATAAAAGGGGAAATCAACAGTAACACAATCATAGTAGGGGACTTTAACACCCCACTTTCACCAATGGACAGATCAACCAAAATGAAAATAAATAAGGGAAAACAAGCTTTAAATGACACATTAAACAAGATGGATTTAATTGATATTTATAGGACATTCCATCCAAAAACAACAGAATACACTTTCTTCTCAAGTGCTCATGGAACATTCTCCAGGATAGATTATATCTTGCATCACAAATCAAACCTTGGTAAATTTAAGAAAATTGAAATCATATCAAGTATCTTTTCTGAACACGATGCTATGAGACTACATTTCAATTACAAGAAAAAATCTGTAAAAAATACAAACACATGGAGGATAAACAATACACTACTAAATAACCAAGAGATCACTGAAGAAATCAAAGGGGAAATCAAAAAATACAGAGAAACAAATGAAATGAAAACACAACGACCCAAAACCTATGGGATGCAGCAAAAGCAGTACTAAGAGGGAAGTTTATAGCAATAGAATCCTACCTCAAGAAACAAGAAACATCTCAAATAAACAAACTAAACTTACACTTAAAGCAATTAGAGAAAGAAGAACAAAAAAACCCAAAGTTAGTAGAAGGGAAAAAATTATAAAGATCAGATCAGAAATAAATGAAAAAGAAATAACGGAAACAACAGTTAAGATCAATAAAAATAAAAGCTGGTTCTTTGAGAAGATAAACAAAATTGATAAACCATTAGCCAGACTCATCAAGAAAAAAAGGGAGAAAACTCAAATCAATAGAATTAGAAATTAAAAAGGAGAAGTAACCACTGACACTGCAGAAATACAAACGATCATGAGAGATTACTACAAGCAACTCTATGCCAATAAAATGGACAACCTGGAAGAAATGGACAAATTCTTAGAAATGCAGAAGCTTCCAAGACTGAACCAGGAAGAAATAGAAAATATGAACAGACCAATCCCAAGCACTGAAATTGAAATTGTGATTAAAAATCTTCCAACAAACAAAAGCCCAGGACCAGATGGCTTCACTGGCGAATTCTATCAAACATTTGGAGAAGAGCTAAGAGCTGTCCTTCTCAAAGTCTTCCAAAGTATAGCAGAGGGAGAACACTCCCAAACTCATTCTACGAGGCCACCATCACCCTGATACCAAAACCAGACAAAGATGTCACAAAGAAAGAAAACTACAGGCCAATATCACTGATGAACATAGATGCAAAAATCCTCAACAAAATACTAGCAAACAGAATCCAACAGCACATTAAAAGGGTCATACACCATGATCAAGTGGGGTTTATCCCAGGAATGCAAGGATTCTTCAATGTATGCAAATCAATCAATGTGATACACCATATTAACATATTGAAGGAGAAAAACCATATGATCGTCTCAACAGATGCAGAGAAGGCTTTCGAAAAAATTCAACACCCAATTATGATAAAAACCCTCCAGAAAGTAGGCATAGAGAGAACTTACCTCAACATAATAAAGGCCATATATGACAAACCCACAGCCAACATCGTCCTCAATGGTGAAAAACTGAAACCATTTCCACCAAGATCAGGAACAAGACAAGGTTGCCCACTCTCACCACTATTATTCAACATAGTTTTGGAAGTTTTAGCCACAGCAATCTAAGAAGAAAAAGAAATAAAAGGAATCCAAATCAGAAAAGAAGAAGTAAAGCTGTCACTGTGTGCAGATGACATGATACTATATAGAGAGAATCCTAAAGATGCTACCAGAAAACTACTAGAGCTAATCAATGAAATTGGTAAAGTAGCAGGATACAAAATTAATGCGCAGAAATCTCTTGCATTCCTATACACTGATGATGAAAAATCTGAAAGTGAAATTAAGAAAACACTCCCATTTACCACTGCAACAAAAAGAATAAAATGGCTAGGAATAAACCTACCTAAGGAGACAAAAGACCTGATGCAGAAAGTTATAAGACACTGATGAAAGAAATTAAAGATGATACAAACAGAAGGAGAGATATACCATGTTCTTGGATTGGAAGAATCAACATTGGGAAAATGACTATACTATCCAAAGCAATCTACAGATTCAATGCAACCCCTATCAAATTACCACAGGCATTTTTCACAGAGCTAGAACAAAAAATCTCCCAATTTGTATGGAAACACAAAAGACCCCGAATAGCCAAAGCGATCTTGAGAAAGAAAAACGGAGCTGGAGGAATCAGGCTCCCTGACATCAGACTATACTACAAAGTTACAGTAATCACGACAGTATGGTACTGGCACAAAAACAGAAATATAGATCCATGGAACAGGATAGAAAGCCCAGAGATAAACCCACACACATATGGTCACCTTATCTTTGATAAAGGAGGCAAGAATATACAGTGGAGTAAAGACAGCTTCTTCAATAAGTGGTGCTGGGAAAACTGGACAGCTACATGTAAAAGAATGAAATTAGAACACTCCTTAACACCGTACACAAAAATAAGCTCAAAATGGATTAAAGACCTAAATATAAGGCCAGACACTGTAAAACTCTTCGAGCAAAACATAGGCAGAACACTCTATGACATAAATCACAGCAAGATCCTTTTTGACCCAGCTCCTAGAGAAATGGAAATAAAAACAAAAATAAACAAATGGGACCTAATGAAACTTAAAAGCTTTTGCACAGCAAAGGAAACCAGAAACAAAACTAAAAGACAACCCTCAGAATGGGAGAAGATATTTGCAAATGAAGCAACTGACAAAGGATTAATCTCCAAAATATACAAGCAGCTCATGCAGCTCAATATCAAAAAACAAACAACCCAATCCAAAAATGGGCAGAAGACCTAAGTAGACATTTCTCCAAAGGAGATATACAGATTGCCAACAAACACATGAAAGGATGCTCAACATCACTAATCATTAGAGAAATGAAAGTCAAAACTACAATGAGGTATCACCTCACACCGGTCAGAATGACCATCATCAAAAAATCTACAAACAATAAATGCTGGAGAGGGTGTGGAGAAAAGGGAACCTTCTTGCACTGTTGGTGGGAATGTAAATTGATACAGCCACTATGGAGAACATTATGGAGGTTCCTTAAAATACTAAAAATAGAACTACCATATAACCCAGCAATCCCACTACTGGGCATATACCCTGAGAAAACCATATTTCAAAAAGTGTCATGTACCCCAATGTTCATTGCAGCACTATTTACAAAATCCAGGACATGGAAGCAACCGAAGTGTTCATTGACAGATGAATGGATACACATATATACAATGGCACATATATACAATGGAATATATACAATATATACAATGGCACATAGATACAATGGATTATTACTCAGCCATAAAAAGAAAAGAAACTGAGTTATTTGTAGTGAGGTGGATGGACCTAGAGTCTGTCATACAGAGTGAAGTAAGTCAGAAAGAGAAAAACAAATACCGTATGCTAACACATATATATGGAATCTAAAAAAAAAAAAAAGTTTCTGAAAAACCTAGGGGCTGGACAGGAATAAAGATGCAGACATGTACATATATACACTACCAAATGTAAAACCGATAGCTAGTGGGAAGCAGCCGCATAGCACAGGGAGATCAGCTTGGTGCTTTGTGACCACCTAGAGGGGTGGGATTGGGAGTGTGGGAGGGGGACGCAAGAGGGAGGAGATATGGGGATATATGTATATGTATAGCTGATTCACTTTGTTATAAAGCAGAAACTAACACACCATTGTAAAGCAATTATACTCCAATAAAGATGTTGAAAAAAAAAGATACCCATGAAAAAATAAATAAAAATATTATAGAATTTACCCAAAAAAAGGATGTTGCTCCACTATCTTCTGACTACATTTTTACAAATGAGAATCCTTCCGTCATTTTTATTTCTCTGTTTGTAACATGTCTTTTTTTTTAACCCCTCTGGCTGCTTTTAAGATTTTCTCTCTTTGTCACTGATTTTGAGCAATTAGATTGTGATGTGCTTTGGTATAATTTTCTTTATATTTCTTTTGTTTGAGATTTATTGATCTGAATATGTAGGCTTATGTCATTCATATCTCTACATAACTTTTTGAACATATGGAATATAATTACATTAACTTTTTAATAAATAAAAATAGATATCTAGTTGGAAGCAGCCGCATAGCACAGGGAGATTAGCTCGGTGCTTTGTGACCACATAGAGGGGTGGGATAGGGAGGGTGGGAGGGAGACGCAAGAGGGAGGGGATATGGGGATATATGTATACGTATAGCTGATTCACTTTGTTATACAGCAGAAACTAACACAAGAATGTAAAGCAATTATACTCCAATAAAGATGTTTAAAAAAAATCTAATTTGGAATAATACCAACTTAATTTCAACAATATACAGAAAATTGGTTCAATATACCTCCATTTCCTCCCCTTTCTTTGTGCAATTATTGATAGGCAAATTATATCTTTATACATTATGATCTTATCAACACAATTTAAAAATTATTGTTTTATGCAGTTGTCTTTCAAGTCAAATTAAGAAGAAAATAAGAGCAAACAAAAATACATTAATATTGTCTTTTATATTTATCTGTGCAATCACTCATTTCAGTGCTCTTTATTTCTTCTTGTCAACTTAAGTTGATGTCTAGTATCCTTTCATTTCAGCCTGAAGAGCTCCTTTAAGAATTTCTTGTAGGGTAAATGTTCTGGGGCTTTTCCAGGGAGCTGCCAGACAGGTCAAATAGTGATAATTCTCTGGGGATGGATGTTTTGAGAGGACTCCAAAACTGTTTTGCCCCTTCTAGTTGCTGATAGGCTGCTGTTTTTCACAGCTACTGTGATTTTGAGGCTTTGGCTTTCAAAGACTACTGCAAAGCTAGAGGGATGGAGATGAGTATAAGTCAAGTTAAAACACCATGAAGTTCACTGTTCTTACTGAGATTCAGCCATTTTTCTGAAATAAATTGTCCTTGAATTGTTGCAAGCCTTGGGTTAATTGATTTAGGTATTTTTGCTAGTATTCCCATTGTTTTTATGGATGAGCAGATTTTCAAAGGTCTTTACACTCTAGAAGCATTCTAGAAGTGCTTCTTTAGGTGCAGATTTTAGGAGAAAGACAATGAGGTCAATTTGGGGCTAACTGAGTCAAATTTGCCTTTGAGATACCCAAGAGGAGATGTCCAGTAGGCCGTTAAATATATGCATCATTTAACAGATGCAATTGTTAGTATATATTTTTGGACTTCAGTTGAAGAGGGTTGAGTTATCATATTTCTCAGTCCACTGCATGTTAACATCATTACTTCATGCAAAGCCCTTCTCTGGTATGTATGTATGCATACATGCATGTATATATATGTATGTATGTGTACTTACATATAAATACCATTTCCATTCTTCCTCCCCCTCCGTAGATAATCATTTTGATGTGTTTAATATGTATCTTTTAGTTCATTAAGTGTTCTCCTAAAATGTGTATTATTGTTTTGTGTTCATGTTTTGTGTGCAAGCAAAAATTATTGTATCTCATATATACACACATAAACACATACATACACATCTGAAGGATTCTTAAACTTGCTGTACACTGGAATCACCTGTGTAGCTTTAATCTGATGCCCAACTTATAGCCCACACACAAAAAATCAGAATCCATTGGGGTAGGACCCAGGCATAATAAATTTTAAATTACACTAGGTGATCCCAATGTGCAGCCAATTTTGAGAACCAGTGATACATATCACTCTGCTTCTTACTTCTCAAACCCAGCAGTATATTTTAAAGATATGTTCATGTCTCTACATGTGCATCTAGTTCAGAAATCAGCAAACATTTTCAGCAAAGGGTCAGATTTAAAATATTTTCAGCTTTGCAGGTTATATGGTCACTGCTGTAACCCTGCTCTGCTGCTGTAATGTGAAAACAGCCATAGACAATACATAAATAAATGGACATGGCCATGTTCCAATAACATTTTATTTACAAAAAAAACACACCAGGAGATGGACCATATTTGGCACGTGGGCCATAGTGTGCTGACCCCCGATCTAGTCTTTTGCTTCCAACTACTGGGCATCTCCACAATATTTACTACGTGTTCCCTATCTTTTCTTCTAGTTAGAGGCTAGTTTGCATCTAACTCTCCATTACTGCAAGTAATATGGCAATGAATATGTATCAGTCTATCTATCCATATCCTTATGGCCCCATACAACAATTTATATGGGAATTGCTGGACCATCTGTCATAAGTACAGTTACTTCGATCATATACTTCTAGGTCTCTCCAGAATGACTGTACCAATCTACCCACCATTAAGACATAAGGATTCCTAGATCTTTACATCCACACCAACACTTGGCGTTATCTAGCTGTCTAAAATTTGCCAATTTAATAATTAACTTTGCATTTCTCATTTTTTAAATTTGTATGATTATCCTGTTAATACTCCTCTCTCATAAAACACGATGCATGTTCCATGAGGGCAGGGACCTTGTCTAGTTTTGCTCACTACTCTATTTTTAGCACCTAGCATAAGCTTCGCATATAGTAGTAGGTGTTCCATAAATATTTGTGAAACAAGTAGATGGGTATATGAGTGCTTCTGTGTTAGTTGTACAAAAATACTCATTTCTTTATTGATAAGTTTGAGCTGGTGACCTGAGGTTAGTAAAGGGAACCTGTTTAGAGTAGCTGGGTTCTTGACCTCAAGAGGACTTATACTCTGCGAAAGAGGGCAAAATGATTCATTCATCCCACTTATTCACAAAATATTTTAAACACTTATCGTGCTATGTGCCAGACATTTATGCACAACGGTGGTCAATACAGATACAGCCCTGCCCTTAGGGAGCCCACAGTGTGATGCGAGATGTCAGCTGGTTGACAATTATTTAATTGTTATACATTACTGGGGAAGTATCAGATTCTCTGGAGGCTCTAGCAAGTGTGTCTTAACCTAATCTAGCAGGAGTGGGGGAGGACAAGTATGATATTATACAAGATGACTCCTTATAAATGCCCAGAGAGTTTCCCTGGCAATGGGATGTTGAAGGAATTCAGGGATTCATAGGAGGGAACAGTAATATTCTAGCAGCATTATACAAACAAGCTTGGATATGTCTTCAAGCTGTTCTGCAAATAGTGGAGTGATTTAAAGGAGTTTAAGATAATTATGCTTAAATCTCTTCTTCCCCAATTATTCTATTTTAGACTGCTAGAGAGGAATTGCTGTACTTGTTCCCTTTTACTTTATTAGTTGTAAAATAAACAGATATCCAGGTTCTCAGAAATGCAAAGGGTGCCTTACTTCTTTGGCCAATGGCTGATATAAATAATCTTCAGTAAGCCATAACTGATCTCATGCAATTTTGAAGGTTTTAACTGCTTTAGGAGAAATTCTGGATTCCCGGGGAAACTAAAGTTGAAATTTAATGGCTTGCATTTGCTTAAGAGCACTCCTCCCTCCCCACCCCGACATACACACCCTGAAGAGATTTAAAACCTCCGTAAAAATCCACGATTTCCAAGCAACTACTTCAGCTATCCTTGTTTAGTCTTCCTTCCCTTTCAATATCTTTTATTTTCATGTCCCCCTCCCCATTTTCTCCTTTTCCTTCCTGTAACAAGCTTAGCAAACAAAGACAGGTAGATCTTTATTTTTTGCTTTATTTTACATTTGGAAGAAAGCTGGGGGCATCTAGTCCATACCACACTGTTAGAGACAAAACTGTGGTCCAGAAGGCTGAGCAACCTGTCCATATTATGGGTTCATTCTCAGTGGGCGAGGGAGGCAGGAATCAGGACAAATATCAAAGAACAGTTCTAGATGAGGAAGAGTCAGGAAAACAAAGACTGGCACAGAAGATTAAAAGCAGCAACCAAGAACACACAGATGCCAGTATTCCATGGACTCTGTGTTCTCTTGCTTCTGTTTGATGACTGCCCTAGAATAAATCTTGAACCCTACTACATTCAGAACACCGTGGTGGACGTGGATGAACACAGAAAACACTGAAGTCTTTACTGGTGTGAGGGTTATTCTCTGTTACCAGCCCCCCTTCCCTGCCCCATTCTATTCTCTACTCTTCTCTGCCCTACTTTGTGATCTGGGAGGAGACTCCCCATGGACTGAATCGCTGGCCTCCTTTACCCCAGGCTCTGGTTGGGTTGGGTCAATGGAAGGCACAGGCATGAGATAGGACGACAGAAGGAGAACATGCAGAGATATTCCTCCTGCACCCGCACTTCTCTGACAGTGGCTGAGATCTTTCATGACCACAGCTCCCACTGGATAGCCCTTCCCTTCTCCAGGTGCCAGCTCCCACAGGGTTCTATTTCTTTCCCATACTCTTCTCAGCCATACAGACGGCAAGGGCTTCCCACCATGCTAATCTCTGGGTGCCTCAACACCTCTTATTTGTTCTCATAACCCAGTAGGTGGTCCCTTCATTAAAGTCTTTTTGTGAATAGTATTAGCTGTAGAACAGTATTGTGGAAATTTAGAGGAAGGAGAACAAAACCTCTGATCTTACAGGCTTATTGCAGAAATGTGAAAAACACAAACACACACACAGGGACACAAGTCTCAAAACCCAATAAATAAGAGCAATATCAACTCCATATGTATAGAGACAGGTGCAAGATACACATAAGTAGGGAAGTGGGGGAGATAAACATACGTCTCTGAACCTCTGTTCCTACCAGAGTGTGCCTCACCAATGCCTGCTTGTGCTGTGAACTCTCTCATCTGGCAAGATGATCATAACATGATGTTACCCCAGGGGAACCTACATTTTAGCTTGCCAGTCACTGGAGAGAGGTCTTGTTGCTTTGTGTTTCATTTGGTGAAGGTAATGCTTCCTTATGGGAAAATCATTCAGTTCTAAGGTATTTTATGTTTTCCTGTTTCTCTAAAGTCGGTCATTTCCTAAACAGTGTGTATCTGTTTCCCTTTATAATAGCCCAAAGGAAATAAAAGCACATTCTGTTTAGGAGAAGGAAAAATATCAGTTTTAACCCTATAAGTATTTTTGATGTTGTTGTTTTCTTAAGATAGTGGATCTCATGCATGATGGGCAAATGCCCCTCTCTCTACGGCTTGCCTGGGCATGTGCCCATGAGCTGGGTGATGAGTGTCTTTGTAGACTGAGACTACTTTCTCATCCATTCTGTATACTGTGGGGTGAACATCTTCAGCTGCTTGAAGCCTGATACATTTTCAGTCTTGTTTTAGCCAATGTGCTAAACTGAAGCACAAAGGGCCTTTCATAAATCTATTCCCACTGGAGTTTTTGGGGGTTAAAGAAAACTCTTTTCTGTGACTATGTTCTAGATAGCTCAGAAAAGCCCATGTTAATGATGCCCAGGGATATGCTGTTAGTAATATCTCAAGAAATCTGACAGGGCAAAGGCAAAGGCATCAGAATTTTACCACTTTTTAATTCTCTAAGTAATTTAATTGAGAAGGAAACTTTGGGAAGCCTGAAAGGCAGGACTTCTTGTTACTGTATTGTAAATAAATTTAATCTAACTGTACATGAGAATTCATTCATTCATTTAACAGAAATATATTAAGAGCTTACTATGTGCCAGACACTAAGAAAGGTATAAACTACATTTAAAGTAAAAGAGGAATGGTCTTGGTTCTCAAGAAGTTTACAGCTTGGTGGCTTATCTGTTCACTACCATTTAAAGGCAACCCCGGAAGATAAATAACATTTTTGGACTTATTTCTTAAGTTGTTTCACTTGTTTTACCACAGGCCATAATAAGTGGTATCGTATATTGCAGTTTTATCTTCTTTAATCATTACAACCACTCTCTGAGGTCAATAAGGTTAGTATAATACCCCTCATCTTATAGGTGAGGAAACCAAAATACTATGTAAGTTAGGGGTTTACCCTGCAATCATGCATCTGGAGGAAGTCAGGCCCCAGACCTCACTCGGAGAAAGGCCTTTGCTTCCTCCACTTTACTACTGTCTGCACCTGGCCTCTGTTACTATTTTTTGCATGTGTTAATCCGATTGATCTCCCAGAAGATGTTAAGCTCCTGAAGGCTAAGTGTCATATACTTCTTTGAACTACTCAAAACATTGAACTTAATGCTGAAGATATTGTTAATCCATATGGATTGGGTATATTGACTTAGTAAGATTTAAGTTAAAATTTGAGATGTGCTTGAAAGAACAAGGTAATTTAAACTCACCTCTCCAGGACCTCCATATTTAAAGGGTGTTGGCACTGACTTCTTGCTTTCCAAATGACATTCTTCTGGATGGGTTTAATTTACTGTGGGTTAGGATAAATGGGAGGGTATGAGACCATTACCTGCGAGACTTAATGGCTGAAGCTCTTACACACTTCATTGGAAGTAAATGCATGAGTAATTCTCGCGTGGCTTAACCAGGCCCTGGATTTCACTTGGGAGATTATGATTTTAATTTAACATATCCTGCTGTACAGTGTGTGAAATATGCAGCCAGCAGCGATTGCTGTGAGATGAAAGCCCAGTTGTGTTTATTTTAAGAGACTTGCGGTTCTTTGCCAAGGCCAACATTCCTGGGCAATGAATAGCCTGAGTGAATCATTCAAAGTAGGTGAGAGGTCAGAAGCCTGAAGAAAAAAAAAAATGAAAGCTGAAAGGTTTTCCTCAGTCAAATGGTAGGCATTTGAAAAGGCATTTATAAAGCAGAAGATATTACAGAAACAGGTATTTCTTTTTCAAGATGACTCTTTTGCAGGTGGATCCCAAAGACCTCTTCCTTAGCTCCAGCTAATTAGTCCTGATGTTGTTCACCTTTCCTGGAAATCAGAGCAGAGAAGCACTCTGGTTCCTATCTCTGGCTCTGGACAATGGCCTCACTGGGGAACAGAGCAATAGTCATGTTCTTGAGGGCAATGTAGACACAGCCTCTGTTAGGAGCAGGCTGGCATGCTGCTCACATGGCATGAGTTTGGTTTAGTTACTCTCTGTAAGTCCAGCCTTAGGAGAAACCAGAAGAAAACAAATCACAAAAGTTACCAAAGCTGGACCTAATCCCTATTCTCAGGAAACAAACAGGGATTTCTATGTGAAAAGGGCCTGAAACTTGGACACCAGCAATAGGCCAGGGATAACAGAAATCCATCCCAGTTGTCCCTTGAGCTGTCCCTTGAGATCAAGTGACGGCGTCTCGAGAGCCTCCAGTATTCCACGCAGGGCCTCTGGAAGGGAAACCCAGCAGGTCATATCAGATTTTCCCTGAATTATTTCATTTAGTAAGTAGCCATCATCCTATGGAGCAAGAAGGGACTGGTTGAGATAGAATGGGGCGAGGTAGAATAGACCAGGGCATATCACTGAGGCTGGGTCTGATGGAAAGTTCTGGGGCAGAACAGAAACAGTTCACTGAGAGCAGTTCCAGGGTGGAGGGCAGTTCCAGGGTGGAGGGCAGCCCCTGGACAGCAAGAAGGCTCCCCCTGAGCAGTGGGGTATAAAGCTCAAGAAAGAAGTCCTGAGTAGGAAGATGGAAGTTAATTCACTAGAGCTCATCTGAGGGGGCAGCAGCGATGATGAGCATCTGGAGAAGCATCTTTTTTTTTTTTTTTTTTTTTTTCTGGTCACCCCATGCAGCTTGAGGGATCTTAGTTCCCCGACCAGGGCCACGGCAGTCAAAGCACCAAGTCCTAACCACTGGACTGCCAGGGAACTCCCTGGAGAAGCATCTTTTTAAAGGCTCCCATCTGTGCTTTCAGTTGAGTTTTGGTGGTGACAGGGTGTATGTGTGCATGTGTGTGTGCGTGTGTGTGTGTGTGTGTGTGTGTGTGTAGGTAAAATTTTCTCTTAAAGGTTATTTTGTTGGAGTCTTTACTTTCCCTTCCATTACCTCCACAGTGGGTGTGTTGGGGAACTTATACTGGAAGAGGCTTTTGAGAGCTGCGCTTTGTGGGAATGTTCTTGGCAAGCTCTGACGTAGACATGGCCACAACTGATGATTCTCCAAGGAATCTGGGTGTTTCATCTGTTCCAGGGGGATTTGGTGACGTAACAGAGACCTCTATATGAAGGAGCGATGCATATACACGTGAGGGAGGGGGTCTGGGAAACATCTGGGAATGGTTTTCCTCTGGTCCATCCTTGTCTCCCTGGGTTTCTCATTTCCCTGACCATTGCCCTGCTGCCCCTATCTGGCGGTAGGCATCCTTTGTGGTTTATTTTTCTTTTGCCCTTTCCTGAGCCCTAGCTGATTGAAGACACTGCTGCAGTCATTTTCAACACACCCACTCTGTTACCTGTCCAATCTGCCACAGGCTTATCCCTGAGGGGACCTATAAATGGGGCTTTTACAGCTCCCGATTCAGAGCAGAGGTGGATGCTGGCGGGGGACCGGCAGCCTTTGAGATGAAAGTTGAGCTGACACTGGCTGATTTTATACAGTCTGGAGAACAGGAGGGAGGAGGCCAGCTGTCTCTGGTACATGGCCCTGAAGGGGACAAATGAGCAGAGGCCACTGCCCAGTCTGTGGGGAGAGGAAAGGTGGGGCTGGTGAAGATGATTTTCTCGCCAACCCCTGACCTGTAGGGCTGCCTGTAATCCGCTTCCACATCCACTCCTTCTTCTTAGAGAATGTAGAAAGTAATGTATGGATATGAGCTGACCACATGTGTAATTCTCGCTTATGTTTTGAGCATTTGTTTGTTTATTTAACAAACATACATAGCATTGACTACATTCCAGGCGCTATCTTAAGGGCTTTACAAATATTAGCTCACTTAATTCATTATAACCATAGGAAGTAGGTACCAATATTATCTTCATTTTGCAGATTAGGAAACATCAGCACAGGTTAATTACCTTGCCCAAGATCCGACCCTTAGTAAGTTCAGAGCCAGATGCAAATGCCCCAGAATTGTGCACCTTGCTGTGCTAACCTCTTTGTTAGCATGTTAATAAGAAAATGAATGAAGTGCCTAACACTATATAATACCCTGTAAGAATAACAATTGTTTTTATGGTTGTAATAAGCTAGTGGTTTACTCCTATAATGTTTGCAGATGGCTTAAAGATCTGTGAAGAAACAGTTCTTGCACTGGAAGCGTCAGTTCAAATCCTGGTTCTACTACTTGTTAGCTGTGAGATATTGTCCACGTTCCTTAATCTCTCTATGCCTCCGATTCTTAATATTTAATGTGGAGATGATAATAGTCTTTACCTTATTGGTTTGTTGTGATTATTAAATAAGGTAATGTTTGTACAGCACTTAGCAAAATGCCTGGTACAAAGTAAGTGCTCAGTAAATATTGTTGTTCACTTTACTACCTGTTGCCATTGAATTAAATCACTTTTAATCCTTTGGAGTTTCTTTTCATTTTGCCAATTAGTCACTTATTTTCAGGGATTTCCTGGTAATACTGCCTTACATTCATTTATGGAAACATAAATATGTTTCAAGCCTTCAAGTGAGTTATTCCATTTAATTTTGAGGTTGATGGGGCAGGTATAATCTCCTTGTTAAGAATATGGAAAATGAGGCCAGAGAGATGAAATGACCAAGTCATGTCTACATAGATACGACCAGTGATGATAGATTTTTGACTAACATTGTAATACTGTTTGAACCATGTCTGCACATGCACAAGCACACACGCATGCACACACACTCACATACACACACACGCTCCCTTTCCCTTGGGCTCCCTAATCCTGTGTCACTTAACACAAACTCTTGAATCTCTTGCTATCTACATTAGCAAAGACTCATTTTCTCCACATGATTCTTAGGGTGATGAAGAAATAACCTTCTGCAGACTGCTTCTTCCTTCTCCCTTTACCTCTCCAACTCACATTTAATGCTTTGGGGACTCACTAAAGCTTGTTTCCAGGACTGAAAGACAGATCATCTCCTATTTCCAATTTTCAGAGAGCGTGAAAAAGGCAACAGATAGGACTAAAGACCGCTTTATCCATGAACATTGTTTGTCTGTCAAGGCTGAGACTAAAATATGGACCTCAGATCTAATGTTTTACGCAATGAATTTGGGTTAAACACAGAGGGTGGCCTTTTACTTTCAGAGCTAAAGAGAAGAGGCTTGACGTCTGATGAGTCTGGATAGGGCTGGTTGGAGAGTGACTGGATAGGCTGGGCTTGGCCTTGTGCTGCATGGAAAGCTCTGCCTGGGGCTCAGGCCTTGAGATCCAGCCAAGAACTCCTGGATGTGGGGGAAGAGAGGCTTAAGTAGGTGGGGGTGGGTGGGTGCTCCTGTAGTTTCTAAGAGGGCAGCTGGTGTTCCCTTGCACATGATTACAAGTCAGGTTTTATATTTTTGGCCATGGGACGTTTTCTTAAACTTTCCACAGCTACGCAGCTGCTGCCTGGAGAGGAGGTGCTGTAAGGATGTCACCATGCAACAAGTCTAATGTTGTTGCCTTCTGCCCCTCCATCTAGACCTTGACCTCTCATGCTGTCCTCCCCCACTTTCTGACCAGGACCTTCCCCCCAGTACAAATCTCCTTCTACCCCCAAACTCGAATAATTGTTTCTCTAGATCTGGCTTTGTGTTTGCTGACCTGGTAAACAAATTCTCATGAGGCTCTGAGGTGTCAGTGATTGTGGGTTTGTATGTTGCCCCCTTCATGTTAATCAGAGCTTTCTGGAAGCAAAACCTTAACCTGAAAGATTGAACCTAATGATGAGATTTCAGGCACTGGTGTGCAGACCATGACGGCTCTCAAATTACACTACCCAGAATGCTCACTCTTCTGCCCCCCCACCCCCAACAATAAGACCAACCCAGAATCTTTATGTAAACAGACACATAAGCTCTTTTGATGAAAATCCTGGAGAGGTGGTGAAGTGTGGTGGTTAAGATTAAGGCTCAGGAAAGTGGAAATGCATCACACCCTCATTTATGTTTTCCAACCCATCCTGTCCTGGTATGTGTGAACACACACACACATACACACTCTGTTCTCTTACCTTCCTGCTTCCTTAGACTTGACCCAGCAGTCAGCGAGGGGGACTTCTTAGCACAGGGGGAGGAAAATTTCCTGGTGAAACTCACTGGCAATGAAAAATGTTTGGTCACAGCCACGCAGCCCCATGGCTGGTCTGCCTCTGAGGGGACACCTGAATAAGACTTAGTTGTGGTTTAGAGTTCCCTCTAGCCCTGAGATTCTGTGAACTTTTCTCCCTCCCACCTTCCTTCAACAACAGGCCCTCCTGGGTGATTTTGGCAATGGCATGTGGGACGCAGATGCTACTATCCCTCACCCCTTCCTTTCAGTACTTTCTGTGAGAGGAAGTCCAGGATGAAGAGCGACCTCAGCAGTGAGTAGTTTGGGAGTAGTAAGGAGTATTCCTTGCACATGTAAACCCTGATTTGAAAAGATATCCTCATGATGAAAGTCACTGCATGGGGGTATTCTTAAGGATGACTCTCATTTTTCTGGGTGACAGGTGGGAAGGTACACCCAGGATTCAGTAGTGACCTTTCTGTGTGATGGAGTGGACAGAAAGCGTGCATTCTCCTGAGGCTGTAACTGTAATGTTTGTCTCATAAAAGCTGGGAGGAATGGAGGATTGTGGGGGAGGGAGGATTACCAACCATAGGCAGCAGGTGGTGATCTGTTCAGAGGTCATGGAGGAGGACTGTCCACATACAGTGGACAGGAAAACCATGCCCCAGATGGCAGCATAAATATTCAATTACACATCAGATCCTTGGCAGAGGACATTTGAGTCTTTGCTTCCTACCCCAGGTAACAGAACCTTCCCTCTGCATGTCCATAAACAGGATATAAAGCCAGGTACAAGGCCCCAAAGGAGAAGCAACTAGGCTTAGTAACAGAAAGACCTAACCATATATGTCATAGAGACGAGAATTTTAGGTCTAGACCACTTTTAACCACCTGTGTAACCTTGGGCTAGTCTCAAGCCTTTCTTTCTTCATCTGAAGAATTATGTTATAATTTCTACTTTGGAGGGATATAGTGAGGGCTAGATGAGTGTCATAGGTTGAATTCTGCAGAAACAGAGCCTGAGATGAGGATTCTATGCATGTAACTTATTAAGGCAGTGCCCCCAGGGAGACCAGTAAGGCAGTGGTGAAGCAAGAGAGGGATGGGAAAGAAACTAAGCAAGGCAAAGCCCAGTGTCATTCTGACTGCAGGGAGCTCTGGAGAGTAAATTATACCAAAGAGTTGACGCAACAGAAGGCTTTCCTGTTCCAGCCAGTCATTGGCCAAGGGCCTTGGGGTAGAGGATGGCAGTGAATGTAAACTACCAGGCGTTTCCAGTTCTCTGTGTCTGAAGGGTGGCTTCAGGTTTGGTATGGGCTGTTAGAAGCCAAAGGACACTGAAGCTGGGAGAGGCGTTCATAGGAAAAGTAGAAGGAATAAAAGGGCTCTTGGGCAGAAAAATGAGAGTATCTGCTACAATGGGAAAATATCCTCATTGGTCAGGGATTCATCAGAGATTACCCAAAGTATAAGGATCTGCTCTCAACCAGGAATGGAATACCAGCTCATTCTCCCAGACGTCTAGAGAGAGAGTATGATGTCCAACTATCTGCAAGTGATCTAATACTGAAAGCCACAACAAGCAAAGGAACATTTAGAGGATGTTGTGTAAGGGAACCACCATTCCTCTCCTCCATTAGGCACTTCATACTCTGTCCTCATACAGGGCAGAGAACAGAAATACTGACTTGGTTATATTAGCTTAGGCCCTCATAGAACCACCTTCACTGTGTAGTAGGTCAATGCTTGTAAAGCCCACCAACCAAAGAGCTCCAGGAACACACTAGTCATTGTTGAGCTCATTGCAGCAAAAAAAAAAAAAAAAAAAAAAAAAGCATGTACCAGAGGAATCGTGGAATGTCTTGGAAAGGGGGAGCGGCCAGGGACCTCTGACCGAATTTGGGTTTACTCCAAGCGATTTCCAAGAGAAATTAGGGAAGAAGGGGCCATTCTGGATTGGACATTTTCAAGAGCAGGAGCAATTCAATGTTTTGGCATCTTAATAGTTTTCATACAGGACAAACGAACTGTAGAAATGATCCCTGAAAGTATTGTTTTCATATAGGATAAGCAAGGCTGGAATTGTCACTGGTAAAGGGACAGCAGTCACTCATGTTAGTCAGAGAAGGAGGATGTTTAGTCATTTTTTGTGATTACCGAGTGGCTTTATCTTGTTCCAAATATGATCATGGGGTGGCCTTGTCCCAGCACTGTTTATACGAGTTGAGACCTGGCTGCCAGCAGGTCCGTTTCTCACTTTCTCTGCTTGTCAGCAGGATGTATTTCATTTTCTCAATGACACACCCTTTCTTTCTCACAAAAGCTAAAAGAAACAACCCTACTAAATCTGCTCCTGCAGCAGCAGTACAAATTCTAAGGAGCACACCAGCCCTTGTCCCACCTGGGATATGCCACAAAACCCCCATGGGAATTTCATTCAGAATTTAACACCAAGAAAAATGATTCCACTTGAGACATGATAGCCTTTCTTCATCATGATAGTAAGGTCTAGGCGATCCATCTTACTTTTTTTTTTTCTTTTAGCTTTTAGGATGCTCAGAGCCAAATGTGAGACTCCTTTAGACATTGACCTTTATGTTTAGCACATTTGCACTCACTTTTCACCCTAATCTGAATTTTCTATTTCTATTTTTACTATTTTTTTCCTGGTATTGTTAGCTTCTTCAGATAAAAGTGGGGAAGAAATGAAGTCCCACTTTGAGCCATGTTGCACAGCTTGAAGCTAATACAAAATTAGATCTTGCATCAGTTCCCAGTTATTTTACGGATGTAATCTGTCTCTTATAATTTAAGGGAAGAGCATCTATCTTTTCCTTCTTCAATTTCCTTCCTCCCCATAACATAGTATACAGAAATGGGAGATAGATGTTATCTGGAAACTCTTTGCGATGGGATTCTTGCAGTCAGACAGTAGAGGTCACCATGGAGCTGTGCGTGATGGAGCTCACAGACTAGGAAACTTAACCGAGTGGGTCTGAAATGATAGAAGACTTAACTATTCGATTCAGATGTGTATCCTTTTTGCTCTGGTCATTCAACAGGCAGCACTTTGCAGTGGTTGGCTTCGATGTCACTTTGGTAATATAATTGTTTAGAGGAGAGAAGGTGGCTTTTATATATTGTTTACCAAAAAAAATTCCATTTTAAGCACTAAGGAACTCTGAAAAAAAATGGTTACAAAATGTGTTTACTTAAATATTGTGAAATGAGGATGGAAATTCGCAGTGCAGGGTATTTGTCATCTGCTCATGACTAGCAGATGGCCGCCTCCCCCTCCTCCTTTGCAAGCTCAATGACTCACATCTTACAGGGTGTGCAAATTGAAATTTCGAAACTCTCCAGAGTAGAGGTGGCAGTGCCATAACTCGATGCAGGAGAAGTGTGCCAGCCAGATGACTTTGCCAGCCAGCATGCTGCCAAAGACTTCACAAAATGTCTCTCTTATTGGAAAGAAAAGCGTTTGGATGTCTCTCTGCACGTGTTCGATGCGCCATTTCTGAAAGGATACAAGGTATGCTTCAGGCTGTGGGTGAGCCTGTGTGTATGAAAGGGAGCAGGTAGTCTGCCAGCCCAGAGCTGGGTAGTAATTGCTCCTACCAAGGTGAATCATGCAAGATAGACTCACCTGTTTTGGCTTGTCAGCTCTAGGATGGTGGCAAGTCAGCCTTCAGCCATCGATAGAACAAAGTCTGAGCTATTATCACATGCTCCAAAAATAGGAGGTTATAGTTTAGAAAGATATGTCATCTAAGTTCAAAGTTTTTTTTTCTCTTTTGTTTAATTAAGAGGAACTCTGAGTCTGCTGCTTAACCAAAAAATGAGGGCTGTATTTTAGGCAATTCTATTTGTTTAAAAAAATAGAGTCCTGAGAACCAGGAGGACTAACAGCAAAATTGACTTTTACCTGCAGATCTCACTTCCCTTCATGTGGTAACTAGTTACCAAAGATGCCCCCCTGTGATGAACTGCACCACCTGGTATTCACACCTTTGTGTGCTCCCTTCCTTTTAAAGCCAAAGAAAGCCTTGCAGCTTCCACTTGGGTCTCCTGGAACACTCACTGTGGGAGAAGACAGCTGTCACATAAGAAGCCTGACTACCCTGAGATCACTTTGCTTTGAGGAAGCTCAAGCTGCCACCTGAAGAGGCTGTGTGGAGAGAGAAATGCCTGATAAGCCCCTAGCTGTTTCAGACATCTCAGCTGATAAGCCCGACATGTGACTAAGGAAGCCATCTTGGACATCCAGCTGAGGTGAGGCTTCTGATGACTCCATCCATCTGACTGCAACCACCTGAGAGAATGCAACATCACCTAACTGAGCTCAGTCAACCTATAGGACCATGAGAGATAATAATAATTTTTTGAAGCTACTAAAGTTTGGTGTAGTTTGTTACACAGCAATAGATATAACCCAAACACTTCAGATTGAGAGAGAGAGAGATTGAGAGAGAGAGAGAAAGTTAAACATGAAATGCAATTGCACTGACCTGACTCCCTTCTTTTTTTCTCACCCCAGATAGTGTCTATGAGCAAATCTCATAACCTCTATTTTATTTTTTTTCTTTTTCTTTTTCACTTCTCGGATTTTTTAAAGTTTTTAAAATTGAAGTATAGCTAATTTACAATGTTTTGTTAGTTTCAGGTGTACAGCAATGTGATTCAGTTATATAGGTTGTTGGAAGCACTTTTGATAAGGCCTGAACCTCCAATATTTCCTAAGGGAACTTAGACACTAGTGATGTGATGAACATGCAAGTGAAGACAGAAACAGAATGGCCTTAGGGGCTGCATCAGTTGGGGACATACTCTACGGAGCTATGAAGTAGGAGAGAACCTGGAAGTCATTCAATGCAACAGTAGAATTGTCAGCCCTGGGGTCCCCTTTCTTTGTTCATTATTGAGTACCTAGGCATCTAAAATGTGTAAATAACTGGAAATGGACAAAAATGTCCAGACAGGTTATTTCGAGTAATGAAGAGATGATGTTATCAAAGAAGATTAAAGGTTCTAAATTAGGGGAGCCTAGCTGAACAATGGTTAAGGAATGGAAGCATATGAGGATGTCAGTGCCAAAGAGAAAGGTGTATCTTAGTCATTTGCAGCTTTGGGTTAGAGCCTATGAGGGAGGAGGAAGAAGGGGGACAGAGAGCAATGGAGTCAAGAGGAAGAGACAGGCTCAGGATGTACAAATAATAGGATTTTTAGGTTAAAATCTCTTCAGTCAACCACAGCCATTGCAATTTAAGCAGGCAAATTTTGATATAGCAGAAGAAGTACCAACGTGCCTATCGGGAGGTCTTTGTCCTGCTACCAACAGGCAGTATAGACTTGGCAAGTACCTTGCCCTCTCTGGGTCTCAGGAAGGCATGTTGTAACTTATAAAAGTCCCTACAAAGGCAAAGTATTATATCAATTATAATAAAATGAGCAGTAGTACTTTACGCAATCTAAGCTCCTTTTCAACTATAAAAACCTTATGGTTCTAAACTGTAGAAATAGGAGACAGTTTTAGAACTTAAAAATTAGGTAATTAGGCTTCTAGACTGGAGATAGGTATAAAAAGCTTTGGTTGAGATTTTGTGTAATACATAATGGAAAATGTTTAGGTAAGGGTAAGGATCTTTATTTTATTTCTTGATATATCCCAAGTACCTAGAACAACGCCAACATGTAGCAGATGCTAATAAACGTATTTGTGGATTGACTGAATGAGCTATTCCTGGGAAATCAAGGACAAAAATGGCCTAAAAAGCAGACACATCAACTATAAGTCTGTCCTTATCTCTTATTTTTATGAAATTTTCTCACTTAGTTCTATTGCTTGGCAAACACTGATATACAAATTTCTAAACAATATTTAGTCTTGCTTCTCTTCTTTATTTTAAAGATAAATAGGGAGGCATGTATTTTTCCAACTAATGTTAACTCACTAGTTTATACTTTTTTTATTTTTACATTTTTAATTAAGAAAAATCTCAAGCACATAAACAGAATACCCACCACCCAGATTCAGCAATTATCAACATTCCATGATTCTAGTTTTATTTATACCTCCATCATTTCTTACTCCCACTGGATTATACGTGATTATTTTTTAAAATAGATTTTCCTCCATCTAATAAAACAAAATTTAGCATTCCATTTATCTTGTCCTAGTGTACTCATTTATAGGTGTTTTAATTTCCCAATTTTTTAGTATATTACTGAGTTGCATAGAACTTCCTCAGGGTGCTATTTCTTCTGACTCTGGATTAAGTAAAATTGCAACCACTTTAGAAAAGCTCTCTGTGGATGACTCCCCTTGTACATAGGGTTTCAGAGTTGTTCTGTTTAGAAAGGGATCCATATCAGTCAGACGTCTTGGTTACAAACATTAGAACTCACTATAGCTGGTTCAGCGGAAAACATAACTAACAGCTTTGAGAAGGCTCAATAGACCCTCGGAGAGGATTAGAGACCCAGGCTTGAAGATATATGGGCAGGAACAACACTCAAATGGCACTTCAGGATGGGCAATGGAAGCTGAACTGCTGTCATCGTTGTCCCTGAAAGCCATTGCCTCTGCCATCACCTTCAGAGAATGGTCTCCACCGTGTCTCTTTTAAACTGGGCGTGTCTGCTTCCTCATGTTTGTCTCTTTTAAACTGAAATCTCATTAAGTGCACTTCATTGGCTGAGTCTATTCATTGGCTGAAGTGTTTATGCCCTAGCTTCCAGGAAGGCTGGACGAGTGAGTTTCTGGATTCTAGGTTCGGAAAACCAGACTCATAAGGTGGGCCATTCCCCAAATTTAGATGTTCAAAAGTTCTGGATGGCCACAAATTATGACATGTGTTTATTAAAGTATCTTTAAATCCAAAATGGTCTTTGAAGGAATTCCCAGACCGTATGAAAGGGATAATACAGTTGATTGACCTACATGCAAGAAGCAATTTGTTCATTTCTTCTCGGAGAGGGGAGGGATCATTATTCTTTTAGCTTTAAAAAAGCCATATGGCCTACATGGGAAAAGAATCTACAAAAGAGGGGATATATGTATATGTATAACTGATTTACTTTGCTGTACACGTGAAACTAACACAACATTGTATATCAACTATACTCCAATAAAAAAAAAGCCATATGGCTTTTGCACTTTAAAAAGCCATATGCACTATCTTCTCTTGCTTTAATATCTTCTCTCTTCTGGATTCTCTCCAAAATCTTCAAACCTCTCAGCATTTCCTCCTCTTCACAGCTTGCCCCACTGTACCACCGTAGAGTTTTTCTAAGGTAGTTTGTATTCTAAGCCATTCTTTGACAGAATATTTTCTTTGCAATTTTCTTTCGTTTAAAAAATGTTTTCTAAAGCATATATGCTTCCTTTATAAGGAACAATACGTCTCAAGAGCTATAAAAAGACGATGTTAACTCACATACACTAACTCACTCCCCAGGAATTTTACAATTACAGGCATGTTGAGATACTTTCTCTAAGTGAATGTAGTAAACCATCTACTTTCTATTTAAAAAAAAAAGAAAGAAAAAAGGCAGACCAAGGAGGTAAGATATTCACTCTTATAGACTTATGAAGATGCTGCAAACCATTTATAATTCATATCAAACCTCTTTAATTTGACCTACATCATCCATCATGTCCCTTTCTGTTACTTGCTGGAAGATCATACTCACTCTTTCAAATGAAATTTCGATAATAATTTTCCTTTAAAATGACAAAAAGGGCTTTACATTAGGTAAAGAAATACTGAAATGTGTTTATTATACATTATCCAGAAAAATAAAATAAATATACCAAAAGGTCACTCTAGAAAATGATTTTGTGTATCAAATAACTTAATGCTAGCCTTCCCTGAGGGATATAAACCATGAAGCTAGCACAAAACCATCTCTCTCCATAGTTAATTTTCTTCTCTGTATCACTAAAATACCAAACTCAGCTACTTACATAATAATCACTAGTATAGTCATTTTAAAAGTTTGAAGCATTTAAATTGTCCTCTCTTCCTTTAAGAAATATAATTTAATAGGCAATTCAGTGAAAATATACTCCCCAAATGTTTGATGGCTTGAACTAAAATCAGCCTTTAGGCAAAGCTTGTTTTATATTGTTTAGATTTTTGAGGGGTCGCGTTCTTTTTTGCTTTGTATTTCATCATAGAATGCAAATGAAACATTTAAGAGATGGAGGCCAAACTGAACGTCAATGTGAAATATGAACAAGGTCAACTTTATTCGGATTAATCAGCTTCTGGACTTGACTAAAACACAGAGTTTCATGATAGAAAGGGTTTGAATATTTTGCAGTCTTTGTTACTAGTTTGAGGGAAAAAAGTATTAAAATATTATTCCCTTCCATAAAAATGTTAAATGCTTACTCTGAAACAAAGAAAAAATGAGATTTACAACCTCCAATAAACACTGACAGAGGTAGGAAAGAAAAAAAGCAAGAATAATTTAAAATAAAGTTTGTATTAGTTTTCTATTGCTGTGGAACAAATCACCACAGATCTAGAGATTTAAAACAATATGCATTTATTATCTTACAGCTTCCATAAGTCAGGAGTCTGGTCACTACTCATCTGGGTCCTCTGCTCACGGTCTCACAAGGCTACAATCAAGGTGTCAGCCAGGCTGTGTTGTCATTAGAGGCTTGACTGGGAAGGACATCCTTCCAGGTTCCCTTAGGTTGTTGGAAGCAGTTATTGCCTTGTGACTGCAGAACTCATGGCAGCTTTCTTTTTCAAGAAAAAGAAAGGAGAGTGAAGAACTAGTCTGCTCAGAGGCGTCTATATAAATTGGAAAGTAATCACAGGAAAGAGAGCTCATTATCTTTGCAATACTCTGTGGGTTAGAAGCAAGTCACCAGTTCTGCCTGCACTCAAGGGGAGGTGATTATACAGAGTGTGAACACGGGGGTCATCTGAACATCATAAGAATTCTGTCTCGCCCACATTTGAAACACAATTTAAAGGAACGCCAATGAAATCCAAGGCAGACAGTTTACCAGAGGCAGTGCGTTTGATTCATATATTTGTTGGTATTTAACTATAAGATGAGTAACCACAAGACTCCCAGGTATTTCAAGGATTTAAAGGTAACCTGTTGAAAGACTCTTTTGGCTATGCAAAACCTAGCAGAGTGCATTGTCCTGCTGTGGCCTTGGCCAGTTTTCAGCTTTGGCCACAGACGAGCTTCATGAGTCCACCCTGCCCACGGTGTACAGGGTCATATATAAGTATAGCAAGCACAGGCAATCGTGTCTGTGGCACCACGGATGAATTACCCCTACTCAAGTGAATAGGCATGGAGATCTTCGAGGGACCACAGGGTCTGGTTCAGCCACTGTGAGCACAGTCTTCCTTGAATGTCAGCAGTGAGTTTAGTCATCTCATGAGGAGAATCAAACAGAAGTGAGGTTAAACACCCTTCAGGTGAGAAAAAAATAATATGGTAAGTAGTAAAATATGGAAATGAAGGGCTACAGTTTCTCTTTTGAAAGCATACTTCGCTACAGTTCTTAAATTCAAATGCTGTAGCCTGTATGCATTCTTTTTAGCATGTGTTCATGTACATAAACAGGATTATGGACCAAAACGAATGTGGAAACTGAGGACCTTCAGTTAAAAAAATCAAGAGGCTCTATGGCGTTCTAGTATCTGGCCCCTGTTTACAACAAGGAGGACTATTTCACAGAACCTCAGGGGCTGAGGCAAATTCTCAGAGGTTGTCCATCTCAATTCTTCATCTTTAGACAGGGATGCATTGAATCATCCTGATGGTGGGGGACTTTCCCATCTTTGAAAAGGCCCAGGTAGGTGGTTCTACAAATCTCTTGCTCAGCTAGTTCACTAAAAGGTTGTAGACATTTGAAAATTTCTAACTAAATCCACCAGGTCTATCTCAGGTTAGGAGCAGGGCAGTATTTTCTGGTGGTTCCTTTTCTTTTGCTAGTTCTTCACATGTTGGGATTTACTATTATCCTCTTCTTATTCTAAACACTTCTCCAAGGAGAACTCATCCACCACCATGGCTTCAACTTTTACCTGTATAGTAGCGGTTCTCAACTAGGGGCTATTTTGCTTTTCAGGGGACTTCTGGCAATGTCTGAAGACATTTTGGTTGCTATAACTGGGGAGATGCTACCGGTATTTAGAGGATAGAGACCACGGATGCTGTTAAATATCCTACAGCCCCCCACAACAAAGAATCACCCAGCAGAAATTCTCAACAGTGCCAAGGTTGACAAACCCTGCTGTATAGAGACAACTCCCATTCCAGATCTCCTACCCAGGTTTCACTCGCAAGCTCTACATGGCAAGATGAGGAATCTTTGACTTATTTTCTAAATAAAGTTAAAAGCAAGGCCATCAGATAAAGAGATGCAGGGGAGCAGAACTGACTAACCTCTCCATTAGATACAGGAGGCAGTCACAGTGCCTGCCTGGGCCCACAATACTTTTAGGGGCCCACGAAAATGTTTTAATTTTAATTTCTTTTGAAATCAGAAGGAAACAAATGAATATGATAACAATGAATATATAATAATGAATCAACCTGGGATTATATTTGTCTTTATTCCAACTCAGTGGTAAAACATAATTTTTAGGTTTATTTTTTTAATAGAGGAAGAGACTCATGAAGGCAAAAATGTCTATGGGTCACAAAAATCATAATACAGTCCTTTTAGGGAGGAGAAGGAGGCGTAGGAAATGTGAAAAGTGGGTAAAGTGTGAAACATCCTTGTGGGCAGTGGGAAAACAGCTTTAGGGAAAAAAACAGCTTTAGAGTTTTGGTAAGACTGCTGGGTGTTATTACGTGTGCACTTGGGGTTGGTATTCATCAATTTATAGGCATACTAACTAGTGCTGTAATTCTCTAGTAAAGCTCAGCTGCATGGACATGGCACAAAGCAGGCAAATGTTTGGGATTTTCTAGCACTGGCCATTTGGGGTAAGGGAGAGAGAAGTAAAGGAGATCAGAGAATTTGCAAAAGAATTTATATAATTATGAACTGAGGGGGCTAAACTGAACAAAGAGTGAATAACAGAATGGAGCCTTTGGAACGAGATGGAAAAGTCAATGAATTAGAGATTCCAATCAGGTTGAAAAAAATTAACACGTGTTCTGATTTGTGAGATTTTGGGAAGCCAGCATGTGTCCAAATATCTACTGCAACATACGTCAAGAGCTAAAAAAATTGACCATATAGATTAGTTACTCTGGGAGTTGCCAGAGTCATTTTGTCAATTTGTCAAACTTGCCAATTTCTCAGTTAAAATACAGACATTATTAAGAAAGGAAAAAACTATATTCTTTTTGGTTAGCACCTTAGGTTATAGCTAGTTGTGATTAAGATCCAATAGGGAATAGGACCTTGAATGTGGGCCTAGGAAGCAGGCCAATTCAAGCAAAGATCTATTTGCCAAAAATCAATTCAACTTGTAGAATGGCCAACACAACAAATTGCCAACTGCAGTATAATTGATTCACCAAAAAAATATTTCTGTTTACTAGTATAAAATTTGTAGCAATCTGTGTCGAATGAGACAGTTCACCAGCCACTGAAGATTTTCTAAAGTTTAATTTCAGTTAATATAGTTTAGCTTGGGTTTCACTTTTAATTTGCTGCAGCCATTTTACCACAGGCATTTTACAATAGATTTGTCAGTCTAACTCAGTTGAACCTCATTTTCTTGGGCGATTCACATTTCAGAAATTGAGCACTTTTCATCTGCTTATTGGGAGACAGTTTTCCAAGGCTCTCTCATGTTTCTGTACATCTTGTAAGCAAGATAAGCATCTTGTAAGTAAGACAAGACTGTCTTTGTTCTGGACTGTCTTTTCAAGGTTATTTGTATAGTGAACAGTGTCTCCCTCCTAAGCAAAGGGCAAGAATGTTTACTTTCCATTTCAAAAGATGTGGGTTCCTAAGCTCAGAATTCTTCTCCTGTAATACAACCCACTGCCTGTGTGTGGGTATCACCTGGCCCTTTACCCATCACCTTCTGGGAATTGGGGCTCCAGGAACCTGCTCAAAAATGCTGATAATCTAGCTGCCGCTGTTTCCTTGAGTAATAAATTGCACTTCACTTCTGACCTAGGAATCTTGTGTCTTATACTGGCACCCATGAAACTGTGTCAGACTAAGTTTTTAGATTACGAGTGGAGTGAAATCTCAGACACTTCCTAGCTCTTGACACTGCCCAAAACACATACAAAATATTCATTTTCATCAAGCTAGTTTAAAAAGTCTGAATTAAAATAATTACAAAATACTAGGAACTGAATTAAAAATACGTTGGACGAGCAAATCCCTCTACCTTGGTTCTGAAATCCTTGGTATTTGAGATATGAGCAACAGTTGTAATTTGAAATACACAAGTAATTCTCAATTTAAAAGGTCATATATCCAAAGTATTGAAAAATCTAGAATTCATTAAACTCTAGCTATCCATGATGAAAGGGAGGGGCAAAACAGCTGCAGAAAAACTAAAACTAGATTCAATGAAATCTTTATATCAGTAACCTAAACTGCACAAAAATCTCCAAAAGCTGCTACAACCATCCCAGCCAATTTGAACTGCTATAAATGTTGTAAATGGTTAAATGAATCAGATTTTTAAATAATTTGGTAAATTTGGCAAATTTCTCATTCATTGACTTGACCTAGGGGGAAAGGGAGGGGTCAGAGAACTTGGGGAGGTATGCGAGGCACCAAGGCAGATGTCCCCAGCTGCATTTATGGTTTAATCAAGAACACCAGCCTGTGGCCAAGGGAATTTTCATAGACAGATGAGAACTAGCCTCACTTGGCCTTTCTACCTGGAAGTTGGTACAAAATAACTGTTCCAGCCAACTAAAACAATCACATCTAGTAGAGGCTCTAGTGATTAAGAGCTGACGTTTTGCTGATCTGGGTTCAAGACCTGGGTTTTACAATTTTGCCTAATCTCTTGGAGCCTCAATTTCTACATCTTAAAAGCAGAGATAAGCATAACACTTGTTTCTCAAGGATGTTGTGAGGATTAATTGAAATACGCATTTAAATCGCTTAGCATGAGAGCTGCCACACAGCAAGTGCCTTAGTGTGAGATATTAGTAAAAATTAATTTTTTTTGAATTGGAATTTCAAAGCATTTTTATCAAATATACTTATTTCCTTGCTTACTTTTGTGTTTTGGTAACTTTTTCTTTCAACATTTGGGGGGGAAAGGCACAAAGATATACACTTTCTAAAGGGCTAGATTAATATTGGGTGAGACTGATGTGTTTTAGAGAATCCAGATACTGCATACCACTTTAGATTCACAACAAATGAATTTTTAAAGACTCTGTCTTTTAATTATTAAACCACTATGTATTAAAAGGAAATTAATCCATGTGGTATTTTTGATCCATTTGCACTTAATTAATAAAGATATGGTGTTCTAAAAAGTATTTCATGTTCAAGCAGTTATTTACCTCCTACTTTCTTTATAAGTTACCCTTTCCTTTTGGAGGCTTACTTTTGGAAGTTGAGTGATATGGCAATTAATGTTTACCTAAAATAAGTCCACTTTACTTTAAATACTTAGTGCTGCAGAGCCAGGTAAATAACGTAACTCAGTGTCCCTAGAGGTAGAATTGTTGTCTTTATTGTCATTATTGTCAAATAGACAACTTTTGGAAGGGAGACGATTACCCTCAGGTGACTCCTGCTACCTTCTCCCAGCTGGAAATTGGTGAAAATTGGGGCAAGTCTGGGTACTGCTATTATTTCAATTACTACTGTTACTGGGTACAATTTATTGAGCGCCTACTATGTGATAGGCACCTAACTTACATTTACTTATAATTTAGTTCTTGTAACAACCTTATAATGTAAGCATTATTATTGTACTACCTTTTTGCTGATGAGGAAGCAGGCTTAGAGTTTAAGGAACTTGCTCAAAATTATCCAACTTATAAGTGACAGAGCAAGATGTTGAACATTGAACCCTAAGTCCATCACTTTGTGCTTCAATTAGGCCTGAAAAAACTTTGGTCCCAAATCATCAGCATTCTGGCTATATCCCAGGAGTGGCCTGAGTTAAGCCAGCATGAACCAGAGTAGGGAAGAGACTGGACCCAGGAAGGCCAGAGAAAGCAAGATATGAAAAAAGAAGGTGTGTTGTAAGATCCTAAGGAACTGAACTACGTCAGTGTAGGTGGGTTGATGTGTAGGGTCCAGATTTGAGATTTATGTCTGATGATTGATTAGATGTATATGTGAGAGTGTGATATTCTGAATGGATCCAAAATTTATTATAGGGGTGGTTAACTGTAACTCCATTAACAGAGATAGAAGATGGTGGAGGGGCAGCAATTCATGGCAATGTGAGCTTTCTGACTGTAATGCAATTGACTTAGGAATCATTTACAGGAAGATAACTACACATAATTTTTAAAAAGATTTTTGGAAACGAAGAAATATAGCTCATAGTAACTATTGGGCAATGAAGAAATCATAATGGAAATTAGAAAATATTTAAAACTGAATAATAACTGAAATTTTGTATAGCAAAAGTTATGAGATGCAGATAAAGTGATATATAAAGTAAAATTTAGACCTTTAAATGCATATATTAAGACAGAAGTCTGAAACTGATCTCAGTAAAATAAACAAAAATAAATTATAAAAGAGGAAAAATTTAAAATAAGGAAAAAATTAATGAAATAAAAAAAATATAGAGATTGACAAAACCAAAAGATGCTCCTTTGAAACAACAAATAAAATTTATAGACCTCTGATGATACTGTGTAAGAAATCAAAGGGATAAGGAACAAATAACCAATCCTATAATAAACAAAAGATATTTACTATGATGTATTAAGCAAACATTGGTAGAACTGAATAGATAAATAGACAAAACCACAATTAAAGCTAGAGACTTCAAAAGCCCTCTCGTAACAACTGATAAAACAGCTAGATGAAAATCAGCAAGGATATAGAACTCAATAATACCATCAACCAACAGGATCTAATTCACATTTATAGAATACTCCACCCCACAACAGTAGAACACATTATTTTCAAGTGCCTATGAAATATTCATCAAGATAAACCATATTCTGAGTCATAAAACAAACCTCAACAAAATTTTAAGTTGAAATTATACACTGTATGTTCTCTGACCATAATGGAATCACACTAAAAATCAATAACAGATATCAGGAAAATCTCTAAACACTTCGAAATTAAACAAAACGTGTTCCAATAACTCATGGGTTAAAGAGGAAATCTCAAATGAAATTTAATTAAATGAAAACACAACATATCAAAATATGTATAATGCAACTAAAGCAGTGCTGAAAGGGACATTTATAGCACTAAATACTTACATTAGAAAGAAGGAAAAGTCTCAAATCAATAATTTAAGTTTGTACCTCAGGAAACTAGAAAAAGAAGACAAAATAAAGCAAAACAAGTGGAAGGAAGAAAATAAAACAGATAGCAGAACTCAGTGAAACAGAAAACAAGAAAACAAATGAGAAAATCAATGAAACAAAAAGCTGTTTCTTTGAAAGATCAATAAAATCAACAAACCTCTATCAAGAGTTACAAAAATAAAAAGAGAGAAGACCCAATCACCAACACCAAAAATAAAATCGGATATCACCTGCAGCCATTAATAAGGATAAGAGAATATTACAAACAACTTTATACACCTAAATTCAACAACTTTGATGAAATAGACCAATTCCTCAAAAACAACAAATTACCCAAACTCAACCAATATGAAATGGATCATCTGAGTGGCCCTATAACCATTAAAGAAATTGAATTTGTAATTTAAAAACTCCCCCCAAAAGAAATCTCTTGGTTCAAATGTTTTCACTGAAGAATCCTACCAAACATTTAAAGAATTAACACCAATTTTATGTAAGCTCTTCCAGAAAATAGAAGAGGAAAGAATGCCTCATAATACATTTAATGAGGCGAGTATTACCTTGATATTAAAACCAGACAAATCAGCCCAAAAAAGAAACTACAGACCAATATCTCTCATGAACTTAGACACAAAAATAGTCAAGAAAAAATTTTTAGGTAGAAGCCAGCAAAGTCTAAAAAGAATTGTTACATCATAGCTATATTATTATAGCTTTTTATTGCTGCTGTAACAAATTACCACAAACTTACTGATTTAAAACAATACATATTATTTTATAGTTCTGTAGGTTATAAATCCAACATGGGTCTCACTGTGCTAAAATCAAGGCATTGGCTGTGTTACTTTTTGGAAGCTTTAGAGTATATGCTCTAACCATTCTTGGTAATCAAATCTTTTTCTGATCACAGCTGGGAAAGGTTCTCTGCTTTTAAGAATTCAGGTGATAAGATTGGGCCCACACTAACTATCAGAGATAATCTCATCTCATGATCCTTAGCCTTAATCTCGTCTGCAAATTCCCTTTTGCCACATAAGTAACATATTCACAGCTTCATGAGGATTAGGATGTGGACATCTTTGAGGCCCATTATTCTTCCTACCTTAACTCCCAAGTAGGATTTATTCCATGTATGGCAATCATTGTAATACACTATATCGGGGCTCCCCAACCACCAGGCCGAGGACCGGTACTGGCCTGCAGCCTGCTAGGAACTGGGCCACACAGCAGGAGGTGAGTGGCGGGCAAGTGAGCAAAGCTTCATCTGCCGCCCCCCCATCACTCCCCATTGCTCGCATTACCACCTGAAACATCCCCCCCACCCCACCCCCGTCCATGGAAAAACTGTCTTCCACAAAACCAGTCCCTGGTGCCCAAAAGGTTGGGGACCGCTGCACTATACCAACAGGCTAAAGAAGAAAAATCACATGATCATATCAATTGATGCAGGAAGGGCACTGGGCAGAATTCAACACCCATTCATGATTTAAAAAAAAATAAATCTTAGTGTTGCGGTCTGTTCTGGCTGCTATAACAAAACACTATAGACTGGGTGGCTTATAAGCAACAGAAATTTATTTCTCACATTTCTGGAGGTTAGGAAGTCCAAGATCAAGGCACCAGCATGACTGGGGGAGGAGGGCTTTCATGCTGTTTCATAGCTGGTGTTTTCTCATTGTGTTCTCACATGGTGGAAGGGGCAAGGGATCTCTGTGGGGTCTCTTTTACAAGGCACTAATCTCATTCACAAGGGTTCTACCTCATGATTTAAGCAACTCCCAAAGGCCCACATCCTAATAGCATCATCTTTGGGGATTAAGATTTTAACATAGGAATTTTGGAGAGACACAAACATTCAGACCATAGCACTTAGCAAATTAAGACTAGGGAGGAACATTCTCAGGTTGCTAAGGAGCATCTACAAAACACAGGTAATCTCATACTAAAGAGTAAAAGATTGAATAATATATCCTTAAGATCAGGAACCAGATAAGGGTGGCTACTGTCACGACTTATATTTGATATAGTACTGGAAGTTCTAGCCAGTACAATAAGGCAAGAAAAGGATATAATAAAAAGATTCATATTCAGAAAATATAAATACTCTTGCAAATGAATAAAAATCAAACCACCAAGAAAATGTTTATTATTTTCTTTGCAAAAGAGCAAATACAGATGGCCAAATAACATAAGGAAAGGAGCGTATCATTAGTAATCAGGGAAAACCATAATGGAATACCAATGTAGAAACTCTATAGTTGCAAAATTTATGAAATCTGACAACATCAAGCATTGGAGAGGTTGTGCTAAAATGGGAAGTTTCATACACTGCTGATGGGAGTGTAAATTTGTATAATTACTTTGCCGAAGTGCTTGACACTCTCTAATAAGGTTGAAAATATATACCTTAATCTCAGACACTTGTGTACTAGGCTATATGTTCAAGAGTATTCATGCAATCTTTGTAATAGCACAACTTGAAAAAAATGTGATTTATCAATGTAAAGGATTTTTGCAGTATGTTCATACAATGGAATCTTATTAAGTAATTTAAAAATCAACAAATTACAGCTATGCAAAATTACATATTTCTTCTTACATACATAAAGCTGAAAGAAAGAAATATGTCACAAAATAATTCACACACCATAATTCCACTTTAGGAGACTCAAACAGGAAAAAATAAACTATATTGTTTATAGATGCATACATAAGTGGTAAAATTACAAAGAAATCAAATTATGACAAAAGTCAAGGAAATGGGTAATGTTGGGAAATAGGAGGGAGTTTTTTTTTTTAAACATCTTTATTGAAGTATAATTGCCTTACAATGGTGTGTTAGCTTCTGCTTTATAACAAAGTGAATCAGTTATACATATACAATATGTTCCCATATCTCTTCCCTCTTGCATCTCCCTCCCTCCCACCCTCCCTATCCCATCCCTCTAGGTGGTCACAAAGCACCGAGCTGATCTCCCTGTGCTATGCGGCTGCTTCCCACTAGCTATCTATTTTACATTTGGTAGTGTATATATGTCCATGACACTCTCTCACCCTGTCACATCTCACCCCTCCCCCTCCCCATATCCTCAAGTCCATTCTCTAGTAGGTCTGTGTCTTTATTCCCGTCTTGCCACTAGGTTCTTCATGGACTTTTTTTTTCCCTTAGATTCCGTATATATGTGTTAGCATACTGTATTTGTTTTTCTCTTTCTGACTTACTTCACTCTGTATGACAGACTCTAACTCCATCCACCTTAGGAGGGAGTTTTGATTGAGAAGAACAAGGTAGAGTGCTTCTAAAGAACTGGCAATATTCAATTTCTTGACCTGGGTAGTGTTTTACAATTATTTGTCAAACCGTATACATTTTATGTACTTTTCTATATGTATGCTTTATTTCACAGTACTTACTAAAAGAAATCAAAATGTATAACAATTTCGCAATAATAAAATATATTTTTAAAAGAAAATAACTACATCCAAATCAAAGACTTTAAAAAATATCAGAGAAACCCAAAGCAGAATAAAAACTAGTAAAGAACCAAATGTGAAATAGATAGCTAGTGGGAAGCAGCCGCGTAGCACAGGGAGATCAGCTCGGTGCTTTGTGACCACCTGGAGGGGTGGGATAGGGAGGGTGGGAGGGAGACACAAGAGGGAGGAGATATGGTGATATATGTATATGTATAGCTAATTTACTTTGTTATAAATCAGAAACTAACACGCCATTGTAAAGCAATTATACTCTGATAAAGATGTTAAAAAAAAACTAGTAAAGATAAAAGCAAAAATTGGGTGACACCATCAAGATGGTGGAGTAGGAGACCCCAACTTCTATCTGCTCACCCAGATCAATTATTAGCTACCCATGAACCAAAACAAAACAACAGAAAGCAGCTCTGGGAGTGCTCTGGAGTCTACTAAAGACACTTCAACAACAGAGTGGAATAAAAAACTTGAGAATAACCACACAAAAAGGGAAGGAAGACAGCTTCATTTTGCCTGCATCATCCCATCCCACAACCCACTGGCACTGTTCAGCACCAAGAGGAGATTCCCAGCTAAAAAGAGTTCTCACAGGGAAAGGAAGAGTGGTATGAGTGACCAGCTTCCCTAGCCCTTCAGGGCACTGCACAAAGGTTCTGCTTCAGTTTCACCCAGCCCAGGGGCTGACAAAGCAGAGGTGTATAGAGACAGCAAGGAACAAGAACTAAAAGCAAGGGATACCAGTAGCAGTCATGCAGTGGGAGCAGTTGTGGTTCCAGTGACCTGCTCTGTAGACAAACCCAGCAGCTTTTGCCACTGAAAACACTAACGGCCAACGCAGCTGCAAAAGACCACCTACTGATTACACTGGCTTTGCCCCACAGCTTTTTGCATTCCCTGATGCCCGCTGCCTGAGTCCCTCCCCACTCCTCCTTCCTGCCCCCTGCATCCTCCAGAGTCCAGGAACTGCATTAGTAGCCGGCCAAGGCCTCTGCAGCTGTGCTAGAGCAAGACACCAGCCTAGATCCTTGTGGCTGACCCACACTGCTGTGCACCTACTTGAGGCTAGACCCTCTAGCTCTGCACCCACATGCCCCCCAGCCTGACACCCATCACTGGCCTCCACTGCTGTACTGCACACCTAGAGGGAGACCTGCAGCCATGGGAGAGCATGCCAACAGCCAGGGTCCCCACAGCAGCTTGTGGGCTGGGATCAGGCCCTATCTTTTATCACTGACCTGCAACACTGTGTTACCGGTAGCTAATCCCTCCAGCTGTGCACCTGCATGCCACTGGCACAAACCCCACCACCAGCCTACACTGCTGTGCACCCATGACAAGACCCAGCAGCCATAGTAGTGCACACCAACAACCAGGGCCCCTGCAGCTACCAGTGCTGCCTACCCTGGTGCTCATCACTACCTGTGTTTGCAACCGGCACTTGCCGCTCACAGACACCTACAGCTGGCACTTGCAGCCAAGCGCATGCATACCACCTGTTCTAGCTACTTCTGCTGCTTGCCCTGGTCCCTAGCTGCTGGACCTGGAGGCAGTGATAAGGACCCCAATAGTCCTTGCAACCTCTACAGATCCTTGCAGGGCTTGCCAAGGACCATGCAGTTGTCGATGCTGTGGACTCCAAAAGTCTGAGCTGATGAGCCATCATGTCCCCCTAGACCCAGTGCTGCCACATGCCCCTGCACTTGGGCCCAGTACCACTAGGCCTGGGGTCCCAGCATGCTCCAACATGCCCTATATACAGGTGACAGTCTTCCTGCAATGAAGTCAGTCCATAAAGTCTGGAGGAGGTGACTGCTTCTTCAAATGTGCAGACACCTACACAAAGCTATAGGGATCACAAAGAATCAGGGAAACGTGACACTACCAAAGCAACATAGTAAACTTCCAGTAACTGATCTCAAAAATTGGAGATCCAGGAAATGTCTGACAAAATATTCAAAATAACTTTTCTAAAGATGCTCAGAGAGCTAAAAGAGAACACAGATAAACCAAAACTAACTCAAGTCTGTTGGAAACTAAATAGACCAATGTGATAGTTAATTATATGTGTCAACTTGGCTGGACTGTAGTGCTCAGGTATTTGGTCAAACTTTATTCTGGATGTTTTTGTGAAAGTATTTTTTGGATGAGCTTAACAGTTAACCAGTGGACTTTGAGTAAAGCAGATTACTCTCCATAATTGGGCCTCATCTAGTCAGTTGAGGCCTTAATAGAACAAAGACTGACTTCTCCTAAGCAAGAAGGAATTCTGTCAGCAGACTGCATTTGGGCTCCAGCTGTAACTCTTCCCTGAGTCTCCAGCTTGCCAGCCTACCTTGTTAGTTGCAGAATTACAACATGTATTGAATTCACAACTTCCCAGAGTGTCTACTATTAAAGTGAGGACGTTGATTGGGAAGGAATGAGGTCCTGAAAATTGGAATGGGGATGTATGGGAGGACCTGATGAAGCTGGAGACGCTGAATCCCTAAATTTGAATGAGCCTTCTTTGCCAAAGGAAGTAGCCTTTCCACCTCCATCTAAGGAGATTAACCTTGCATTGTCTAAGGAACTGAAATGCCCTTTACTGAGGCACTTGCTTCACAAGACACTGCTGAGTCTCCTCAGTAGCCTCTCCCCAAACCCCTCTTTATTTCTTGACCTATAACTAGACTCAAGTCCTAGGAGGCCCCTAAAGATGAGATCTTCAACAAAATAAAGGCCATATATGACAAGCCCACAGCTAGTATCATACTCAATGGTGAAAAGCTGAAAGATTTTCTTCTAAAATCAGAAACAAGACAAGGATGCCCATGCTCACCACTTCTATTGAACATAGTACTGAAAGTCCTAGCCAGAGTAATTAGGCAAGAAAAAAAAAAAGGCATCCAAATCAGAAAGGAAGAAGTTAAATTTGTAGATGATATGATGTTATATAGAGAAAACACTTTAGACTACACACACAAAAAAACCCTGTTAGAACTAATAAATGAAGTCAGTAATTCAGTAAAGTTGCAGTATACAAAATCAACATATGAAGGTCAGTTGTGTTCCTATATGCTAACAATGAGCTATCTGAAAAAGAAATTAAGAAAACAATCTTATTTACAATTTCATTGAAAACAATAAAATACTTGGGAATAAATTTAACCAAGGAGGTGAAAGATCTCTATACTGAAAACTATAGGACTCTGATGAAAGAAATTGAGGAAAGCACAAATAAATGGAAATATATCCCATGTTTATGAATTGGAAAAATTAATATTGTTAAAATGCCCATACTACCCAAAGTGGTCTACAGATTCAAAGCAATCTCTATCAGAGTTCCAATGGTATTTTCCAGAGAAATAGAAAAAACAATCCTAAAATTCATATGAAACCACAAAAGACCTCAAATAGCCAAAGTAATCTTGAGAAAGAAGAATAAAGCTGGAGGCATCATACTTCTCTTTTTTTTTTTTTAAGTTTTGTGTAGACTTTATTTCCAGACCATGTTACAAAATCTCGAATATCTATCCACTTGGTAACTGTATGCATATTCTTTTTTTTAATTTAGTGCACATTTTAATGTATATATCAATGACTTTAATAATTGTACAGAGTTGTGTAATAACCACACCAAAAACAGAATATAAAATATTTCCATTGCGCCAATAAGTTTTCCCATACTCATTTACAATCAATCACTTGTCCACATTCCCAGTCCCTGGCAACCACTGATCTATTTTCTGTGCCTACAGTTTTGTCTTTTCCAAAAGGTCATATAAATAAAATACATAAATGGAAACATAGAATGTTTTTGTTGCCTTTCATGTTTGGAGGCATCACACTTCTTGATTTCAAGTTATATTACAAAGCTACAGTAACCAAAACAGCATGTATGGTACTGGTATAAAAATAGACTAGACCAATGCAATAGAATAGCAAGCCCAGAAATAAACTAACACATATATGGTCAACTAATCTTTGACAAGGGTGCCAAAATACACAATGGGGAAAAGACAGGCTCTTCAATAAATGGTGTTGGGAAAACTGGATATTCACATATAAAATAATGAAATTGGACCCTTATCTTACACCATATACAAAATCTACTCGAAATGGGTTGAATACTTAAACATAAGACCTGAAACTATAAAACTCCTACAGAAAACATAGGCAAAAAGCCCCTTGACGTTGGTCTTGGCAATGATCTTTTGGATATAACACCAAAAGCACAAGCAACAAAAGCAAAAATAAAGTAGGACTACATCAAACTAAAAAGCTTTTGCACAGCAAAAGAAACAATCAACAGAGTGAAAAGGCAACCTATATAAAGGGAGAAAATATTTGCAAACTGTCTATCTACTAAGGGGTTAATATCCAAAATATGAGGAACTCATACAACTCAGGAGCAAAAATCCCCAAAAATCTGATTTAAAAATGGGCAAAGGATCCAACAGACATTTTTCCAAAGTAGATATACAAATGACCAACAAATGTATGAAAGGGTGCTCTACATCACTAATTATCGGGGAAATGCAAATCAAGACCACAATTAGATATCACCTCATGCCTGTCAGGATGACTATTATCAAAAAGACAAGAGATAAGAAGTGTTGGCAAGGGCTTCCTTGGTGGCACAGTGGTTGAGAATCTGCCTGCCGATGCAGGGGATGCAGGTTCGAGCCCCGGTCTGGGAAGATCCCACATGCCGCGGAGCAACTAGGCCCCTGAGCCACAACTGCTGAGCCTGCGCATCTGGAGCCTGTGCTCCGCAACAAGAGAGGCTGTGATAGTGAGAGGCCCGCGCACCGCGATGAAGAGTGGCCCCCCACTTGCCACAACTAGAGAAAGCCCTCGCACAGAAACGAGGTCCCAACACAGCCATAAATAAATAAATTAATTAAAAAAAAAAAAGAAGTGTTAGCAAGCGTGTGGAGAAAAGGGAACCCTTATACACTGTAGGAATGTAAATTGGCACAGCCATTATGTAAAACAGTATGGAGGTTTCTCAAAAAAATCAGTAATAGAATTACCATATCATCCAGCAATTCCACTTCTGGGTATATATCCAAAGGAATGGAAATCAGGATCTCACAGAGACATCTGCACTCCTATGTTCATTGTAGCATTATTCACAATAGCCAAGATATAAAATAACTTGTGTTAGTCAGTGGATGAACAGATAAAAACTATATGGTATGTATATACATACACACAAACACACACAAAATGGAATATTATTCAACCATAAAAAAGAAAGGAACCTCACCATTTGCAACAGCATAGATGGACCTTGTGGGCATTATGCTACGTGAAATAAGTCAGAGAAGGACAAGTACTGTAAGATCTCACGTATATGTGAAATCTAAAAAAGCCGAACTCATGGAACCAGAGAGTAGAATGGTGTTTGCCGACAGCTGCGGGGGGGCAGGGTGGGGAAAATGAAGAGGTGTTGGTCAAAGGGTACAAACTTCTAGTTATAAAACGTATAAGTTCTGGGGATCTAATGTACAGTATGGTAACTATAGTCAACAGTACTGTATCATATATATGAAAGTTGCTAAGAGAGTATATTTAAACGTTCTTTCCATAACAACAACAACAAAATGGTAATTATGTGAGGTGAAGAATGTGTTAACTATACTTATTTTGGTAAATGTTTTGCAATATATAGGTGTATGAAATCTTCATGTTGTGCACCTTAAATTTACACAATGTTATATGTCTATTGTGTCTCAATAAAGCTGGAGAATATGTATCTGTGTCCAAATTTCCATTTTTTATAAGGATACCAGTCACGTTGAATTAGGGACTCATCCTCCTTCAGTGTGACCTCATCTTACCTAATTATATCATCAACAAAACTATTTCCAAATAAGGTCACACTCTGAGGTATTAGGGATTAGAACTTCAACATATGAAGTTGGGGGGAACACAATTCAATCCATAACCATATGTATCAAATATACATATAAAGGATAGTTTATGGATATGCAGGTAGGTAGTGAATGTCTAGAACATCACAGAAATGTTATATACCAATTCAAGGATAGTAATTACCTGTAGAGAGTGAGGGAGCTAGGAGGAAATGTTTAGTAATGAAACTCTAACAGTATCCTTAACTTCATCTTAATAAAAAAGTTCTGTAGTTTGTATGGCTAAACAACTTTTAAATCTAAGTTCTGAGTGGTCGGTATCTAGATGTATGTTGTATTGTTTTCTGAACCCTTCTGAGTATTTAATAACTTCTGTCTATAAATGTTATTCATTCCCTAGAAAGACGCTACAATGGGACTGACTCACTAAGTCTAACAACACAGACAGCTTTTCCTCTAACAATTAGAGTATGTTATTGTTTTTTTCATTTTAAAATCAAATGAGGTAGTTGCTTTGCTTTTAGTGATCCTGTTATATATATATATATATATATATATATATATATATATATATATATATATATATCTTTAAAGGTATGATCATATTCAGTGGGCTAAGATGCTTCCATCATGAGAGGTAAGCCGTATCTGAGACAGGCAGAGAGAAGAAAAATTTCTAACCCTACATACCATGCTTACTCCATGGCTTACTCTTTTTGACTGGAATGGGGGTAGAAATATGCAAAATCTTTCAAATCTTTCTTCCTCCCCCGTGCCCTTTATCTGTCCCTCTCTTTTTGTTCTCCTGGCTTGTGGGTTTCAGTTCATTTAAATCCCATTTGTGAATTTGTTTCCTACCCAATACCAACTGCATATATTTACAGAAATTAAGAGGAGATCTGAATCAAAGGACCTCAAAGTCTAACCATGCTTCACCAATAGCAAACTGCTTGTTTCTGGGCAACTCTCTCAATATTTATTTATTTTTCATCCAGAAAATTAAAGATTTGGATTAGACAGTCTCAGATCTAAATGTGTTTAGAAGAACAAAGGTGATTGATGGAGCAGGACGTAAACATTTTATGTAACTTGTGAAAATGTAAAAATTTCAGTAAAATATGTGTGTTTTCAATTATGTGATAAATTAGGTAGCTGATGTGGTTAACTTTTTCTCAGAGTGGAACACAATCACCTGTTTGTTCTAGTAACATGTACACACAATCTATGTTAATCTGACTCAATTATGCAGCCCCCAACATAACATTATCCACACATTGAGACTCTTAAAAGTCCTTCTTGACAATGATAAAATTCACCTCTTAGGAAGGAAAAATAAATCTTTGTATAATCCAGATGCCAGATGCAGCTCTCATCCATAAGCCTTGAGTGTGTTTTTTCTCTGAGCTAAACTTGACGCAATCTTGGCCTCTTAACCAACCTCTACAAGAAAGCCAATCATTCAAAATATTTCCTAGGTTTTATGGAAGATTTTGTGGGGCCACAGGGAAGAATCAGGTTGGATAACATACAGTATCTTGTGTGAATACTCCCAAACAGAACCACTTCTCCTCTAAGTCTCTTCTTTGAGGTTTCAGCCACTGGCTCTCTCTCTTTCCCCAAACTTTGCCCCAAACAGTGCTTGGTTAGCTCCTCCTCCTTGGAGGACTCTGGTCCTTGGAGACTCTCTCCTCCCTCTCCGTATCCTTATCCAAGTATCTTCTCAACAAAGCTGGGCTGTGCCTACAAAGAAATTCTTCTAGACACTAACATCAAATTTTCCACATCTAGGCATTTGCAAGCAAAGTTCCCTTGCTTTTTGAAGACTGTATTTAATGTGGAAGCAGGCTTTTTGGCTCTAAGATCTTAATTATGTACAAAGCCTTCGACTCATGTCTGCAGGAATTATGCCCCAATACAGCACATTCAGCAGACCTTCCAGGCTATCTCCTAGGCACAAAAATTGTTAGCTGACACTGAAGTTTCCTTGGACCCAGCCCCTAATTCCATCAGAACGTGATCTACTCAGAAGGCCAGCTTTCCTACTCCATCCAAACTCGACTGGAAAAAAAATCTACTTAATTAGAAGGAAAAATAGGTAAGTGGTTAACATTGTGCAAGTATAATTTTCTCAGATGATTAGACACTTTTTCTTTTGAAATGAATAAATAAAAGGGAAAGAGGGGCAGAATAATAATGGTACAGGTTTTACCTTTTAAAAATTTGAATAAAATTAGCATAATTTCCCTTTTATTAAGCTACAGTAGATAGAAAGCACATTATAGACACTGTAGGTGGAGATGTGGGTGGACACATAAGAGGGGTAATGAGGGAGCATTGAAAATACAGCTGAAATAATGAGCATGTAATATGAAGAACAGCAGCAAAGATCAGGCTGGAGGATGGAAGGATGCCTGCTTTGATTACAGACAAAAAGGATGGAGAACAGAAAATAAGAGGGAACCATTCAACTGAGCTGAGAAACTGGGGCAGCCTGGACCAATGGAGCTGGATATAGATGGGAAGAGAACAGGGGATACTTCACCATTGACTTGGGTTTAAAAAATGATAACCTTGTGCTTAAAGAGGAGGAAAGCACAATAATATCATTCATTTAAAAATCTAGTTTTATCTATATTAACCCTGATGGAAACAGAAGCTACACAACTTGCTTCCATTTGAACTGGAGCAACCTTGTTAGAATATAGGACATTGGGGCTTCCCTGGTGGCGCAGTGGTTAAGAATCCACCTGCCAATGCAGGGAGCACAGGAAGATCCCACATGCCGCAGAGCAACTAAACCCGTGTGCCACAACTACTGAGCCCGCGTGCCACAACTACTGAAGCCCACGTGCCTAGAGCCCATGCTCTGCAACAAGAGAAGCCACCGCAATGAGAAGCCTGCGCACCGCAACGAAGAGTAGCCCCCGTTCGAAGCAACTACAGAAAGCCTGCACGCAGCAACTAAGACCCAACGCAGCCAAAAATAAATAAATAAAAATAAATAAATTTATTTAAAAAAAAGAATATAGGACATTGGGTTTGATGGTCATTCTGTCCACCCCACTCAAAGTATGGACAACACAACCCTTGACACACACCCTTACTGCCCCATTCATTTTGCAAGTGAGGAAACAATGGCCCAGTGCAGTCTTGTAGAAGTGATTTTTTTTAACCTTAGAGCTTTGAGAAGCAGACAACCAAACCTCCATGTGTGATTTCTACAGAAAGGGCTCTGCTGCTTGACATATAGCAGAAACTGAATCAAGATACTATTAACAGGATTGAGGTAATTGATCTAGATTTTCAATGGATGTTTACAAACTAATAGATGAATATGAATTTGGGATTTCTTAGCCTGATCTGTGCCAGGCATAGTATTTAGATGGTACCATTGTTTCAGCTACAAATCTGGGAAGTCCAGGAGTTGTCTGTACAATATTTTTCTCTCTCAAAACCTAGGCTGTTAGATGGCAAAGTCTCAGGTCCAAAATGGATCCTGGGATGTCATCCTTTCAGCCAGCTCTCTCTGCATCTCCCAGGCAGTGGACCCACTCTCTAACCTCTCTCCCTGCTCAGGATCATCTTCTCACTCTCTTCTAAGACTTTCTCACATCCTATCTACACCTCCTTTATCCCTTCCCATATTCCCTACTCTTTTCTTTTCAACGTGGTTGCCCTTGATGGCTATTGAGAAGAACTTTGATTTCTCAGCAAATATGAAGCCCTAATTTTCATTAATTTAAAAAAGTTGAATCTCCTTTACTCAAGGACAAGAATCATTCTTCTCCAGAAACATAATTAATTGTTTGGTATCTCCCTAGAGATTTTTCTTCTAGAGAAGAGGGACCTTCTATATATATTAGGATAAGCAACTCTAATGCAGCCAAATAAATAAGTAAAAGGTGAAATTTTCCCTTAAAACAAAGTAAATCCTTGCATCCTGCTCAAAGATCTGCTTCTTCCCATGATAGATAATCTGTCATTGGTATCTATCTTAGAACATGCAAATACCAACCTGTGGCATATAGCTAGTCCCCTCATCAGTCTCTCTGGAGGAGTTCTGGCTGTGCTTAATAACTCGCCTGAGATTGTGTTGCTCTCAACCACCTTATCTAATGAAGCCCCCCCATTAGTCTTTGTATCAGCACATTATTTGTTCCCTTTATAGCACCTGAAATTATCATATTTGTCTATTTTCTTGTACTTAAATTTTCCTTGTGCTCCATCAGGGCAGTAACTATATTTCTCATGGTTTTTGTGTCATCCCCAGTGACTGAGTTTCTGGCACATAGTAGGTACTCAATAAATACTTGTTGAGTGTTTGGGTAAGTAACCTAATATGAGCTTGGTAATCTGCATTCTGCCACTCAAAGGCAGCTCTCTAGAATAACAACTCATCGGAAGCATCAACAGCCACCTGGATTGAGGATGCTGGGCTGAGTCAAGAGGTTGTCTAACCTCCTTTGGGCAGGAAACTTACCCTTACCCCACCTACGGTAGACTGAATCAGTGACACCAGTTCTTCACCCTTCCTATCCTCACCCTTTCTGTGGCCTTTAATTTTAGACTCAGTCATGTCTTGCTTTGGCCTACATGGGCAGAAATGATGCTGGGTCAATTCTGAGCCTAGGCCTTAAGAGACTTTGCACATTTCTGTCAAGAGCTGAGCTGAGCTGGAAAGACTTGAGCTTCCAGGTAGTCTATAAAGATAACAAGCCAAAATGAAATAACAGTCAAGCATTTAATCACTTACTGTGATAGTATAAGCAAGAAACTAAACAAGAGAAAGTGGAAGCTGCCCCAATGTTCCATTTCCACCATGCAAGAGTACCAGGTGAAGGTCAGGTGTGTCAGCAGATGGGAGCAATCATCTCACTGCTGAGGGAACCCCAAACAAAAGACTCCTGCTGTTTTATGGACCTGGGGGCTTGAGGAAAGAAGAGAAGAAAAGGTTAAAAGTGGAAAAGTACTGAATATTGAGTCAGAGTGGAGAAAAACATCTTCAAGGCTCCCTGATAAAATATTATCAGTAGGGGTATCTAAGAGAGGCATTGGCTAAATGCCTCCAGTAAGGAGGCCTCTGAATGGAGGTGCTTTGGCCAGCAATGCAGTAATGCATAAGAGGGTGGCTGGCCTTGGGGCTTGGGTCCTTGACTGCAACTCCCTTTAGAGACTACAATTCACTGTGCTCCAAATCTGGTGTGGGGAGAGTAGCTTTCCCTAGTGAGACCTGCCAGGTAGAGCCTTTGTAATTGCCAGAATGCTCAGGCCCAAAAGATCACATATGGATTTTTGGCCAGGAGCCTGACCTCTCAGTTTAGACTTGCCCTCATGGACCACGGTTATTAACATAAGAAGAGCTTCCTCTAGTAACTGCTGCCCCTTTAGCCTGGCCCCAGAATGTATGCATATGGAGCAGAGTCATCCCTGTTGATCTGCAGACTTGCAGTTAGAAGCAGAGATGCCCTAGCCATGAGACCATGAAGCAGAACAGTCAAGTGGAGCCCAGGCTACCTCAACAGAGCTAACTTAACTGATCCACAGATCCATGACGATAGATACTGGCTATTTTTTTATTATTATTATTATTTAATTTTTATTTATTTTTTGGGTCTTCATTGCTGTGCACGGGCTCCTCTAGATACAGCAAGCGAGGGCTACTCTTCATTGTGGTGCGTGGGCTTCTCATTGTGGTGGCTTCTCTTGTTGCAGAGCATGGGCTCTAGGCACGCAAGCTTCAGTAGTTGTGGCATGCGGGCTCAGTAGTTGTGGCTCATGGGCTCTAGAGTGCAGGCTCAGTTGTTGTGGTTCACGGGCTTAGTTGCTCTGCGGCATGTGGGATCTTCCCGGACCAGGGATTGCACCCGTGTCCCCTGCATTGGCAGGTGGGTTCATAACCACTGCGCCACCAGGGAAGTCCCAGATGCTGGCTATTTTAAGCCACCGAGTTTGGAATATTTGTTATACAACATTACTGTGGCATAGCTAATAGATATGCTACCCTTTTTCCAGTCACTGTGGAAGTCCTTATTCCAATAAAAAATTACCAAGTATGCAAAGAAACAGAAAAATTCCACTCATAGTGAGAAGAATAATCAATCAATCAAGAGAAGCCCAGAAATGATATAGATTAGTAGACAAAGACATTTAACTTGTTAACATATATTCAAGAAGCTAGAAGACAAATTGAACATGTTGAGAATGGAAAATAAAGCCAAGATATAAATTGAACTTCTAGAGATAAAAAGAGCCCTAAAGGATATAGCTTCGTGGAACAGAAGATGCTAAAGTTGTCTGTTACTATGGATAGGGTAAGGATGGGCGATAAGGAAAGTTAAAGTTGCACAGGGGCCAAACCCTGTAGTGTCTTAGGATAAGGACAGGAGGCTTTTAAACTGTAAAGAACAGTTGGTTGAATGAGTAGACAGTGATGCCATTAATTAAGCTTTAGCAGTATAGGAGGAGAAGCAGATTTTTAAAAATTTATTGATGTGAAACTGATATAACAAATTTAACCATTTAAGAGTGAACAATGCAGTGACTTTTAGTACATTCACAGTGTTGTACAACCACCACCTCTATCTAGCTCTAAAACATTTCCATTACTCCAAAATAAAATCCTGTTCCCAGTAAGCAGTTTCTCTCCATTCCCTCCTCCGCCAGCCCCTGGAAACCAACAATTTGTCCTCTGTCTCTATGGATTTGCCTGTTCTGGATATTTCATATAAATGGGATAATACAACACATGAACTTTTATGTCTGGCTTTTTTCACTTAACATAATACTTTTGAGATTCATCCACACTGTAGGATGTATCAGTATTTCATTCCTTTTAATGGCTGAGTAATATTCCATTGCACATATATACGACAATTTGTTTATTCATTCATCCAGTAATGGACATCTGTTTTCACCTTTTGACTATTGTGAATAGTGATGCTATGAACTTGTGTGTACATGTATTTGAGTACCTGTTTTCAGTTTTTTGAGTATACACCTAAGAGAAGAATTGCTGGGTCATTTGCTAATTCTATGTTTAACTTTTTAAGGAACTGACAAAATGTTTTACATAGTAACTGTACTATTTTACACTCCCACCAGCAATGTGTGAGGGTTCCAATTTCTCCACATCTTCACCAACACTTATTATTTCCAATTTTTTTTGTTGTGGCCATCCTAATAGGTATAAAGTGATAACTCATTGTGGTTTTAATGTCCCTAATGGCTAGTGACATTGAGCATTTTTTCATGTGTTTATTGGCAAGTTGTATATCTTCTTTTGAGAAATGTCTATTTAAGTCATTTGCCCATTTTTTAATTGGGTTGTCTGTCCTATTGTTCTTGAGTTGCAAGAGTTCTTTATATATTCTGAATACTAGACCCTAATCAGATATATGATTTGCAAATATTTTCTCCCATTCTGTGGGTTGTCTTTTCACTCTCTTGGTAATATCCTTTGATGCACAAAAGTTTTCAATTTCGAAGAAGTCCAATTTATTTTTTATTTTATTGCTCATGCTTTTGCTATCATATCTAATTATCCACTGTGCAAATCCAAGGTCATAAATACTTACTCCTGTATTGTCTTCCAAGAGTTTTATGGTTTTATCTCTTATATTCAGGTCTTTCACGCATTTTGAGTTAACTTTTGTATGGTGTGAGACCAGGGGTCCAACTTAATTCTTTTGTATGTGGATATCCAGTTGTCCCAGTATCATCTGTTAAAGAGACAATTATTTTTCCATTGAATGGTTTGACACCCTTGTTGAAAATCAATTGGCCATAGATGTATGGTTTTATTTCTGGACTCTCAATTCTATTCCATTAATCTATACATATCACTCTGTTTTGATTACTATAGCTTTGTAGTAAGGTTTGAAATTGGGAAGTGTGAGTCTTCCAATTTTTTCTTCTTTTTCTAAATTATTTTGGCTATTGGAGCCCCTTGCAATATCATATAAATTTGAGAGTTGGCTTTTTCATTTCTACAAAAAAAGGCCACTAGAATTTTGATAGGGATTGCATAGAGAAGCAGATTTTAAGATAAAGCATGAGTTTGATTTTGAGCACAATGAGTTTTGGGTGCTTGTGGGAAATTCAAGATACTTATCTATAAGGAATCAGGTATATGTTCTAGAGCTTAGGAGAGAGGCATGAGTGGAGATGCATATTTGGGATATGAGTATGTATGAAGACGATAGATGAAGCCATGGCTATTGATGAGATCTTTTGGGAAGAGTATATAGAGGGAGAAGAGTATATAGAGGGAGAAAGGAAAATCCTTGGATTGGCCAATATTAAGAAAGTGTAAGGGAAGAAGAGCCTGTGAAAATAATTTTATAAAAGAGGGATAATGGAGAAAGTAAGTGAACAAGAAAAGAGTGTCACAGTAGAAACCAAGAGAGGAGACAGATTTAATACAAGCAGTGTCTCATGTTGCAGAGAATTTATGACATAAGTCTGAAAAGCAGTAAATTGATTCGACAGTCATGAGGCCACTGGTGACCTCAGGCAGGTCAGTCTGTGTGGACTGTGGAGGCTGAAACCTGGCTTGGGTGTGTTGGTGCATATACAGGAAGAGAGAAAGAGGGGGCAACAGAAGTCTGGAATATTGTTCTTTAATATCTTGGTTGTGAAATGAAGGAGAAAAATAGAGATAGTGCAAGAGGAGGATACAATGTTATTGGAAGATTTAGAGGCCACAGTAAAGTACCTCAAAGAGGAGAGAAGTTGAAAATAGAGAAGAAAAAGGGAATAATGATTAGAATAAGGTCTTGGATATGTAGAAGATAAGGGGGATATGGAAGAAGTTGCCTTGAGCAGGAGGAAGAACAGTTTCCACAGCCTACTCTCCTTCTTTAAAATGAATGATCAAACCTGAAGCTAAGTGCAGATAAAAATGACTCGTAGGTATGGGGGGGGGATTATGGAAGTTCAATACCTGATAGCCTTGATATTCTAGATGAAATAGGAGGTAAGTTCATCTGCACTAAAGAGATGAAATACTTGTGGTTAGTGGAGCATCCATTCAGAGAAATAGGAGGAGAAGCTAGTCAGAAATAAGGTAGCAAATTAATAAGGGGTGCTGAGGGTCTAGGAGAGGTTGGATACCCTAAATATGTGGTAGCCTTAATTCATTCAAGGATGTGATGTTCAGCACTAACATTCAGCAGCCCAGATGTGGGAGCAGAAAAGGAAGATGGTAAGATTGATCTAAAGTTGAAAACTGTAAGAAGGATGTGGTAGAAAGACAATGGGCTTGATTTTGAGTGCAAGGGTACAGTGGTTGAGTGCAACAGGGTCAAGGTTGGATAGGTGAGGAAGTGAAGCCAAACAGGGTTAAAGGACTGGGAATAAGATGGCTCTGAGGTCTCTGTGTGTGAGGTTAAAGAACTGAAGTAAGGGAGAGAAAAGACTGGACGGACAGGAGGATAAGATCCAGAATGGTACATTAGAATATAAGAGTTCAGAGGTGGAGCTGGATATTAGGGTCTAGGGTATGACAATCACAGTTGGGTCGCTGAGGTAATGACAGGTGATGACTGCTGGTGTTTAGGATGTTTTTAAAAACAGCCATGAGGCCGGGATGCTGGATGGGTTCACATGGATATAGAAGCTATCCAACATGAAGACAGGACATGACGAAGAGAAGAAAATAGCAAGCTGGTGTCTAGGCCCTTAATGAATAAAGGGAACAGGTGAGTTTCAAAGAGGGATAGGTGGAAGTATATACAGTTGACACAAACCTTAACAAGGGGAGGTTTCTTGTCCCAGGTTGGAGGAGTAATAATCTGCCAGTTTTATTGGGATGCTAGGAGACATAATCAAGCCACAGCTCGTGATATGTGAATGTAGAAGAATCAGGCTTCTCCATAGAAGAAGTTTCAGAAGAGGTGTTGTGCTCTGGGGAGAGCCAGGAGATAGTGCTCTGTTAAGAGGTTGAGAATATAAAGGAGGTTATTTAGAACAAAATAAGAGTCTTTGAGGAAATGGTTGGAGGGAAATCAGCAGTGTGAGAAACAACCAGGTGCAATGAGAATAATGAATGATAATAATAACATATTGTCAGGTACCATGCCAAGGGCTTTATGTGTTTATCTTATTTAATAATTACACTAATTCTACAATGTAGGTATTATCTCTCTTTTTCATATGAATAAATTGAGATTGAGGGCACTTGGAAACTTGTCTAAAGTCATGTATCTAAAAAGTCAGGGTCAGCTGTGTCTTCAGAATTTCAGATGGAATGTGGGCAGGGGGTATTTTGTGCCCTCAAAGAAGGAATGAGAGAGTGTGGTGGTAGAGAGATCAGATCTAGGGAGACACCTGTCTCCTTGGTTGGAGGGGCAGATTCATGACTTTTTACATATGGCCCTAATTTTTATTATATTTAAACAATCAATCTACATGGGTTTCTGGGGAGAAATATGAAGACAGGTTCATGTTGGGAAAAACTTTTTATTGGGAAGAAGACTTGGGAATGGCTTATTTAATGTATTCTCTTCTCCACATAATCAGTGAGATGCTGGAAATTTCCTTCTGATTCAAACTTTTTCCAAAGCCACGACTTCAGTGTAAACAGAGATAATTAATCAAGGATCTGCTATCTGAGCTCTGGGAATGTAGCAATAACAGGATTGTAGAGACAAAAAGTGATTCTTTCTTTAGTTTTTATGTCTCTTTCCCTCCTGCCACCAGCAGTGCCCCTCCCACAGCCTCCTGCTTTTTAGGTTTGTAAAGCTGTGGTTAAAGCTTCATCAGTACTCACTCAAATCCCTTCAGGTCTTTCTTACTGTTTCTATGCACCCCTCTGCTGGGTTTGGTGTGCTTTACCTCTAAAGGTTACATCTCAGACAATTCTGATGACTGCTTTCTTTGCCTGGGACAGCCTTTAGCCAGTGACTAATGGATGTGGCAATATGAAAGCTCAGCCTGCTTACCTCATGCCAAGACAATTTGGAGGCATAATTTACATGGGAGAGTTCCCCTGAGGGTTCAGCCTGAATCTGTCCTCCATGAGATCTTGCCTAAAATTGCACCCTAGTTTGGCTTCTTCCCCTTCTCTGTCCTGCTTCCCTCACTTCTTTCCTAGTTTCTTCTGGGAGCACTTTAAAAATAAATCACACACATGAATCCTTAACTTAGGTCTGCTTCTGGGGAGCGCAACTTAAGACAGGGAATCAGATAACTAATAAAGGGAAGTTCATTTAGACAGAAACTTTGAGAATAAATTTGAAAATGTAATTTAACATGTAAACAAAAATACATGAACAACAACTAAAGTACTAAAGTAAAGTATGGGTGAATTACTTCATAACATAGACATGGAAAAAGCTTTTCTAACTATGACTTAAAATCAAGAAGAAATGAAAAGAAAAGATTGATAAATTCTACTACATAAAACTGAAAATAAAATTTTCTTGAAAAAAGCAACATAAGTAAAAAATGACAAAATGAAATTAAAAATATTTGTGTTTTATATCACAGACAAATGGCTAATCTTCCTGACATATAGAGAGCCATTAAAAATTGAAAGGACAGCAAGGATGCACACTCTTGCCACTTCTATTCAACATAGTATTGGAAGTCCTAGCCAGAGCAATTAGGCAAGAAAAAGAAATAAAAGGCATCCAAATCAGAAAGGAAGAAATAAAATTGCCTCTGTTGGTAGATGGCATGATCTTATATACTGAAAACCCTAGAGACTCCATAAAAACTGTTATACCTAGTAAATGAATTCAGTAAAGTTGCAGGATACAAAATCAACATACAAAAATCAGTTGCATCTTTATACACCAACAATGAACTATCAGAAAAGGAAGTTAGGAAACAATCCATTTACAATAGAATCAAAAAGAATAAAGTACTTAGAAATAAACTAAGGAGGTAAAAGACTTGTATATTAGAAACTACAAAATATTGATGAAAGCAATTAAGTCACAAACAAATGAAAAGACATCCCATGTTCATGGCATGGAAGAATTAGTATTGTTAAAATGTCCATACTACCCAAAGTGATCTACAGATTTAATACAATCCCTATCAAAATTCCAACGGCATTTTTTTTTTACAGAAATAGAAAAAACAATTCTAGAATTCATATGGAACCACAAAAGACCATGAATAGCCAAATCAATCTTGAGAAAGAAGAACAAAGCTGGAGGCATCATGCTTCCTGATTTCAAAATATATTACAAAGCTGTAGTAACCAAAACAGAATGTATGGTACAGGCATAAAGACAGACATATCAACATAAGGAATAGAATAAAGAGCCCAGAAATAAATCCACACATACACAGTCAACTGATCTTTGACAAGGGCACCAAGAATACACAATGGAGAAAGGATAATCTCTTCAACAAACGGTGCTGGGAAAATTGGATAACCACATGAAAAAGAATGAAATTTACCCTTTATCTTATACCATACACAAAAATCAACTGAAAATGAATTAGAGTTTTAAATGTAAGACTCAAAACTGTAAAACTTCTAGAAGAAAACATAGGTGGAAAGCTTCATGACATTAGTGTTGGCAATGATTTCATGGGTATGACACCAAAAGCACAGGCAAAATAAATAAATAAATAAATAAAAATAATAAACAAGTGAGATTACATCAAACTAAAAACCTTCTTCATAGCAAGGGAAACAATTAACAGAATGAAAAGGCAACATACAGAAAGGGAGAAAATATTTACAAACCATATATCTGATAAGGAGTTAACATCCAAAATATATAAGGAACTTCAACTCAGTTGTGAAAAGCAAATAACCCAAGAAAAAAAAATAGGCTAAAGGACTTGAATAGACATTTCCTCAAAGAAGACATACAAATGGCCAACAGGTATATGAAAAAATGCTCAGCATCACTAATCATTAGGGGAATGTAAATCAAAACCACAATAATATATCATCTCACAACTGTCAGGATGGCTATTATCAAAAAAACAAAAGACAACAAATGTTGGAAAGTATGTGGAGAAATTAGAACTCTTGCACACTGTTGGTGGGAACGCAAAATAGTGCAGCCTCTTTGGAAAATGGTATGGAGTTTCCTCAAAAAAAATTGAAAGTAGAACTACCATAAGATCCAGTAATTTCATTTCTGGGTATTTATCCAAAAGAAATGAAATCAGGATCTCAAAGAGATATTAGCACTCCTATGTTTATTGAAGCATTGTTTATAATAGCCAAGATGTGGACACAAATGTCAATCAACAGATGAATGAGTAAAAAATATGGTCTATATATACAATGGAATACTATTCAGCCTTTAAAAAGAAGGAAATTCTGCAGTATGTGACAACATGGATGAACCTTGAGGTTCATTATGCTAAACAAAATAAGCCAGGCACAGAAAGACAAATACTACATAATTCCACTTATTTGAGGCATCTAAAATAGTCAGTTCATAGAATCAAAGAATGGAATGTTGATTGCCAGGGGCTGGGGAAAGGTTGAAATGAGGAGTTACTAATCAATTGGCATAATATTTCAGTTAAGCAAGATAAATAAGCTGTAAAGATCTGCTGTACATCATACCTAGAGTCAACAATAATATAATGTACACTTCAAAATTTAAGAGGTTACATCTTGTGTAAATGCTCTTACCACAATAAAATAAAAATTGAAAAATAAATATATATTTTTTTAAATTGAGAGGAAAAATACCAAAAGCCCAATAGAAAATGAGAAAAGTGACAGAGAAATTGCAGGAAAAGAAAGTGAAATGGCCCTTAAACATATGGAAATATGCTTAAAATCACTCAGAATAGAAATACAAATTACTACCGCTTAAACATATTTTATGTTTATTAAGTTGGTAAAAGTGAAATACTTGACAAAACACCCTGTTCAAGGCTGTGCAGAAACATGTGCGCTCATTGATAGTGGGAAGTACAAAATGGCACAAGCCCTTTCGTGGGGAATTTGGCAATATCTAATGAAATTAAATATGTACATACTCTTTTACTAAGCAGTACTGAAGATATACCTCTGCAACACTAAATGATATATACATGTGTATTAGTCATGTATTATTTGTAACAACAAAAGGTTGAAAACAATGCATGTCTGTTAATATGGACTGACTGAATAAACTAGCCACATAATGGAGTACTATACAGTGATAAAGAAAGAATTTAGGACAAACTCTATGAGTTGATATGGAGTAATTTGTAAGATGTATCAAGTAAAAAAATCAAGGTATAGAACAGTCTATATGGTCTGCGACATTTTGTGTATGAACGAAGGGAGAAATAACTCCCACACACATGCACATATATAAAACAGTGTGTGTGTGTGTATACACACACATTATTTACATTGTATATATAGTATACATATATATAACAATATACAAGATATACACAAAATAATATGTAACTATATATATGTTTATATTTGCAATAAAACCACAGGATGGACAATCAGAAACTAATAAAAATTGTTACTATGGATATATAAATAAATGGGAGGAGGGTAGCAAGACGGAATGGATACTTCACTGAGGATACCATTCTGTGTAGTTCTCACTTTTGCAATATATTAATATCTTACATATTCAAAAATAAAATTACATCAAAAAAGTAGAAAAAGAAAACCCTAATATTGACCAAAAGAAACAGATGAATTTTGCTATAAGTCAAATTGATAACATAACCACACAGAGAAAAAAGAATTACAAATTATTTCAAGGGACTTTTGAACACATTTCTGACGCAAGTACTCTATATATTTAGCAGCACATATTCTAAAGATGAAAAGAGCTGCAGAAAAATATTTTAAACTTTACTCAGTAGGTTTACTGTTAATACTATCAGTTTCATTCGAATATAGTTTAGAATGAAGTAATTTGGCAATTTGATCATGAATGAGAAAATTGCCTTATTTTATTGTAACAAGAAATTTTTTAAAATGTATAAGCCCATAGTGATATTCAAAGAGAGGGAGAGAGGGAGGGACAGAGAGAGAGAGAGAGAGAGGGAGGGAGGGAGGAAGGGAAGAAAGCTCTTCTATGCAGAAGAATATCAGCTAATAAAGTACAGAAGAATATCAGCTAATAAAGTGCAGAAGAAATGACATAATTAAAAAGTCCACATTTTACATGTTCTCCAGTAATAATTGATTCAGGCAAAGATCATCAATAGATGCTAAAACGTCATTAAGTGGAAATTTGCTGGGAAATAGGATATCCTCACAATGCCAAAGTATCCCCCACAGATTTCTTACTAATTGCAAAAAGAAAAATGTGACTTTCCAATGGAAAGACCCAGTAGTAAACCACCTTAACTAAGTGATCAAACTTTGGGTAACTAGTAGAGGGCAACCTGACATTATCTGCCCCATTATGTGATGTAATATGAAGTACACAGAATTATCTATGAATGCTTATGAAGTATTCTTTTCAATTCTGTTGAAGTTGATTCTAATCAACCCTTAACCTAACTTACAGTCTACAAGGAAAACAGTGGAAAGAGGAACAAATTAGATGAGCTCAAGAGGAAATGATCAGACAAATCTAAGATGCAGAATAAAACAATTGTCCTGGACTCTTCAATAAGTCAATATCATGAAATAAGTGCTGGAGAAGGGGGACTGCTCTAATCTACAAGAAAGTAAATAATTTAAGAAGAGGACCCAGGAGTCCTGGGTCCCAGTCCCACATTAAAAAAAAAAAAAAAAGAAAGTAAATAAATGTAACAACCATATGTGCAAACCTAGGTTGTTTCTTGGTTCTAAAGCAATAGCTAAATAAGACGTTATTGTGACAGTGGGGTAATTTGAACATTGTATTAGTTGTCTATTACTACCATTTAGTGGTTTAAAACAACAAATATTTATTATCTCACAATTTCTGTGGCCTTAGCTGAGCAGTTCTGGCTCAGTATTTCAGCAGGGGCTGCACTCGTTTGAAGGCTTGACCAGGAGTGAAAGATCTGCTTCCCAGTTTACTCCCATGGCTGTTGGCTGGAAGCCTCAGTTCCTCAAGAGGTGAGCCTTTTTATAAGCTGCTTGAGTGTCCCCACAGCATGGAAGCTAACTTGCCCCAGAATGAATGATATAAGAGAGAGTGATCTAAGAAAGAAAATGAGCACAGAAAGACTTAGTGTCTGAAGTTACATACAGTCACTTTTGCTTTATTCTATTCATTAGAAATTAGTCACTAAGTCCAGCCCACACTTATGGGGAGGGTAATTAGGCTTTGCCTCTTAAAACAAGCAGGATCAAAGAATTTGTAGATGTATTTTAAAAACAACTATAAATATGGGCTGAACACTAAAAGATATGTTAAAATTATTAATTTTTCTTAGGTGTGATAACTTAGAAGATTGTCATTCTAAGCAGATGTGTGCAGAATTTAAGGTTGAAGTGTCATAATGGCAAACAAAAGAAAGAGATGAAACAAATATGGCGAAATATTTGCATTTATTGTGTCTGGAGGGAGGGTATATGGATGTTCATTGAATCATTCTCTCAACTTCTCTCTGTGCTTACAATGTTTACAGTAAAAAATAGGCACTAAGTATGTACAAAGCACTGTGCCTGACATGTGCTAGATGTTGGGAGTGGGAGGCAAGACTGATGGTTCTTACAAAAAAGTTAGAGGTAGTGAATGGAAGGAAAAGAGTTGAGGGTATAGGTTGAGAGGTTGGATGCAGGAGGGGAAAAGGGAAGAGTGAAGCAAAGTGTGAGGAAGTATGAAGTTATAGAGGGAGTATAGAAGTAGTCATCCTTACTTTTCAAAATTGGGCCCCAATTGTAATGACCACTTTTTAAAAAACTTTTATTGGAGTATAGTTGATTTACAATGTTGTGTTAGTTTCAGGTATACAGCAAAGTGATTCAGTTATACATATACATGTGCTCATTCTTTTTCAGATTCTTTACCCATATAGGCTATTACAGAATACTGAGTAGAATTCCCTGGTGCTTATAGTAGGTCCTTGCTGGTTATCTATTTTATATATAGTAGTGTGTGTATGTTAATTCCAAGCTCCTAGTCTTTCCCTCCCCACCACGTTTCCCCTTTGGTAACCATAAGTTTGTTTTAGAAATCTGTGATTTTATTCCTGTTTTGTAAATAAGTTCATTTGTATCATTTTTTAAAATTAGATTTCACATATGAGTGATATCATATATTTGCCTTTTTCTGTCTGACTTACTTCAATTAGTAGGATAATCTCTAGGCCCATCCATGTTGCTGCAAATGGCATTATTTCATTCTTTTTTATGGCTGAGTAATATTCCATTGTATATATGGACCACATCTTTATCCATTCCTCTCTCGATGGACATTTAGTTTTCTTCCATGTAATGGCCACTTAAATATCCCAATTTCTTGAAACTTTGATGAGGAACAAACCATTTACATAGTTTCAAAGCATCTCTCCATAAATTACATACTTATTCCGATGGGAAAAATAGTGACTTTACAGTTGACAAACCTGGAGGATACCAGCTTCACCAAATGATGAAAGTTTAACACGACCAAAATTAAGGCAAACATTGTCACATGCTCCTGATATATATGAGATACTAGAAAGGGTACAACATTATTTAAATAGTATTGCTGTTATAAAGCAGAAACTAACACACCATTGTAAAGCAATTATATTCCAATAAAGATGTTAAAAATAAATAAATAAATAGTATTGCTGCCAAAAATTCTGACCTGAAACCAATCATGAGGAAAAATCAGACAAACCCAAATTGAGAATCAGTCTACAAAATAACTGGCCTGTGCTCTGTGTGGTGATAAACAACAACAACAACAAAAAATGTTAAGGAGATGTTCCGATTGAAGGAGATGGGAAAGACATGGCAATCAAATGCAGTGCATGATCCTGAATTGACTACTGGATTAGGAAAAAACAAAACAGCTATAAAGGTCATTATTGAAACAATTGTGAATTTGAAATGTGGATTAAATAACAGCATTGTATCAGTGTTAAATTTCCTGATTTTGATTGTTGTACTGTGGTTAATTAAGAGAATGTCCTTGATCTTAGGAAATGTACACTAAAGTATTTGGTAAAGGGACTTGATGTTGCCAATTTACTTTCATTTGAGAGTATTTAGTTCAAAAACTTATGCACATGCACACAGAAAGAGGAAAAAAGTAAGACAGGTGAACAAATAAGACAGGTGAGCAAAACGTGAACAATTAGTGAATCTGAGTAAAGGATGTAGGAGAGATCATTACACTATTTTTGCAATTTGAAATTAAAGTAAAAAGTTAGCAAAAAAAGAGTTACCCCCAAAATCCACCTTTTCAGTATGTGCAACATTTGAGAGCAGACCAGATGGAAGTGCCGCTCTCTGTGCTCAAATACTAACCCCGGTATAGGATTCAGGGTGATTAGAAGACAAAAAGGTGCAGTCCCAAATAACCAAATTGATCCTTTAATGACACATGGTTCGCAAAATCGAAATGTCTCTAGTTTTTGTCATTAAAAATCACAAGTAATTTAATTGTGTAAAACGAATGGATGGTGTTTTAGATGCAGAATAATAAATGCTAAGACCAGGTAAGAAGCCACACCCCAGCTTGGGTTGATTGGTCCCCGGAGCAGAGAGGAGTCTAGTGCATATGCCAGGCTGTTGTGTATACAGTGTCTACACACAGAGAGGTTAGTCCCCAAATGGAGAGAGAGGGAAGGAAGAACGAGTAAGGCGGCCGGCAGGAGCATTCTCCTGAATAAAGGAGGCCAGGGGTGCCAGGAAGCTACAGCCCCTCTCACTTGAGCCAGCAGCATCAGGCCTTTGCAGCCACCTCATTAACACATCATTAAGAAGAGTCCATTCTACATAAGTGGATTATTTCTGTCCCCTTAAGATTCATAATTATTGCCCAGAAAGCCCCAGGTTTCCTGTAATGTCTATTAAAAATTCCAGATAGGTCCAATCCCCACTATTTCCACTAAGAGAAATAAAATAGTAACACTAAATTACGCTGGTTCTTTCTTACATGATGTACCCAGTGGAGAGAAGGTGTAATATTGGATTGAACGCGCAATCTCTCAGGATCATTACTAAAATACCTGATAGTCTCTTAAAAATTGTAATATATCTCTTTCTCTTAAAACTGAAGTTCAGGAAAACCAGTTCAATGATTAGAGTTTGTTCTCTTTTTTCTTTTTGAAATATTAAAACTAAAAGAATTTAATAGGGAATGTGAGCTGAGGTTGGCTTTGATTCCTGAACTACTGTTTCTTTAAAGCCATAAAGCTACTTTTATTTGAGAGTTATCTTATGTTTCATAGGAAGGAAGAAAATTGATATTTATTGACTGCCTACTATGTGCTAGGCATTGCACTATTTCATTTCATCCAGAGTTTAGCTCATTCCAAACTCAGAGGAAAAAAATAAGAAAAGAGTAAAACAATTTTTTTATTAGAAAGGAATAATGTCAGTACCATTTTGTTCCCTGAATACAAATTCTGGACCTATACATTCCAATATATTTTCACACATATTCTGTGGCATCTAAGTATTCATGTTCCCCTTGGTTATTTTTGTCAACAAGAATTTCTTACTGTAACGATTTTTTTATTCTTCATTTCCTGACAGTTTCTTTTTTTATAGACTAGAATACTTAACCATATTATATCGATAAGGCAGATTGCGTCATATTTTCTCCTTTTTACTTAAAGACAATGTAAAAGCATTGCAGATTTGGCAAAATGATGCGGGGGGGAAGCATCTAAAAATCTTACAGTCCTATGACAATAATACTTTCCAATTCTGTGTACTGCCTTCCACTCTTTGTTCATAGTTACACGTTTCTACATAGTTGCAATAAAAGCGTATGTGCAATTGGTGGGTTTTACTCACTTTCTAAATATCTTATTATGTAGATGTCAAAGTTTCAATATTATAATTCTTAGTGCCAGAGATATTCAATCAAGTGGCCATACCATAATTTCTTTGTGTGTCTCTACAATTAAATAGCTATATTTTTCCTTATTTTTCAACATTAGGCAACTTGTATAAAAAATATCTTTACCCGTAGAGCATTTACCTTCTTTTTGGATTGTTTCCTTAAGATAAAATCCTATGAGATATGAGCACTTTTATGGCAATTGACCTTTCTTGTCAAATTGCTTTCTAAAAGTACTGTAATCAAATGATGACCTTTCCACATCAAGTGTGTTCCAGAACTACCACGTTCTCCTCAGCACTCGTTCATTACTTGATTATTTCAATCCTAGTGCTTTGTGGCTCATTTAGTAGATAAAACATAATATCTTTTAGTTTCCTATGGTATCTCCTATTCGACTTTTTTTTAACTTAAAGGCTTTATTTTTTTAGAGCAGTTGTATGTTCACAGCAAAATGAAGAGAACATTTTTCCATGTACCCTTTGCCCCCACACATGCATAGCCTCCCCCATTATCAACATCCCCCATAGATTGGTATATTTGTTACATTGATAAACCTACACTGAGACATCATTATCACCCAGAGTCCATCGTTTACATTAGGGTCCTCTCTTGGTGTTGTACATTATAAGGGTTTGGACAAATGTATAATGACATCTATTCACCATTAGAGTATCATACAGAGTAGTTTCACTGTCTTAAAAGTCCTCTGTGCTCTGCCTATTCATCCCCCACCCTTCTCAATCCCTGACAACCACTGATCTTCTTACTGTCTCCATAGCTTTGCCTTTTCCAGAATGTCATATGGTTGCAATTATACTGTATGTAGTCTGTTCAGGTTGGCTTCTTTCACTTACTAATATGCATTTAAGATTCCTACGTGTTTTTTCATGGCTTGATAGCTCATTTCTTTTTAGCACTGAGTAATATCCCATTGTTTGGATGCACCACAGTTTGTTTACCCATTCACCTACTGAAGGACATCTTGGTTGCTTCCAAGTTTTGACAATTATGAATGAGGCTACTATAAACATCAGTGTGCAGGTTTTTGTGTAGACATTTTATTTGATTTTTATCTGCATATCTTCAATTGTAATCAAGGTTAAACATTTCATCTTATGTGTATTTACTAAAGTAGTTAATTTTTGTGTCAATTTTCTGTCTTTTTCCCAACTTCTATTGATATCTTCATGTTTTGTGTTTTGGCCAATTTCCACTTTTTTGTTTTAAAGCTAATATCCCTGAAAATTATTACCTGAAACACTCTCCTCGGTATGTGGCTTGCTGTTTAATTTTGTTTGTCAAAATGATGCTCTTGATGCTTATATGGTTGAATCTATGTTTTCTTTTGTGCTTTCTCCTAATGCTTTAAAGTTTTTAAAGTTATCTTTACTCCAGATACCTAAAAATATTCAACTTTATGTCTTTACTTAAATTGTTAATATATTTATAATTTATTTTGGTGAATTCTGTGAAATTCTTCTAAGTTATTCTTTTTCTGAATTGCCAGCCACTTATCTGAACTGCAATATTTTTAATGCTTCCTTTATGTCATCTGCCACCTTATCTATTTCTGGATTTTCCATTCTATTCCATTGATCAGTATCTGATCTTCCTCTACTACCACATTCTTTACATTACTGTTGCTTATAAATAGGCATTTTTATTGTGTTTGTAATAGGGTCTGTATTAGTCAGCTTGGGCTGCTATGACAAAACGCGACAGACTGGGTGGTTTAAACAACAGACACTTATTTCTCTTGGTTCTGGAGGCTGGGAGGGCTAAGATTAAACTCAGTTCCCAATGAGGTTCTCTTCCTGACTTGCAGATGGCTGCCATCTTGCTGTGTCCTCACATGGCTGAGAGAATGTGAGCTCTCTGGTGTCTCTTCTTATAAGGACACTAATCCTATCAGATCAGGGCCTCACCCTTGTGAACTCATTCAACCTTAATTCCTTCCTTATTCTAAATACAGTCATATTGGTGGTTAACGAACAGCAACATATGAATTTGTGGGGGACACAATTCATCCATAGCAGGATCACATTTCCCAATAAGCATCCAATCTAATTATGTTCCTGACCCTATAATTCCTGACCCCTGCATATCGTAGCAGCCAGCCACGACCCCAATAGCTACTTCTGATCATCATCCTAGATCCTCATCCTTAGGCCCCATGTTACTGCTCTAACTGCTTGCACTATACCACAACTCCCATGATTTGATTTTGAATCTCTGCAACCCTGCATGGTTCTACCTCTCTAATTCGTTCTTCTTTAGGCCCCCTTTGGCCTCAAGTGGAAATCTTCAGTGAGTTGTCATCAGGTCAGCCCCCAGCTCCCTGCGTATGTAGAGTTTCTTCTCAAAGGATGAGGCACGTAATTGGTTTCACAATTCACTTTCCAACTGCACATTGACTCATAATACAGGGCTCTGTGACACTATCTCTACTAACTGTGGTTTAGGTCAATATAACAGGCTTGTATTTCAGGCTTCTTAAACTAGAACTTTAGGATAGGACTTCCCGTGTGTAATGGGTTGCTAAAATCAATACTATTTGCATGTAATATTCTTTTGCCACGTGTCTCCAATATTGTTCTCTTACTCTAGATGTTGTTCTCACTGTTATGCTTCCATCTGGTTGGGCAGGCATGGGTGGCCTGCTAACTGAGCATGTCATCATGGTGACAAAGACCTTTTCCTTAAGCTTCAGACTCTTCCTCAAAGCCCTAGGGAAAAGCTGAATCCTAATTTGGAATGAAGGGCTTCATTCAAAAATTCATTCACTCCCAGAAAATGTAATTTGGTCTTTTGTTTTTCATTATAAGGAATCTCTTAAAATAAAATAGTAGTTGAGACTCTAAATATTTGGCCAGGGACTGTCTTTATCCTCAGCACTTAATGCAGTACCTGGTACATAATAGATGCTCAATAAATATTTATGGAACGCAAGGAAGAAGAAGTAAATTTAAACCTGGAAGCTGAGATCAGCTTTTAATTTTATATTCTGGGATAATTTGTTGGCTTCATGAATGTATGACTCCTTCGACTTCGGTACGCCAAGATGCTGCTCACAGGGACAAAATTCTGAGTCCCAGGATCGTTCCTCCAGTGATTTGGCCAGAAGTGTGCTTCACAGCAGATGGGTATACTAGAGCTCTCTGCCTAAAACCTATAAGAGGGTAGGAGGATTTTATTCATTCTTCCATTCTACAGGTATTTAATGTGGTTCCAAAGATGAGAAGAAGCAATGTGCCAGCATAAGACAAGAACAGAGACTGTAGGTGTTCAAAGAATGCTAACACTGAAATTGATGTTGAGCCTGCATTTTTAAAGGTAGAATGACCTTAGAAATCATGAAAACTGTGGTGATTGGTGATAAGAAATTCACTCTTGTCTCCTAACCCCCAAAATTGGATCTTAAAAAAGTCATAGGATTAGTATTTCCACCACTTTTCTTTTTTTTTTTTCACCACTTTTCTTTAAAAACAGCATCGTATCATCTGATACATCACGTAGAAATTGTAATTTATGGAGTGGGGATTCAGGAGTGAATTTAATGTCAATTCTCATCAAATTCCTACTGTGCCAACTTTCTATTTTACAAGTTTCTCTTATCTGGAACAGCATCATTCAACCTCGCTGCTTCCCATTTTAAAATTAATCATTTGCTCTGTGTCTGCACTCTGTAATTTCTCTTGTCCTCTGCTATTAAGTCTTTGTGGTTTGAGGGACAGTCTACTTGAAAGGTATTAAGAAAAAAATTTTATGGTCAAAGCAGCACACTCTTGGTAGCAAAGCAACTTGTGCCACCTACGCAACAGACTGTAGAACATTCTCAGCATTTTGTTCGGGACTCTTAAGAATGTGGTCCTAAGGACTTGGCAGGGTCCTTACTCTAAGAGGATAGAGAGCCCTGAAAATGAAGAGACAAACAGAAATTCATGGGTATGAAACATGCACCCAGAGATGTGAAGATGCTGCAGTCTAATCTTGAGGATTCCAAGGTACCAAATAGAGGAAGTGCGCTAACACAGCACTTCTCAAACTTTAATGTGCACATGAACCACCTGGGGATCGTGTTAAATGTAGATTCTAATTCAGTAGCTCTGGAGGGAGGCCTGAGATTCTGCATTTCTAACCTGCTCCCAGGTGATGCTCCTGCTGATGATCCACGCACCACGCCCGAGGAGAAGAGTCTTAGTAAATACAACACTTAATAAAGGCTCTTTTATGACTTATTTATTTACATCCTCTTTTTCCAAGAAAAAAAATCGTTGCCATTTATAAAGCTATGGGCAATAAAACAAGATTAAAAAAATAAAATAAAGGAAGAAATTGAGGTTAAGGGGGGAAAAGTAGGAAAGGAAAAGAGCATAAGTCTGGAGGATCAGTTGACATAGGAAATGCAAATCATTGTGCCCTGAACAATTGCTAGAGGAGGGAAAGTATTTCTGTGCTTTTTAATAACCAGAACAAACTGAAAAACGATCTGTTACAAGTCTTACAGTGTTTGTGAGATAAAACCTTCCCAGTGCTCAGCAGAAGCAAGTAGCACTGAGCACCAGGGGCATCATTTCCTGTGGATAACCATGCAAGAGGCTCAAGGGGAAGCAGTAAGCAATATTCTTCAGCATGTTCTGAGAGGAAATAGAATGCTAAACTCTTTGTTTTAATAATGCATGCATCTGTATAGGCCAATGGCATAGTGCCAACGTGTAGATTTATGACTCTCTGATGCTCTGGCTTGTATCAAGGATAAGATTTAGGATCTCTAGGCTGAAAGGACTGCATGTCCTTCAGTATGGATTATTTATACAGATGTATGTATGCAGCTCAGGAAAATTTCTGTAACAAGATGCATAAGAAGATATGGAATGATTTTTTTCAAAACTGAGGACAAGTCCGCCACTAAGCACAGCCCCTCAAGATTTGCTAAGATGTAGACCAACTGGTCCTTCAATTATCCACCCTATCACCAATCTCCAGAATATATATGAGAAGGCTAGATAGTTGCTAGTGTGATCTTTGAAAGGAATTTACAGAGAAGAAGAGAGACGTGGCATTTTCCCCTCCTCCTGTGGGGAAGGATAGGGGTTTTCTTTTGCCCAGTCAATTCTGGAGTCTCAAGAGAAGTATTTGGTGAGGGACTGCTTCCTAAAAACACGCCTAATGCTGTTTCTCAAATTTTTTAGGCAGTGGGGTGCTAGTAAATGTTTAACAACCTGCTCTCCAGAAAGGGAGTGAGGGTGGGGGAAGCCCTGATTTGTAGCACTTGCTGATTTCTGTGGTGTAAATATTTCCATCATGGCCAATTTCAAGCTACAAGCCTGAAATCACTGATGTGACGTCACAACTGAAGTTGTGAAGAGATGTGTACAATCATCTTGCAGCTCCAAACACCACTGATATTAGGTAAATTCCATGTTCTTACAATAATGGGCTCCATCCCATGCCTTTTTGTAGATTCCTTCAACATTAGCTCTGGGCTTGATCATGTGACTTGTTTTCAGTCATGGGCAATCAGCAAGCGTGACACAAGCAGAGGTTTAGAAAGTACCTGTGCTGTGTTTGGAGCTTTCCTTCTTGGAATGCTTCACCATGTAAAGAAGGCTGGGATAGTCTGCTGGAGGATGAATGATCACTTGGAGATATGTGGCCCAGCCAACTCCCAACACCAACTGCCAGACATGTGAGTAAGGTCATCTTAGACCATCCAGCCCAGTCAAGCCACCGGATGACTGCAGCTGTATGCGTTACCACAGGCCACAACAGCAGAAAAACCACCCATCTGAGCCCATCCCAAATTGCTCACCCACATAATTTTGAGCAAATAAAGTGTTTTTATTTAATTGAGGTAACATTGTTTTATAACTGTATATAGGTTTCATGTGTACATTATATTTCAACTTCTGTATACGCTGCAGCATCTCACCACCAAAAGTTTAGTTCCCATCTATGAAAGTGGTAGTTGTTTTAATCTACTAAGTTTGCATGCAATAATAGATAACTGATACACCATACATGCCTCCCCTGGAGATTGGGATGCACATGAGTAATTATGCTGGTAGAGTAAGTAGCTCATGATGGCATGGCATGGAGAGAAGGGTCAGCACTGGATCAAGCCACACTACCATCTTATAGTGAGCAAAGTCAAGTCCTTATCATGAAGGGGATCTTTGAAAGGACCCTATCCAAAAAGGCTCCTGCTAGGGTGAAAGGGTCCCACAAGAATAGAGATTGTGGGGAGTTCTCTGGAAGCAGGAGATGAGGGCGTATTATAAGAGAAGTCTGTCAGAAAGCTTATTGCCCATATCTGAAGGAAGGTACAGTGAAGTAACTTCCAGCAATGCACCTCATGAAAGACTTAGGGTTTGGATGCCTACCAAGATAAGAGGGCATTCAACAGTCAAGAGAAACACGAACAACAATAACTCCAAGCTCTCTTTTCTCCATTCCTTCCTTAGAGGAGCCACTGGTCAGTAGAATAAAGAATAAAGTAGAATAAAGCTGTTTCCTGTTTGTATTGTACCAAATCCAGCCAATTCTATAACTTGCAAAACTTACGTTTGCATCTAAAGAACTTTAAAATAATATTTAATGCATAATGAATGGCTTATGAACACCCAATAAAAAATAATACTGTCTCATTCATTCATGCATTCATTCATTCAGTATGGATTGAGGGTTACTTTCTGCCAGGCAAGTTGTGAGATCTAAAAATTCAGCAATGAACAATATAGAGTTCTTACCTTCATAGAGCTTACATTTTAGTGTTGGGGACAGATAAAACTGATAAATACATAATCAAGTATCAGTGAGAAGTTCTCAGATGAAAATAAACATTTATTTTCTGATACCATTCCAGTGGGTGAAAGAGTATCACCTCATTACTCTGGGTAAGGGTGATAGACCAGGTTTTCCATTGAACTTCCATTGATCCCTGGGTGGAAGTGGCTCCTTGTTACTCCTTAGTGGGAGCAGGAAGCCAAAATTGCAGATGAGGAGAAGACAGCAGGGGAGCAATGGAAGGCAGAGATGTTACCTTTCGTCAGGTCCTAACACTTCCCAAGCAACCAGGGAAGTTCTCAATATGTAGTTACTTAAGACAACTTAAATATTCAACACAAAGAAGGTGGATAATTAATGGTGACATTCATAAAAAGGAATACTATCCACCAATGGCCACAAATGTATGATAGCTATATGCATCAATATGGATGAATCTCAAGAAAGTAATGTGACTAATAAAAAGCAAGTCACAGAAAAAAAAAACATATACTGTGTTTCTAATCATATAAAGCTTGAAAACAGGCAAAACTAAGCAAAATATTTTTTTAGGGATACCTAAATGGGTGTAAATGAAAAACTATAAAGAACAATAAGGGAATGATTAAAAAAATTGAAGACAATAGTTGATTCTGGAAGAAGGAATGGGGTATGACTGGGGAGAGGTATACAGAAACCTTCAAAAGTATAAGTAATGTTCCAGTTCAGCAATTTTCAAACTTTGATCTCTGTCAGAACCACGTGGGGAATTTGGTAAAAAAACAAAACAAAACAAAAAAACCTGAGTTCTATCCTATTTCCAGGCGCTTAGGCCTCTGTGTTCTCTATTAGATCTCCAGAGAATTCTGATAGACACCAAGGTTTAAGAACCAAGGTTAACTCTTAAGATAGGTACTGTGTAAACACAAGTTTATTTTGTAATTATCTTTTAAGTATATATGTACATTACATATACTCCTTTATATGTATAACACATTCCATTAAAAATTTTATGTAGTTCCTTTAATGGTCTTGTCTATACTTCCTAGGCATGAAAACTTCCAGCAGCCCAAGCCTCTTGACCATGACTGAACAGACCTCAACATACTTTATGTGATAGTCTCCATTCAGAAATCAGATTGTCCAGTCTAGTCTGAGTCAAAACTCCAAACTTGATTTAGCATTAAACTGTATTTCTCTCCCAGTTTAAGCCTTCTTCCGACAAGAAGTCTGCAGTAGAAAAGGTGAGGTGTGGTTGATATGGTTGACTTCTTTTTTTCCCCTTAAATCCCCCTCCACTAACTGCTAGAGTCAAATCCACTTCAGTAATCAGTACTATTATGATACGTCTACCTTTTTTCACTTTAGCTCTCTCTACAGCCCATTCTCCACACAGCAGTCTCAATAATATTTGTTTTAATTTTTTTTAATTTAAACTAATTTTCAGCTTATAGAAAAGTTGCAGAAATAGTACAAGAGCGTCCCCTTATACCCCTCATTCAAGTTTCCCTAATATTAGTATCTTATATAACCATAGTACACTTATTAAACCCAGGAAATTCACTCCAGTACAATACTATTAACTAAATTACATGCTTTATTCTAACTTCAGTAGTTTCCCCACTGTCATTTTTCTCTTCCAGGATCCTATTTCGAGGATCACATTGCATTTAGTCGTTGTTTCTGCTTCATCTCCTCCATCTATAAAAGTTCTTCACTTTTTCCTTTCCTTTCGTGACCTTGACACTTTCGAAGAGTATTAATCAGTTATTTTGTCAAATGTCTCCTGATTTAGGTTTTTCTGATGTTTTTTAATGATTGGAATGAGGAATTTTGGTATGCCTTTATTTTAAAACTTTAAAAACTCTCCAGTACACTAAGAATAAAATCAAACACGTACCCAATTTGGCATCGTCTGACCCTTAAATTTGTTCTTGATTCACCTAAGTCACTCTGGTCTGGCCACAGTGGTTATTGTAGTTTGAATTCCTCAGGAAGCAGACGCTGAGATTAAGTTTAGTGTGCAAGATGTTTATTACGGAGCTCCCTTGAGACCAACCCCTATGAAAGGAAAGGAAGAAAGGGGAGTGGGCATGTGGAGAAACTGAGCTGCATGTGACAGACTAGACTGATCCTACATGCAGCCCTGGGGCTAGAAATGGTCTTTCAGGGTTGTACCCCTTTGAAATGAGATGGCCAAGCCTTCTACTCCCTACATGCATTGATCACTGGATGTGACCCATCTTGGAAAAGATGTGACCTTAGTGGCATGGCACCTGAAGGCACTAACACTGAAAGTTGTTTGCCCTTAGCACTCCAAGCAGCTGGGACAATAAGTACTTCAATGAAGGGGGATCTTGGTAGCACATGACAGTGTTCCACCACACTGTCTTCCAGTCTAAGGTCTTTTTCCCTTCAGAAATGTTTATGTACTTGTCCTTCCAGCTGTTGTGCTTCCCATTGGCTACTTGCATAGATGATTCATCCCCATCCTTCAGAAATCAGCTAAAACATCAGTGCCTCAGTGAGGCCTTCCTGGCTTCCTTTTTCCTACTTCATGATTTACGATTACATGTCTGTTTACTAATTTACTATCTCCCAAGGAGACTGAGAGCTCCATAAAGGCAGGAAGCACACAAATTTGATTCACCTCTGTTTACTACCACTTAACATGGGGCCCAGCCCATAGCAAGTCCTCAATAAATTGTTTAAAAATGAATGAATAACAAGATGAATGGATGAAATAAAATATAATAAATCTGGGTTTTTTTGGACAGAACTTCAGAGTATGGTAAATAGTCACAGACAACGAGGAAATGATCTAGGGCGTGTGGTGTTGTACAATCTCCTTAAGTTAAGGAGTTCAGGGAGTGGAAAACATAGTGAGAGACTCAGAAGTCAAGGAAAGTCAAACCTGTTGTTGAAGAGGTGTTTTAGTCTGCTCAGGTTGTCACGATAAAATACCATGGATTGAGAAGCTTAAACAACAGAAATTTATTTCCTCACAGTTCTGGAAGCTGGAAATCTAAGATCAAGGTGTCAGCATGCTCAGGTTCTGGTAAGGGCCTTCTAACTGACTTGTAGATGGCTGTCTTCTTGCTTGGCTTGCTGACTTGTCCTCACATGGCAGAGAAAGAAAGAGAACAAACTCTCTGGTGTCTCTTCTTATAAGGGCACTAATCCTATCATGAGGGTCCCAACCTCATGACCCTACCTAATCCTAATTACCTCCCAGTGGCCCTATCTCCAAATACTATCACACTGAGGGGAGGGCCTCAACATATGAATTTTGGGGGACACAATTCAGCCCATAGGAAGATGCAATGCATTTTGTATTAAGTTTGTTTAAAAGACTATTAACTTACCTACTTTTGCATTGTTTGTCTAAAAGACTCAACACATTAGTTTATTATCCATTTCTAAAGCATATAATTAGTGCTCAGGGGATAATATCACCACATATTAAGTTTGAAATACTAAAGATATACTTCTTAGGACAACACATGCTGTTGGTAATTGAATATCAGCATCATACTAACCTTTGAGATTAGTAATTTTTAAAAGTTCATGTGGGACTTCCCTAGTGACGCAGTGGTTAAGAATCTGCCTGCCAATGCAGGGTACATGGGTTCGAGCCCTGATCTGGGAAGATCCCACATGCTGCGGAGCAACTGAGCCCGTACACCACAACTACTGAGCCTGCACTCTAGACCCCGAGAGCTACAACTACTGAGCCCATGTGCCACAACTACTGAAGCCCGTGCACTTAGAGCCCGTGCTCCGCAACAGGAGAAGCCACCACAATGAGAAGCCCGCACACTGCAATGAAGAGTAGCCCCCCTCGCCGCAACTAGAGAAAGCCCGCACGCAGCAATGATGACCCAACCCAGCCAAAAATTAATTAATTAATTAATTAATTAAATTAAAAAGTTCATGTGCATTAGAATTTCCAGAGGATCTGGTTAAAATGTAGATTCCTGTGCTCCATAGCTGGTACTTCTGCCACTTCTGCCATAGCTGGTACTTCTGCCATTTTATTTTATTTTATTGTTTTTTGTTATTTATTTATTTATCTATCTATCTATCTATCTATTTATTTATTTATTTTTGGCTGTGTTGGGTCTTCATTGCTGCATGTGAGCTTCCTCTAGTTGCTGTGAGCAGGGCCTACTCTTCCTTGTGGTGCGCGGGCTTCTCATTGCGGTGGCTTCTCTTGTTGCGGGGCACAGGATCTAAGCACACAGCCTTCAGTAGTTGTGGCTCACGGGCTTAGTTGCTCCGCAGCATGTGGGATCTTCCCGGACCAGGGCTTGAACCTGTGTCCCCTGCATTGGCAGGTGGATTCTTAACCACTGGGTCACCAGGGAAGTCCCACTTCTGCCATTTTAAACAGAGCCCCAGGTGATTCTACTACAGATGAGTGAGGATTACATTTTGAGGAATATCTGACTGGTTACATCAGGAAAAACTTGGTCCTTCAAAGTGAGTTCTGCTGCCTCCTTCCTTGGCATGACTGCAAGGGCATTGGCAGCATTTACAGATGATTTGGTGGTGTTTATGACTGTGCAAGGTTCTTAAGCAACAGGGAAAAAGGAAAGGTATTCCTGATAGCCAACGGACAACTGCTCCCACTACAAAAACACGTGCACAGAGAGAGAGAGAGAGACGGAGACAGAGACAGAGACAGACAGAGACAGAGAAAGAAAGAGAGAATGATGCACCAGAATTTGACTGGGGTTGGGGGAGAGTTGGTAGGCAGCTCTGGGAGAGCCAGGAGATGGGCGCAGCCTAACACAGCACTGTTACTGAGTGAATAAGCATAACGACTTAAAATCTTTTTAAATTACTACTTTTGGAGCAGCTTTAAGTTCACAGCAAAAGTTAAGTGAAGGTACCGAGATTTCCCATATACCCTCTGCCCCCTCCACACATGAATAGCCTCCCCCATTATTAACATCCCCCACCAGAGTGGTACATTTTTTACCACTGATGAACCTACATTGACACATCATAATCACCCAAAGCACACTGTTTTCATTATGGTTCACTCGTGGTGTTATACATTCTATGGGTTTGGAAAAATCTATAATGACATCTATCCATCATTATGGTATCATGCAGCATATTTTCACTGCCCTAGAAATGCTCTGTGCTTCTCCTAATCATTCCTCTCCCACCCCAAAGCCTGGCAACCACTGATCTTCTGTCTCCATAGTTCTGCCATTTCCAGAATGTCATGTAGTTGGAATCATACAGTATGTAACCTTTTCAGATTGGCTTATTTCACTTAGTAACATGCAGTTAAGTTTCCTCCATGTGTTTTAATGGCTTGAAAGCTCATTTCTTTTTAGTGCTGAATAATGTTCCATTGTCTGGATGTATCACAATTTATTTATCCATTCACCTACAAAAGGACATCTTGGTTGCATTGAATCTATACATCAAGTTGGGAAGAACTGACATCTTGACAGCATTGAGTTTTCCTATCCATGAATATTTTCCTCTGAATATCCATGAACTTTCCCTCTGTTACTTAAGTACCTCTATTTATTTAGTTCTTCTTTTTGTTCATCAGAGTTTTGTAGTCTTCCTCATATAGATCCTGTACATATTTTGTTAAATTTATCCCTAAGTATTTCATTTTTGAGTGTGCCAATGTAAATGGTATTGTGTTTTTAATTTCAAATTTCACTTGTTCATTGCTGGCATACAAGAAAGTGACTGGCTTTTGTAGATTAACCTTGTATCCTGCAAGCTGGCTATAATCGCTCATTCCAAAAGTGTTTTTATTGATTCTTTAGGATTTTCTACTTTTAGATAATCATGTCATTAGTGAACAAAGACAGTTTTATTTTTCCTTCCCAATCTGTATACCTTTCATTTCCCTTTCTCGTCTTATTGCATTAAGTAGAACTTCCAATATGATGTTGAAAAGGAGTGGTAAGGGGGGACATCCTTGCCTTGTACCTGATCTTAGTGGGAAAGCTTCTAGTTTCTCACCATTAAGTAGGATGTTAGCTCTATTCTTTATTAGTTTGAGGAACTTACCTTCTATTCATAGTTTACTGAGAATTTTTATCATGAATGTATGTTGGACTTTGTCAAATGCTTTTCCTACATCTATTCATATGATCATTTGATTTTTCTTTTTTAATCTGTTGATGTGATAGATTACATTAACTGATTTTTGAATGTTGAACCAGTCTTGCATACTTGGCATAAATCCCACCTTGTCATGGGGAATAATTCTTTTTATACATGGTTGGATTTGATTTGCTAATATTTATTGAGGATTTTTGCATCTATGTTCATAAGAGATATTGGTCTATAGTTTTCTTTTCTTGTAATTTTTTCTGGTTTTGGTATTAGGGCAATGGTAGCCTCATAGAATGAGTTAGGAAGTAACCTTTTGCTTCTATTTTCTGAAAGAGATTGTAGAGGATTGGCATAATTTCTTCCTTAAATGTTTGGTAAAATTCACCAATGAATCCATCTAGGCCTGGTACTTTCTGATTTGGAAGATTATTAATTATTGATTAAATTTCTTCAATAGGCCTATCAAGATTATTTATTTCTTCTTGAGTGAGTTTTGGTAAATTGTGTCTTTCAGGGACTTGGTCCATTTCATCCAGGTTATCAAATTTGTGGGCATAGACTCGTTCATACTATTCTTTTATCAAGCTTTCAATGACCATAGGATCTGGAATAATGTCCCATCTTTCATTTCTGATATTAGTAATTTGTGTCTTCTTTTTTTTCTTAGCCTGGCTAGAGGCTTATCAATTTTATTTATCTTTTCAAAGAACCAACTTTTCATTTCCTTGATTTTTTAATTGATTTCTTCTTTTCATTTTCATTGATTTGTGTGCTAATTCTTATTATTTCCTTTCTTCTGCTTACTTTGAAATTAATTTGCTGTTTTTTCTATTTTCCTAAGATAGAAACTTAGATTATTGATTTTAGACTTTTGTTCTTTTCTAATAAATACATTCAATGCTTTTATAAGAAAAATGCACTGCTTTTGCCACACCCCACAAATTTTGAAAAGTTGTGTTTTCATTTTCTTTTAGTTCAAAATGTTTTTTGATTTCTCTTGAGACTTCTTTGAGCCATGTGTGATTTAGAAGTATGTTTTTAATCTCCACATATTTGGGGATAATAGCTTTTTAAAAAATAAATAAATGAGGGAAGACAGTTAAATAAAGACGTTTTTGGAATCTGGTGTAGCCCAGCCCAGCACATTCGAGGCTCTCAAAATAAATAGGAGCATAGGAATATTATTTTTATCTCTCTGCTGGACTTCTATGTCTAATAGGACTCACTTCTTTCCATACCAAAGAGCATTAATGGAATGCATGACAAGATTAGCTAACATGAATTAAATGGAATTTAATTATCATAAATTTAAAAGAACCACCACAGCTGCTATGAGCAATGTGGAAAACTGGAAAAAGTGAAATCCAGTTTGGCTTCCATTATGATTAACATTATAGAAAAGATTTCATTTCCTATTATTATTATCACTCAAGTGTTGCTACACATATTTTTAAATCCACTCTAATCTGGTAACAGAACTGACCATGGAAAGTTATATTACTTATTTTCTTGCTTTATCAATTTATGGACTGAAAAGTTACATTCATTTAATTAGGGGTTAATATAGTGATGAAATAGCATGAATCATTATAAAAATGGAAGAGAAAGATTAAAAAATTAAACCAACCACTTTGTATTGATCATCTAACTATTACTAATCTCATTATTTTTCTGATTTGTACATTTTATTAGAAGTGATATTAAATATATTAATGAAACATTCTTCTCTGACAAGGAACATATTGCAAAGTTCTCTTTCTCAAATCATTTTAATTATCAAGAACATTAATATGAATTTAAAAATCTAGAATTATATTGATATATAAAACCAAACTCAAACATCAAAACCACCCTTACTCTTAGCAAAAAAAATTAGGTGATATTGACATTAACCTACAAATATTCTTTTTTTTTAACATATTTATTGGAATATAATTGGTTTACAATGGTGTGTTAGTTTCTGCTTTATAACAAAGTGAATCAGTTATACATATACATGTATCCCCATATCTCTTCCCTCTTGCATCTCCCTCCCTCCACCCTCCCTATCCCATCCCACTAGGTGGTCACAAAGCACCGAGCTGATCTCCCTGTGCCATGCGACTGCTTCCCACTAGCTATCTATTTTAAATTTGGGAGTGTATATATGTCCATGTCACTCTCTCACTTTGTCCCAGCTTACCCTTTCCCCTCCCCGTATCCTCAAGTCCATTCTCTAATAGGTCTGAATCTTTATTCCGATCTCGCCCCTAGGTTCTTCATGACAATTTTTTTTTTTTTAGATTCCATATATATGTGTTAGCATACGGTACTTGTTTTTCTCTTTCTGACTTACTTCATTCTGTATAACAGTCTCTAGGTCCATCCACCTCACTACAAATAACTCAGTTTCCTTCCTTTTTATGGCTGAGTAATATTCCATTGTATATATGTGCCACATCTTCTTTATCCATTCATCCGATGATGGACACTTAGGTTGCGTCCATATCCTGGCTATTGTAAATAGAGCTGCAATGAACATTTTGGTACATGACTCTTTTTGAATTATAGTTTTCTCAGGGTATATGCCCAGTAGTGGGATTGCCAGGTCGTATGGTAGTTCTATTTTTAGTTTTTTAAGGAACCTCCATACTGTTCTCCATAGTGGCTGTATCCATTTACATTCCCACCAACAGTGCAAGAGGGTTCCCTTTTCTCCACACCCTCTCCAGCATTTATTGTTTGTAGATTTTTTGATGATGGCCATTCTGACTGGTGTGAGATGATATTGTACTGTAGTTTTTTTTTTTTTTAAACATCTGTATTGAAGTATAATTGCTTTACAATGGTGTGTTAGTTTCTGCTTTATAACAAAGTGAATCAGTTATACATATACATATGTTCCCATATCTCTTCCCTCTTGCATCTCCCTCCCTCCCACCCTCCCTATCCCACCCCTCTAGGTGGTCACAAAGCACTGAGCTGAGCTCCCTGTGCTATGTGTCTGCTTCCCACTAGCTATCTATTTTACATTTGGTAGTGTATATATGTCCATGACACTCTCTCACCCTGTCACATCTCACCCCTCCCCCTCCCCATATCCTCAAGTCCATTCTCTAGTAGGTCTGTGTCTTTATTCCCATCTTGCCACTAGGTTCTTCATGACCATTTTTTTCCCCTTAGATTCCATATATATGTGTTAGCATACTGTATTTGTTTTTCTCTTTCTGACTTACTTCACTGTATGACAGGCTCTAACTCCATCCACCTCATTACAAATACCTCCATTTCATTTCTTTTTATGGCTGAGTAATATTCCATTGTATATATGTGCCACATCTTCTTTATCCATTCATCCGATGATGGACACTTAGGTTGCTTCCATGTCCTGGCTATTGTAAATAGAGCTGCAATGAACATTTTGGTACATGACTCTTTTTGAATTATGGTTTTCTCAGGGTATATGCCCAGTAGTGGGATTGCTGGGTCGTATGGTAGTTCTATTTGTAGTTTTTTAAGGAACCTCCATACTGTTCTCCATACTGGCTGTATCAATTTACATTCCCATCAACAGTGCAAGAGGGTTCCCTTTTCTCCACACCCTCTCCAGCGTTTATTGTTTCTAGATTTTTTGATGATGGCCATTTGACCAGTGTGAGATGATACCTCATTGTAGTTTTGATTTGCATTTCTCTAATGATTAATGATGTTGAGCATTCCTTCATGTGTTTGTTGGCAATCTGTATATCTTCTTTGGAGAAATGTCTATTTAGGTCTTCTGCCCATTTTTGGATTGGGTTGTTTGTTTTTTTGATATTGAGCTGCATGAGCTGCTTGTATATTTTGGAGATTAATCCTTTGTCAGTTGCTTCATCTGCAAATATTTTCCCCCATTCTGAGGGTTGTCTTTTCGTCTTGTTTATGGTTTCCTTTGCTGTGCAAAAGCTTTTAAGTTTCATTAGGTCCCATTTGTTTATTTTTGTTTTTATTTCCATTTCTCTAGGAGGTGGGTCAAAAAGGTTCTTGCTGTGATTTATGTCATAGGGTGTTCTGCCAATGTTTTCTTCTCAGAATTTTATAGTGTCTGGCCTTATATTTAGGTCTTTAATCCATTTTGAGTGTATTTTTGTGTATGGTGTCAGGGAGTGTTCTAATTTCATTCTTTTACATGTAGCTCTCCAGTTTCCCCAGCACCACTTATTGAAGAGGCGGTCTTTTCTCCACAGTATATTCTTGCCTCCTTTATCAAAAATAAGGTGACCATATGTGCATGGGTTTACCTCTGGGCTTTCTATCCTGTTCCATTGATCTATATTTCTGTTTTTGTGCCAGTACCATACTCTCTTTATTACTGTAGATTTGTAGTATAGTCTGAAGTTGGGGAGCCTGATCCCTCCAGCTCCATTTTTCTTTCTCAAGATTGCTTTTGCGATTTGGGGTCTTTTGTGTTTCCATACAAATTTTGACATTTTTTGTTCTAGTTCTGTGAAAAATGCCATTGGTAGTTTGATAGGGATTGCATTGAATCTGTAGATTGCTTTGGGTAGTATAGTCATTTTCACAATGTTGATTCTTCCAATCCAAGAACATGGTATATCTCTTCATCTGTTTGTATCATCCTTAATTTCTTTCATCAGTGCCATAATTTTCTGCATACAGGTCTTTTGTTTCCTTAGGTAAGTTTATTCCTAGGTATTTATTCTCTTTGTTTCAATGGTTAATGGGAGTGTTTCCTTTGTTCTCTTTCATATTTTTCATCATTAGTGTATAGGAATGCATGTGCATTGATTTTGTATCCGGCTACTTTACCAAATTCATTGACTAGCTCTACTAGTTTTCTGCTGGAGATTTTAGGAATCTCTATGTATAGTATCGTTTCATCTGCAAACAGTGACAGCTTTACTTCTTCTTTTCTGATTTGGATTCCTTTTATTTCTTTTTCTTCTCTGATTGCTGTGGCTAAAACTTCCAAAACTATTCTGAATAATAGTGGTGAGAGTGCACAACCTTCTTTTTCTCCTGATCTTAGTGGAGACTTTTTCAGTTTTTCACCACTGAGGATGATGTTGGCTGTGGGTTTGTCATATATGGTCTTTATTATGTTGAGGTAAGTTCCCTCTATGCCTAGTTTCTGTATGGTTTTTATCATAAATGGGTGTTGAATTTTGTTGAAAGCTTTTTCTGCATCTATTGAGAGGATCATATGGTTTTTCTCCTTCAGTTTTTTAATATGGTTTATCACATTGATTGATTTGTGTATATTGAAGAATCCTTGCATTCCTGGGATGAACCCCACTTGACCACGGTGTATGATGATTTTAATGTTCTGTTGGATTCGGTTTGCTAGTATTCTGTTGAGGATTTTTGCATCTATGTTCATGAATGCTATTGGCCTGTAGTTTTCTTTTTTTGTGACATCTTTGTCTGGTTCTGGTATCAGGGTGATGGTGGCCTCGTAGAATGAATTTGGGAGTGTTCCTCAGCCTACTGTATTTTGGAAGAATTTGAGAAGGGTAGGTGATAGCTCTTCTCTAAATATTTGATAGAATTCACCTGTGAAGCCATCTGGTCTTGTGCTTTTGTTTGTTGGAAGATTTTTAATCACAGTCTCAATTTCAGTGCTTGTGATTGGGTTGTTTATATTTTCTATTTCTTCCTGCTTCAGTCTCAGAAGGTTGCACTTTTCTAAGAATGTGTCTATTTCTTCCAGGTTGTCCATTTTATTGGCATTGAGTTGCTTGTAGTAATCTCTCATGATCCTTCGTATTTCTGCAGTGTCTGTTGTCACTTCTCCTTTTTCATTTCTAATTCTATTGATTTGAGTCTTCTCCCTTTTTCTCTTGATGTGTCTGGTTAATGGTTTATCAATTTTGTTTATCTTCTCAAAGAACCAGCTTTTAGTTTTAATGATCTTTGCTATTGTTTCTTTCATTTCTTTTTCATTTATTTCTGATCTGATCTTTATGATTTCTTTCCTTCTGCTAACTTTGGGGCTTTTTTGTTCTTATTTCTCTAATTGCCTTAGGTGTAAGCTTAGGTTGTTTATTTGAGATGTTTCTTGTTTCTTGAGGGAGGATTGTATTGCTATAAACTTCCCTCTTAGAACTGCTTTTGCTGCATCCCATAGGTTTTGGGTGGCTGTGTTTTCATTGTCATTTGATTCTAGGTATTTTTTGATTTCCCCTTTGATTTCTTCAGTGATCTCTTGGTTATTAAGTAGTGTATTGTTTAGCCTCCATGTGTTTGTGTTTTTAACAGATTTTTTCCTGTAATTGATATCTAGTCTCATAGCGTTGTGGTCAGAAAAGATACTTGATATGATTTCAATTTTCTTAAATTTACCAAGGGTTGATTTGTGACCCAAGATATGATCTATCCTGGAGAGTGTTCCATGAGCACTTGAGAAGAAAGTGTATTCCTTTGTTTTTGGATGGAATGTCCTATAAATATCAGTTAAGTCCATCTTGTTTATTGTATCATTTAAAGCTTGTATTTCCTTATTTATTTTCATTTTGGATGATCTGTCCATTGGTGAAAGTGGGGTGTTAAAGTCCCCTACTATGATTGTGTTACTGTCGATTTCCCCTTTTATGGCTGTTAGTATTTGCTTAATGTATTGAGGCGCTTGTATGTTGGGTGCATAAATATTTACAATTGTTATATCTTCTTGGATTGATCCCTTGATCGTTACATAGTGTCCTTCTTTGTCTCTTGTAATAGTGTTTATTTTAAAGTCTATTTTGTCTGATATGAGAATCGCTACTCCAGCTTTTTTTTGATTTCCATTTGCATGGAATATCTTTTTCCATCCCTTCACTTTCAGTCTGTCTGTGTCCCTAGGTCTGAAGTGGGTCTCTTGTAGACAGCATATATACGGGTCTTGTTTTTGGATCCATTCAGGCAGTCTATGTCTTTTGGTTGGAGCATTTAATCCATTTACATTTAAGGTAATTATTGATATGTATTTTCTTATTACCAATTTCTTGTTTTGGGTTTGTGTGTTTCCTGCTTAGAGAATTCCTTTACGATTTGTTGTAAAGCCAGTTTGGTGGTGCTGAATTCTCTTAGCTTTTGCTTGTCTGTAAAGATTTTAATTTCTCCATCGAATCTGAATGAGACCCTTGCTGGGTAGAGTAATCTTGGTTGTAGGTTTTTCCCTTTCATCACTTTAAATATGTCTTGCCACTCCCTTCTGACTTGCAGAGTTTTTGCTGAAAGATCAGCTGTTAACCTTATGGGGATTCCCTTTTATGTTATTTGTTGTTTTTCCTTTGCTGCTTATAATATTCTTTCTTTGTATTTAATTTTTGATAGTTTGATTAATATGTGTCTTGGCGTGTTTCTCCTTGGATTTATCCTGTATGGACTCTCTGCGTTTCCTGGACTTGATCGACTATTTCCTTTCCCATATTAGGGAAGTTTTCAACTATAACCTCTTCAAATATTTTCTCAGTCCCTTTCTTTTTCTCTTCTTCTTCTGGGACCCCTATAATTTGAATGTTGGTGCGTTTAATGTTGTCCTAGAGGTCTCTGAGACTTTCCTCAATTCTTTTTTGTTTATTCTGCTGTGCAGTAGTTATTTCCGCTATTTTATCTTCCAGGTCACGTATCCATTCTTCTGCCTCAGTTATTCTGCTATCGATTCCATCTAGAGAAGTTTTAATTTCATTTATTATGTTTTTCATCATTGTTTGTTTGTTCTTTAGTTCTTCTAGGTCCTTGTTAAAGTTTCTTGTATATTCTCCATTGTATTTCCAAGATTTTGGATCATCTTTACTATCATTACTCAATTCTTTTTCAGATAGACTGACTATTTCCTCTTCATTTTTTTGGTCTCGTGGGTTTTTAGCTTGCTCCTTCATCTGCTGTGTGTTTCTCTGCCTTCTCATTTTGCTTAACTTATTGTATTTGGGGTCTCCTTTTCACAGGTTGCAGGTTCGTAGTTCCCGTTGTTTTTGGTGTCTGCCCCCAGTGGCTAAGGTTGGTTCAGTGGGCTGTGTAGGCTTCCTGGTGGAGGGGACTAGTGCTGTGTTCTGGTGGATGAGGCTTTCTGGTGGGCAGTTCCACGTCTGGTGGTGTGTTTTGGGGTGTCTGTGACCTTATTATGATTTTAGGTAGCCTCTCTGCTAATGGGTGGGGTTGTGTTCCTGTCTTGCTAGTTGTTTGGCATAGGGTGTCCAGCACTGTAGCTTGCTGGTCGTTGAGTGGAGCTGGGTCTTAGCGTTGAGGTGGAGATCTCTGGGAGATCTTCGCTGTTTGATATTACGTGGAGCTGGGAGGTCTCTGGTGGACCAATGTCCTGAACTTGGCTCTCCTACCTCAGAACACAGACCTGACACCTGGTCAGAACACCAAGAACCTGTCAGCCACACCACTCAGAAGAAAAGGGAGAAAGAAAGAAAGAAGGAAAGAAAGAAAGAAAGAAAGAAAGAAAGAAAGAAAGAAAGAAAGAGAAAATTATTAAAATAAAAAATAATTACTGAAAATTAAAAAAGAAAATTAAAGTAATTTAAAAAAGAAAAACAATAAAAAAGAAAGAAAGAAAGAAGAGAGCAACCAAACCAAAAAACAAATCCACCAATGATCGCAAGTGCTGAAAACTATACTAAAAAAAAAAAACAACCAAAAAACAGACAGAACCCGCTTGCTGGTCGTTGAGTGGAGCTGGGTCTTAGCGTTGAGGTGGAGATCTCTGGGAGATCTTCGCTGTTTGATATTACGTGGAGCTGGGAGGTCTCTGGTGGACCAATGTCCTGAACTTGGCTCTCCTACCTCAGAACACAGACCTGACACCTGGTCAGAACACCAAGAACCTGTCAGCCACACCACTCAGAAGAAAAGGGAGAAAGAAGGAAAGAAAGAAAGAAAGAAAGAAAGAAAGAAAGAAAGAAAGAAAGAGAAAATTATTAAAATAAAAAATAATTACTGAAAATTAAAAAAGAAAATTAAAGTAATTTAAAAAAGAAAAACAATAAAAAAGAAAGAAAGAAAGAAGAGAGCAACCAAACCAAAAAACAAATCCACCAATGATCGCAAGTGCTGAAAACTATACTAAAAAAAAAAAAACAACCAAAAAACAGACAGAACCCTAGGATAAATGGCAAAAGTGAAGCTACACAGACAAAATCACACAAGGAAGCATACACATACACATTCAGAAAAAGAGAAAAAGGAAAAAAATATGTATGTCATTGCTCCTAAAGTCCACTGCCTCAATTTGGGATGATTCATTGTCTATTCAGATATTCCATAGATGCAGGGTACATCAAGTTGACTGTGGAGATTTAATCTGCTGCTCCTAAGGCTGCTGGGAGAAATTTCCCTTTCTCTTCTTTGTTTGCACAGCTCCTGGAGTTCAGCTTTTGATTTGGCCCTGCCTCTGCATGTAGGTCGCCTGAGGGCGTCTGTTCCTGCCCAGACAGGACAGGGTTAAAGGAGCAGCTGATTCAGGGGCTCTGGCTTACTCAGGCCGGGGGAGGGAGGGGTACAGAATGGGGGGTGAGCCTGCAGTGGTAGAGGCCAGCGTGACATTGCACCAGCCTGAGGTGCGCCATGCATTCTCCCGGGGAAGTTGTCCCTGGATCACGGGACCCTGGCAGTGGTGGGCTGCCCAGGCTCCCTGGAGGGGAGGTGTGGATAGTGACCTGTGCTTGCACACGGGCTTCTTGGTGGCTGCAGCAGCAGCCTTACCATCTCATGCCCATCTCTGTGGTCCATGCTGATAGCTGTGGCTCGCGCCCGTCTCTGGAGCTCGTTTAGGCGGTGCTCTGAATCCCCTCTCCTCACGCACCCGGAGACAATGGTCTCCTCAGGACTCCCTCCCGGCTGGCTGTGGTGCACTAGCCCCCTTCAGGCTGTGTTCACGCAGCCAACCCCAGTCCTCTCCCTGGGATCTGACCTCTAAAGCCCGAGTCTCAGCTCCCAGCCCCACCTGCCCCGGCGAGTGAGCAGACAAGCCTCTCAGGCTGGTGAGTGCTGGTCGGCACCAATCCTCTTTGTGGGAATCTCTCCGCTTTGCCCTCTGCACCCGTGTTGCTGTGCTCTCCTCTGTGGCTCCGAAGCTTCCCCCCTGCCCACCCCCCATCTCCACGAGAAAAGGGCTTCCTAGTGTGTGGAAACTTTTCCTCCTTCACAGCTCCCTCCCAGAGGTGCAGGTCCTGTCCCTATTCTTTTGTCTCTGTTTTTTCTTTTTTCTTTTGCCCTACCCAGGTACTTGGGGAGTTTCTTGCCTTTTGGGAAGTCTGAGGTCTTCTGCCAGCGTTCAGTAGGTGTTCTGTAGGAGTTGTTCCACATGTAGATTATTTCTGATGTATTTGTGGGGAGGAAGGTGATCTCCATGTCTTACTCTTCCGCCATCTTGAAGGTCTCTGCCTTACCCGCTAGTGTTGGAGGGTCTCCTGCAGAGGCAGCGGGGCAGCTGTCTAATCTCATTTTAATGGAAGGGAAAGTTAGCCTCCCATCCCCTGCCCCCCAGCTATGATTTCATTGTAGGTTGAAAGCTAATAAATAAGTGGTTTCTGGGTTTTCTTTTGTGATGAGAGTACATTAAAAAAAAAACTATTGCTTAAAACATCTTTCTCTTGTGTGAGAAACAAATAAAATAGAATCCAATGATTTGACTATGTTTGCAACGATTGTTTGTTAAGCCTGGGACTTTTTAGAAACAAGTATACAATTATTCATCTAATCTAAACTTTACATTTTTCTGTTTTCAGGTCAAACTCCCAAGAGTTTGAGGTCAGATTTTGATGGAACACCCAGATGTCCTCAGCTGTCATGGAGAATACTTACCATATTTGCTTGCATATTTTCCCCATTATATTGGCAGATATTAGTTATTAACAAGGAAGAAAGAGGTGGATTAAGGAGTTAACCTAACAATCACTGTAGCCTGGGGCCAAAACCACCCTTGCCATGATCCAAAGTTTTCAGCTTTATTGTATTCTTTCAGAAATAAGCCATTGTTTCACATGTGACTAGTAAAATAATAAAAATAACAATAATAAGAAGAAAAAGAACTAACGCCTATTTAGCACCTGATACCCAACTACACAAACGTGTGCGTGCACACACGTGAGCACGCAGCGCGCTCACACACACCATTCTGCCTCTTCTCTCTACCGTAGTTGTCATTACCTCCTCACATACCCATCCTCCTCCCTCCTGGTGAAAAACTATCAAAGGGGCTTACTGAATCCTGCAGCAGTCTTTGAGATGAATTGGTTTGGTGTGAAATGAATTCACCGGTATGGAAATGTGGCTTTAACAAAGGGTTCTTCAGATTGGACCAAATGTTTGCAGCATTATGTAGAGCATTGTTTGTACTTCAGAAAGAAGGAGCAGCAAGGGAAGGAATGGGGCAAAATGATTTTCTTGGAGTTGTGGGGAAATTTTTCTTTGTTCATAATAGCCCTATGAATGGAAGAAATGTGGAAATACTGCCAGAACTGAAAAATCCCAGCCTATAGTAACTGCCACTATTAGGGAACTTCCAGAGGACTGGGAAGTACTGCTGTTTGCCCCCAGCAAAAATTAGGAGAAAAAACGTTCCCTTACCTGTTGTTAATTGCCAAAACACATGTGTCAAGCCTTCTTTGAGCAAGAGCTGTGTGGGAAGTTTACACACAAGTGGAGAGAAAAAGGAGGCAATGACAGAGTTTTGCTTTCTATTGTCTTTTGAATTTTCTCAAGTATAGCAAATGTTGAACATCCCAGAGGAATAAACTCTTAAGGCTTGGGAAAGATGGATACTAACAAGACATACCTTTTTCATCTTTGCCAGGTTAAGGCGATCCAAATAGTTCCTTCTGTTTCAAATGACCATGGTTGCCCGGAGTAGACAGACTCACAGGCAATGTGTAACTAGACCTGATTGTGTCACCGTGTCTGGGTAAAGCATTTCCGTCAAGCCCTTAGCTGTGTTCCACCGCGCTATTGAATTAAGGTGCTACTTTCGGCAATCAATTTAATGATCAGTGCAGCCAAACAGTGGTTTTGTATTTTTAAGCTGAATTGGTTGATTATGTTACTGAATTGATTAAATTAACTGGCCACTTTAAGGCCAGAGTGAAAATGCTGCATACTCACCTAGAAGAAAATGTGGGGAAAAAATGATCATTTCCCCACAGTTGAGGAAAATCATCACTTTTTTATAATGAGAAATCTATACTGTTTGTGCTTCTTCAAAATGATTACTGAACTTTTTTTAACTACCCACTTTTATGCTCAGCACCAGGCAAAGTATAGGTAGTATACAAAACTGGACAAACCATTGTAGTTTCTGCCCTCCTGGAGCTTATAGCTTAGATGACATGAGAGAGATTTGAATAAATAATTAGACAAATAAATAAATACGTACAAATGACATGTGTGCTTTATACTTTAAAAAATGAAAAAAGCTATGCAAAGTAGCTTTGATTTTTCCTTTCTTTTTTCCTTCCTCCTTTCCTTTCTTCTTTTCCTCATTCTTTCCTACTTTCTCCCTCCCTCTTTTTCTTTTTTCTTTTTGCATGATTGGAGAATGTGTAGGTTGAAGGAGGCTGGAATATGTAAATATGAGGTAAACCTAAGAGACAACATGAAAAGTTTCCTCAAGTTAAAAAAAAAAAATCATGGGAAGAAGAAACAATAGCAGGGTATAAGAAAGGGAGTGGAGTAGGGAAGGAAAAACACCAAAGACCTTATGAATTCCACTTAAAATATACAATAATGGCAATTAATGGCTTAGGTTGGTAAGCTTAGGGAAATAAAACCAGAGGAAGGAAATCATCTAAGAAAGAAGTTTCTTCACTTTTCTATAAGTGAAAAGTTTTGTTTTATCTTGTTTCTAAGATGTTCTCATGAAGTTTTTTTATTGGTAGAATTTTGGACGGAGTAATTAATTACTGGCTCAGAGGTATGAAATGTAATGCCCATGGTCATACATTGGGATAGAACTGGGTTGGGCCTCCAGGCCTCCTAATGACTAAATTGGGGTTCTTTTCACTGTATCACACCAATTCTAAGTAAAGAAAGCTTTCCAGTGCAATGCCTCATTATTTTTAATGGACAACTTTGTTTACATATAATCAAATTGTCTATAGTTTGCCTGGAGGTGGGAAACATTTCCCACCTCTCCTGGTTGCTTGTGATCACACTTCTGGCCTCTGTCCAGCCCTTACTCAGATTTACCTTGTGGATGAGATTGGGAGAATTAACTGGGCAAGTGCAACTCTGTTCCTTTCTCCTTCTGGTATCTGCCTGCAGACAGCTGTGAGTTTCCATGGGAGAGACCTGTGACAGGCAGGTAATTCTCCTAAATGCCTTGATGCAGTATCAGGAAGCCTAGTCAGCCACCCGCCTAAGCTTCATTCTCCAAACAACTTTATCAATAACAAAGCTGATTTATCTCATCTTTTGAGTCCTACAAGCTCAAATACTAGTAGAAGTCATCAGTAAATCTATCTGTGAATGGGCTTTTCTTTGTGAGAAGTTTTAAAATTACTAATTCAATCTCTTTATTTGTTTACCTCCATTCAAATTTTCTATTTCTTCTTGAATCAATGTTGGTAGTTTGCATCTTTATAGGAACTTTTCCATTTCATCTATGCTATCTAATTTGTTGGCATACAGTTGTTCATAGTATTTCCTTAAAATTCTTTTTGATTTCTGTAAGGTTGGTAGTAACATTCCCTCTTTCATACCACCTTTAGTAATTTGAATCTTCTATCTTTTTATCTTCATCAGTCTACTTAAAGCCTTGTCCATTTTGTTGATCTTTTTAAAGAGCCAATGTTTAGTCTCGTTGATTTTCTCTATTGGTTTTTTATTCTCTATTTCATGAAAGTCTGCTCTGATCTTTATTATTTCCTTCCTTCTGCTTTCTTTGGGTTTAGTTTCCTCTTCTTTTTCCAGTTCCTTAAGGTGAAAGGTTAGGTTATTTATCTTTCTTTTTTAAAATATAGATGTTTGGAGCTATACATTTCTCTCTAATCACTGCTTTAGCAGCACCCCATAAGTTTTGGTATATTGTATCTTTACTTTCAGTCATCTCAAAGTATTTTCTAATTTCCTTTGTGATTTATTCTTTGATCCATTAGTTATTTAGAAGTGTGTTATTTGATTTCCACATATTTGTGAGTTTCACAAATTTTTCCTGTTGTTGATTTCTAATTTCATTTCATTGTGATCAGAGAACATAAATTGTATGATTTCAATCCTTTAAAATTTATTGAGGCTTGTTATATGGCCCCACATATGGTCTATCCTGGAGAGTGTCCCCTGTGTACTTAAAAAGAATGTGTATTCACAATGTTCATTGCAGCACTATTTACAATAGCCAGGACATGGAAGCAACCTAAATGTCCATTGAAAGATGAATGGATAAAGAAGATGTGGCATATACATATACAATGGAATATTACTCAGCCAGAAAAAGGAATGAAATTGGGTTATTTGTAGTGCGTTGGATGGACCTAGAGTCTGTCATACAGAGTGAAGTAAGTCAGAAAGAGAAAAACAAATACCATATGCTAACTCATATATATGGAATCTAGAAACATAGTGGCAGGGCAGGAATAAAGATGCAGACATAGAGAACAGACTTGAGGACACGGGGGGAAGGAGAAGCTGGGACGAAGTGAGAGAGTAGCATTGACGTATATACACTACCAAATGTAAACTAGATAGCTAGTGGGAAGCTGCTGCATAGCACAGGGAGATCAGCTTGGTGCTTTGTGACCACCTAGAGGAGTGGGATAGGGAGGGTGGGAGGGAGGCTCAAGAGGGAGGGGAAATGAGGATATATGTATACATATAGCTGATTCATTTTGTTGTACAGCAGAAACTAACACAACATTGTAAAGCAATTATACTCCAATAAAGATGTAAAAAACAATGTGTATTCTTCTATTGTTGCATGGAGTGATCTAAAAAAATGTCTGCTAGTTCTAGTTGGTGTTGTTCAAATCTTCCATTTCCTTGTAGGTCTTCTATTTTTTCTAGCCATTATTGAACATGGGTTATTGAAGTCTCCAACTATTACCATTGATGGCTCATATATTTCTACTTTAACTCTGAATATTTCCTTCCTAGCCCTCTATCCATCTGCTATACTTGAAAACTATATTTAAACCTTAACACTCCACCACAGTTCATCCACCTCTGCTCCTTTTGTCCAAACACACACCAGAGGAAGGTACAAAAATTTGGAGATGGATAGTAGTAAACATGGAGGGGTCCCTGAGCTTGGGGTTATAAAGGATCAGCATAGTACACTACTGGCAGACTTAAAACATCAGTTCCAGTTAAATATGACTAAAGTCTAAATTCAGTTAAACTAGGAAACTTCAAGGCTCAGCGCTCTAAGTTGTATAGTAGAAATCACAGATGAGTATGATTTCATAGTCAATTGATTTTTGACAAGTGTGCCAAGACAACTTAATGAGGTAAAGAATAGTCTTTTCAACAAATGGAGCTCAGACAACTAGACATCCACATGTAAAAACAATTGAAATTAAATCTCTTCTTGACCTCATATGCAAAAATTAATTCAAAAAGGATCATAGTAAATGTAAGAGATAAAAATATAAAACTCTCAGAAGAAACCAAAGGAGTAAATCCTCATGACCTTGGGTTAGACAACATCTTCTTAGATATCACACCAAAAGCATAAGCAATGAAAGAAAAAATACATTAATTGGAATTCAAAAAAAAATTAAATTTCTGTGTTTCAACAGACACTATTAAGTGAGAAGACAACTCACATAAAGGGAGAAAATACTTGTAAATGATATATCTGATAGGGACTTGTAAATAAAGAACACTTGCAACTCAACAATAAAAAGACAATTAAATGAATTAAAACATGGGCAAAGAATATGAATAGGCATTTCTCCAAAGAAGATACTTGTAAATATTTATGTACCCAACATAGGAACACCTAAATATATAAAGCAAATATTAAAAGGAAAAAAGGAAATTGACAGTGACAATAATAATAGACAATAATAATAGGGGACTTTATTACTCCACTTACAGCAATGGATAGATCATATAGACAGAAAATCATTAAGGAAACATGGGCCTTAAATGACACATTAGATCAGATAGACTTATAAAGATGTATACAGAACCTTCCATCCCAAAACAGCAGAATACACATTTTTTATCAAGGGCACATGGCACACTCTCCATGATAGACCACGTTATACCACAAAACAACTCAATAAATTTAAGAAGATTGAAATCATATCAAGTACCTTTTCTGACCATGACAGTATGAAACTAGAAATCAACTACAAGAAGAAAACTGGAAAAAACACAAGTACATGGAGACTAAACAACATACTACTTAACAATCAATAGGCCAAAAATAAATCAAAGGGGAAATTAAAAAATACCTTGAGACAAATGAAATTGGAAATGCAACATTCCAGAATCTATGGAATGCAGCAGATGCAGCAAAAACAGTTCTAAGAGGAAAGTATAGAGCAATACAGGCCTACCTCAAGAAACAAGAAAAATCTCAAATAAAAAATCTAAGTTTAGACCTAAAAGAACTAGAAAAAGAAGAATGAACAAAGCCAAAATTAGTAAAAGGAAGGAAATAATAAAGGTCAGAGGGGAAATAAATGAAATAGAGACTAAAAAAATTGAAAAGATCGATGAAATTGAGAGCTGGTTCTTTGAAAAGATAAACAAAATTGACAAAAGTTTAGTCAGACCTATCAGAAAAAAAGAGGAAGAACTCAAATAAATAAAATCAGAAATGAAAGAGAAGTTACAACTGATACCACAGAAATACAAAGGATCATAAAAAACTACTAAAAACAATTATAAGCCAAAAAATTGGAAAACCTAGAAGAAATGGATAAATTCCTAGAAATATACAATCCTTCAAGACTGAATCAAGAAGAAGTAGATTATCTGAATAGACCAATAACTGGTAATGAAATTGAATCAGTAATCAAAAAACTCCCAACAAACAAAAGTCCAGGGCCAGGCAGCTTCACAGATGAATTTTACCAAACACTTCCTAAAGAACAATTAGTACCTATCCTTCTCAAATTACTCCAAAAAACTGAAGAGGAAAGAAAGCTTCCAAACTCATTCAAGGAGGCTAGCATTACCCTGTTACCAAAACCAGATGAAGACTCTACGAAAAAGGAAAATTACAGGCCAATATCCTTGATGAAATGGGTGCAAAAATCCTCAAAAAAATATTAGCAAACTGAATTCAACATTATATGAAAAGGATCACGTACCATGATCAAGTGGGATTTATCCCGGGCATGCAAGGATGGTTCAACATCAGCAAATGAATTAATGCAATACCCCACATTAACAAAATAAAGGATAAAAATCATGATCATCTCAACAGATGCAGAAAAAGCATTTGAAAAAATTCAACACACATTTATGATAAAAACTCTCAACCACCTGGGTATAGAGGGACCATACCTCAACATAATAAAGGCCATATGTGACATCCACAGCTAACATCATACTCAATGGTGAAAAGCTGAAAGCTTTTCCTCTAAGATCAGGAACAAGACAAGGACGCCCACTCTCATCACTCTTATTCAACACAGTATTGGAAGTTCTGACCACAGCAATTAGAAAGGAAAAATAAATAAAAGGCATTCATATTAGAAAGGAAGATGTAAAACTGTCACTATTTGCAGATGACATTATATTATATATAGGAAACCCTAAAGACTCCAAAAAAAACTAATAGAACTAATAAATGAATTTAGTAAAATTGTAGGATACAAAATTAATATACATAAATATCTTGCATTTCTATACACTAATAATGAACTATCAGAAAGAGAAATTAAGAAAACAATTCCATTTGCAATTGCAACAAAGAATAAAATTCCTAGGTATAAATTTAACCAAGGAGGTGAAAGAACAGTACTTAGAAAACTATAAGATGTATATGAAAGAAATTGAAGATGACACAAATAAATGGAAAGATATACTGTGCTCATGGATTGGAAGAATTAATATTGCTAAAATGCCCATACTACCCAAAGCAATATAGAGATTCAAGGCAAACCCTTTCAAATATCAGTGGTATTTTTCACAGAAGTGGAATAAATAATCCTAAAATTTATATGGAACCACAAAAGATCCTGAATAACCAAGGAAACTGTGAGAAAGAAGGACAAGACTGAGGCATCATGCCCCCTAACTTCAAATTATACTACAAAGCTATAGTAATCAAAACAGTATGGGTATTGGCACAAAATATAGACATATAGATCAATGGAACAGAATAGAGAGCCCAGAAATAAACCCTTGTACATATGGTCAATTAATCTACAGCAAAGGTGGCAAGAATATACAATGGGGAAAAAACCATCTCTTCAATAAATGGTGTCGGGAAAATTGGACAGCTACATATAAAATAATATATCCAGACCACTGTCCTACCCCATATACAAAAGTAAATTCAAAATGGATTAAAGACTTGAATGTAAGACCTGAAATCATAAAACTCCTAGAAGAAAGTATAGACAGCTCTGTTTTGCATCTGCCTCCTCATGCAAGGGCAACAAAAGCAAAAATAAACAAGTCGGGGGGACTTCCCTGGTGGCGCAGTGGTTGACAATCCACCTGCCAATGCAGGGGACACGGGTTTGAGCCCTAGTCTGGGAAGATCCCACATGCCGCGGAGCAGCTAGGCCTGTGCGCCACAACTACTGAGCCTGTGCTCTAGGGCCCACGAGCCACAACTAGTGAGTCTGCATGTCACAACTACTGAAGCCTGTATGCCTAGAGCCCATGCTTCACAACAAGAGAAGCCACCACAATGAGAAGCTCGTGCACCACAACGAAGAGTAACCACCGCTAGCCGCAACTAGAGGTAGCCAGCCCACAGCAACGAAGACCCAACACAGCCAAAAATAAATAAATAAATAAATTTATTTATTTTAAAAAATAAAAAAATAAACAAGTGGGACTACACCAAACTAAAAGCTTTTGTACAGCAAAGGAAACCAGCAACAAAATAAAAAAGCAACCTACTGAATGGGAGAAGATATCTACAAATCATATATCAAATAAGGAGTTAATATCCAAAATCTATAAAGAACTCATACAACTTAATATAAAATAACAAACAATCTGATTTTAAAAAATGCACAGAGGACTTAAACAGACATTTTTCCAAAGAAGACATATGGATGGCCAACAAGCACATGAAAAAATGCTCAATATCATTAATCATCAGGGAAATGCAAATCAAACCACACCTAACAAAAAGACAAAAAGTAACAAGTGTTGGTGAGGTTGTGCATAAAAAAGAACCCTTGTTCACTGCTGCTGGGAATGTAAATTGGTACAGCTACTATAGAAAATGATACAGAGATTCCTCAAAAAATTAAAAATAGAACTGCTATATTATCCAGCAATTACATTTCTGAATATTTACCCAAAGAAAACAAAAACACTAATTCAAAAAGATATATGTACCCCAATGTTCATAGCAGCATCATTAGCCAAGATATGGAAGTAAACTAAGTGTCCATTGATACCTGAATGGATAATGAAGATGTGTTATATATATACAATGGAATATTAGTCATAAAAAAATGAAATCTTGCCACTTGTGGTAACATGGATGGACCTAAGGGTATTATGCTAATGAAATAAGTCAGACACAGAAAGAGAAATACCATGTGATTTCACTTACACGTCAAATCTAAAGAACAAAACAAAGGGACAAACAAAAGAAAACAAAAACACATTCATAGATACAGAGAAGAAACTGCTGGTTGCCAGAGAGGAGGCTGGGAGTATAGGTGAAATAAGTAAAGGAGATTAAGGAACACAAACTTTCAGTTGTAAAATAAATAAGTCATGGGGATGTGTAATATACAGAATAGGCTGTATAGTCAATAATATTCTAATAACTTTAAATGGTGACAGATAGTAACTAGACTTATTATGGTGATCATCTCATAATGTATACAAATGTTGAATCACCATGTTGTATGCTTGAACATAAAGTGGTGCAGCCCCTTTGGGATATAGTTTTTTTGTTCCTCAAATAATTAAATATACAGTTACTATATGACACAGAAATTTTACTCTGAGGTATTTTCTCAAGAGAACTGAATGCATATGTCCGCGCAAAGACTTGTACATGGACCACAATGTTCATTGCAGCACAATTTACAATAGCCAGGATATGGAAGCAACCTAAGTGTCCATTGACAGATGAATGGATAAAGAAGATGTGGCACTTATATACAATGGAATATTACTCAGCCATAAAAAGAAAAGAAACTGAGTTATTTGTAGTGAGGTGGATGGACCTAGAGTCTGTCATACAGAGTGAAGTCAGAAAGAGAAAAACAAATACCGTATGCTTACACATATATATGGAATCTAAAAAAAAAAAAAAAAGGTTATGAAGAACCTAGGGGCAAGACAGGAATAAAGACGCAGACCTACTGGAGAATGGACTTGAGGACACGGGGAGGGGGAAGGGTAAGCTGGCACGAAGTGAGAGAGTGGCATGGACATATATACACTCCCAAATGTAAAATAGATAGCTAGTGGGAAGCAGCCGCATAGCACAGGGAGATCAGCTCGGTGCTTTGTGACCACCTAGGGGGTGGGATAGGGAAGGTGGGATGGAGATGCAAGAGGGAGGAGATATGAGGATATATGTATATATATATAGCTGATTCACTTTGTTATACAGCAGAAACTAACACACCATTGTAAAGCAATTATACACCAATAAAGATGTTTAAAAAAAAGACTTGTACATGAATGTTTATAGCAACATTATTCATAAAGCCAAAAATAGAAAAAAACCTGCATATCCTTCAACTGAAAAATGGATAAAGAAAATGTGGCATATCCATACAATGTAATATTATTTAGCCGTAGAAAGGAATAAAGTACTGATATATGCTACAACACGAATGAACCTTGAAAACATTATGCTAAGTGGAAGAAGCCAGACATAACATGCCACGCATATCGCATAATTCCATACAATCATAAAAAGCACTGAATTGCACACATTAAAATGCTGAACTTTATGTGAATTATATCTCAATAAAACTATTATTTTTAAATATGAATAAGATAACTTCCCTACTTTTAAGAAAGTGCCCTCAGGACAAACTCTTGTCACCTACCTGGGAGGAGATGCTTCTCCTGAATATCAGGGGAATGCCAGAACCCACTGAGCCAACTGTGTGTCCATCAGGACTCCTGGCCTATACACAGTAGACACTCAGAAATTCTTGTTGGACTAAACTGGTTTCTACCAAATTCTCTCAGCTTGTCTGTGGGAAACTCAGTCCCCTGCTGGATCACTCTGATCCTAGATACCTATCCTGTCTACCTGGATGATTACTACCTCAGAAGAAAATCTTTTTTCACTAACTGTCCTAGTGGATATGAGTCTGATTTGTTCTACCTCCAACCAAGCTCCATTTCTAACCATGCTGGGTAGATCTCTTTTCAGCTACCTGTCCAGTGAACTCAGATGGATGGAGAGGAAATATGGTCTTATACAAGAGCATGGAGTCCAAGCCCTCACAGTCTCCAGCTGAGATAAATAGCAAAACCTGGTCTCTCCTCTTTCTCCCCGCCCCCCTTTCCAACCTCACACCACAGAAAGAGTGATCTTTTGAAAAAATGTAAATTGCATCCTGCCTCTTTGTTGCTCTATTGCTAACAGGAATTGAATGTTTAATATCAAGTACATTTCTAAGCCCTTTATGTCTACTGACTCATTAAATCTTCCCAACAATAAATATTATTATTGTTCTTATTTTATAGATGAGCAAGGTAAGGCACAGAAAGGTTAAGTTGCTTATCCAAGATGATACATCCACAAAGTGGTTGGGGTGAGAAATTAACCCAGACAGCGTGGCTCCAGAGCCCTTGACCTCAGCACCACACCATCCCCCTCTCAATGGCTATTCATCCCACTGAGAGTAAAATCTTTACCATGGTTTTCAAGGCCCGAATTATGTGGCCCCTGCTTTCCTCATCTCTTAACACCAACCAGTACCTGGGATCACCACGCTCCACTCACACTAGTCTGATGTTAATTCCTAGTATGTGCTAAGCTCTGTCCCACCGCAGTGCCTTTGCACTTTCAGTTTTCTCTGTAATGCATCTCCTCTCCTCTCCCTCCGTCACGTGTCTGGTTGTTTAAATATTACCATGTCAGGGATGTTCCCTGATCGTCCTCTCTTGAGAAATATCCTCCTCTTCAGCTTTCCATCCTTAGACCATGCTCATGCAACTTCATCATTTCGTTCAGATCACTTTTCTCAGAGGGTTTACCAGGTTGTGAACTGCTTCCCCTGTTGGACTGTGGGATCTTTATTATTTTTTTAAACATCTTTATTGGAGTATAATTGCTTTACAAGGGTGTGTTAGTTTCTGCTTTACAGCAAATTGCATCAGTTATACACATACATATGTCCCCATATCTCTACCCTCTTGCATCTCCCTCTCTCCCACCCTCCCTATCTCACCCCATATGGTCACAAAGCACCGAGCTGATCTCCCTGTGCTATGCAGCTGCTTCCCATTAGCTATCTATTTTACGTTTGGTAGTGTATATATGTCCATGCCACTCTCTCACTTTGTCCCAGCTTACCCTTCCCCCTCCCCGTGTCCTCAAGTACATTCTCTAGTAGATCTGCATCTTTATTCCCGTCTTGCCCCTAGGTTCTTCATGACCATTTATTTTTTTTTAGATTCCATATATACGTGTTAGCATATGGTATTTGTTTTTCTCTTTCTGACTTACTTCACTCTGTAGGACAGTATCTAGATCCATCCAGCTCACTACAAATAACTCAGTTTTGTTCTTTTTTATGGCTGAGTAATATTCCATTGTATATATGTGCCACACCTTCTTTATCCATTGATCTGTTGATGGACACTTAGGTTGCTTCTATGTCCTGGCTATTGTAAATAGAGCTGCAATGAATATTTTGGTACATGACTCTTTTTTTTTAAATTTATTTATTTTATTTATTTATTTTTGGCTGCGTTGGATTTTCATCGCTGCATGTGGGCTTTCTCTAGTTGCGGCAAGCAGGGGCTACTCTTTGCGATGCACAGGCTTCTCATTGCTGTGGCTTTTCGTTGGGGAGCACGGGCTCTAGGCATGCGGGCTCAGTTGCTCCGCGGCATGTGGGATCTTCCCAGACCAGGGCTCAAACCCGTGTCCCCTGCATTGGCAGGCGGATTCTTAACCACTGCACCACCAGGGAAGTCCCGGTACATGACTCTTTTTGAATTATGGTTTTCTCAGTGTATATGCCCAGTAGTGGGATTGCTGGGTCATATGGTAGTTCTATTTTTAGTTTCTTAAGGAACCTCCATACTGTTCTCCATAGTGGCTGTATCAATTTACATTCCCACCAACAGTGCAAAAGTGTTCCCCTTTCTCCACACCCTCTCCAGCATTTATTGTTTGTAGATTTTTTGATGATGGCCAATCTGACCGGTGTGAGATGATATCGTATTGTAGTTTTGATTTGCATTTCTCTAATGTTTAATGATGTTGAGCATTCTTTCATCTGTTTGTTGGCAATCTGTATATCTTCTTTGGAGAAATGTCTACTTAGGTCTTCTGCTCATTTTTGAATTGGGTTGTTTGTTTTTTTGATATTGAGCTGCATGAGCTGCTTGTAAATTTTGGAGATTAATCCTTTGTCAGTTGCTTCCTTTGCAAATATTTTCTCCCATTCTGAGGGTTGTCTTTCCGTCTTGTTTCTGGTTTCCTTTGCTGTGCAAAACCTTTTAAGTTTCATTAAGTCCCATTTGTTTATTTTTGTTTTGATTTCCATTTCTCTAGGAGGTGGGTCAAAAAGGATCTTGCTGTGATTTATGTCATAGGGTGTTCTGCCTATGTTTTCCTCTAAGAGTTTGATAGTGTCTGGCCTTACGTTTAGGTCTTTAAACCATTTTGAGTGTATTTTTGTGTATGGTGTTAGGGAGTGTTCTAATTTCATTCTTTTACAGGTAGCTGTCCAGTTTTCCCAGCACCACTTATTGAAGAGGCGGGCTCTTCTGCACTGTATATTCTTGCCTCCTTTATCAAAGATAAGGTGACCATGTGTGCGTGGGTTTATCTCTGGGCTTTCTATCCTATTCCATTGATGTATATTTCTGTTTTTGGGCCAGTACCATACTGTATTGAATACTGTAGCTTTGTAGTATAGTCTGAAGTCAGGGAGCCTGATTCCTCCAGCTCCGTTTTTCTTTCTCAAGATTGCTTTGGCTATTCGGGATCTTTTGTGTTTCCATACGAATTGTGAAATTTCTTGTTCTAGTTCTGTGAAAAATGCCAGTGGTAATTTGATAGAGATTGCATTGAATCTGTAGATTGCTTTGGGTAGTACAGAATTTTCACAATGTTGATTCTTCCAATCCAAGAACATGGTGTATCTCTCCATCTATTTGTATCATCTTTAATTATTTTCTTCAGTGTCTTATAATTTTCTACATACAGGTCTTTTGTCTCCTTAGGTAGGTTTATTCCTAGGTATTTTATTCTTTTTGTTGCAGTGGTAAATGGGAGTGTTTTCTTAATTTCACTTTCAGATTTTTCATCATTAGTGTATAGGAATGCAAGAGATGTCTGTGCATTAATTTTGTATCCTGCTACTTCACCAGATTCATTGATTAGCTCTAGTAGTTTTCTGGTAGCATCTTTAGGATTCTCTATGTGTAGTATCATGTCATCTGCCAACAGTGACAGCTTTATTTCTTCTTTTCTGATTTGGATTCCTTTTATTTCTTTTTCTTCTCTGATTGCTGTGGCTAAAACTTCCAAAACTATTTTGAATAATAGTGGTGAGAGTGCACAACCTTGTCTTGTTCCTGAGCTTAGTGGAAATGGTTTCAGTTTTTCACCATTGAGGACAATGTTGGCTGTGGGTTTGTCATATATGGCCTTTATTATGTTGAGGAAAGTTCCCTCTATGCCTACTTTCTGGAGGGTTATTATCATACATGGGTGTTGAATTTTGTCAAAAGCTTTCTCTGCATCTATTGAGATGATCATATGGATTTTCTCCTTCAATTTGTTAATATGGTGTATCACATTAATTGATTTGCATGTATTGAAGAATCCTTGCATTCCTGGGATAAACCCCACTTGATCATGGTGTATGATCCTTTAATGTGCTGTTGGATTCTGTTTGCTAGTATTCTGTTGAGGATTTTTGCATCTATGTTTATCAGTGATATTGGCCTTTAGTTTTCTTTCTTTGTGACATCTTTGTCTGGTTTTGGTATCAGGGTGATGGTGGCCTCGAAGAATGTGTATGGGAGTGTTCCTCTCTCCGCTGTATTTTGGAAGAGTTTGAGAAGGATATGTGTTAGCTCTTCTCTAAATGTTTGATAGAATTCACCTGTTAAACCATCTGGTCCTGGGCTTTTGTTTGTTGGAAGATTTTTAATCACAGTTTCAATTTCAGTGCTTGTGATTGGTCTGTTCATATTTTATATTTCTTCCTGCTTCAGTCTCGGAAGGCTGTGCATTTCTAAGAATTTGTCCATTACTTCCAGGTTGTCCATTTTATTGGCATATAGTTGCCTGTAGTAATCTCTCATGATCCGTTGTATTTCTGCAGTGTCAGTTGTTACTTCTCCTTTTTCATTTCTAATTCTATTGATTTGAGTCTTCTCCCTTTTTTTCTTGATGAGTCTAGCTAATGGTTTATCAATTTTGTTTATCTTCTCAAAGAACCAGCTTTTAGTTTTATTGATCTTTGCTATCATTTCCTTCATTTCTTTTTCATTTATTTCTGTTCTGACCTTCATGATTTCTTTCCTTCTGCTAACTTTGGGGATTTTTTGTCTTCTTTCTCTAATTGCTTTAGGTGTAAGGTTAGGTTGTTTATTTGAGATGTTTCTTGTTTCTTAAGGTAGAATTGTATTGCTATTAACTTCCCTCTTAGAACTGCTTTTGCTGAATCCCGTAGGTTTTGGGTCATCGTGTTTTCATTGTCATTTGTTTCTAAGTATTTTTTGATTTCCTCTGTGATTTCTTCAATGATCTCTTGGTTATTAAGTAGTGTATTGTTCAGCTCCATGTGTTTGTATTTCTTACAGATTTTTTCCTGTAATTGATATCTAGTCTCATAGTGTTCTGGTCGGAAAAGATACTTGATAAGATTTCAATTTTCTTAAATTCCCCAAGGCTTGATTTGTGACCCAAGATATGATCTCTCCTGAAGAATGTTCCATGAGCACTTGAGAAGAAAGAGTATTCTGTTGTTTTTGGATGGAATGTCCTATAAATATCAATTAAGTCCATCTTGTTTAATGTATCATTTAAAGCTTGTGTTTCCTTTTTTATTTTCATTTTGGATGATCTGTCCATTGGTGAAAGTGGGGTGTTAAAGTTCCCTACTATGATTGTGTTACTGTTGATTTCCCCTTTTATGGCTGTTAGTATTTGCCTTATGTATTGAGGTGCTCCTTTGTTGGGTGCATAAATATTTACAATTGTTATATCTTCTTCTTGGATTGATCCCTTGATTATTATGTAGTGTCCTTCTTTGTCTCTTGTACTAATCTTTATTTTAAAGTCTATTTTTTCTGATATGAGAATTGCTACTCCAGCTTTCTTTTGATTTCCATTTGCATGGAATATCTTTTTCCATCCCCTCTATTTTAGTCTGTATGTGTCCCTAGGTCTAAAGTGGGTCTCTTGTAGACAGCATATATATGGGTCTTGTTTTTGTATCCATTCAGCCAGTCTATGTCTTTTGGTTGGAGAATTTAATCCATTTACATTTAAGGTAATTATCGATATGTATGTTCCTATTACCATTTTCTTAATTGTTTTGGGTTTGTTATTGTTGGTCTTTTCCTTCTCTGTGTTTCCTGACTAGAGAAGTTCCTTTAGCATTTGCTGTAAAGCTGGTTTTGTGGTGCTGAATTCTCTTAGCTTTTGCTTGTCTGTATAGCTTTTAATTTCTCCGTCAAATCTGAATGAGATCCTGGCTGGGTAGAGTGATCTTGGTTGTAGGTTTTTCTCCTTCATCACTTTAAATACGTCCTGCCACTCCCTTCTGGCTTGCAGAGTTTCTGCTGAAAGATCAGCTGTTAACCTTATGGGGATTCCCTTGTGTGTTATTTCTTGTTTTTCCCTTGCTGCTTTTAATATTTTTTCTTTGTATTTAATTTTTGATAGTTTGATTAATATGTGTCTTGGTGTGTTTCTCCTTGGATTTATCCTGTATGGACTCTCTGTGCTTCCTGGACTTGATTGACTACTTCCTTTCCCATATTAGGGAAGTTTTCAACTATAATCTCTTCAATTATTTTCTCAGTTCCTTTCTTTTTCTCTTCTTCTCCTGGGACCCCTATAATTCGAAATTTGGTGCATTTAATATTGTCTCATAGGTCTCTGAGACTCTCCTCAATTCTTTTCATTCCTTTTTCTTTATTCTGCTCTGTAGTAGTTATTTCCACTATTTTATCTTCCAGGTCACGTGTCCGTTTTTCTGCCTCAGTTATTCTGCTATTGATCCCTTCTAGAGAATTTTTAATTTCATTTATTGTGTTGTTCATCACTGTTTTTTTGCTCTTTAGTTCTTCTAGGTCCTTGCTAAACGTTTCTTGCATTTTGTCTATTCTATTTCCAAGATTTTGTATCATCTTTACTATCATTATTCTGAATTCTTTTTCAGGTAGACTGTCTATTTCCTCTTCATTTGTTAGGTCTGGTGGGGTTTTGCCTTGCTCCTTCATCTGTTGTGTGTTTCTCTGTCTTCTCAATTTGCTTAACTTACTGTGTTTGTGGTCTCCTTTTCACAGGTTGCAGATTCGTAGTTCCTTTTGTTTTTGGTGTCTGTCTCCAGTGGCTAAGATTGGTTCAGTGGGTTGTGTAGGCTGTGTTCTGGTGGATGAAGCTGGATCTTGTCTTTCTGGTGGGCAGGTCCATGTCTGGTTGTGTGTTTTGGGGTGTCTGTGGCCTTATTATGATTTTAGGCAGCCTCTCTGCTAATGGGTGGAGTTGTGTTCCTGTCTTGCTAGTTGTTTGGCATAGGGTGTCCAGCACTGTAGCTTGCTGGTCATTGAGTTGAGTTGGGTCTTGGAGTTGAGATGGAGATCTCTGGGAGATCTTCGCTGTTTGATATTACGTGTACCTGGGAGGTCTCTTGTGGACCAGTGTCCTGAACTTGGCTCTCCCACCTCAAAGGCACAGCCCTGATGCCTTGCTGGAGCACAAAGAGCCTGTCATCCACACGGCTCAAAATAAAAGGGAGAAAAAAAGAAAGACAGAACAAAGAAGATACAATAAAATAAAATAGAGTAAAATAAAATAAAATAAATTTATTAAAATAAAAAATAATTATTTTTAAAAAATTTTATAAGTAGTAAAAAAAAAAGAAAGAAAGAAAGAAAGAAGAGAACAACCAAACCAAAATACCAATCCACCAGTGATAACAAGTGCTAAAAACTATACTAAAAAAGAAAATAAAGAAAAAAAAAAGGACAGACAGAACCCTAGGACAACTGGCAAAAGCAAAGTTATACAGAGAAAATCACACACAGAATCATACACATACACATTCAGAAAAAGAGAAAAAGGGGAAAAATATATATATATCATTGCTCCCAAAGTCCACCTCCTCAATTTGGGATGATTCTTTATCTATTCAGGTATTCCACAGATGCAGGGTACATCAAGTTGATTGTGGAGGTTTCATCTGCTGCTCCTGAGGCTGCTGGGAGAGATTTCCCTTTCTCTTCTTTGTTTGCACAGCTCCTGGGGTTCAGCTTTGGATTTGGACCCGCCTCTGTGTGTAGGTCACCTGACGGCGTCTGTTCTTCGCTCAGACAGGACGGGGTTAAAGAAGCAGCTGATTCGGGGGCTCTGGCTCACTCATGCCGTGGGGAGGGAGGGGTACGGATGCTGGGCGAGCCTGTGGCATCAGAGGCCGGCATGACGTTGCAGCAGCCTGAGGCGTGCCGTGCGTTCTCCTGGGTAAGTTGTCCCTGGATCACGGGACCCTGGCAGTGGTGGGCTGCACAGGCTCCCGGGAGGGGCAGTGTGGTTAGTGACCTGTGGCTGCACACAGGCTTCTTGGTGGCGGCAGCAGCAGCCTTAGCATCTCATGCCAGTCTCTGGGGTCCGTGCTGATAGCCACAGCTCACGCCTGTCTCTGGAGCTGCTTTAAGCGGCGCTCTTAATCCCCTCTCCTCGGGCACCAGGAAACAAAGAGGCAAGAAAAAGTCTCTTGCCTCTTCGGCAGCTCCAGACTTTTTCCCGGACTCCCTCCCGGCTAGCCGTGGTGCACTAACCCCTTCAGGCTGTGTTCACGCCGCCAACCCCAGTCCTCTCCCTGTGATCCAACTGAAGCCCGAGCCTCAGCTCCCAACCCCGCCCGCCCCGGCGGGTGAGCAGACAAGCCTCTCGGGCTGGTGAGTGCTGGTCGGCACCAGTCCTCTGTGCGGGAATCTCTCCGCTTTGCCCTCCGCACCCCTGTTGCTGCACTCTCCTCTGTGGCTCTGAAGCTTCCCCCCTCCGCCACCCGCAGTCTCCGCCCGTGAAGGGGCTTCTAGTGTGTGGAAACCTTTCCTCCTTCACAGCTCCCTCCCACTGGTGCAGGTCCCGTCCCTATTGTTTTGTCTCTGTTTTTTCTTTTTTCTTTTGCCCTACCCAGGTACGTGGGGGAGTTTCTTCCGTTTTGGGAGGTCTGAGGTCTTCTGTCAGCATTCAGTAGGTGTTCTGTAGGAGTTGTTCCACATGTAGATGTATTTCTGATGTATTTGTGGGGAGGAAGGTGATCTCCATGTCTTACTCTTCCGCCATCTTGAAGCTCCTCCTAAAACTAGACTGTGGGATCTTGAAGACCAGAACTATCTTGTTGGTTCACCTGTCACCTAGCTCTCTATCTGTCACAATGTCATCACTTAATCAAAACTGGCTTAATGAAGATGAAGAGGACTTAATCCGTACCTTTGTTATAGGCCTTATCAACTTATATTGCCATTGTTTTGAATCCCTTAAAGTCAGACTCTACTTTGTTAATTTTTTTGCTCTTTGCATCTGGTATATAATAGTATTCAATATGCTTTAATATATATTGAATAAAGAGAATGAAAAAGGAGTGAGCCATTAAGGACTGGGATTTGTCGGGGAAGGCTTTACAGAGGAGGTATACTTGAATGACTTAATTCATTTGCCAAAAACATTTTTTCAAACATAAAAGACATGCATTTTTAAGGCTTCTTATGAAGCAAACATTTCTTGCTAAACAACATATCAATCATTCAAATGTGACTGAGAAAATACCATATGGATACTTTTATTGCAAAAAGCCATGGACTTAAGTTATAATGTGAACCTACAGAAAAAGATAATTTTGCCAAACATTTAATAGTGACAAGGTGTTAATGCCAGTTTCCAAAGCCTCAAAGTGGCAGACTAAATCTACACACACCTTCTGAACTGGACCAAGAGCCAACTGATTTAATTCTCAACAATTGTAGCTGCTGGGAATCAATTATTTTTCAATTCGAATGAGTGATCAAGAAGACAGAGATGAATGAAATCAGTTGTTGTGTAGGCTGTTCATTTTACTCAAGGTTAATTAACCTATATTTCATCATTCTTATAATACAGTGCTTAAGATAAATACCTCTGAAGTCAGAGTGCTGGATTAGAAGCCCAGCTCTATCATTTACCTGCTGTGTGACTTCAGACAAATTATTCTCTGAGCTTTGGTTTCCTGGCTTGTAAAATGGGGCTAATGATAGTACCTGCCTCAGTGAATGTAAAATGCTTCACACAGTGCCTGGCACACAGAAATTCTTCAGTAAGTGTTGTATGTTAATAGTAGTATTTTGGCTCATGTAGGGGAGGCAGCACTTAACTGGCTATCAAGAGATTTGAATTTTAGTACCAGTTCTGCCACTAATTAGTTGTAGGACTTTGGGAAAATCCTTTGGTCACTTTCTGTTCCAGCTTCCTCTTTGATAAAATGAGGGTGTTTACATGACTTTGTTTCAGGTATCTAGTGCTGCATAATAAACTAAAACATAGTGTCAACAGAACAATAATTCATTATTCTTGTGATTCTGTGGGTCGACTGGCAGCAACTGGGAAGTCCTTTTGCTCTATGTAGTATAGTTGATGTTACTCAAGTACCTGCATTCATCTGGGGGTTTGGCTAGGTCACTAACATGGAAAGTGGCCTTTCACCCTCTAGAGTCTCTCTCCTCGTGTCCTCTCCTCATTCCATAGTCTAACTCAAGTGTTTTTACAACAATGCTTCCAAGCTGGAGAGTTCCAAAAGGACAAGTACCAATGTGAAGGGTTTATCGAGTCTCTGTGTCATCTTGCTCATTGATGTTCCATTGATCCAAGCCAGTCAGATGGCCAAGCTCAAGTCAGTTTTGGAGAGAACTACACAAGGCCATGAATACTGGGAGGTGCGTTTCATTGGAGGCCACCAGTGTAACAGTCTGCTCCACCATGATTCCAGATTTTCTTCAGAGTCAGCATATGCCAATTTATCCAGCCTTTAGCATCTGAATTTCTTTCTATGCTTCTTTCCATTTTGTAATTTTGCTTCTCAACACACTATTGTTTCTGCAATGTGGAAGCCATCATAGGTCGAATTCTCATGTATTAAAAAAAAGAAGCTGTAAACAAGTTTCCCACTTTTATTTTTATTGTTGCTGTAGTTTTCCCTATCTGTTGATGTGGCCCCTAATTTTCCTAGATCCAATATACTTTAAAATGTTAATTTTCAATCACTTAACTTCTACATATGATTGCCCACCCACAAAAATGCAAGCACATTTTCTTTTTTTTAGTTAATTTTTTTATTGTAGTATACTTGATTTATAATGTTGTGTTAGTTTCTGCTACAAGCAAAATGAATCAACCATACATATACCTATATCCACTCTCTTCTAGACTCCATTCCCATATAGGTCATTACAGAGCACCGAATAGAGCTCCCTGTGTAAGCACCTTTTCTTAAGCCTCCTTTAGTCCACTCTCTTCCCCACCTCTGTTCTCCTTCTCTAGATCCCTGAGAGGTTCTTACATAGGTTTTGCAGCTCTAGCTGCTCAGTATTTACACAAGACCAATATTGCTCTTTTGAGGAGCTTTCCCCTTACATCCTACTGGGAAGGAAACAGAGGCAGCTCTCTTCACCTAATGTTCAAGGGCTGCTCTTGTGTCGCATGTATCAGCAAATGCAGATCATATGCCTCCTGATACTAGAAGGAGAAGTTCCTAAGTTTCTATCCATCTGGATGCCTTCTAGAGGATGTGTAGGTTCAGGAAAACCCCCATCTCCCCAGCTGACAGCCCCATGTGCACTAGTGTCATTGCACCCACTGTGTTCTTTGTCTTCTACCCGGATTTCAGAAGGGGAAGCAACAAACCACTGTTCATAAGAGCAAGCTGTTTTACTCTATTTTCAGGGACATACCCCATTGCTCATATAAGGACTTTATGCAGAGGTTGGGTTTTTCATCTCAAAATGCCCCATTCTAGTCTCTGGGAGAGTCATTTCAGGTTGAAGTGGAAACCTAGCAACTATCTGGTTAATGAGATCAAATTTGGGCAGCAGGAGGTCTGGCTGAGTTACAGAACTTAGCATTTAGCAACAATGAAGAGCTTGGAGTTAGGCATTCCATAAGGCCAAAAAAGGCTTGTTAAAAGGCATTTCAGGAAGCTAAACAGTCACTTCCCTGGGATTCTTCTCCTTAGAAATCAACAAAACAAAAATCCCACGGATCTTATCTGATAATTGCTATTAACTATGTCGTAATATTTTCCTAATATTATCTGATTTGTCATTCATAAAACACAGAATAGAGCTAGGGTGGTTCTTTCAAAAAAGCATCATGCCAGGAAGTTACTAATATCTCAAATTGTCACAGCTTCAAGGGAGCACACTGACGAAATTTTTTGAAACTATGCATTTTATAAAACAATATGGATCCATTAATGAAACATCAGCACTGAATACAAACCATCTGACATGTGTGATCCTTTCTGAAGACAGATTAAAAATACATTCTTGTCATTAATTTGCTAACTTTTAATTTAATATAAATATATCTGAGGCTAATGTGTGTTTTGAAAAGAATTCAATGACCAGTAAAACTTAAATGTTCCAAAAAGTCCCATGTCTATGTAAATGATCCAAGAATCATTTACATAAGTGTTGCTTATATGTGTATTGTAAAAAAATCATTTTTTAAAAACAAGTTGAACAAGAGACACACTAGAAAGAATAAGTTGAATACATCAAAATATAAAATATATTTTTCATTGCATCTGTTTCTAACAGTACTGTATAATGGAAACATTTTTAGTTTAAAAAGACTAAGATTTTGCGTATGCATAGAAAATATCTGGGAGAATCTACAGGAAAATATTAACAGTGTTTGACTCTGGGAAAAGAAACCAGAGGTGGCAGGGAGATTTACTTCACATTTTATAGACTCATAATATCGTGGATTTTATAACATTGTCATGCATTACTGTATCATAGAAAATGAGTTGAAAAAAGACAAACTTAAGCTTTTAAAAAATTTTATTAACCTTATCCCCAGGTCAGAAGTAGAATTTAATAGGGATCTAATTTATAGAATTCACAGAATTTGAGTTGGAAAATTTTGAGATCATCTGTCCCATTACATCATCTATTTCTAAACCAGTGCTAAGTTTACTCAGTTTGCCTAACACCAAATACAACTACATTCCAAAAGAGCTAAAGAATGTGGGCAGCCCTTGGAATTCACCTTAATGGAATTTGACCTACAGTTGAAGGTGTGGGGTGTAGGTTTCTGCTTTAGCCCTTAGTGTCATAGGATGGTCAGAATAGGTGTTTGCTTACTAGGGTGAGCCTGAGGGCACCAGAAATTTTCCCTCCCATCTTCCTTCTAATTTTCCGATATATTCCAATACAGATTCAGACTTCTGAATGAAGACACTGACATTTACTGAAATGTACATGTCCCTGTGAGATGTAAGCAATGAAACATAACCACAAAGAAGAATTGATTCTACTGATTCTTTCCTGAAAGTTGGGAAGAAAGCAGGTGGGTAAGGGAGAAGAAAAATTGGGGGTACCATAGAGAGGAAAGAGATTATGGAAGAAAGCTTGGCCTGCTTCATTCTTCTGCCTACCCAATCATATTGCTGTGTAATAAGCTTTAGAAAATGGCTTTTAGTGATAACTCCAGACTTTCTAAAACTTAGCAACACCAGAAATTCCCCAAGTTCTAAAATCCCAGTAGCTCCTCTCCTCAGTGGTCTTACTGCTGTCTCATCACCTTTTGCTGGGGAGAGGACGGTTTATCAGTTTGCTGTATGCTTGTATGGAGACCCTGAGCCCAAGGCTTTGCTTGAAAACAATGTAGTGAATATTGAGTATCACGATCTAGTGGGAAAGGGAAACATTGAACAACTGTAAGGAGAGCTATGAAGAAGTTTAGGATGCTATGGGAGAGCATGTGTGGGTACACACACACAGAGTCTCCTCATTAACCACTATTCAGCATTCAGGACTCCAGGGATTGGGCTCCCAACTCCTGGTAACCTTCCTTAACTATCCATGGCATACTGACTGAATATACATCTCTCATTGTTTTTTCAGCACTGTATTGTAATTACTGTTTTTCTTACTTATTTTCTTCACTAAACTCTAAGAATCTCTGTGGGCAGAGACAGTGTTCTCCATCAAAACCTCTCCTAACACCGTGCCTGGCATATAGCAGGTGCACATTACATTTTGGTTGAAGGAAGGAAGGAAATGAAGCTACTTAACTGCATTTTAACACTAAAATGATAAACTTCTTTCTGAAAAGAACACAAATTTCTAAAGAATTATGAATGCATCCCTCTCCCAACAATGATTCTTATGAGCTCTCCATGGCTGTGGCTTGGGTGTGAGACTTACAAACAGCATTTGACAGCAGTCTCCTTCCCTGTCTTCCAGGAAAAGAAAATTCTAAGTGATGCTTATTTAAGAATTCTCAGGTTTTTGCATGGGTATTAAGATTTGGAGTTTGTGGGGAGGAATGGTTAGGCAATGAGTTGAAAATAAGAGAAGAAAAGAATAAAAAGGAATGGAAAAGACCAGTCTGTCTGGGTGGGGAAAACCAGGGTGAGAGCTGAGAGAATTGGCAGAATCTCCAGGGAAAGCTTGTGTTAGCTTGGTTATTCCCATTTCAAGTCTGCACATGCCTCTGGAACTCCCTGAAGCCTTTTGTGGGGAAAAACCCCACCTACAGGTTCTGGATGAAACGTTCCTCCAGACCTCCAGAAATGAGTCCCCTGGTCTTCCAATTACTCATTTCCTGGAAAAGTCATAGCTGGTCTATCCTGACCTTCAGAGCCTGAAGGAGTGCGGTTTCATCTTCCGAATTCAAGAAAAGTTTAGAGAAGTCACTCAGAAAAGCCTCAAAAACCAATCTGTCTTCTGCTTTATTTATCAAAAACTTCATGAACATTTTTACTGGTTCTTTCTTTGGCATGTTCTGTGTGAATCAGCAGGAAAACAAAGTGACTTCACTGCCAAATTGAAATTCAAATCTGCAAAGGATGTTATTTCTAGTTTTGAAAAACTGTGCTCAGAACGTGAATCTAAAGTAATGATACACCCTTTCCGGCCTTGATGTAAAGTCATCCCTATAACCTGTAGCTTGGCATGATCTCTAGTTTTAGCAGTGCTGTTATTACCTATATTTATTTGCCGCAACAACTGCAGTCTTGTTTTCCACCTTGACATTGGCAACAGTAGCTTACCTTTCAAGGAAAATATATTTATATTACCCTTACCTGTGTATGATTACCTGGCAAGCAGAAAAGTGAGTCTTGTGAATTTGCCATCCATAATTTCCTCTTCCCTTATGCCAAGCTCTTGGAATTTTAACATGTTAATGGGCAAGATTTTCTCCAATTCAGTAATGTCTTTTTAGGCTGAGTGTGAGTATGGCCTATGGATTTGAGTTCTAGACTGCAGCAAGCAGAAAACTTGTTAATGATCCCTCTCTGAAATAACTTCCATCAATCCAAAGAAGCAGATAATCCCCTTCCATGCATAAGGCAGCATGTTTTGTAGTGCCGTATTACAGTAATACCTATGCGGGCTTGTGAGAAAACTTGGCCTAAGTACTTCAGCATCTGTAGGTGAGTGAGCTTGCAGTTTACTCCAGTTTAGTCCTTCCATCAGAGAATAACACATGCACCATGATATTAATAAAGTCCATGGGTCATGAATGGGTCTCAATCATCAACAGTGCTATATGTATAGTAGACCTACCAATTGCTTCACAAGAAAGAGAATTAAGAGGTATGTAACAGAGAGATATAATTTAGCCTGTACAGTGGATATATATATATATATATATATATATATATATATAACAGATATATATTTTTAAAATTTGGATTTACGCTTAAGGCGCCACTAAAGCAGTGAACCAAGCAACTCATTTACCACCACAAGTAGAATGATCCATGGATTCTGGGAGGCTACATTGGGTGGACACTAAAACTTTCATTCCATTTATTCCCTGCCAAAACTCTTGGGATGATGAAATTTTTATTAACAGAATGTTCTCATTAAGAAGGAAAAAGGCAGCAATATCATCAAGACAACAATATATGTTTTTGCTGACTTTAGTCCCTCTCACAAGAAGACCAGCTAGCAACTATCCATAGACAAGACACCATTGTGAAAATCCCAGAACCCAGGGGTGAGGTTGAAGCATCCCCTTAGACCACAGAGACTGAGAGGGACTGCATTAGAAGGGTAGGAAGAGTTGCTACACTCTGACCACCTTACCCCTCCCTCAGACCAGCACAGTGCCAACACCAAGAGGGCCCTCCTGGGCCTATGGTTTCTCTAGTGAGTAAAAGAGAGCCCAAGTTGGACATCCAGCTCCATTAGCATTGTGGAGTGCTTCCCAGGAGGCCCACTTGGGGAACTCTGCAGGGTTTGACCACTGATGATCAGATAGAAATGGAGAAGAGGAGCAGGGCTTATAGCAACCAATACTCAGATCTTGCCAGACCACATTCCTCCTCCCAGCTGTGTTCAAGCAGAGATCCCAGCCAGTAACTCTGCCCATCTGCAGAGCTGAGTTGGTGTTCCTGTATGGCTGGGGAGTACAGTGGTCTGTTCTGCCTGTTTCAGGTCACCAGCCAGCAAGCTATGCCAGCTGTGGAGCTCATTCTATGGCCCTACGCAGGCAGGAAACCAAATTTTAATCCCTATCTACTGCTGAATATAGCTCCCAGTCCTGCTTGACCAGGAAACATAAACAGAGAACCCAGGCAGGCTCACAGCCAATGCTACAGTCACATATGCAGCAGCACTCAAGCAGTGAGTCCATCTGTAGAGCCAAGTCAATGACCCCATCTGGCCAGGGAGCTTGATGTACAGTTCTTCCTGATTTGGATCACCACCCAGTGGACTGTAGTGACCATAGAGCCTACACTACAAACACACACAGGCAGGGAGCAAATGTGAAGCCATGCCCAGATGCTCGGTATAGCCTCCAGTCTCACACAACCAGGAAGCCATACCAGAGAATCTGGGCAGCTGCAGAGCCCATCCTACAGCCATGCTTGGGCAGGAATGAAGCCAGCAGTCCTGCCCAACAGTGAAGTATAGCCTCTGGCCCTGCATAACCAGGGAGCCTTAACAGTGACTCTGGACAGCATCAGAACACAGCCTACAATACCACCCAGCCACAGAGCCCAGCCTACAGTCTTTCTCACAGAAGAGCCCATCCTATGGGCTTGATGGATTGCTGAATGCAGCCCACAGCCTCACTCAGGCAGTGAACTCAGCCAGTGATCTTGTCCAACCATAGAGCATAGCTTGTAGTCCCTCTCAACCAAAGAACCTGGACAGTGACCCTGCCCAACCATGGATCAAAGTCTCTAGCCCCACCCTACTGTAGGATACAACTGGAGGCCCCTCCTGACCAAAGAGCCCAGCAGTGACCTTGATCACCAGAAGAGCACAGTCAGTGGCCTACCTGATCATGAAGCCCAGCCTACAGCCCAGCCCAACTTTGGGGCACAGCCTGCTCCCCCACCTAATTACAGAAGACAGCCTCAGTTCCTATCCAACTAAAAAGTCCTGCCTGTAGCCCTGCCTAAACACAGACTTCAGCCAGCAGCACCATATAGTCAGGTGTCACAGCCTGAGATTCCTCCCCACAGGACATGATTGCAGAACCAAGCCAGTCAAGGAGTCCAGCCATGGGAACCACCCTGTCAGGGAACACATCCAATGACCTTGCCCATCAAAAAGTGATTGCAGAGCCCAGCTAGTGGCCCTACTTAAACATGGAGCATAGCCAACAGCCCTGCCCCATCAAGGAGCTCAGTGGCCCTGCTGGAATGTGGAGCAGGCTCAACAAACTGCAGACCCCAACCAGCAGCATTACCCCTGACCTCAAAGCAAAAACAGTGGCCTTGCCCAAACAGAGACCCTGAAAGCAACAGCTACCTGCCCAAGGATGCTACCAGCTGACTCGTCCAGAAATCCAAGCTGAGATTATTTGGTAAAGGACCATCCATATGAAGTGAATCCATAAAGTCTGGAAGAGGAGACTGCTTATGCACATGTGCAGATAGTGATGCAAGGAATCAAGGATCATAAAATATCAGGTAAACATGTCAACACCAAAGGAAACTAATAAAGCTCCAATAACTGATTGAAAGAAATGGAGATCTATGAACTATCTAACAAAGAATTCAGAATAACCCTCTTAAAAAAGCTCAGTGAACTACAAGAATACAAAGACAGCTTAAAAAAATTAGGAAAACAATCCATTAACAAGATGAGAAGTTCAACAAAGAAATAGAAACCATAAAAAAAAACCCAGAAATCCAAGAGCTGAGGAATATAATGACTTAATTGAATAATTCAATAGTCAACTCCAGCAGCAGAACCAACCAAGCAGAAGAATCCATGAACTAGAATGTAGTCATATGAAATTATCCAGTCAGAGGAGCAAAAAGAAAAAAGAATGGAAAAGAGTGAAGAAAGCCTACAAGACTTATGAATACATACATATATATATGTGTATATATATACACACACACACACACACACACACACACACACACACACACACACACACAAACATTATAGGAATCCCAGAAGAAGAAAAGAGAAAGGGACAGAAACTCTATATAAAGAAATAATGGCTGGGGGTGGGGAGGTGGGAGGTGGCCAAGATGGTGTAGTAGGAAGACCCTGAGCTCACCTCCTCCTGCAGGCACACCAAAATTACAACTATTTACAGAGTAACTATCCATGAAAGCAACCTGAAGGCTAGGAGAAAAGATCTTCTACAGCTAAAGATGTAATGAAGGAATCACAACTAGATGGATAAGAGGGGCAAAAATGAAGTATAGTCAAGACCCATATCACCAAGTAGGTGACCCACAAATGGGAGGATAATTACAACCTCAGATGATCTCTGCAAGGAATGAGGGGTCTGAGCCCCACATCAGGCTCCCTAGCCTGGGGGTCCTGCACCAGGAAGATAAGCCTCCAGAACATCTGGCTCTGAAGGCCAACAGGGCTTACTTTCAGGAGACCCAGAGGGCTATGGGAAAAGGGCACACACAAAATCTCACATGCTTTGGGACCCAGGGCAGAAGCAGTAATTTGAAAGAAGCCTGGGTCAGACTCACTTGTGGATCTCAGAGAGCCTCCGGGAGAGGCAGGAGGCAACTGAAATTTATCCTGGGGACACAGATGCTGACAGCAGCCACTTTGGGGAGCTCATCCCACCACAAGGTCACTGGTGCTGGTAAACATCATTTTGGAATTCTCCCTCTAGCTTATTAGTGCCAGAACCTAGCCTGGCCTACCAGCCAGTCAACACTAGTCCTGGGATGCCCCAGGCCAGGTAGCTAGCTGGGCAGTGACATGGCCCCACCCACCAGGACTTCCCTGAACCCCTGGCTGCCGTGGGACTGGCTCCACCTACTAGAGGGCGCCAAAATTGGCCCCACGCACCAGTGGGCTGATACTACTCCCAGGATCACCTCAGCTCAGGCCCCACCCACCTTCCAGCCAGCAACAACTCCAGGACCCCAGGGCCCTGAAGCCAGAGACCCTAGGACCTGGTTCCTCCCACTAATTGGCCAGCACTAATCCCAGGTATTCCTGGACCCTGGAACCACCTACCAACAGGCCAACACCAGCTCTGGGTCTCCTGGCTCCACAGCCAGAGACCCCAGGACATGGTGTCTCCTATCAGTAGGCTGGCACTAGTCACAGGACCAAGCCTCACCCACAAGTGGGTGGGCACCAACCCCAGGATCCCCTGGGCCACAGCTCCACCCACCATTGAGCCAAAACCAGGACAGGGATTCCCCTGGCTGTGCAGTCAGCCACACCAGGACCCAGCCCCACCCACAAGTAGCCAGCAGTGTCCATACAAGGCAGGGCCTGAAAACCAACCATATTGGGGGCCAGCCCCACCCACCATTGTGCCCACAGTAGTCAGCCCACCATAACAGAAGTAACCACACAGCCAACATAGAGGGCAATCCCAGAGCATATAGCTCTACTGACCAGAGGGGAGTGCACTGCTGGGTCCCATAGGACATTTCCTACCTAAGGCCACTTCTCCAAGACTGGGAAACATAACCAACTTACCAAATATGTAGGAATAAAAACAGAAAATTAGGCAAAATGAGGTGACAAAGAAATATGTTCCAAATGAAGGAACAAGATAAAAACCAAAAAAAGAACTAAATGAATTGGAGATGAGCAATCTACTCAGTAAAGAGTTTAAGGTAATAATCATAAAGACGCTCAAAGAACTCAGGAGAAGGGACTTCCCTGGTGGTCAAATGGTAAAGAATCTGCCTTCCAATGCAGGGGATGCAGGTTCGATCCCTGGTCGGGGAACTAAGATCCCACATGCTGTGGGACAACTAAGCCCACATGCCACAACTACTGAGCTCATGCGCCTCAATGAGAGAACCCGCATGCCACAAACTACAGAGCCCACATGCTCTGGAGCCCGCCTGCCACAACTAGAGAGAGAAAAAAATCCACATGCCACAACTAGAGAGAAGCCCAAGCACCATGATGAAGAGACCGCGTGCCACAATGAAAGATCCTGCATGCCTCAAAGAAGATCATGCATGCTGCAACTAAGACCCGGCACAACCAAAAAAAAAAAGAACTCAGGAGAAGATTAGATGAACAGTGAGAAGTTAGAAGTTTTTAACAAAGAGTTAGAAAATATAGAGAAGAACCAAACAAAGCTGAAGAATACAATAACTGAAATAAAAAATACACTAGAGGAATCAATTGTAGATTAGATGAGACAGGAATGGATCAGCAGACTGGAAGACAGAGTAGTGGAAATCACCAAAGCTGAACAAATAAAAGAATTTAAAAATGAGGACAGTATAAGAAAACCCTGGGACAACATCAAGCATCCTAACATTTTCAATATAGGGGTCCAGAATGAGAAGGGAGAGAGAAAGGTACAAAGAACATTTTATAAGGCATAATAGCTGAAAACTTTCCTAACCTAGGAAAGGAAACAGATACCCAGGTCCAATTTGTACAGAGAGTCCCAAACAGGATCAACCCAAAGAGGACCACATCATGACACATTGTAATTAAAGTGACAAAAATTAAAGATAGAGAGAATATTAAAAGCAGCAAGGGAAAAGCAACAAGTTATGTACAAAGGAAACCCATAAGGCTATGAGCTGATTTTCAGCAGAAATTCTGCAGACCAGAAGGAAGTGCAAGATATATTTAGAGTGATGAAAGGGAAAAACCTAAAACCAAGAATACTCTACCTGGTGAGGCTCTCATTCAGATTTGAAGGAGAGATCAAAGTTTTACAGACAAGCAAAGGCTAAAAGCATTCAGCATCATGAAACCAACTTTGCAAGAAATGTTAGAGTTCTCTAAGCAGAAAAGAAAAGGCCATGACTAGAAATATGAAAAGTATAGAAGGAAAAATCACATTGGTAAAGTAAAATATACAGTAAAGGTAGTAGCCCAACCACTTATAAAGCTACTAGGAAGGTTAAAAGACAAAAGTAGTAAAAATCATCTATATCCACAGTAAATATTAAGGGATACTCACCACTTTTATTCAACATAGTATTGAAAGTTCTAGCTACAGAAATCAGATAAGAAAAAGAAATAAAAGAAATCCAAAAAGGAGAGGAAGAAGTAAAAATGTCAGTTTGCAGATGACATGGTACTGTACACAGAAAATACTAAAGATGCAACCAAAAAGCTACTAGAATTTATCAATGAATTCAGTAAACTTGCAGAATACAAAATTAATATACAGAAATCTGTTGCATTTCTATACACTAACAATGAAATATCAGAAAGAAAATTAAGAAAACAATCCCATTCACAACTGCATCAAAAAGAATGGAATACCTGGGAATAAATCCAAGGAGGTTAAAAATCTGTACTCAGAAAACTGTAAGACACTGATGAAAGAAATTGAAGATGACACAACAGATGGAAAGATATACCATGCTCATGGACTGGAAGAATTAATGTTGTTAAAATGACCATGCTACCCAAGGCAATCGAGAGATTCAGTGTAATCCCTATCAAATACCACTTGCATTTTTCACAGGACTAGAACAAATAATTCTAAAATCTGTGTGGAAATACAAAAGACTGAATAGTGAAAATTATCTTGAGAATGAAGAAGAAAACAGAAGATATCACACTCCCTGATTTCAAACTATACTACAAAGCTACAGTAATCAAAACAGTATGACACGGGCAAAAAAACCAAATACATAGAGTAATGGAACTGAATAGAGAGCCCAGAAATGAACCCACACTTATACAGGGTTAATTAATCTATGACAAAGGAAGCAAGAGTATACAATGGGGAAAGTACAGCCTTTTCAATAAGTAGGAAAACTGGACAGCTACATACAAGACAATCAGACTGGACTACTTTCTCACACCATGCACAAAAGTAAACGCAAAATGGATTAAAGACTTAAACATAAGACCTGAAACCATAGTACTTCTGGAAGAAAACATAGGAAATATGCTCTTTGACATAGGTCTTAGCAATATTGTTTTGGATATGTCTCCTCAGGCAAAGGAAACAAAAGCAAAAATAGACAGATGGTTCTACATCAAACTAAAAAGCTTTTGCACAATGAAGAAAACTATCAACAAGTTGCCTACTGGATGGGAAAAGATATTGCAAATGATATCTGACAAGGAGTTAATATCCAAAATATACAATAACTCATACAACTCAACATCAAAAAATAAAGAGCTTGATTAAAAAATGGACAGAGGACCTGAACAGACATTTTTCCAAAGACATACACATGGCCAACAAGCATATTAAAAGCTCAACATTGATGCAAGAGGGAAGAGATATGGGGATATATGTATATGTATAACTGATTCATTTTGTAATAAAGCAGAGACGAACACACCATTGTAAAGCAACTGTACTCCAATAAAGATGTTAAAAAATAATAAAATAAATAAAATAAAATTAAATTAAAAAATAAAAGCTCAACAAAACTAATCATCAGGGAAATGCAAATCAAAATCACAATGAGATATCACCTCATGCCTGTCAGAATGGCAATTATCAAAAAAACAACAAATAGCAAATGTTGGCAAGGATGTGGAGAGAAGGGAACCCTTGTGCACTGTTGGTGGCAGCATAAATTGGTGAAACCACTATGGAGAACAATATGGAGATTCCTCAAAAAATTAAAACTGGAGCTACCATATGACCCAGCAATTCTACTTCTGGGCATTTATCTGAGGAAAATGAAAACACTAATTCAAAAAGATATATGCACCCCTATGTTTGTTGCAGCATTATTTACAATAGCCAAGATATGGAAGCATCCTAAGTGCTCACTGATAGGTGAATGGATAAAGAAGATGTAGTATATATATACAATGGAATATTAATCAGCCATAAAAAAGAATGAAATCTTGCCATTTTCAACAACATGGATGGAGCCAAAGGGTATTATGCTAAGTGAAATAAGTCAGACAAAGACAAATACTGTATGACTTCTCTTATATGTAGAATCTTAAAAACAAAACAAAGGAACAATCATAACCTAACAGAAACAGAGTAGTAGATACAGAGAACAAACTGGTGGCTGCTAGAGAGGAGGGGGTTTGTGGGAAGAGAGAAATAACTGATGGAATTTAAGAGGTACAAAGTTTCAGTTACAAAATAAATGAGTTACAGGTATAAAATGTACCTTGTGGGAATATAGTCAATAATTATGTAGTATCTTTGTGTGGTGACAGATGACAACTGGGCTTATTATGGTGATCATTCTGAAATCTATAGAAATATTGAATCACTATGCTGTGTACCAGGAACTAACATAGTGTTGCAGGTAAATTATACTTCAAAGGCAAACAGAAACAAGCAAACAAACTCATAGAAAAAGAGATCAGATTTGTGGCTATCAGAGGCAGGGGTTGGGGGAGGGGGAATTAAATGAAGGTAGTCAAAAGGTACAAACTTACAGTTATAAGATAAATAAGTACTAGGGGCATAACATAAAACATAACAAAGATGATTAACACTGATGTATGTTATAAATGAAAGTTGTTTAAGAGAGTAAATCCTGAGTTCTCATCACAAAGAAAAAAATTTTTTTCTATTTTTTTAAGTGTTGCATCTATATGAGATGAAGGATGTTCACTAAACTTACTGTGGTAATCATTTCATGAAGTATGTAAGTTGAATCATTGTGTCAAACACCTTAAACTTATACAGTGCTATATGGCAACATATATCTCAATAATACTGGGGGAAAAACCCTAAAGTAAATATGGCAGATAAAGTTGGGTTGTGGATACTAGATTTTATCTCTTCATTTTCTATTGCTTTCTGTATGTTTAACTTTTCACAATAAAACCAATTCCCTACACTCTCTCAAACACACAAAAAGAAAAAGAAATAATGGCTGAAAACTTTCCAAATACTGTGAGAGAAATGTATATTCAGATTCATGAGCCCCAAAATACCCCAAATAGGTCACACCTGAAAAGAAGCACATTATAATTAAATTTGAAAGTCAAAAACAAGAAGAGAATTTTGAAAACGACCTCATCACATACAAGGGAACCCACATGAGATTATACAGCATAATTCTCCACTGAAATTCTTCAGGCCAACAGAGAGTGGGGTGATGATATATTCAAAATACTGAAAGAAAGAAACTGTCTGTTAAGAATACTATTATAGGCTTCCCTGGTGGCACAGTGGTTGAGAATCTGCCTGCTAATGCAGGGGACATGGGCTCGAGCCCTGGTCTGGGAAAATCCCACATGCCGCGGAGCAACTAGGCCCGTGAGCCACAACTACTGAGCCTGCGCATCTAGAGCCTGTGCTCCGCAACAAGAGACGCCAGGATAGTGAGAGGCCCACGCACCGCGATGAAGAGTGGCCCTCGCTTGCCACAACTAGAGAAAGCCCTCACACAGAAATGAAGACCCAACACAGCCATAAATAAATAAATAAATTAAATAAAAATTAAAAAAAGAAAAAGAATACTATTATAACTGGCAAAGCCATCCTTTACCAAGGAAGGAGAGATAAAGATATTCCTGAACAAACAAAAGCTGAGGGAGTTCACTACCACTAGAACTGCCTTACAAGAAATGCCAAAGTGCATTCTTCAAGTAGAAATAAAAGGATGCTAATTAACATGACAAACAAATAGGAATGTGTAAAACTCACTGGTAATGGCAAACATATAGTCAAAGTCAGATTCTCTAATATTATAATGGTGGTGTATAACTCACTTACAACTCTAGATTAAAAGTAAAAAAACATAAATGCATTAAAAATACCCACAACTACAATAATTTGATATTGGATACATAAAATTGAAAAGATATAAATTGTAACATCAATAACCTAAATTGTAAGGAAGGGATAAGTAAAAGTATAAAGTTTCTGTATGCTCTAGAAGTTAAGTTGTTTTTAGCTTAAAATAAAATAATGGTTGGGGACTATACTACCCTATTCTCAACAATGGATAGATGATCCAGACATGTATATATTATATGTAAGCTTCATAGTAACCCAAAGAATAAATCTATAATAGGTACACAAAAGATTATGATAAAAGACTCAAAGCATACCACTACAAAAAGTCATCAAACTGCAAAGGAAGACAGCAAAAAGGTAAGCAAGGAAAAATGGATCTACAAAACAGTCAGAAAAAAAAATTTAATGGCAAGTAAGTTCTTACCTATCAATAATTAAATATAAATAGATTAAATTCTGCATTCAAAAGACATAGAATGGCTGAATGGATAAAAAAAACAACAAGATCCAATGATGTGCTGCCTACAAGAGACTCACTTCAGCTTTAAGGACACACATAGAGTGAAGGGATGAAAAAAGATATTTCAAGCAAATAGTAACCAAAAGAAACCAGGGGTAGCTATATTTATATCAGACAAGATATACTTTAAGTTGAAAGTGTTCAAAAGAGACAAAGAAGGTCATCACATAATGATAAAGGGGTCAATCCATGGAGAAGATATAACAATTGTAAATACTTATGCACTCAAATTGGAGCACCTAAACATACAAAGCAAATAATAACAGAACTAAAAGGAGAAATAAACAGCAATACAATAATAGTTTAGGACTTTAATACCCCACTCTTAACAATGGATCAGTTATCTAGAGAAAATATCAATGAGTAAACAGTGGATTTGAACAACATTATAGACCAAACGACCTAACAGACATATACAGAACATTCCAACCAACAGCAGCTTAATACATTCTTCTCAAGCACCCATGGAATATGTTCTAGGATAGGTCATATGTTAGGCCACAAAACAAGGCTCAACAAATTCAAGAAGATTGAAGTCATACTAAGTATCATGTCCAACAACATGATATGAAACTAGAAATCAATAAGAGAAGGAAAGCTGAAAAATTCACAAATACATGGAAATTTAAAAAACACACTCCTGAACAACCAATGGATCAAAGAAGAAATCAAAATGGAAATAAAAAATATCTTGAGACAAACAAAAATGAAAACACAACATACCAAAACTTAAGGGGAGCAGCAAAAGCAGTTATAAGAAGGAAGTTTGTAGAAATAAACATGCAAAAGAACAGAGAAAAACCTCAGATAAACAACCTGATTTTACATCCAAGGAATTAGAAAAAGAAGAACAAACTAAGCCCAAATTAGCAGAAGAAAAGATATAATAAAGAGGACAGCAGAAATAAATGAAATAGAGAATAAGAAAACAACAGAAAAGATGAACAAAACCAAGATCTGATTCTTCAAAAAGATAAGCCAAATTGACAAACCTTTAGCTAAACTAACCAAGAAAGAGAGAGACCCAAATAAGTAAAATTATAAATGAAGAGGAGACATTACAACTGATACCGTAGAAATACAAAGGATCATAAGAGACTATTATGAAAAATTAAACACCAACAAATTGGATAATCTAGAAGAAATAGATACATTCCCAGAAACATGCAACCTACCAAGACTGAATCATGAAGAAATAGAAAATATGAACAGATCAATAATGACTAAGGGGTTTGCATCATTAAAAAAATTATCAACAAAGGAAAGTCCATACCAAATGACTTCACTGGTTAACTCTACCAAATATAAGGATGAATTAATGTCAATTCTTCTCAAACTCTTCCAAAAAAGAAAAAAAATGAAGAGGAGGGAAAACTCGCAAACGCATTTACAAGGCCAGCATTACCCTGATAGCAAAGGCAGATAAGGGCACTTCAAGAAAAAAAAATCTACAGGCAATATTCCTGATGAATATAGATACAAAAAGGATCAACAAAATACTAGCAAACAAAATTCAACAGCACATTAATAAAATCATATATGATTATCAAGTGGTATTTATCACTGGGATGCAAGGAGGGCTCAAACTATGCAAATCAATAAATGTGATACATCACCTTATCAGAAGGATAGATAAAAATCACATGATCACCTCAATAAATGCAGAAAGAGTATTTGACAAAAGTCACCATCCATTCATGATAAAAACTCTCAAAAATTAGGTATAGAAGGCCATACCGCTACACAATAAAGGCCATATTTGTAAAGCTCACAGGTAGCATCATACTCAACAGTGAAAGGTTGAAAAGTTTTCCTTTAATAAAATGATCAAGACAAGGGTTCCCACTCTCATCACTCTCATTCAACATAGTAATTGAAGTCCTAGCCAGAGAAATAAGGCAAGAAAAAAAAAAATGAAAAGGCATCCCAATTGGCAAGGAAGAAGTAAAATTGTCTCTGTTTGTAAATGACATGATCTTATATATGGAAAATCCTAAAGACTCCACCAAAAAACTGGAAACTAATCAATGAATTTGGTAAAGTTGCAGGATATAGAATCAATATGCAAATATCAGGTGCATTTCTACTCACTAACAATGAATTACCCAAACAATAAATTTAAAAATTCCCATTTACAATAACATCAAAAACAACAAAATACATACGAATAAATTTAACCAAGGAGGTGAAAAATCTGTCTACTGAAAAGTATAAGAAATTGATGAAAGAAATTGAAGAAGACACAAATAAATGGAAAGATATCCCATGTTCATTGATCAGAAGAATTAATTTTGTTAAAATGTCCATACTACACAAAGTGATCTATAGATTCAGTGGAATCCCTGTCAAGGTTCCAATGGCATTTTTTACAGAAATAGGTAAAGGCAATCCTGAGAAGGAAGAATAAAGCTGGAGGCATCACACTTCCTGAATTCAAACTATATTACAAAGTTACAGTAGTCAAAACAGTATAGTACTGATATATAAACAGACACATAGAACAATGGAACAGAATAGAGAACCCAGAAATAAACCTATATGTATACAGTCAACTAATATTTGACAAGGGAGCCAATAATACTCAATGGAGAAAAGGTAGTCTCTTCAATAAATGGTGTTGGGAAAACTGGACAGCCACATGTAAAGGAATGAAATTGGACCCCTATCTTTCACTACTTGGAGAAGTTAACATGAAGTGGGTTAAATAAAGACTTACATGTACAACCTGAAACCACAAAACTCCTAGAAGAAAACATAGGGGAAAAACTTCTTGACATTGGTCTTGGCAATGATTTTATAGGCATGACACCTAAAGCACAAGCAACATAAGCAAAAATAAACAAGTGGGACTACATCAAACTAAAAGCTTCTGCACAACAAAAGAACACTCAACAAAATGAAAAGGTAATCTATGGAATGGGAGAAACTATTTGCAAAATATATGAGGAACTCATACAACTCAATAGCAAAACAACAACAACAAACAAAAAACCAATTTTAAAATTAGGCAAAGGACCTGAATTGACATTTTTCCAAAGAAGACATTCAAATGACCAACAGATACATGAAAAAGTGCTCAAAGTCACCAATCATTAAGGAAATGTAAATCAGAAACAAAATAAGATATCATCTCACACTTTTTAGAATGGCTATTACCAAAAAGACAAGTGATAACAAGTGCTTGTGAGGATGTAGAGAAAAGGAAACGTTTTGTACTGCTGGTGGCAATGTAAATTGGTACAGCCACTATGGAAAGTAGTAATTAAAAATAGAACCATCATATGATCCAGTAATTCTACTTCTGGGTATATATCCAAAGGAAACGAAATCACTATCTTGAAGAGATATCTGCATTCCATGTTCACTGCAGCATTATTTGTAATAGCTAAGACATGGAAACAACTTAAATGTCCATCAGTGTATAAATGGAAAAAGAAAAAATATATATACAATATTATATATATATAATATTATATATATATAATATTATATATATATATATATATATATATATATATATATATATATATATACACACACACACAATGGAATATTTAGCCATAAAAAAAGAAAGAAATCCTGCCATTTGCAATAACATGGATGAACCTTGAGGGCATTATGATAAGTGAAATAAGTCAAAGAAAGACAAATACTGTATGGTCTCACATATACGTGGAATCTAAAAGAGTTGAATTCATAGAAACAGAGAACATATTGGTGGTTGCTAGGTGCAAGGAGTTGGGGGGTGGGGGAAACTGGTGAAGATGGTCAAATGGTCCAAAATTCTAGTTATAAGGTGATTAAGTTCTGGAGATATAATGGAGAGCATGACTATATTTAATAATACTGTATTGTATATTTGAAAGTTGCTAATAGAGTAGATTTTAAAAGTTCTCACTAGATAGAAAAATTGTAACTCTGTGAGGTGATGGATGTGTTAACTAATCTTATTGTGGTAATGATTTTGCAATATATACATATATAAAATCACTACATTATACACCTTAAACTTACATAATATGTTCAATTATATCTCAATAAAGCTGGGGGAAAAGTGGGGGAAACCCTAAATGACTGAAAGCTAATGTTTAATCAAACCTAAGGAGTTTGCCCCATTCTCCCATTTCTGGAGTAGATTGCTACAGTTTTATTTTCCTGTTTTGGGCAGTTCAGCAAGAGCTGATTGTGCAACCACTACTTAGCAATGTGGCTCATGTGACTCATCCAAATTGGAGCACAATTAGCAAAATGTATTCCCAAAAATGGCAGTTTCAAAACTAAATTCTGGGGAGAAACCAGGAGACATGGAAGACAAAATAGCACGGGAAAATGGTAACTAAGTTTTACTAAAGTAAAATACATTTGTCATGACTTTGAGTGAAGAGAGTCAAAGTCAGAATGACTTGGGAGTTTTTAAAAGTTACTATTAGAATTCCCAACCTGAAGACCAGTCATAGTCTGTAGCATTTTTTGAATGGGAAAAAATATGTAGACTCCAAATATTAGACTCAGGAGAATAGTGTATTTGTCAGACTAAGCAAACCCTCCAACTTTAGCAGTTCTAAATTTAGAACCGACCTTGAACAGTTGAAGGTCTGTGTCCACAGGGGCTGAAAAAAGAAACTTTTTCCTTTGGTTTCTACTCCTTCGTGCCTATTAGAAAAACAACTCCTTGATTCCAGAGTCGATGGGGACAATAAAGGGACAGATTTTTTTTCCCTTTATATCTCAAAGTTGAGTCAGTTGTCAACCAGAGTTTGGCCATGATGTAGACTGCAGACCTGTGTTTCTCAAGTATGCAGCTATGACCTGTGGGGATATGAGGAGATGCAGGTAGTTTTGGAAAGTAGACCTATAGAGCTGCCAACATATAAAACAGATGTAGAGAAGAATTGATAAAACAAGGTCTTACAAATGCCTTGTTTTCTTGCTCTGGAGCCCTCTTTTGCCCTGTACTCTGATGTGGGGTAGAAAAGCATTTCTACCTGGCCTCACTCAGGAAGTGAAATTTGACCTGAGCCCTGAAGTATGCAGAAGAAGAAAACAATATTTCAGACAATGTTCAGATAGAGCTGTGTGTAGGCCCTATGTCAAAGACATTATGGCACATTCAAGGCACAGAAATAAAGTTAGTGTGGCTAAACCACAAGGAGTGAGGAGGAGAGTGGCTGGAAGAATAGATAAAGTGTCAGATCACCCTTGAAAGTCTTGTCATTTTCATTTGTATATCCTTACACTCAGAACAATGAGTAGCCAATGAAGGTTATTTGGAGAGACACTGCATACCCCAATTCTCATTTTGTGATTACTCTGTATGGATTGTGCTGAATGGATTAGAGGTTGACAGACTGGGTTCAGGAGACCTTTCAAGGGACTATTCTAATAGACTAGGCAAGAAATGATTATAGCTTAGACTAAGGTGGTAGAAGAGGAGATGGATGGAAGTAGATGGGTATAGAAGAGAAAATTGACAGGGCTTGTTGATGGATTGTTTATAAAGAGTAAGAGAGATGTAGGTGCCAAAGAAGATTCCAGGATTTCTATCATGTCCAATTTGGTGGAGCTACTGACTAAAGTAAGGAACACTAAAAGAGAGTCAGATATTGGAGAGAAAGCATAAGGTCAGACTTGGCTTGTTGAATTTGAGGTATCTTTGAAACTTGAAAGGGAAGTTGCTAAGTAGGACATTGGATACTCTGGTCTGAATCTCAGAGGAGAGGTTTCAGATGGGGTTATATCATTTTAATAATCAGCTGTGTTTGTGAATGAGTTTGCCTCACAGGAAGAGTTAGAGAGAGAGAAGACAAAGGGGCCTTAGACAAACTGAGTCTTGAGAGACTCTGTTAATGGGCCTATAGAGAAGGATACTCCTCCTACATAGAAGTAGGAGGAAAACCATAGGAACATGATGTCAGGAAGAGAGAGTTTCAAGAATTAGCTAAAATATAACAGTGTCAAAATTAATAGAAGTGCTTGAATGAGGAAATCTACAAGGTAGAAACTTTAAGAAAGCTTGGCCTGATGGTGGAAATAAAAATGTTTTTATAGATAAGGAGAATGGTCAGTGGTGAGAATTCCAGGGTTGTAAAAGTTGCAGGTTCATCAGAATGAGTTGTCCTCAAATGGGATTTGTAGTTTTGGCTTCTGGTACGGTTTTGTCTAATTTTGGTAGCAAGAGATGTGGCTATTAGCACTGGGCTTGGGTAACTGTTTCAGGGGATGGTCTAGGGGATCGCTAAGGAATGAGAGGTTAAGATTTCTTTTCACAGTGAGAATTGTCCTTTTCTTTGTCCTCAGCCCAAACAGTGGTTCCAACTGACTTGACAGGAGCTGACTTCTTGCTACATTGCTTCTGCCTCCATTTCTAAAATAATTCTTAATCTAATACAAATTTATAACAACAAATTAATGACCTGAAAACACGTGATTTGGTTAATTATAGATATATACGTTTATTCCAGTTGTTATGTCTCCTCTTTCATTTATGATTTTATATATTTGAATCTTCTCTCTTTTTTCTTAGTCTGGCAAAAGGTTTGTCAATTTTGTTTATCTTTTAAAAAACAGCTCTTAGTTTTGTTAATCTTTTAAAATTGTTTTTCTGGTGTTTATTTCTGCTATTATCTTTGTTATTTCCCTCTTTTGGCTAACTTTGGGCTTAGTTATTTTTCTAGTTTTTTGAAGTATAAAGTTATTTATTTGAAATCCTTTTTTTCTTAACATAGGTGTTTATCACTATAAAATTCCCTCTTAGAACTGCTTTTACTACATCCCATAAGTTTTGATATGTTCTGTTTCCATGTTCATTTGTTTCAAGATATTTTTTTAATTTCCCTTTTGATTTCTTCTTTGATACACTGGTTGTTCAGGAGTATGTTGTTTAATGTTCACATCTTTGTGAATTCTCCAGTTTTCCTCCTGTTATTGATTTCTAGTTTCATACCATTATGGTCAGAAAAGATACTTGGTATGATTTCAATCCTCTTAAATTTGCTAAGACTTTGCTTTGTGGCAAAACATATGATCTCTCTTGGAGAATGTTCCATGTGCTCTTGAGAAGAATGTGTATTCTGCTGCTATTTGTTGAAAGGTTCTGTATATGTCTGTTAGGTCTTTAGCCTAAGTATAGTTCAGGTCCAGTGTTTTTGTATTGATTTTGTCTCTGGATGATCCATTCATTGTTGAAAGTGGGGTATTGAAGTCCCCTACTATTATTGCATTACTGTCTCTCTTCAGATATGTTAATATTTGCTTAATATATTTAGGTGCTTCTCTGTTGGATGCATACATATTTATAATTGTTATGTCTTCTTGGTGAATTGATCACTTTATCATTATGTAATGACCTTCTCTGTCTCTTGTTACAGTTTTTGACAAAATCTCTTTTGTCTGATATAAATATAGCAACCCCTGCTTCCTTGTGGTTTCTGTTTGTATGGAATATCTTTTTCCATCTCTTTAATTTCAGCATACGTGTGTCCTTAAAGCTGAAGTGATTATCTTGTAGGCAGTATATAGTTGGGTTTTGGTTTTTTTCCCAAAATTTAATCCATTTGTATTTAAAGTAATTTATTGATAAGTAAGGATTTACTAATGTCATCTTATTCATTGTTTTCTGGTGGCTTTGTAGTTCCGTTATTCTCTTCTTCCTCTCTTAGTGTCTGCATTTGTGAATTGATAATTTTCTGTAGTGATATGCTTTGATTCCCCTCTCTTTATCTTTTGTGTATCTACTGTAGGTTTTTTCTTTTTGGTTCCCACAAGGCTTATATAAAACATCTAATAAATATAAGTCTATTTTAAGCTGATAACAATTTAACTTGGATCACATACACAAATTCTACCCTTTTACTGCCCCTCATTTTATGTTTTTGATATGACAGTTTACATCTTTTTATATTATGTATCCATTAACAAATTACTGTAGAAGGCAGTTTGTTGTTGAATACTAATTTTTCTTTCTGCATTTTGCCAATTTGTTTATAAATTCTAATAAGTTAGGTTTTCTATACAGACAATAATCTCAACTTTGAGAAATAATTTTCTATTTCTTCTTTTTGAGTCCTTATATCTTTAATTTCTTTCCTGACTGTGCTCATTATGACAATTCTAAACATAGAAGTGCTGATAGCAGAGGCCCTTGTCTTATACCTGCTCTTTAAGGATATGCTGTCAACATTCTTACATTAAGTAGGAATTTTGTTCTAAATTTTTAGATATCCTTTGGATAAATGGAGTTCCTTTATGTTCTTAGTTTAATAATTTTAAAATGAAGAATGTTTTTTAATTTTATTAAGCATTTTTTGCATATATTCAGATTACAATAAAACTTTTTATTTAATCTGTTAATGTGAAAATTTCATTAGATTTTTTTTTAATCCAATCTTGCATTGCTGGGATAACCCAATTTGGTCATGATGATTATCTTTATTACACATCACAGTGTTCTATTTGATAATGTTTTATTTGGGATTTTGCATCTTTATTAATCAATGAGCTAGCTCTATAATTCTCCTTTTTCATACTGTCAGAGTCAGGCTTTGATATAAAGCTTATGCTGGTCTCATAAAAAGAGTTGGGGAATTTCCCATTGTAATTGGTTATATAAGTACACTTGTTCTTTGTATGTTTATAGAAATAACCTGTAAAACTGTGTTGTGCTAGTGCTCTTTTTGTGAGAGCAGTTTTTAAACTACTAATTCATGCATTTTATTTCTTCTTGAGTCAATTTTAGTTATTATATTTTCCTAGGAATTTGAATATTTACCTAAAATTTTAAATATATAGACAAAGTTATTTATAACAATATAACAATCTTTTAAATATCTGTATCCTTTGTCATCCTTAATATCATTTTGTCTGTTTTTTTCTCCCTTGATCCATTTTCCCATAAATTTGTAGATACATTAGTCTTTTCAAAGAATGCACGATTGGTTTTATAAACCCTCTCTTAAGTTGAACACTTATCAGTTTAATTTTTTTTCTTCTTTTTTGGTTAAGCATTTAAGGCTATATATATTTCTCTCTAAATGCCACTTTAGCCAAGTTCGTTATTTAAATATACTTTTTAAAATTAAAATCCAAAAGAGTTCTTGGATAAGAATTGTAAGAAACCAAAATGTGAAAAGGGAAGAAGATGAAGAGACATAAGGAAAAAAAAGGTGAGAGCCAGTAGAGTAAAAGAAGGCATTGTACTCCATGATTTCACAACTCTCCATGGCCTTTAAGATCTACAGCAAAGCTGCTGAGCTCACAGTAATCTTAGTTGTGAGATGATTTTACTTGAAAACAGGTGAAGAAGCCGACCAGTCTTTTCACTTACAATCATGTGGAGAGCAGAGAGAAACATTTGGAAATAAGCCTCAGGAGCAATTGGAAAACTGAGCTTTCAAAAGGCTGTGGAGTTTGGGCTCATGGTAAATTAACCACTGATTAGTGTAATAGAGAAACTATGCAGGTTTCAGTGTAATACTATGAGAGGCGGACCTATGTTAGATTGGCCTTTAAGTGCTTGTCCAACATCCTTTGAAATTTCTTCCACTCCAAGATATTCACTTCTCACTAGCCAAACAGAGTAGAAGTTGGTAATAGATGGCACAGAGAGAGGTAAAAATAGCATTTTTATTTCTGTTTTCCTGGATATGAATCATAGAAAAGATGTGTGAGTAGCACCATCTTCAAAAAAATTTTTTCCTGTTTTCACAAACTCTGGAATCTGCTCTGCTAATACCCAGGAAAAGGATGCACCCACAAGAAAATCTATTAGTGATTGAGTGTTTGAAAACTGAAATAGAAATTATGCACTTTAACTTTTAATTTTATAAGTAGGAACTTTTTTGCAATTGTAGTTAGCTTAACAAGTAGAGGTATTTTCCTCATGAGTAAATTTATCATGTAAGTTCACAGATATTTGAATGGTTAAAAAAAAGTACCCAATTTAATAGAATCACACAAAAAAAGAGAAAAATGGACACCACCTGGTGATCATAACCTAACACAGTCTAACACTTTACTAATATATTTGAACAAACATAGTTTCAATTAGCTATTACCTCACATCACCACAAAAGTTAGTGGCTTAAAAGAACAATTATTTTATTATCTCTTATGGTTTCTGTGCACCAGGAATTTAGGGAAGAGCTACTTTGGGTAGTTCTGGCTCTGGATCTCTCATGTGATTGCAGTCAGACAATAATTAAGCCTATAATAGCAGGGTGCTGAAACTAGGGACAGCTCAGGCATCTCTCATTCTTCATGGAGTCTCTGAGCCTTTCCATGTAGTCTCTCTACATGGTCTAGTCTGAACTTCTTAGTAACTCAGACTGCCTGATGGTTGCTGAAAGCTTCAAGAGCAAATATTCCAGGTCATAAGGTAGAAGTTGAATTGCCTTTTATGACCTAGCCTTGAAAGTCCCATAACATTAATTCTGCCATACTCTGGGTCAAATCAATCACAATATCCCACCCATTTTCAAAGGGAGGGGACATAGACCCAATCTCTGAATGGGGTGAGAGTCAAAAAATTTGAAAACGTATTTTAAAATCACCACAAATATACAGAAAGTAGAGGAGGACATTTTACAGTCCTTGTTTAGAATGACTGAGTGTTGGTCAATCTTAAAATAGACCTTCCTTCACCCAGCTACTCAACCTACAAATACACACATTTTCAGTGTTTTAGATATTTGGAGTCGTGACTTTTTCCTTGCAATCACCTTTATTTTCCTTCAACATTAGGATCTACATTAGAAGAGAAGCAATCTTGGGCATGTATGCCACATGATAGAAGTCCTTAGGGGGAAAAAAAGAAAGAAGCTACTGTTAATGACAACCCATTTCATACAATGTATCAAGCTAAACCTCATACTTTTCTTTATCTCATTGAAACTGTCCAGCTATCTACTGCTGTATGACAAATTACTCTAAACCCTTAGTGTTGCAAAACAACAATTGGATTAGTCTAACAAATTTGGGGGTCAGGAATTCAGACCGGGCACAGTGGGCCTGACTCATCTATGCTCCATAGTAACTAAAGTCGAGGGGGGACCTTCAATATGGTGGAGGAGTAAGATGTGGAGGTCACCTTCCTCCACACAAATACATCAAAAATACTTCTACAAGTGGAACAACTCCTTCAGAACACCTACTGAATGCTTGCAGAAGACCTCAGACATCCCAAAAGATGCCTGAGGGCAACCTACACACAGAGGTGGGTCCAAAACCAAAGCTAAACCCCAGGAGTTGTGTGAACAAAGAAGAGAAAGGGAAATTTCTCCATGCAGCCTCAGGAGCAGTGGATTAAATCCCCACAATCAACTTGATGTACCCTGCATCAGTGGGATACCTGAATAGACAACAAATCGTCCGAGAATAGAAGCGGTGGATTTTAGGAGGAACTAGAGACTTGGGGTTTGCTGTCTGCAACTGATTTGTTTCTAATATTTATGTTTATCTTAGTTTAGTTTGTAGTGCTTGTTATCATTCGTGGATTTGTTTATTGCTTTGGTTGCTCTCTTCTTTTGTTTAATTATTACTTTTTTATGTTAATAATATTTTTTCTTTCTTTTCTTCTCCCTTTTCTTCTGAGCCATGTAGCTGAGAGGGTCTTGGTGCTCGAACCTGGTGTCAGGCCTGAGCCTCTGGGGTGGGAGAGCCAAGTTCAGGACATTAGACAACCAGAGACCTCCTAGCATCACGTAATATCAATTGGCAAGAGCTCTCCCAGAGATCTCCATCTCTGTGCTAAGACACAGCTCCACCCAACGGCCAGTAAGATCCAGTGCTGGATGCCCCATGCCAAAAAACTAGTAAGACAGGAACACAACCCCACCCATTAGCAGAGAGGTTGCCTAAAATCATATTAAGTTGACAGACACCCCAAAACACACCACCCGAAGTGGCCCTGTCCAGCAGAGAGACAAGATCCAGCACACCCACCAGAATACAGGCACTAGTCCCCTCCATCAGGAAGCCTACACAAGCCACTGAACCAACCTCACCCACTGAGGGCAGACACCAAAAACAACAGGAACTACGAACTTGCAGCCTGCGAAAAGGAGACCTCAAATACAGTAAGTTAAACAAAATGAGAAGACAGAGAAATATTCAGCAGATGAAGGAGCAAGGTAAAAACCCACCAGACCAAACAAATGAAGAGGAAATAGGCAGTCTACTTGAAAAAGAATTCAGAACAATGATAGTAAAGATGATCCAAAATCTTGGAAATAGAAAGGAGAAAATACAAGAAACGTTTAACAAGGACCTAGAAGAACTAAAGAGCAAACAAACAATGATGAACGACACAATAAATGAAATTAAAAATTCTCTAGAGGGAATCAATAGTAGAATAACTGAGGCAGAAGAACGGATAAGGGACCTGGAAGATAAAATAGTGGAAATAACTACTGCAGAGCAGAATAAACAAAAAAGAATGAAAAGAATGGAGGGCAATCTCAGAGGCTGCTGGGACAACATTAAATGCACCAATATTCAAATTATAGGGGTCCCAGAAGAAGAAGAGGAAAAGAAAGGGACTGAGAAAATATTTGAAGAGATTATAGTTGAAAACTTCCCTAATATGGGAAAGGAAATAGTCAATCAAGTCCAGGAAGCACAGAGAGTCCATACAGGATAAATCCAAGGAGAAACATGCCAAGACACATATTAATCAAACTATCAAAAATTAAATACAAAGAAAAAATATTAAAAGCAACAAGGGAAAAACAACAAATAATATACAATGGAATCTCCATAAGGTTAACAGCTGATCTTTCAGCAGAAACTCTGCAAGCCAGAAGGGAGTGGCAGGACATATTTAAAGTGATGAAAGGGAAAAACCTACAAGCAAGATCACTCTACCCAGCAAGGATCTCATTCAGATTCGACAGAGAAATTAAAACCTTTACAGACAAGCAAAAGCTAAGAGAATCCAGCACCACCAAACCAGCTTTACAACAAATGCTAAAGGAACTTCTCTAGGCAGGAAGCACAAGAGAAGGAAAAGACCTACAATAACAAACCCAAAACAATTGAGAAAATGGTAATAGGAGCATACATATCAATAACTACCTTAAATGTAAATGGATTAAATGTTCCAACCAAAAGACATAGACTGACTGAATGGATAGAAAAATAAGACTTATACATATGCTGTCGACAAGAGATGAACTTCAGACCTAGGGACACATACAGACTGAAAGTGAGGGGATGGAAAAAGATATTCCATGCAAAGGGAAATCAAAAGAAAGCTGGAGTAGCAATTCTCATATCAGACAAAATAGACTTTAAAATAAAGACTAGTACAAGAGACAATGAAGGACACTACGTAATGATCAAGGGATCAATCCAAGAAGAAGATATAACAATTGTAAATATTTATGCACCCAACACAGGAGTACCTCAGTACATAAGGCAAATGCTAACAGCCATAAAATGGGAAATTGACAGTAACACAATCATAGTAGGGGACTTTAACACCCCACTTTCACCAATGGACAGATCATCCAAAATGAAAATAAGTAAACACAAGCTTTAAATGACATATTAGACAAGATGCACTTAACTGATATTTATAGGACATTCCATCCAAAAACAACAGAATACACTTTCTTCTCAAGTGCTCATAACATTCTCCAGGATAGATCATATCTTGGGTCACAAATCAACCCTTGGTAAATTTAAGAACACTGAAATCATATCAAGTATCTTTTCTGACCACAACGCTATGAGACTAGATATCAATTACAGGAAAAAACTGTAAGAAATACAAACACATGGAGGCTAAAAAATACACTACTAAATAACCAAGGGATCACTGAAGAAATCAAAGAGGAAATCAAAAAATACCTAGAAACAAATGACAATGAAAACACAATGACCCAAAACCTATGGGCTGCAGCAAAAGCAGTTTTAAGAGGGAAATTTATAGCAATACAATGCTACCTCAAGAAACAAGAAACATCTCAAAAAAACAACCTAACCTTACACCTAAAGCAATTAGAGATAGAAGAACAAAAAAACCCAAAGTTAGCAGAAGGAAAGAAATCATAAAGATCAGATCAGAAATAAATGAAAAAGAAAAGAAGGAAACAATAGCAAAGATCAATAAAATTGAAAGCTGGTTCTTTAAGAAGATAAACAAAATTGATAAACCATTAGCCAGACTCATCAAGAAAAAAAGGGAGAAGACTCAAATCAATAGAACTAGAAACGAAAAAGGAGAGCAACTGACACTGCAGAAATACAAAGGATCATGAGAGATTACTACAAGCAACTATATGCTAATAAAATGGACAACCTGGAAGAAATGGACACATTCTTAGAAAAGCACAACCTTCTGAGACTGAACCAAGAAGAAATAGAAAATATAAACAGAACAATCACAAGCACTGAAATCGAAACTGTGAATAAATACCTTCCAAAAGATAAAAGCCAAGGACCACATGGTTTCACAGGCGAATTCTATCAAATATTTAGAGAAGAGCTAACACCTGTCCTTCTCACCTCTTCCAAAATATAGCAGAGGGAAGAACACTCCCAAACTCATTCTACAGGGCCACCATCACCCTGTTACGAAAACCAGACAAAGATGTCACAAGGAAAGAAAACTACAGGCCAATATCACTGATGAACACAGATGCAAAAATCCTCAATAAAATACTAGCAAACAGAATCCAACAGCACATTAAAAGGATCATACACCGTGATCAAGTGGGGTTTATCCCAGGAATGCAAGGATTCTTCAATATATGCAAATCAACCAATGTGATAAACCATATTAACAAACTGAAGGAGAAAAACCATATGATCATCTCAATAGATGCAGAAAAGGCTTTTGACAAAATTCCACACCCATTTATGATAAAAACTCTCGAGAAAGTAGGCATAGAGGGAACTTACCTCAACATAATAAAGGCCATATGTGACAAACCCACAACTAACATCGTCCTCAGTGGTGAAAAACTGAAATCATTTCCACTAAGATCAGGAAAAAGACAAGGTTGCCCACTCTCACCACTGTTATTCAACATAGTTTTGGAAGTTTTAGCCACAGCAATCAAAGAAGAAAAAGAAATAAAAGGAATCCAAATTGGAAAAGAAGAACTAAAGCTGTCACTGTTTGCAGATGAAATGATACTATACATAGAGATTCCTAAAAACTCCAGCAGAAAACTACTAGAGGTAATCAATGAATTTGGTAAAGTAACAGGATACAAAATTAATTCGCATGCATTCCTATACACTAATGATGAAAAATCTGAAAGAGAAATTAAGGAAACACTCCCATTTACCATTGCAACAAAAAGAATAAAATACCTAGGGATAAACCTCCCGAAGGAGACAAAAGATTTGTATGCAGAAAAGTATAAGACACTGATGAAAGAAATTAAAGATGATACAAACAGATAGAAAGATATACCATGTTCTTAGATTGGAAGAATCAACATTGTGAAAATGACTATACTACCGAAAGCAGTCTACAGATTCAGTGCAATCCCTATCAAACTACCAATTGCATTTTTCACAGAACTAGAACAAAAAATTTCACAATTTGTACAGAAACGCAAAGGACCCCAAATAGCAAAAGCAACCTTGAGAAAGAAAAACGCAGCTGGAGGGATCAGGCTCCCTGATTTCAGACTGTACTACAAAGCTACAGTAATCAAGATAGTATGGTACTGGCACAAAAACAAAAATATAGATCCATGGAACAGGATAGAAAGCCCAGAGATAAACTCACGCACATATGGTCACCTAATCTTTGATAAAGGAAGCAAGAATATAGTATGGAGAAAAGACAGTCTCTTCAATAAGTGGTGCTGGGAAAACTGGACAGCTACATGTAAAAGAATGAAATTAGAACACTCCCTAACACCATACACAAAAATAAAGTCAAAATGGATTAAAGACCTAAATGTAGGGCTTCCCTGGTGGCACAGTGGTTGAGAATCTGCCTGCCAATGCAGGGGACACGGGTTCGAGCCCTGGTCTGGGAGGATCCCACATGCCGCAGAGCAACTAGGCCCGTGAGCCACAATTACTGAGCCTGCGCGTCTGGAGTCTGTGCTCCACAACAAGAGAGGCTGCGATAGTGAGAGGCCCGCGCACCGTGATGAAGAGTGGCCCCCCACTTGCCGCAACTGGAGAAAGCCCTCGCACAGAAACGAAGACCCAACACAGCCATAAATAAATAAATAAATAAATAAATAAATAAATAAAATTAAAAAAAAAAGACCTAAATGTAAGGCCAGACACTATCAAACTCTTAGAGGAAAACATAGGCAGAACACTATGACATAAATCACAGCAAGATCCTTTTTGACCCACCTCCTAGAGAAATGGAAATAAAACCAAAAATAAACAAATGGGACCTAATGAAACTTAAAAGCTTTTGCACAGCAAAGGAAACCATAAACAAGACGAAAAGACAGCCCTCAAAATGGGAGAAGATATTTGCAAACGAAGCAACTGACAAAGGATTAATCTCCAAAATTTATAAGCAGCTCATGCAGTTCAATATCAAAAAAACAAACAACCCAATCCAAAAATGGGCAGAAGACCTAAATAGATATTTCTCCAAAGAGAGTGAGTGTTCGAAGAGACCAGGTGGAAGCAGCGAGGCTTCTTATGACCTAGACTTGGAAGTCACCCAGTGTACTTTCCATCATATTCTATTAGCCAAAAGTGAGTTACAGAGCCAGCCCAGATTCCAGGATGTGGAGGAAAGATTACACCTCTTCGTGGGAGAATAGCGGGTGCATATAGGGAAGGAACTGTTAGTGGCTATTGTGGAAACAAGCTACTACATTCCCTTTTCATAAGTGAGGAGAATGAGACTCAGAAAAGTTAAATAAACTGTTCGGGATTATACAGTAAGAAAGTAAGTAAGGGGTAGGGAACACAAACCCAGGTAGTATGACTTCAAGTTGAGAACTCCTCTCACTTTATTGTGAAGCCCCTATGCAATCTATCAATTAGTGTTTCCCCATATTTGTTCCTTAGAAGCTCTGCTCCACAAAAAGCCATGGTCTGAAGTAATTTGGGAACCATTGCATAACATATTTCTTTTTAGAGAATCAAAATGCACATTAATATGTAAAAGGCACTGAGATATCTTTTTAACGTTCCCAAACTTGTTTGACAAAGGAACCTCTTTTTAACTATAAGACCCATTAACATCAGTCCATGGAATATGCTTTCACAGATGCTGTATTTTTTTTAAACATCTTTATTGGAGTATAGTTGCTTTACAATGTTGTGTTAGTTTCTGCTGTATCACAAAGTGAGTCAGCTATATGTATACATATATCCCCATATCCCCTTCCTCTTGCGCCTCCCTCGCACCCTCTCTATCCCACCCCTCTAGGTGGTCACAAAGTACCGAGCTGATTTCCCTGTGCTATGTGGTTGCTTCCCACTAGCTATCTATTTTACATTTGGTAGTGTATATATGTCTGTATATATACAAAAGATGTGCTATTGTTGTAATGAAATGTAATATTACAGGAAGAATTTCATTTAATGAGTACCATTGAACTGTCAAAATTACATAACAAGGCTATTTTCATGTTCTGATTAATCATCAGATTGAAATTGCTCTGCTCATGTATATGCAGTAAATTTTCATGAAAGAGAAATCTTATGTGACCAGAGACCCTAAGTCCTTGCCAATCTATCAGTGAAAAAAATGTTGAATTTCTGCCTGTCTAAAGAATTTGGGCGCTTATATTTTTAATGTCTATAGAATGTCAATTTTATTAATAAAAGATGTTACATGTCAAATTTACTTTTATTATATTGAAGAGAATTTTCTCACCTGTATATATTTATATAAGTTAAATATACCTTGTCTACATTCAGATAATTTCAGTCAATCTCTTTGGCACTTTCTATACGTCAAGCCCCCTTGTGTGTGTGTGTGTGTGTGTGTGTGTGTACACATATATATAAAGCAACACACCACCAGTCCTCAGAAACTTAAACATTATTTGAAAGAGATGGACCTTGCATATCTCAAACAATAATACTGCCAAACAAGGCTGTACAATAAAATGAAAAATGGAAGGTATCCCAAGTCAAATGCCTCCAACAGTCAAAAGATTGATGTGAAAAGGAAAGAAATAGAAGAGCTAAGTAACTGAAGCAGTTTTCATGGAGAGAGGAGTGGGACTTGACTTTCATCGTGGTGGATGTCACAGAATTTGAATTGGCAGAGAGAAGAAACCAGCCCCTGGTAAACAAAGCATGATCAAAGGCAAGTGTAGTGAATCCCATTTCCCCCCATTGCCTATGTTCTTTGCCCTTTCTTCCTGTCTCAACCTGCTCCTGCTTGTTTGCCCCTTCATGGCTAATCAAAGTTCTGTCTGGCAGCTGTGCTCGTCCACCACCCGGTCTCAGTCACTCAGAGCCAGCTGAAGTACCTGATCCCCCATTAAATAAAGCTCCCCAACAACTGTGAACCAGATAGAAGTTTGGCACCAGCAAATCAAAATAATGCCTGAGTGTACAACAGGCAACTAAATCTGATGGATCCATTATTGAGACTAAATTTAGAACTAGAGAAAAGTATGACTGACTATAGTTGATTGATTACACCATTGGGGACCATTGGAAGTGCTCTAAAAAGGTAGTCACTGGGCAAAAGTAGGGTTTTGTGAGGATTATTCTCACAGTAGAGCTGTATAGAATTAACTGAAGAAAAGGGAGACTATAGACAGGGAGATCCATTGAGGAGGTGATTGAAGTTCACAAGTGAAGTGGTGAGAGCTGTTTTGATATGTTACGAGTAGACCTAAAAAAGAGGAGATAAATCTGCCATATTTCAAAGAAAGATTTTCAGAACTTGGTGACAGATTGACCATAGGGGATAACTTTGGTTTATTTCTAAAATGAGGGAATTAAAATAGATGCTTAATAAGTTTCCTTCAAACGATATAATATCTATGAGTCTAGGATACCCACAGGGGAGGAAAAATGTAAAACTAATGTATTTTTGTCTTATAACTCAGGCTGCTATATATGATGAAATACCATAGACTGGGTGGCTTAAACAGCAGACATTTATTTTCTCACACTTTTGGAGGCTGGGAAGTCTAAGATAAATGTGCTGACAGATTCAGTTCCTGTGAGAACCCCTTCCTGGCTTGCTGATGGCTGCCTTCTTGCTGTATTCTTCCATGGTGGAGAGGGAGAGAACTAGCTCTCTAGTCGTCTTCTTATAAAGGCACTAATCCCATTGTGAGGACTTCACCCTCATGACCTCATCTAAACATAATTACCTCTCAAGGGCTCCACCTCCTAATATCATCACATTGGGAGGTGGGTAGGGATTCAATATGTGAATTGAGGGGGGCACAGAAACATTCAATCCTTAAGAGTTCCCATTCTGAATTTTCTGTTGTTGAATTATACCATAGTCTTAAACAGGGGTCCCCATCCCCCAGGCCATGGACCGGTACCGGTCCGCGGCCTGTTAAGAACTGGGGGCCGCACATCAGGAGGTGAGCGGCGGGCGAGCAAGTGAAAGCTTCATCTATATTTACCGCCACTCCTCATCACTCGCATTATGGCCTGAGCTCTGCCTCCTGTCAGATCAGCGGCAGCATTAGATTCTCGTAGGAGCCCGAACCCTACTGTGAACTGCGCATGTGAGGGATCTAGGTTGCACGCTCCTTATGAGAATCTAATGCCTGATGATCAGCTGCAGATACAGATTATCATTAGCAGAGAGGTTTGACTGCACGGAGACCATAATACATCAATTGCTTGCAGACTAATATCAAAACCCTATCAGTAAGTGACAAGTGAAAACAAGCTCAGGGCTCCCACTAATTCTGCATTATGGTGAGTTGTAAAATTATTTAATTATATATTACAAGGTAATAATAATAGAAATGAAGTGCACAATAAATGTAATGTGCTTGAATCATCCCGAAACCATTCCCCCCCCAACCCTCGGTCCATGGAAGAACTGTCTTCCACAAAACTGGTCCCTGGTGCCAAAAAGGTTGGGGACTGCTGGTCTTAACACTGGTGTTATTAAACTATGGTTATATTTGTGCATGCATTCGTGCAAATCATAATTATTTTTACTATGGAACTATACTCACATTGTGCAAGCATACACATTGCTCATAATAATTAACCATCTTCCTCCTTGATAACTTTGAGTAAGCCTTTCAACTTGTTTTCTGATTTATGTGTATCAGGATTAGGTTTGGTTGAATGCAACATAAAAGCCATATAATAGTGTCTTAAACACAATAAAAATTTCTTTTCCACATAAAAGAACTGTGATGATAAGCTGTCTAGAGCTGATATGGCAGGTCTACAGATGTCAGAGACTGAGGCTCCTTTACTCTCTCTGCTACTCCATCCTAGCATATGGTTTCCATTTTCAAGACTGTTTCATCATCCAATATGGATCTAGAGCTCCAACAATCTAGACATCAGAAAGGAAGAAAGGGGAAAGGGGGGAAAAGCACACCTCCCAGTTAAATCAGCACCCTGTAAGGAGCCTTCTACAGAGTACCACACAACAGTTCTACTTACATCTTATTGGCTGCCCCGATCTTTAAGAGATAGTAGTTTTAGCCAGGCACTTTGTTGCTTCCATTAATACAGGGTTCTGGTAATCAAGAAGGCAAAAATCGATATTATCTCTATCATAATGTGCTTAGTAATTAACAATATAGTTTTCTGAGTATTGAGTTCTAGATCACTCTGGACTATTTTATAAAAGCAAAGAAACATGAACATATTGTCTGACTATTGTTATTGGTATCAAAATAAGATACTCTGTATGTATGTAAAATGACATTTTCTTCACACTGTTTAATTTTCCCTCAACAACAGAGAGCTGTCTGTTTGTAAAGTTTACCTTTATGGCTCAATGACACCATTGAGCCACTGTCTACTAAACCTGTATTTTAACTTTTTTCAGGTGAAGGGATGGACTTTCTCCAATCCATCCCATACTCTAACTTGGTCTCTCTAGTTGCAAGTGGCCTTCTATGGTAAGGGGAATGGCTAAGGTTAGAAGTACAGGATACTGATGCTAATATTCCCTGTGGAGTAAAAACAGTGAAGTTAGCAAAATTCCTGAAATCAACTCTTCTGCAGTGAAATCTGGTAGTTAGGTTAGCTCTGAATACATTTCCTCTGTTTTTACTTGGAAACACCACCTCCCATCAATATAGGTGACACAAGTGTGTTTGACCCTCTGTGTTAATTTGGGCTTCTCCAAATGCAGACTATAAAACAAGGACTTGGGTACAGGTGGTTAATTTGGGAGGCAATCCCAGAAGCACAGGCGAGAGAGTGAGGGAAGTGAGACAGGAAGAGAGGAAAGTCAATAAAGTGTGTGCTAATGGGCAGTTTGCTCAATTTCACTGTGACCTTCAGAGGAACTGTGTGGAACATGCCTCACAATTGTTCCATCAAGAGTGAGGGAAGCTGAAGTATTTATACATTAACTCCCATCCCTCACTACTTGGGGGTTGCCCCAGGTGCTGTGATACATCTAGCACTTCTGGGTTGCCCTACAGGAAGGCTGAATAAACCCTCAGGCAAAAAAAAAAAAGCAGACAGGTTCAGGAACTTGAGGTTGAAAAACTGTCAGCATACTGGAAACTCTTCTGCAGCTACCAATGAACTAGAAGTGGATGAGGCAAAAGTTATCAACAGGGTCTGCTACTTGCCCCTGAGACTCCATGTTCAGGGTGGTCACATGTTTCATGCCTAATCAATCACAGTGCCATCTTCTGTGGCCACAGTGATTGGGTCAAGTATGGGCATGTAAGTGATCAAGCATTTGCTACTTCACAAATACAAAACCAATGTCTTTCCTTCCTAAAAAGCCACCCATTTGCCCAGAAGTGACTTTTTTTTCTCACAGGTCAGTAGGGGCTCCTCCTTACGGTACCTTCCCTTCTGTATTAGTTATCTATTCCTGAGTAACAAATTACTACAAACTTAGCAGCTTAAAATAACATACAGTTTATGTGGGTCAGGAGTCTGAGTATGGCTTAGCTGGGTCCTCTACCAGACTCCAGTCAAGGCACTGGCCAGAGCTCAGTTCTTATCCGGAGGCTCAACTGGGGATGGATCTGCTTCCAAGCTCACTGAGGTTGTTGGCAGAATTTGTTCCCTCTTGGTTGTAGAACTGAAGGCTTCAGTTCTTGCTGGCTGTCATCTGGAGGCTGCCCTTAGCTCTTAGAGGCTTCCCACAGTTCCTTGCCATGTGGCCCTCTCCGTAGGCCCCCTTAACAAGATGGCAGCTTGCTTTTCCAAAGTCAGCAATGGAGAAACAGCATGAATCCACTAGTCAGATGGAATTTTATAATATAATCACAGAAGTGACTTCCCATCACCTTTGCCATGTTCTATCAGTTAGAGGCAAGTCACAGTTCTTGCCTACATTCAAGGGGAAGGGAATTATAGAAAGGTGTGAATTCTGGGAGGTGAGGATCATAGGGGCCACCTTAAAGTCTGACACCCCTTCTGAGGTACTCAATTCTACCATGATAAGAAAGGTCACTCTCAGGGGTTACAAGGCCATCACTCCTTCTGAGGCAGGTTTCTTGCTTCTGCCTACACTGTGATGATTTGATAAGTTCTCTCTCTAAAGAAGAGAAAAACCTCACATATTTAATCTCTCATAGAGCTCTCTCTTTCTCTTTGGTAGAGCCTGTGATAAATTGGAATTTACTTCAATTGTTTTGGACACCATGTTTCTCTTAGTGAGTCCCAACAATGAATTAGCCTTCTTGGCAGTTATGTTACACTGCTGATATAAATAATATTAAAACAAACTAATTCATCTAGGTCTTCTTGCGCTATGAACTGCTGTTCAGTCCTATCTGTTCATTCTTGCACTTTTCAGATCTCAGTGAATTACTTTATGTTTATCCCTATTAAATTTCATTTTGTTAATTTTTTGGACCAGATTTTTTTTTAACATCTTTATTGAAGTATAATTGCTTTACAATGGTGTGTTAGTTTCTGCTGTATAACAAAGTGAATCAGCTATACATATACATATATCCCCGTATCTCCTCCCTCTTGAGTCTCCCTCCCACCCTCCCTATCCCACCCCTCCTATCCCACCCCTCTAGGTGGTCACAAAGCACCGAGCTGATCTCCCAGGTTTGGACCAGGTTTTAAAAAGATTTTATTTGTTTATTGGTTTTGGCTATCCTTCAAACTCTGGGTCATATGCAGGTTTGATAAATCTGTCTTATATGTATCAAGCCAGGTATTTGACTTAAAATGCTGAAAAAGGCAAAGTTAACCAGAGTCTGGAAGGCTGTCACCATGATAGACACTAATAAATTTATGCATTTAACACTGGTGTTGCTTGTTCCCAGTGATTCAACTTAGGTTCTTAGTGATCACCACTTCCTTTTCTAAAGTCTCCAAGACCATCTATTTAATAATCACTTGGTTGAGATGCAATATCAAGTTCACTGGTATATAGTTTCTGGAATCTAAATTTCTCTTCCTTTTGTAAACTGGGATACTATGGTAATGCACAGCCAGATACCCCTTTCAAGACTAAGGAACTCATTTTCCCAGTTGTTGGGAGTTTGGGCTGTTGATGACTTACAGCTGAGTCCCTCTCTAGGCATTGCCCTCTGCTAGAGACAGCCACCTCTCCTAAGGTCACCAGTCCTGGGGTGGGGGTGGGGGGTAAGCCCACATTCATCACCTGGTGAAAATGAGTTTACAAAGGCCTGACTCTCTTGCTTCAAGGTAAGACAACTCTGTAAGCCCCTCCAACTCCAGAGCCCACCATGGGACCAACCCAGGTCTTTGTCTTAATTTAATTGCAGTTCAATCTCTCCCTCTGTCCAGTTCTGCTTCCCTTACTCCTCTGTAAGTGTTGGTCCTAAAGGTACACCCTAATGTAAGTCTCTGACTCAGAGTCTGTTTACTGGGGGACCCGACCTGTAGTACCACCTCCATTCTTTTCAGGAGCCTCTCACACCCCCCAAAAGTCTTCTTTCAGACCCCAGGGTATAATTTAAGTTCATTTTATTAGGTAAGTGCTCTCAATCTCTCTCTAATTATCTTGTGCTTTTGTTCCTCAATAAATTGTTGGTTACATATTTTGGAGGCTGAAGATACTTCTTAATTGTGAAGGAAAAAAATGTTGAGGTATTTTGCTTTTACCCTGTGACCTACTCACATTCAGCTAGCATTTCCCTGCCTTGTACTTCTTGTTTTGTGCATGACTGATGGAGTCCTTTTTGTGCTCTTTATACATTCTATGCGCCTTAACTCACTCCGGACCCTGACCCTCCTGACACTGTTCATACTCCCCTCATGCCTTGTAGGCCTCAATAATGACTGATGGTGGACCTATAGCCACCCACTAAGAGCACCGACTTTGTAATTCAGAGGTGAAGTCTGTGCTTTGATACAGAAAAGTGCTATCTTGGTTTTATCACTGCCTCACTTTTAACTTCTGGCCCATTTACAAAAAGGTTCTTTTTCTCCATCCCCCAAAACCACCCTGTCCAGCCCTGCTTTGGGTAGCAATTTTCCTACAACCAATGCTTTTGAATAGACATTTTGTGCCACGTTGTTTCAGACTATAGGAAGCCAGCCTAAGCAGTGTTAATGCATCTTCATGTTTTCCAGTCAAACTTCTAATTGAATTGATTTCTATGACATTTAAGAGCCACCTACTCAACGTCAAATTTTTTCAAACTTACATTTGCACCTTTGTTTTATGCTGCCACCTAAACAAAACTCAGCACACATCACATTTTTCTTTTAGGAAAAAAAATAACAATAACCTTCTGAGAACAAGGGAATGGAACTCCTGCCTCCCATGAAGTCCCAAGTAAAACAGAAGAATGATGGCTGTTAGACTAATAGCCATATTTATGCTGCTATGAGACATAAAATTATCCAGACACATGCAAGCACCACATTTCCATGTATGTAAAGTTTAAGTCATTTCCAGTTAAAGGGGAAATCATTAGTATTGTCTGAACTTCAACAGATCAGCTCAACTTTTCCGGCTCACTACTAAATTCCCAGCACATATCAAACTCCAACTGAAAAGGCTTCGTAGGGACTTCCCTGGTGGTGCAGTGGTTAAGAATCTGCCTGTTAACTCAGGGGACACGGGTTCAAGCCCTGGTCCAGGAAGATCCCACATGTGGCAGAACAACTAAGCCCATGAGCCACAACTACTGACGCCCGTGTGCCACAACTACTGAAGCGCATGCATCTAGAGCCCATGCTCCGCAACAAGAGAAGCCACCGCAATGAGAAGCCCGCACACCACAACAAAGAGTAACCCCCGCTCACCGCAACTAGAGAAAGCCCGTGCTCAGCAACGAAGCCAAAAATTAATTAATTAATGAATTAAATAATTAAAGTAATTGTTAGGCTCTGGAAAATGAAATGTGTACATTAAAAAAAAAATGAAAACGCTTCCTAATGTGGTGCATGTAAAATGAAATGGACTTGCAGTGGGTTGAGGTCTTGGATCATTGAGATCAGGCACTGAACCAAACTGAGCACACATGGTAATAAGCAAAAGAATGGGAACAGCATCTGAGATCTTCAGGCAAAAAATATTCAAAGAAATTTTCAAGATATGATTAGGGATCTAGCGGCTCTATTGCCAGCCACGTGCAAAGGAAAATGTAGAACAGGGTAGAAGCATTATGCACTAGCTGCCAAAAGGAAGCAGACAGATTAGCATGACTTCATGTCTTATCTAGTTACTGTGGATTTTTAATTAAAGATTTCCAAAATTAATAGAGTGTAGATGAAGGCTCTCTTTGCTCATGGGAGGGATACATCCTTGGAATTATGACTCCAAGACTTTTTAGTGGTGTGGCCTTTGGCAAATTTCTTAACCTCTTTGGTCTCAGTTTCTTCCTCTGTAGAAAGCGAATGATAATGATAATTAATTCTAAGATTGTTGTAAGGATTAAATGAGATATGGCATCAGAAGAGCTTAGCAGAGTGCCTGGTTATAAAGTAAAAGTCCAATGAATTTTAGCTATAAGTACAATTATGATTATTAAGATATGACATTAATTTTGATGACTTTTCATATATGGCCTCCCTAATTGGAAATTCATCACCATTAATTAAGGATCAGCAGAGAGGGTCAGTTTCCCCATGAGTGGGCATTGGAAGGACAGGTTAGAGAAAGGGGGGATGCTTATAATGGTGGGTAAGGTCCTGTGTGTTTTATGGGTCTATTGCCATTTTTGTGGATCTGGACACTTTTTAATCCCTTTTAGCTAAATTTGGTGGTAAGTGTAGCTGGCTGCCAGCTCTCCTTGGCCCTTACCACCTTAAGTATGATTGAGGCAAAGATCTGACTCTTAATGAGAACACTGCCTCATCAGACTGCAGAGCCCTGCCCAAAGGCTGGGACACTTTTTATTTCATGAGGGCCTTACTTTTGTCAAAAGTTTACCAGCCTTGGGATATGGGGGCTGATGTACTCATTGCCTCCTTTCTTGAAGGAAAATGGAAGAAAGAAAAAACAGAATCTCAGACTTCAGGTCTCTTTACAGCCTCAACCTTCAGGGATGGTGCCCCTCCCATTGGCAGAAGAGACCTTCATCTACTTCAGAGGCTTCAAACGCAGGTGCCTACAGCAGCCTAGAGCATAAGTGAAATAGACCAGGAGATCTGTAGGGCTTGGGATGACATGAGAGATCAGGTCTCTACAGAGGGCAGCTCCAGTGATGTTAGAGTCTCCATTTTTTCAAGAGAAGTGACAAATCTAGCTTTTTATGTGGAATCTCTTAGTTTTTAAATGTTGGCAAGGATTCAGGTTTTTAAAAACACCATGTGAACCAAAAAAAATATTTCTATTTGCCAGACATGACCCAAGGATTGCCAGATTGGTACCCTCCTCTTCATGGTACAATTTTAGGTTTCTAGGGAAGTTCCTTTTGACCCCAAACATGTCCCCTCCCTTATGCTACAACACTGAAAGTCCAGCAGAGTCTTTCCCCGCTCTAAAACCTTTCCCTCAAGATGCAATTTTACCCTTGTGAAGAGCACATTGAGCACTCATCATTCACTAGCTGCTTAGATAATTCTAGCTCATTGCATCCATTTAGGGAATGGAGGGCAGGGGAAGTTGTAGAGGTGGGTGGGGATAGGGCAGTCTAGTGGAATCAACACCCAGAATTCTTTGCTCTGATGTTCACTAGTTGTTGCAACCTCAAGGAAATCAGTTCTCTGGCATCCACTTTTCCTTATTTGTGAAAAGGAACTAATAATTGCTACCTCATGGGATTGTGGTGAGGATCAAGTGGAATAAGGCATACCAAATATCCAGCCTAGAGCAGACTGTCCTTAAATAAAAGTTTAATCTGGAGGGAAGAAGGAAAGATGTTCTGTTGCTCAGTGGTGGCCACACGGGATCTCTCAGAAGAGGGGTAAAAAGGGTGGGAAAGCAGGAGGGAGTTGTGAGCAATCAGAGCATATCATTCTCTGGCCAGCAGCCCAGCTAGTACAGAGGGGATAATGTACTAAGGGAGAAACAGGCATATGATAATAACCCACAAACGCAGCCTGTTATACTGACCTATATTCTAAGCTTACACAAGTCTAATTCATCCTTCCCATATTTTTGGCCACCTATGGATTTATTTTCCTGGATACTCTTTCTTTGACTTTGCTCAAATCAATGTTCCATGCCTGCATTTCTTGCTTCTATAACACATAAGTGAGTCGTGAGCCAAATTTTTTGCTTTATGGAAAAAATTAAAACAACAAAACCTCTTATGTTTTGTGCTGTGCAGAACTCAGGAGAAATTTTAGAGAAGAAAATTTGATCAGAAGGAAACCAACTTAAGATGTGTATGGCAGGAGTGTAGGGTTGAGGAAGGAATGGGAGATAAACATAAAACTCCATCAATAAGACAAAAGAAAATGACAAGTGAATTGAGTGCTACAGAATCACATGTCAGAAGCCTGATTTGGTAAAAATGTCCTACTGCCATAATACAAATGCCATAGAAAGGCAAGAGAAGTTATGTACCATGTACCAAAAACACATTTCCAGATCCTAGCTTCTATCCCATGCTTAGCTATTCCAACTACAAGGGCCTGAGTTGCCTGTTTCGAGAGTTCCTAGAGGAAGAGATCGGGTTTTATCCAGGAAGCAGACCACAGGAAGACATGTTTCCCAGTTGAGTATTGAAATTTCCAACACCCATATACATGTGAATGTGAATGCATATGCACACACATATTCATGCACATGGCCAAAGTGCTTTGGATTTGTGTTACTGTATTTGACAAATCAAAGATGTGGGCAAATCTCCATACTCTGTGTTTTTTCTGTGGTTGGTCTCTTGTCTGAGGCAAAAGATCAGACAGGATGTTAACCAGGGGTACAGATGTGGCTTTTCAGAAAAACACATTCCTTAGCTTGGCTTCTGTATGTCTTAGTTGCCAAGATCCATTCTTCTGTTTTCAACTCAGCCTAACTGCACCACTCTTACCCCTGCCTCATCTCAAATGGCCACCACAGTGGTTGGCTTTGGTACTGGAACAGAAATAAGGAAAAGCCTTGAGAATATATGTTTGACTCTACAACAAGCTGGAGAAAATGTGTCAAATGCAATCCACTGCCATATGTCAACTCCTTTCCATATCCAAGTTATTTCTGCAGGGAATATTGTCTAAAAAACTCTCATCACTGCATTTGTACAAGTGTGGCAATGATTCTTGAGGTTTGGGTCTCTGGAAGAACAGATAATATGTTCAATTTGATCATCTAGAATCTTGGAAAAACAGACCACACTAGCAAGGGACTACCTTAATTTTATTAAACTAGAGCTTTGTTTTGTTTGGAAATTTCAGTATATGAAAACAAAGATAGGCTGGCCCTTTAAGAAACCTGATTCAATCTGGGACAAGACATAGGAATCTACATTTTATAACAAGCTACCCAGGTGGTTCTGATATAAAGAATTCCCTGACCTAACTTTGGGAACCACTGCTCTGTGTCACCTATGCCAGCAGTTTTCAAATTTTTGGAGCCCAGAATTTCTTTACACTCTCAAAAATTATTTAGAACATCAATGAGCTTGGTATAAGTGGGTTATATCTATTGATATATTTTTATATTACCATACTTTACCATTCTCCATTTTAATTTTTATATTACCATATTAAAAATTAAAACTGAGAAGATTTAAAATATTTATAAATAATTTTGAAATAAACTTGTTACAATTTAGCATAAGTAAAATATTCTTATGAAAAAATTTTTTCTAAAGCAAGGAAGAGTGCATTATTTTACATTTTCAAATCTCTACTGTCTGGCCTAGTAGAAGACAGCTGGATTCTTACATCTGCTTCTGCATTCTAGCTGTCGAAATATGTTGTTTTGATAGAAGTATATATATGAAGAAAATCCAGCTCACACAGACATGTAGGTGGAAAAGGGAGGGAGTATTTTAATAGCCATTTTAGATAATTGTGGGTATTCTTCTTTGATACTACACCAAAATGCAACAAGTTGCAGTTCCTTGAATGTTAATAGCAACATGGAATCTGAGACCCTATCAGTGAGGTTTTCATTCTCTGTTATTGGGGTTGGCAAAAAAGTTCATTCGGGTTTTTCCATAAGATGTTAACAGAAAAACCCAACGATCTTTTTGGCCAACCCAATACATTAAAATTCACTGGTCTGTCTTGCACTTGGAATACCTTTTTACTCATGCATGATTTCATGAAACTATGAATTAGTCATTTGGAAAACATTGGCTCACCAAGTTTTTCAGATCTTTCAAATGTTGACACATTTCATTATACAAAAATTTAAAAATCGTATTTATTAATATCAATACCAATATCATCAGAAAAGGTCTTAAAGTATAGAGAAGCTGACAAGCTCATGGTGATGGATATAGGCTTTCCAAAATTTTAATTTTCTCTTGAAAGCTGGAATTTCATCTTTGGCAACAAATACTGTCAGTTTTTCTTCTTCCTTTCTTTCTTTCTTTCTTTCTTTCTTTCTTTCTTTCTTTCTTTCTTTCTTTCTTTCTTTCTTTCTTTCTTTTCTGTTGGAACAAATCTTTATTTAACCCATAAAGAGTATTGGGTACTTTGTTGTATTGGGGATATAAAAATGAATCAAACTTACTACCCTTCATGAAGTCACAGGCAGTTAGGGGTTATTTATTGAAAGTATCAAAACCTCATGGTAACCGCAAAATGAAAATCTACAATAGATACATACACAAAAAAGAAAAAGGAATCCAAACACAACACTAAAGTTAGTCATCAAATCACAAGAGAAGAAAACAAAAGAGGAGGGAAGAAAAAACACCTACAAAAACAAACCCAAAACAATTAACAAAATGGCAATAAGAACATACATATCAGTAATTACCTTAAATGTAAATGGATTAAATGCTCCAATCAAAAGACATAGACTGGCTGAATGGATACAAAAACAAGACCCGTATATATGTTGTCTACAAGAGACCCACTTCACACCTAGGGACACATACAGACTGAAGGTGAGGGGATAGAAAAAGGTATTCCATACAAATGGAAATCAAAAGAAATCTGGAGTAGCAATACTCATATCAGACAAAATAGACTTTAAAATAAAGACTGCTACAAGAGAAGAGAAGGACACTACAGAATGATCAAGGAATTAATCCAAAAGAAGACAAAACAATTGTAAATATATATGCACTCAACATAGGAGCACCTCAATATATAAGGCAAATACTAACATCCATAAAGGGAGAAATCGACAGTAACACAATAATAGTGGGAGACTTTAACACCCCACTTTCATCAATGGACAGATCATCCAGACAGAAAATCAGTAAGGAAACACAGGCCTTAAATGATACATTAAACCAGATGGACTTAATTGATATTTATAGAGCATTCCATCCAAAAGCAGCAGAATACACATTCTTCTCAAGTGCATATGGAACATTCTCCAGGATTGACCACATGCTGGGCCACAAAGCGACCCTTGGTAAATTTAAGAAAATTGAAATCATATCAAGCATCTTTTCCGACCACAACGCTATGAGATTAGATATCAACTACAAGAAAAAAGCTGTAAAAAACACAAACACGTGGAGGCTGAACAACAGGCTACTGAACAACCAATGGATAACTGAAGAAATCAAAGAGGAAATAAAAAATACCTAGAGACAAACGAGAATGAAAGCATGATGATCCAAAACCTATGGGACACAGCAAAGGTAGTTCTAAGAGGGAATTTTATAGCAATACAATCTTACCTTAGGAAACAAGAAAAATGTCAGTTGTTTTTCCCAAAATAACAGGTTCACTTCATTCATTGTCAAGAAAATATCTGTCAAATACCCAAGTTCGAATAATTTGTCTGTCAGTTATTCATTCAAATAAAAATGGTCTTCCATGAAAAAAGCAACTAGCTCAGCTCACAACTCAATTGCACAAGTACTTTTCCTTGAGACGACTATCACACATTAGTGTGCAGTGGAAATGCTTTGTGCACACTTCTCACTTTGTCACACGGAGTATTAAAATAAAATTTAAAAGAAAATACAGGCTTAGAGTTTGCCTATAAATGTATTAATACAAGCTAGCGTTTGAGAATCCTGAAGCACTGAGCACTCCTGATAGCTCTGGCCAGATGAAAGTCATATGCTCACTGGGGGTTAGGACTTCAACATATGAATTAGCAGTGGTAGGGGGAGGGAGACATAAATCAACCCAGAATATTTAGAATCATTCCGTGATTTGTATATGGATAAAATTTGAAAATTCACCTCAACAGATACTCTCTAGATTAAAAGTGGCCCATCCTACTTTTGAAGAAACTACCAAAATCCTGAGAAACACTGCCAACAACAACAAAAAACACACATCAAGTAAAGAACATCTCCCCACAACAATGGCCAAATCCAGTAGAGACTCAATTCAAATTTGATGGGCCTAGTCCATTGTTTTCTACAAAATTTGTGTTTCACTGTGGATTTGGGGGACAAGATAATAAATTGATTTGGGCTTTAAAAAATGAGGTAGATGTATAGAGTGTGTATACACATTACAGTAGAAGTCAAAATCTTTTTTTTTCTCTAGAAGGACAGATATTTGCTCTAAAAAAAGCCTGTCATTGGGGATGCAATGGGGTATGACAAAGGAATGTATTATAATAGTGTTGGGCTAGAGATTCAAGAATATTGCCTCAACTCACCTGTCTCTCATCCTTTAAAGACCTCAGGAGATAGAAACAAAACTATTTGCAAAGTGAGGCCAAGTGAAACTTGATTCCTAGCTAGGATTTTGCTTCCAAACTCAAACTGAATGAAACTGTGATAACTTGGGCTGGATCCCATGGATGGTTCATTTACCCAAGTAAAGTTGGCTTCAATGTCCTAGAACAAACACATCCTAAAAACCCACTCTGCATCTCTTTCCTAAGTTCAAAAGTTACTATTTTACTAGAACAAAAAGCCACCCCATACATCAAAGTTCATAGCGACATTATTGACAATAGCCAAAAGGTGGAAACAACCCAAATGTACATCAACAAATTAATAGATAAACAAAATGCAGTATATACATACAATGGAATATTATGCAGACTTAAAAAGGAATGAAATTCTGACACATGCTACAATATGGATTACCCTTGAAGACATCAGGCCAAGTGAATAAACCAGACACAAAAAGACAAATACTGTATGATTCCACTTATGTGAGGTATGTTGAGTAGTCAAATTCAGAGAAATATTTAGTAGGGAAAAGACTTTCATTCAAATGCAAATATTTGGGGAAGATATAAGCACATTATCTAATGAAGTCAAGATAGTGAATAAATTGACAGTGACATTTGGGCAACACAGCTGCAAATAAAACCACAATTGATCCTAAGTATTGTTGTTGCCTGTTGGTTTATTTTTAGTCTTCTCATTCAGTTTCCAAAGTACTTTCTCCTTTTCTCCCCACACTTCCATCTGTTTCCATTTTTTTTCTACTCTCTAATTTTTCTCCTTCTTTTAATTCCCTTCTTCAATCATTTTTTACTTTTGCTTTACTTTTGCTGCTATTTCTTTGGCCTTCACACCTGCACTTGCTCCTGTCTGAGTCTTCCCTTCCCCCATTTTCCGCAGACTTGGAGTTTCTACCCTAGATGGGTTTTGTGGAAAGAGTAAAGCCTCTACCTCATCTGTCTTTTGCTTCCTGCCATACCCCTCAGTAATGACAATGGTGCAGAGAGACTCAAGATAGCCCAGGCATCTCAAACCTGGTAGTATAAAGGGTACCCAAAGAGGAAGAACTGACACAGTCTATTTTCAGTGACTGACAAGTTGTTAATAGCTAGAGTAGAACAGATTGAATCAGATGAGTTTTTCCTTATCACACCAGAAATTAGAACTGCAATTCAGCAAGGGACTCTACAATCACATAATATCTTTGAGGGCAGAGACATCTCACCCACCTTGCACATAGTTGACAAATAAAAGAAAGTCATGTTTAATTTATATAGCTTATAATTGTTATGGTTGGCTTTAATTGGCTTAACTAATTTGGTTATCTACAGTCACAGAGTAAGATAACAGGGTAAGATATTTTCTGGATAGACAGTAAGCTCTCACAGGGTAGAATTTCAGAGCACTGGCTCTGGAGCCCCATCCTTTGGGTTTGGGTTCTGGAACTATCTTCCTTAGCTGTATGGTCATGGCTGAGTTACTTGAGTCCTAAAATATTTCTATTTCAAATAATATCAGGGCCTTTTGAGAGTTCTCTGGTGGTCTAGTGGTTAGGGCTCGGCGCTTTCATTGCCATGGCCTGGGTTTAATCCCTGGTTGGGGAACGGAGATCCTGCAAGCCAAACATCATGGTCAAAATTTTAAAAAATAATAAATTTTTTAAAATCAGGGCCTTTATAAATATCTGGATTTACTTCCAATCACCAATTCTATAAAATGTGTTGAGGGCATATTTGATGTTGGGTTGCTGTAAGGGTTGTAACATTGGGCAGTCCCTGACCTATAAGGAAGAACAAGGCAAGACTTTCATAGCTGTGCAGGTTGTAGACCACACACCCCAGATGTTCAGAGAGTGTGTGGTTATCTCACAACTCTTCATGTGACATTTCAAGGAATCCCTTGTAAGTATCCAGGGTTCAGACATGTGATGCCAGGAAAAAAATACTCCATTTTGAATGAAGACATCAAAGTAAAGAAGCTAGTGTCATACACAGAGAACACAGCATGCATGAAGACAAGCCCTGGAGAACAATGGAAGGAAAGACAGGTGGGAGTCAGATTGTAGACAGTCTGAATGACAGGCTGGAGAAACATTCCTCTGCATGCTTATCCTGGGCACTATTAAATCTGAAAGTGTCTTCTTTCTTCTCTTCTCCCTGCGGTGCAGGGATAATGTCGGCAGCCCTCTCCTATCCCAGGAAAACCCCGTTCCATTTCCCACCCCAGTAGATATCCCTCCATCCATCCACCCATACCCTTCTAGCTTTGGGCAGTGAAGACTTGCCTCCCAGTCCATGGGCCAATGAGGATCAAGCTTGGCACTAGTGGCTGGGATTTGTTTCTGCTACCAGTCTGTCTTCCAGCAGGTCCAGAGGGAACTTATGGGTGTTCATGTCACCCCCAACTCCATCCTCCCTCTCCATTCCCAAAGTCAGCAGACTTCCCCTGACTCCACAATGTAGTTACGTGGCCTACGTGATCTGGCTTCTGCTGGTATGCTTTCTGAGCCTCCGCTGGTACTGGAACCAACTCCAAATCCCACTCACTTGCTCATACTACCAGGACCCTTTCCTCCAAGAACAACATCCAGTCCCTTTATCCCTACCCTCACATCCATTGGATATTTCCATTTCTGAGATCCTGTCACTGGCTGTTCCAGTTATCTATTGCTGCTTAGCAAACTACTCCAAACTTGGTGGCTTAAAACAACAATTTAGTATTATATCTCATACTGGGTCAGGAATCCAAACATGGCACAGAGGAGAAGCCCGTCACAGCTCCACAAAGTCTGGAGCCTCAGCTTGGATGACGGACAGCTGGAGGATGAAATGGCTGGAGGCTGGCTGGGTCTCTATCTCTGTCTCTGTCTCTGTCTCTCTCCTCCCACATGGACTCTCCACGTGGCTAGCTTGAGCTGCCTCACAAAATGGAAAACTCAGGGTAGTCAGATTGCTTAAATGATGGTTCAGGGCTTCAAGAAGAAAGAAGCAAAACCTGCCCGTCCTCTTAAAGGCTGGGTCTGGAATTGGCAGAGCATCACTTCTGCCATATTCTATTAGTCAAAGCAATCACAGTCCATCCCAGATTCAGCAGAGGGGATATATACCTCACCTCTCAATGAGAGAAGTGGCAAAGAATTTATGGCCATTTTTAACCCACCACATTGGACTTGATAGGAGGAATCTCCTCAGTAGAAAGTTTCTTATTGCTGTGTGTGCCTCCCTTCACCCTTCCTCTCATGTAGAACAGACCTTCAAATGCCTTTGATATCCAGCCACCTGGATCAGACTTGACTTTGCCATTTCCCCTCTGTTATGGGTTTAATTGTGTCCCCCCAAAAAGATATGTTGAAGTCCTAACCCCTAGTGCCTCAGAATGTGATCTTATTTGGAAATTAGGTCCTTGCCAGTGTAGTCATATTAAAAAGAAGTCACTAGGTTGAGCCCTAATCCAATATGACCAGTGTCCTTATAAAAAGGGGAAATTTGGACACAGAATTTGGACACGCACAGAAGAAAGACAATGTGAAGAGACACATGGAGAAGACAGCCATTTACGAGCCAAAGAATGCCAGAGATGACCAGAAGCTAGGCGAAAAACCTGGAACAGATTATTTCCTAGAGCCTTCAGAAGGAGCACTGCCCTGCCAATACCTTTACTTTGGACTTCTGAACTCCATAATTTATTGTGAGACGATAAATGTCTGTTATTCTAAGCCACCTAGTTTGTGGTGCTTTCTAATGGTAGCCCCAGAAAACGAATACACCCCCTAACATGAAAACTTCAGACTATAACACTTCTAAGAGTATCTGTATAGTCAAAAGAGTTTCCTTTACAATGGCCAAGCCCATCCCAAGAATCTTCCCCCTACCCCTTGGATCTCTAGGGATCTCTCTGGGGTCTCTTTTATAAGGCACTACTCTCATTCATGGGCTCTACCCTTACAATCTAATCACCTCCCAAATGCCCCACCTCCTAAATCAGGCATTAGGATTTCAACATATGAATTTTGAAGAGACATATTCAGGCCACAGCAGTCAGGTATTAATACTCCCATTTTACAGAAAAGGAAATTGAGCCCCAGTGGTTATGGAACCTATTCAAGATCATGCAGTTATGAGCTGCTAGGAAGATGACATTGGCTTCCATTGTGGAGCTCTCTCTGCCATAGCTTAGCAGCCTCCCTCTGCACCTGGACTCTTTTTAAGTGGGAAGGTATTTTGAGTGTAGAATTTAATATTTATCTTAGTGCATTTCTTTTTCCAAAGGCAGCCCTTTTGTCTAAGCTGTTGTAAACAATCATTCCTTTTGCTGGATCTATTGCCATGAGCCAAACTAAAGGTTTATAATAAAATTAAATGACGATTATTACCTTAAAAGTTATGAGGGCCCATTAAGGACATTTTAAATGTTCCAAGGAAACCAAAGTAAGAAACTCTTAGCAGACATTTCTTGAACAACTACAGGTTAGTAAGTGCTACAGTGGTGCAGGGCTGAGTAAGACATGGTGATCACCTGTCTTCAGGTAGTCAAAGAAACTAATAATAAACAGTAAGATATGTAATCCCATATCTCATAAGATATGTGATCTCATTTTTACACAGTGAGGTTAGATGGAAGGTTCACTTGAAATAACAGGTGGCTTCCTAAATTCATCAGCAGTTTTGCTCTGACATAAATACAACCTTCTTATTTCTAAATTGTTTTCATTTCTGGAAGAGAGAGTCTATTTTTCAGGCTTGCCCACAACTCTTTCCTAGGTGCAAAATGTCCATCCTGAATCACTGTTAACTACCCTCTCCTTCAAAGCCTCTGATCACCCTATCTCCTTTGGCACAGTGTTTTGATGGTTCAATACACATGAATGGGAACAACATTTTAAAGCTCACTCCCAGGTCAACCCTTAGGCATAGAACTTCATCACCATGGTGTGATTTCAGAATCACCAAGAGACATACATCTAACTCCTTAAAAGTGCCATCTTCCATTGATTTTGTTAGAGAACAAAAGTTGAGCTAATGCTTGATTCTTTTGCCTTAAACCAAAATTGCAACCTTCTGTGTATATGTATGTATGTTTACATATATGTGTGTGTATGTGTGTGAATACACATACTTGTCTATATTTCTTAGCTCTATTCTCTGAGCGTACCTAGGAACACTGACACGTCAGTAACAATGAATATATCTAGTGCCATATCTTGTTTTCTAAATACTATTCTCTATTAAAAGGAACCAGGGCACCTTAGAGAAATGGATGATTCCAGGGCTGAGGCATAGAAAGCATAAGATGATGCTGAAATATCTTGTTATGCCAGAAAATAAGGAAATGCTCAAAGAATAGTGGGGACCTATCAAAAGGACACAGAACCCAGCTTGGAGGGGCTCTTACTGGTGAAATATTGGATAATTTGAGGTTTAAAATAAATAATAATTCAGTAATGGATTACAGCCCAATGAATGTAATAAAAACCCATGAGTCTATACTGATATAAATAAATGGGGAGAAAGGAAAAGGTTTTCCTTAAAGTAGAATGCCAACTAAGAAATGTAGACGGCATGATGGAGTTAGAAAATCATCAGTAGATGCCAAATCTCGTGAGTAGAAGTTGGATGAAGAACATATTGACTTAGTCTCGAAGAATCTCTCCACATACTTATTAATTACCATGGGAAAACTAATAACCTTTCAGTGGAGAAGTCTCGCAGATGCCCCTTTAACAAAGGGATCAAATTTAACATCGCCAATATTGTGACAAACCAATGTTAGGTCCTTCCTGATACAATGCACTGGGGAAGCACAACTTCACTTCTGTGGTGCTCCTATCAGAGGATCTAATCATGAAGAAACACCAGCCATCCAAATTGAGGGACATTCTACAAAATAACTATTCTGTACTCTGCAAAATTGTTAAGGTCAAAAAAGACAAGGAGGGCTTCCCTGGTGGTGCAGTGGTTGAGAATCTGCCTGCCAATGCAGGGGACACGGGTTTGATCCCTGGTCTGGGAAGATCCCACATGCCGCGGAGCAACTAGGCCCGTGAGCCACAATTACTGAGCCTGCGCGACTGGAGCCTGTGCTCCACAACAAGAGAGGCCGCGATAGTGAGAGGCCCGCGCACCGCGATGAAGAGTGGCCCCCACTTGCCACAACTAGAGAAAGCCCTCGCGCAGAAACGAAGACCCAACACAGCCATAAATAATAAATAAATAAATAAATAAATAAATAAATAAATAAATAAATAAATAAATAAATAAGGCAAGGAAATGCTCATGGACTGCTCCAGTTTAAAGGAAATTAGGGTTACATGACAACCAAATGCAATGCATGATCCTGAGTCAAATTACGGATTAGCAAAAACAAAACAGCTATAAAGGACATTGGGACAATTGTGAGATTTGAATATGGAGTGTGGATTAGATAATAGCATTGTATCAGTCTTAAATTTCCTGATTTTCATTGCTGTACTATGGTTATGTAAGAGAATGTTTGTGTTCTTAGGAAATGCACACTGAAGTACTTGGTAAAGGGGCCTGATGTCACCAACTTACTCTCAGATGTTTCAGGAAACAAATGAACTACAAATATATACATATATATTTGAAAGAGAGAGAGTGATAAAGCAAACGAAGCAAAATGTAAATAATTGGTGAATCTGAGTAGTGTATGCTATTGCAACTTTTCTGAAAATTTGAAATTATCAAAATAAATATTACAAATAATCATATATAAAAGAAAATCATTATTTTTTTTAAAAAAGGCAAGCTTCTTAGTAAAGATACTATGGTAGTCTTTATTAGTCATATATTCTTTAATGGGGTGAGGTTATTAGTTCCACAGCAACAGATGAAGAGTACTGATGAGCTGAACAGAGGAGAAAAGGCTTGAGGGCACTGGTTGTCTAGGAGAAAGAAGGAAGGCCACAGAGAAAAAATGGAGAGAACACAAATAAGATTCTGGGGGTGGCCAAGCTTTCCTTTGCCATCACTCTGCTATTCCAGTCTTAGTCACTCACCTCCTCCATTCTTGACACCCAAAGCAGATGGCATCTCTCAGAGAAAGAACATGGATCAATTCCATGCATGTTGTTTTGAGATAGATGACTCTTATTCCTGTCCCGTGGTTATGTGTCTTTTCCCCCCCATCCTTCTTGTTGATTCCAATAACTATGCTTGTGTGTAGATATCCTCCTATTTAACCTTGTTAACTACAAGAAGGCAAGGGCATAACTGCTTAAAATATTTACCCTAATAGAGAGTAATAATATAAAGATGGGGCCACTATGAAGTTTTCTATGATCTGGTCATTTTTTAATTATCATTTATTCTACTTTGATTTTGTTAATGTGCATAAATATTTCCTGAGCAAGCAGCAGTTTCATATTTGATTATCTTGTCTGAAATGGGGATTACAGTGAGGTAGTCCCAAAGGACTTAGAAATAAAATTGCCTTTTCAAAATCAAATTCTTTCAAAGAGAGAAGAGACCAAACTCAGCCCCAGGATTCTGGAGGTTAATCCCTGGAGTTGGTGCGCTGCAAGCAAGAAATTTCTTGAAAGTTTTATACTTTATAGTAAACATTTATACAAATTTTAAATTTCACTCCACATGCAGTCTATGTTTATATTAATACCAGAATGTTTACTTTTGCCTTAAATCTTCAAGTGAAATTGTCCTCCAGGAAGATGGCTGATAATTGTTCTTTGGTTGCTATGAACCTTGGTTTTGTGTGTCTTGGGTTGAGAAAAATTCATGAGTAACAGAGATATTCATAGTCACCTTAAAGAGGGCTTTGAGAATTACAAGAATTATTAACTAGATTGTCTTTATTGATTGAACAATACTAATAGCTTACCCTCATTGAACACTTTCTGTGTGCCAAGCACTCTTTTAAGGGTTTCATTCTTATGAACTCATTTAATCCTCATGACTGTTCTATGTGGTAGGTTCTGTCATTAACCCATTCTATAGATGAGGAAATTGAGGCACAGAAGTTACTACCATAACGGTGGAACTGGGCTACTAGCTCTAGAGCCTGCACTCTTAGTTACAACACCACTGTGCCTCCATTCAATGTCTTGGATCACAGGTGCAGCTTGATGACTGAACCTCATCATTAGAGCTCAGAAAGCTGACTTAAGAGCCCACCAAGAGTGGATCTATCTCTCCAGGGCAACTTCTCATCAACACAGTGTATCCAAAAGGGGGATTTATCAGTGTGCTTTTGGAAATCAGAATCACAGGGATGGAAATTATTAAGCCCCCTGACCAGCATATTTTCTTCCTGTGGGAAGCTCTCCATGTGAGGCCAAACCACAGCCAAAGGAAAATAGAGTAAGTCCCCTACATATGAATGAGTTCCATTCTGACAACAGGTTTGTAAGTCCAACAAAGATAGCCTAGGTACCCAACTAACACAATCGGCTATATAGTACTGTACTGTAATAGGTTTATAATACTTTTCACACAAATAATACATAAAAAACAAATGAACAAAAAAAGAAAACATTTTTAATCTTACAGTACAGCACCTTGAAAAGTACAGTAGTACCAGCTACATCACTGCTGCATTTATGCTTGCTTCTGGGCATCCTGGGTTTGAAATAAAGATACTGTACTACTGGACCCTGTACAGTACTGTACACAAAAGCACAACCACTTGTAGAGGATGCACGCACGTGACAACGTACACCAGACGTGAACTAATGTGATTGGACATGCGAATACACATTCGCATCTTTGAAAGTTCACAACTTGAAGGTTCGTGTGTAGGGGACTTACTATACAGACTCCAAACAAAGCGAGTTGATGAGTCCAGGGTTGCATGGTGTTGAACGAAGATTGTCTGATATTCATGCATCCCTCAGACTAAAGAAATCTGCTTCACCAAAGAAATTGCTCAAGTTCCTTCATCAGGTCATCTCTCTTATGGAGAGGGATACTAGAAATGCTGACACAAGTTTTTCCTGAAAAAACCAGGACTGACTTTGAGAACACTACTTGATGCAGTTCACCCAGAGTTGGCATCTACAATGAGTACTTGTGCACATTCATCTATACTCCATCTGCATCTTTGATTATTGCCTTGTACTGAGATGCTAAGTAAAATGCTATAGTATTCAAAATTCAGATGCATTTCAATTTATGAAGACTCCCATTATCCCTGAACAAGTTATGCCTTTTCTTGTCCTCAAGCCCTAGTTTACGTTATTCCTTCTCTCTAGATTGCTATTTCCATCATCTTCTTCTTATCAAAATTCTCTGTATTCTTTTTTATTTGTAATTCAATTAAGTTTAATTAAATTCAATGAATAATATACTTGTAGAGATTAGGAAAATGGAATGCCATATTATTTAAATATATTTAAATCCAAGTAATTTCAAAGATTCACTGTTTTTGCATGTCCTATTGCTTTTTTTAAAATTTTTTTATATTTTTTATTTTTTTTCAAATTTTTTTTAACATCTTTATTGGAGTATAATTGCTTTACAATGGTGTGTTAGTTTCTGCTTTATAACAAAGTGTATCAGTTATACATATACATATGTCCCCATAGCTCTTCCCTCTTGCGTCTCCCTCCCTCCCACCCCCCCATCCCACCCCTCTAGGTGGTCACAAAGCACCGAGCTGATCTCCCTGTGCTATGCGGCTGCTTCCCACTAGCTATCTATTTTACGTTTGGTAGTGTATATATGTCCATGTCACTCTCTCACTTTGTCCCAGCTTAACCTTCCCCCTCCCCGTATCCTCAAGTCCATTCTCTAGTAGGTCTGTGTCTTTATTCCCGTATTGCCCCTAGGTTCTTCATGACCATTTTCGTTTTCTTTTTATTAGATTCCATACATATGTGTTAACATACGATATTTGTTTTTCCCTTTCTGACTTACTTCACTCTGTATGACAGACTCTAGGTCCATCCACCTCACTACAAATAACTCAATTTCGTTTCTTTTTATGGCTGAGTAATATTCCATTGTATATATGTGCCACATCTTCTTTATCCATTCATCTGTTGGTGGACACTTAGGTTGCTTCCATGTCCTGGCTATTGTAAATAGAGCTGCAATGAACATTTTGGTACATGAATCTTTTTGAATTATGGTTTTCTCAGGGTATATGCCCAGTAGTGGGATTGCTGGGTCATATGGTAGTTCTATTTTTAATATTTTAAGGAACCTCCGTACTGTTCTCCATAGTTGCTGTATCAATTTACATTCCCACCAACAGTGCAAGAGGGTTGCCTTTTCTCCACACCCTCTCCCGCATTTATTGCTTGTAGATTTTTTGATGACGGCCATTCTGATCAGTGTGAGATGATATCTCATTGTAGTTTTGATTTGCATTTCCCTAATGATGTTGAGCATTCTTTCATGTGTTTCTTGGCAATCTGTATATCTTCTTTGGAGAAATGTCTATTTAGGTCTTCTGCCTATTTTTGGATTCGGTTTTTTGTTTTTTTGATTTTGAGCTGCATGAGCTGCTTGTAAATTTTGGAGATTAAGCCTTTGTCAGTTGCTTCATTTGCAAATATTTTCTCCCATTCTGAGGGTTGTCTTTTCGTCTTGTTTATGGTTTCCTTTGCTGTGCAAAAGCTTTTAATTTCATTAGGTCCCATTTGTTTATTTTTGTTTTTATTTGCATTTCTCCAGGAGCTGGGTCAAAAAGGATCTTGCTGTGATTTATGTCATAGAGTGTTCTGCCTATGTTTTCCTCTAAGAGTTTGATAGTGTCTGGCCTTGCATTTACGTCTTTAAACCATTTTGAGTGTATTTTTGTGTATGGTGATAGGGAGTGTTCTAATTGCATTTTTTACATGTAGCTGTCCAGTTTTCCCAGCACCACTTATTGAAGAGGCTGTGGTTTCTCCACTGTATATTCTTGCCTCCTTTATCAAAGATAAGGTGACCATATGTGTGTGGGTTTATCTCTGGGCTTTCTATCCTGTTCCATGGATCTATATTTCTGTTTTTGTGCCAGTACCATACTGTCTTGATTACTGTAACTTTGTAGTATAGTCTGATGTCAGGGAGCCTGATTCCTCTAGCTCCATTTTTCTTTTTCAAGATTGCTTTGGCTGTTCAGGGTCTATTGTGTTTCCATACAAATTGTGACATTTTTTTGTTCTCGTTCTGTGAAAAATGCCAGTGGTAGTTTGATAGGGATTGCACTGAATCTGTAGATTGCTTTGTGTAGTAGAGTCATTTTCACAATGTTGATTCTTCCAATCCAAGAACATGGTATATCTCTCCATCAATTTGTATCATCTTTAATTTCTTTCATCACTGTCTTATAGTTTTCTGCATACAGGTCTTTTATCTCCTTAGGTAGGTTTATTCCGAGATATTTTATTCTTTTTGTTGCAATGGTAAATGGGAGTGTTTTCTTAATTTCACCTTCAGACTTTTTATCATTAGTATATAGGAATGCAAGAGGTTTCTGTGCATTAATTTTGTATCCTGTTACTTTACCAAATTCATTGATTAGCTCTAGTAGTTTTCTGGTAGCATCTTTAGGATTCCCTATGTATATTATCATGTCATCTGCCAACAGTGACAGCTTTACTTCTTCTTTTCCGATTTGGATTCCTTTTATTTCTTTTTCTTCTCTGCTGTGGCTAAAACTTCCAAATCTATGTTGAATAATAGTGGTGAGAGTGGACAACCTTGTCTTGTTCCTGATCTTAGAGGAAATGGTTTCAGTGTTTCACCATTGAGGACGATGTTGGCTGTGGGTTTGTCATATATGGCCTTTATTATGTTGAGGTAAGTTCCCTCTATGCCTACTTTCTGGGGTTTTTTTTTAATCATAAATGGGTGTTGAATTTTCTCAAAAGCTTTCTCTGCATCTATTGAGATGATCATATGGTTTTTCTCCTTCAATATGTTAATATGGTGTATCACATTGATTGATTTGTGTATATTGAAGAATCCTTGCATTCCTGGGATAAACCCCACTTGATCATGGTGTATGATCCTTTTAATGTGCTGTTGGATTCTCTTTGCTAGTATTTTGTTGAGGATTTTTGCATCTATGTTCATCAACGATATTGGCCTGTAGTTTTCCTTCTTTGTGACATCCTTGTCTGTTTTTGGTATCAGGGTGATGGTGGCCTCACAGAATGAGTTTGGGAGTGTTCCTCCCTCTGCTATTTTTTGGAAGAGTTTGAGAAGGCTAGATGTTAGCTCTTCTCTAAATATTTGATAGAATTCGCCTGTGAAGCCATCTGGTCTTGGGCTTTTGTTTGTTGGAAGATTTTTAATCACAGTTTCAATTTCAGTGCTTGTGATTGGTCTGTTCATATTTTCTATTTCTTCCTGCTTCAGTCTCAGAAGGTTGTGCATTCCTAAGAATTTGGCCATTTCTTCCAGGTAGTCCATTTTATTGGCATATAGTTGCTTGTAGTAATCTCTCCTGATCCTTTGTATTTCTGCTGTGTCAGTTGTTACTTCTCCTTTTTCATTTCTAATTCTATTGATTTGAGTCTTCTCCCTTTTTTTCTTGATGAATCTGGCTAATGGTTTATCAATTTTTTTTATCTTCTCAAAGAATCTCTCTATTCTTTTATGTTCAGTTCTTAAGTCTCATGCACATGATTTCCCACTCCTACCTGCCCCCCCATACACACAGAAGAAAATTATAGTGATTATTTTATTCTGCCTTATACTGTATTTTCTTATTTGTATCCCTATCCCAGTTTTAAACACCATCCCAGGACTCCCAAGCTGGTCTGTCTTGGCCGTGAATGTAGAATCTGTACAGAAACAAATTTGTGGTTTATGTTTGACATGATTCAACTCTTGTTATATGATTGTATCATAAACTTACATTTCTGGCCTAGGTCTCAAAAACCAATTGATAACAATAACCAGAATCCAGTACATACTTATTAAGTGCCTACTACTTGGTGGAACGTGGGGCTCTATATTGGAGGGACAGTGTTAATAAGATAGTCAGGTTCCCTGACCTCACGTAACTTATAATCTAGCAGGAAACACACATAAGGAAACAAGCAGTTACACCAACTGAGGGGGTAGCATGTATATTAGAAGAATTCACACTACAGGGTCCTAACCTACTGTATGTTTGTGGAGACGTCGTGAGGAGGATATCCACAGAAAGTAGGTGTTAGATAGGCAAAGAAACCAAGAGAAAGCATTCCAGGGAGAGGGCTCAGCATGTGAGAAAGTGGGGAGGTGCAGTAGGGAATGACACATTGAAGGAGGTGGATGAAGTTGCTTAGGGAAAGAGAGTGAGGAGGCAGCAATGGCTGAAAGATGCAGCTGAGAGATACGCAGAAGTTTACCTTCAGATGATGTGTTTGCAGCCACTTTATAGCATTTGGACTTTGCCCTAAAAGCATGGGTTAGGCATTGATAGTTTGTGTTCTATTTTTAGAAAAATCACTTTGGCGGCCACATGGTGAAGAGCCTGAAGAGGAACAAGGAATAGCAAGGGAGTACGTGTGATCTTGGACAGCATCCATATCCTCTCTGTGTCTCAGTTTCTTCACCTGTGAAATGTGCAAAATAATAGTCTCTACCTCATCGAGCTGTGATGAGGGTTAAGTGAGTTAATATATGTAAAATGTCCTAGGCATTACCTGGCCTCTTATTAAGCATTAGCTATAATTATTAAAGCATTTATTCATGTACCGTCAGAAAAGAACAGGTATATATACATATGAGTGTGGATAATATTTTATGTTGGGTAGTTCAGTTTTTCTTTTATTTGTATTGTTAAAGACTTAGTCATTACCCTTTTGCTACAAACCAAGATGATTTTAGGATATGAATCATGTGTTTTAATTTTGCAAGCATACTTTCAACAATATTTCCAAATATTCCACATAGTTTCAACTTCCATGAAAAGTAGAAATGAGGTCAGTGTGAGGGAAAATCATTTCAGACTGACAGACTCTTAGTTTCTGTGATGTGTCTGGACTGTGCTAAGCATTGTGGGTATAGCGAGGTGGTAGGGTCTCTCCATTCCTTTGAACATCACAAATTTAGAGCCTATCAGACCAAGAGACTGATCCACTTGTCTTGAACTGGTTGGGCAGCACAGAAAGTCAGATAAACTCCCAGAGCTTCAATGCCACAGAGGCAAATCAGCAGTACCAAAGGGGATGCTGGGTAGGGCTCAACAAAGGATACTCATCCCTAGCTAAGAATATGGCAACTAGAACCAAGATTCAACATTTTCTTTCTCAAATAGGAGAAACAACCTCGAGAGTTTGTTATGTCTTCACAACTCTCTATATCCAATCCTCTGAAGTCTTGTTCATTTATCATTTAGTTGCAAATATCAAAGACTAAGTTGGGATTCTTTATTCTAACTTTGTCAGTAGTTTTCACAGTGCACTAATCTGGAAGAAAGCCTCTGCTTAGCATGAATTGTTTCCGACTTATCCTCTCCACTAACTCCAACAGTATCTTCGCCCAAAGACTTCATAAGACAAGGCAGACCTAGGTCTGTAAAAAATATATTTGGTTTCTATAAAATAAGTATTTTCACATGGAACATATCCCTAACAGTTCGCCATTATGTTTTGTCTACAACAGTAGTTGACTGATTTTTTTTAAAAAAACTTTTTATTGTAAAATAAAACATAGATACAAAAAATCTCACCACACAATGGAGTTGTGCCCTTGTAATCATCACCCAGGTCAAGAAAGAAAACTTTGTCAACCATCCTAGAAGCTTCTCAATTCCCTGTTCCAATCCCAACCCCTCCTTCCCCCGAAAATAACCACTATCCTGACTTGCTTTTTTTTATTGTCTTGTCACCCACGGGTGCATTTCTATGTACTTTAGTTTATTCTTGCCCATTAAAAAACTGAAGTCACTTAATTGACAGTTTCCTTCTCCATCTTCTTCATATTATTTATCTGTTGAGGAACTGGGAGAATTTGATCTGTAAAATTTCCCAGTTTGGATTTTTTTGATTGTATGTATAATTGTAGTGCAGTTAAGCATAATCCTCTGACCTCAGTATTCCCTGAAAATTGGCAGCTGGATCCAGAAGCTTGACCAGAATCATGTTCAATCTCTTTGGCAAAACTGTATATATATAGGTGGTGTTCTGCTCTTTCATTGGTAGGGTTACATAATATCTGATGGTCTCTATTTTTACATAATCAACTCTCAATGTTCATATGCCTGGATTCACCAATTCACTGGGAAGCTGTAAAATGGTGATTTTCTAATTCTATTTTTTATTTTTATTAATTAAAATACTTTTATAAAGAGATGTTACCTCTCATTTATAATTGTTACTCAGTGAGAGGGTTCAGGTAGGAAAAGCAGGATAAGTGCTTGGTTGTTTTCCCTTTATTATCCCCCAATGATGACCAATGTGTTTTTTAAAATATTAAGAACTCATGGATTTAAAGATGTTTGATGGATTTCAGTTGCAATTATTATCCTTTGGAAGCTCAAATTGTCTGGTCTTTCGCCAATAGGAGCATCTTCCAAGTTGGCTCCCGAGGCTTTTTTTAATATCTCTGATTTGTTCAACCTGGATTCTCTTTTTCTCTCATGATCCTGGTTTGGGGTTATCTACCAAACTCTTTTATATCTCACATTGGTTTATGTGAAGGTCTTTATTGGTAATTTAAGCACCTTTCTTCTTTTGCTTAAAGCAATGGTTCTCAAAGTATGATGTCCAGACCAGCATCATCAGCATCACCTGGGAACTTGTTATAAATGCAGATTTTCAGATCCCACCCCCAGCTACTGAATCAGATAGATACTCTGGGGGAGAGGCTCAGGAGTATATGTTTTTAAAAATCCCTCCTGGTTATTCTGATGAACCCTAAACTTTGAGAACCATGGCTTAATGAACAAACATTTTAGAGTCCTTGAGTGTATTACTACAGCTCTAGCCATTGCAAAGATCTGTTAATGCTGGAATAAAGATTGGTTTTCCTTCTATATATTTTGTCCAATGCCTGTTGCAGCTGAAAATTGCTTTAGGAATGGCATCTCTGGTTCTTTTAATGAGGCCACGGCTTTTGTTTTATTTGACCTGAGGGCTGGGAGACCTGCTCTTTTCTGCTAGGGTGAATATGATAATATCTTACTTTATAGTTTCTAGGAAGAGTCAGTAAGGTTCAATGAGCATTTATTGTGTATATGCTGAGAGCCAGACTTGATGCTAAAAGAAAGGGATTCAACATAGACTAAGACACAGACCCTTCCCTTGATGAATCAGAGGAAATGTGTTTGGGAGCCTAGTATAAGGATGCTCAAGAAAGCAATGTCACTGTAGCTCAAGATTGCCCTTGGCCTTCCTGGAGTCTCTTGATAGTTCCATATCCATCTTGGCCAAGAGCTCATGCACCCCTGATGCTGTCCTAGCCCAGTCATGAACAGTGAACAACCTTATGACCCAATCTGTAACTTATGAACAGAGAGAAGCAAGACAAAACGTTTAGATCAGATTCTAATGAATGGACCTAAATTCCAGTGAACCCACCTTTCAGCCTGGGGTGGAGGAAAGTGGGTCCATCCCTAACATTGGTAGAATTTTGGACAAAAGGATCAATGAGGCCCTAAGACTGTGGCCAGTTTCTCTCTGCTCATATCCAATGCAGTTATGCACTGTGAGGGACCATGCACACAGCTATGTGAACACAAGACATTCCAGATTCCATGTCCTACCTCCACCCATAGCACTATTCTCAGGGGGAAGCACTCCATGGTATATCCACCCTCAGGAAGACAGGCCCAGGGAAGAGGACTACACAGGTTCTGGAAACCAGTTTGGAGTCATCTGGGAAGGGAATCTCAGGGTCCCAGCTACCCAGAGCATGGTCCAGAAGAAGGATCACAGCCTCTGTATGGGCACATCTCCTTGGATTCATGGAATCCTCATCACACAGGGTGAAGCCATGCTAGAGAAAGGCCAAAGCAGGTCCTTCTAAGGAGCAGGGTACAGATTATCTATGTCTAAGGGTGGTGCTGGAGGAAGGTGGTGTAGGTGAAGTGTGCCCCTAAGTCCTTGGTTCAATGAGAGAGCTTGCACTCTCAGAGCCTTTTGGGTCAGTTGCTGGTTCTGATCCTGGCCATTTTGCCCAGTAAAGAACATCACTGAAGATATCAGCAAAGACACTAGCTCTGGTTCACAGTTGGATTTCAGAAAAAAAAGAGAGAAGAGTCAAATATAAAATAAGAAATGAAAGAGGCAACATTACAACTGAAACAGAAATACAAAGAATCATAAAAGACTACTATGAACAATTATATGTCAACTAATTGGATAACCTAGAAGAAATAGATAAATTCCTGGGAACATACAACTTACCAAGACTGAATCATGAAGAAATAAACCAATAACAAATAAGGAGATTGAATCAGTAATCAAAATCCTCCCAACAAAGTAAAGCCCACACGAGATGGCTTTATTCGTGAATTCTACCAAACATTTAAAGAAGAATTAATATGAGTCCTTCTCAAACTCTTCCAAAAAATTGAAGAGGAAGGAACACTCCCAAACTCATTTTACTAGGCCAGCATTACTCTGATATCAAAGCCAGACAAGGACACTACAAGAAAACAACAACAACAACAACAACTACAGGCCAATATCCTTGATGAGTATAGACACAAAAGTACTTAACAAAAATATTACCAAACTGAATTCAACAGTACATTAAAGGGATCACACACTCTGATCAAGTGAAATTTATTCCTGGGATGCAGGGGAAATTCAACACATGAAAATCATTCAATATGATACATAATGTTAAAAGAATAAAGGATAAAAATCATATTATCATCTCAATAGATGCAGAAAAATCATTTGATAAAACTCAACATCATTTCATAATAAAAACTCTCAAAATATTAGGTGCAGAAGGAATGATGTACATCAACATAACAAAAGGCATGGATGACAAGCCCACAGTTAACATCATACTCAATGTTGAAAAGCTTCCTCTAAGATCAGGAACAAGACAAGGATGCCCAGTCTTGCCATTGTTATTCAACATAGTATTGGAAGTCCTACCCAGAGTAATTAAGCAAGAAAAAGAAATAAAAGGCATCCAAATCCAAAAGGAAGAAGTAAAATTGTCTCTGCAGATGACATAATCTTATATATAGACAACCCTAAAAACTCAGAAAACTGTTATACCTAATCAACAAATTCAGTGAAGCTGCAGGATACAAAATCAACATAGAGAAATCAGTTCTGCTTCTACACACTAACAATGAACTATCAGAAAGAGAAATTAAGAAAACAATCCCATTTAAAATAGCATAAAAATACCTAAGAATTCATTTAACCAAGGAGGTGAAAAACCTGTACACTGAAAACTACAAGACTCTAATTAAATAAATTGAAGAAAACACAAATAAGTGAACTATATGCCATTTTCAAGGATTGGAAAAATTAATATTGTTAAAATGCCCATACGATCCCAAATCATCTACAGATTCAATGCAATCTCTAGCAAAACTCCAAGGGCATTTTTCACAGAAGTTGAAAGACAATCCTAAAATTTGTATGAAATCAAAAAAAACCTCAACCAGCCACAGCAATCTTGAGAAAGAAGAACAAAGATGGGGACATCACACTTTCTGAATTCAAACTATATTGCAAAACTACAGTAATCAAAACAATGTGGTACTGGCATAAAACATACACATAGATCAATGGAACACAATAGGGAGCTCAGAAATAAGCCTGTACATATGCAGTCAACTAATTTTTGATAAGGGCACCAAGAACACACAGTGGGGAAAGGGTAGTCTCTTCAGTAAATGGTGCTGGGAAAACTGAATAGCCACATGCAAAAGAATAACTCTGGACTCCTATTTTACAGCCCTCGTAAAAATAACTCAAGTGGATTAAATACTTAAATGTAACAGCTGAAACCATAAAATTCCTAGAGAAAACACATTCTGTGTTTTTCCTGCACAGAAAAACAATTAATAGAGTGAAAAGGTAACCTACGTAATGGGAGAAAATATTTGCAAACCATATACCTGATAAGGGGTTGATATCCAAAGTACATAAGGAACTCATACACCTCAATAGAAAAAAAAAAAAAGAACCTAAATAATGCAATGTTTAAATGAGTAAAGGACCTGAATAGACAGTTTTCCAAAGAAGACTTAACAGTCAACAGGTACATGAACAGGTGCTCAACATCACTAATCATCAGGGAAATGCAAATCAAAACCAAAGTGAAATATCACCTCACACCTGTTAGGATGACTTTTATCAAAAGGACAAGAGATAAGTGATGGCAAAGACGTGGAGAAAAGACCTAGTGTACTGTTGGTAGACACATAAATTGGCACAACCATTATAAAAAACAATATGGAGGTTCCTCAAAATATTAAAAATAGAACTACCATATGATCCATAATCCCACTTCTGGCATATATCTGAAGGAAACAAAATCAGTATCTCAAAGCAATATCTGCACTCCCACATTCATTGTAGCTTTATTCACAATAGCCAAGATATGGAAACATCCTAAGTGTTCATTTATGAATGAATGAATAAAGAAGATTTTACACACACACACACACACACACACACACACACACTATTATTCAGCCATGAGAAAGAAGGAACTTCTGCCACATTTGCAACAGCACTGATGAACCTAGAGGACATTATGCTAAGTAAAATAAGCCCAATGGAGATAGAAAAATACTCTATGATCTCATTTATATGTGGAATCTAAAAATAAAAGTCAAATTTATAGAAGCATAGAGTAGAATTGTGGTTACCAGGGGCTGGGATGTGGAGGAAATCAGGAGATGCTAGTCAAAGAGTACAAGTTTTCAGTTATAAGATGAATAAGTTCAGAGGCCTAATGTATAGCATGATAACTATAGTTAACAATACTGTATTGAATATTTGAAATTTGATAAGAGAGTAGATCTTAAGCATTCTCAAACACACAAAAAATGGTAACTATTATAGGTGATGTGTACGTAAATTAACTTGACTGTGGTAATCATTTCACAATGTATACATATACCAAATCATCACATTGTATTCTTTAAATATGCACAATTTTTTTTGAATTTTGTTTTATGTTATTTTTTTATATAGCAGGTTCTTATTAGTTATTTTATACATATTAGTGTAAATATACACAATTTTATTTCTTAATTATACCTCAATAAAGCTAGGGGAAAAAGAATCATTGTAGTATATGGTAGAAAATACTACAGTAGAGTTATACATATGCTTACTTTCAGGGGTGGAGCATGTAACCCATCCTGGGGGAGAGAAGTTGGCTAGGGCCTATATGCACAAATGTCTCTTTATGCCATGATAAATTTCCAGGCCAGGAACTGATATGTTTCTATGTGAAGTTTTAGAAGTTTTACTATGGAGGACAGGAGAGTTGGATTGCAAAAGGCAAGAGTAGATGATTTCTTGCCTTCCAAAAACATATTTATTGAGCACTTACTACACACCAGACACTTTTTTAGGGACTGAGAATACAACATCAAACCAAACAGACAAAATCCCTGTCCTTATGAAGCTTATATTCTACTGGAGGGAAAACAGGTAATAGCATGTAACTAGGGGAAGCACAAGGGATTTTTAGGCTGTGGAATTAATCTGTATTGTAGTGGTAGATGTATGATGCTGTGCAATCGTCAAAACTTACAAGAATTTAAAGCACAAAGAGTGAAACTTAATATACACAAAAATTTTTTAAAAATCAACCAGGAGGTTGGGGGATCCCAGGATAGAATGCACACTATGACCAAAAAAGAAAATCTAACTGTATTATGTAAGACATAACCTCACTGAAGAGACTGAGCAAAAGGTGCTGACCTAAGTAACTTTGACAAATGGTGCTTTCACTATACACACTAAGACTAAAGACAAAAGGGACTGCATAGGAACACTGAATGCTAGTTGTTAAAGTTGTTTCTCATGGTGGTATGGGCTAACAATTCCAACATTGCTGTACATGTATACTGGCATGAACAAATAAATAAATGGATGGTGGGAGCCAGGCTGCTCACCACTGGTGAGGGAACTTACAGATAAGCAAGGAGAGAAGGCTAAAATGATCCATGTGATACTGGATTAGAGTCAAACACATCAGTATAAATTTACATTTAGCTTAACACAGATACAGATGGATTCATACAGAAATAATTATAGATGTGAGTGCATACGTGAGTTTCTTAGGTTTGCCCTCTGAGAAGACCTAGAAGCAAAGACACCCAGCAACAAGCACACCCAAAACCCAGATCTTGTTTTCTAATAACATTCTCTAAGAAAAGGAACTGGGACTTCTTGGAGAAATGCTGATACTAGGGTTGGGGCAGGAAATATACAAGATGAGCCTGGAGCATCTTGTAGCACCAAAAAGTAAGGAAGTGTTCAAATAACAAAATAATGTCAAAGTGACACAGGAGCCACCTGAAATAGTTCCCAATGGCCAAAGCTGAAACATATTTGAGCAACAAATATATAATACAGTATTGGATTATAACACAGAGTGTAAAACAAATATCTATGAGTCCATACTGATATAAGTAAATGGTTGAATAATAAATGGAGAAGACGCAAACCTCCTGCACACAAGAACTTCCCAGTAATTTAAGTAGATACTTCCTCATCAAGTAGGTAGAATTTAAGTCCCCACCTTTTTACTGTGGGCTGTGCCTAGTGACTTATTTCCAAAGAGTAGAGTATGTAAAGGGGGGTAAAAGTAACTTTACAGTGGAGAAATCTGATAGACACTGTCTCAGATGATTAAAGTCAACATCAACAGTGATAAATCTAGTTGATAGTATGAACTTTGATATAATGTGATGAGAAGGGCACTTCACCCTATGTCCTTCCTCCCAAAACCCTATAACACCCAATCTAACCATGAGAAAAACACCAGGCAAACCCAAATTGAGGGACATTCTACAAAACATCTGACGGTACTCCTCAAAACTGTCAAGGTCATCAAAAACAAAGAAAGTCTGAGAAACTCTCACAGAGAGTAGAGGAAGCTAAGGATGAATGTCATATGGTATCCTGGATGAGATCCTTGAACGGAAAAGGGACATTAGGGAAAAACTAAGGAAATCTGGATAAAGTATGGCATTTAGCTAATAATATCAATGTGGTCCCTTCATTTTAACAAATGTACCCTAGCAATGTAAGAAGCTAACAACAGGGGAAATTGGGAAAGAGGCATATAGGAACTCTCTGTATTATTTTTGCAAATTTTCTGTAAATCTAAAAGTATTCAAAAATAAAGTATTTATTTACATAAAAATAACCAAATGATTATAGAGGTTTATTATAAGTGCTATGGAAAAAACAAAACAAGGTAAGGGAGATTGGGTGTGGGGGATCTGGGGGCTATTTTACACAGGGTGCTGAGGAAGGCCTTTCTGAGGAGCTGACATTTGAGCAGCAAGCCATGTGGGCATCTGGGGGAAGAGTGTGCCAGGAAGTGGAAACAGTGAGAGCAAAGGATCAAGGTGGAAGCTGTCAGGAAGGAGCCTCCTGAAAATGATTCAGATGCAACAGAAAGAAGGTCTGAACCATGGCAGTGGTGGGAGGGAAGGAGGGAACACGCTTGAGGAATCTTATTTTATGAACCAGGAAGAAGAAAAGAAGAATGGTCTAGAAGGAGAAAGGCCCTCTCACTGTGCACAGTTACCACACTATCATGTGGCAATGCTCAGGGTGCTATGGCTTTACCACTGCTCAGTACTTACTTCATCTGGTCCTCGCTGCAACCCTGGTGTCCTCATTCCCACTTCTAAGAATCAGGACCCTGAAGCCCAGACTGAGAGTTTCCCAGCTCATAGCTTGCAAGGATAAACTGAAAAGTTGAAACTAGGCCTTCTGACCATATATCCCATGATTTTCCATTTTGCTTCTGTCCCAAAGTACTTTCTGTGACAGTACCAAGGCATCTTGAAGGAGGCAAATGTTGTGTGGTCCACTGAATCCTAGGACGTTTGATGGGGCAAACAGTCACCCCCCCGAAACCCCGGGGACAGGTCCTAGTCAGTTTACACCTGACTCAGAGAAAAACTTTTACAAAGGTCTTATAAGTCCTGATATTAATAACGTCTCTTTACAGCCTACATATAGAAGGTCAGGAGGACAGGTTTTCTGCTACTGTCTTTTTTATTTATTTTATTTTATTATTATTTTTCGGGGGCCATGCCATGGGGCATGTGGGATCTTAGTTCCCCAAACAGGGATTGAGCCCGTGCCCCCTGCAATGGAAGTGTGGAGTCCTAACCACTGAACCACTGGGAAAGTCCCCTTTCTGCTAGTATCTTGCCAACCTTTGATATCCCAAACGGATCTTGGGGCCTCATGCCTCATATTGCGTGTGTGTGTATCTCTTAAATTTCTAGATTGCAGAACATATGTTCCTCTTTCTTCTTTTCTCATCTACACACATGTTCTTAGGGTTGCCAAGGGCTGTAACTGTCCCAAGCAAAATTTCCCAGGCCTAACAGCAGCTGGCTCCCCCCAAATGCTTAGCTGAAAGTAAAACCAACCACAGGAAATGATCATGCTAAAGTAACACCCTTCTCGGTTCTCAGGCCTCCAGGAGATAATGGTGGAGTTTGGGAACAGGGCAGAACCCAAAGTTATCTACCTGAATTCACTCCAAATCTATTTGATTATCAGACCATGTTATAATGAATATTATTAGGCTTCTGAATCATCAGGCTCCTGGAACCATAACGTATCAAGATTTTTCTATGCTCTCTGACTCTAATTTCAAAACATTTCTAACTTATTTTACCCCAAACCTCTTAGTAGTGGCTCCAAACCCATCTAGGGAAGGCATCGCATCCTGCTATCTCTGTACTTCTTCCCCTGCTTGGTTCCACCCCAATTCAGTGCCACCCCTCTCCTGGCCCCAAAAGCAGAATTTCTTCTCATCCCTGAAGCTCACCCATGACCATCTTCTTCTGAATGGTTATATGGAGTGTTCCTTAGCATTCTGGAACCTTTCCGGGTATTGAGCCTTTGCAAAAGAGGACAGAATCTTATAGCATCGAGAAATTTGAGTGTGTGGAAAGATTTTTTTCTCAAGTCCATTTTGGTCTCAAAGAGGAAAAGGGTGTTTGTTAAAATGCTTTTCTGTCCATAAGGATTTAATTTTTCTAACAATCTAATTTAACTTGACCCTTCTTCATTTATTAATAGATTTTAGAGCAGCATCCTCCCTCCCTCTTTTACCCACTCTCTTTTATCCTTTCTAAAAGATATATGTTAATTATAATCTTCAGGCTTAGTTGCTCAGAAATGGATTAGGGGACTTCTTCAACTGTTAAATTATTCTCCATTCCTGAAGGGAAATAATTGGAACATCTATGTCTGCAGCCATCTTGGAGAAAGACACGATATTGAAGGTGTTAAATTAAATTACACTGTGGTTCTAAGTTAAATTGTCTGAGAACTGACTTCCTTGACAGCTCTGATTCAGGCCTCCCAAAATGTCGCACACTATGACTCATACTTCCTTCTGGAAATGACAAAACTTCCTCACCACCCTGATCTAAGCTGCCTGCTTTTGGTCCTCCGTGCTCTCAGGAAGGGATTGAGTTGTATGCTACATTTTTTCCATGGTGGGCAAGGAAACCCATCTTTTGTTTTTCCAAAGGGAGAAACACACACACACACACACACACACACACACACACAAAGAATGACACACTGAAAATTCTTAAAATTAATACCAGGCAGAGAATCAATACCATCACCCCCACCCTCCACACCCCTGGAAAATAAATAAATGATTTAAGAATTGTAAAAACAAGAAGGAGCTGACTTTTTAACCATTTATGTCCCAAAGCCTTTTTAAAAATGTTCCATTTTCTAAGGGAAGAAAGGTATAGTAACTTTGCAAAGCTAATGTTTTTATTATTCAAGGTAGTCTTAAAGAGCTTAGATGTTGTAGGTAGCTAAAATTCAATGCTGAGCAGTGCTCATATATTTCCCAGGGAGACTGCATTCCTTGTGTGTTGAGATGTTGCGGGGAAGAGCAAATTTGGGGCACAGAAGAGAGGAGAGGAGAGGGAGGATGAGGAGAGGAAGGGGTACAATTGCCAACAATATTTTGTTCTTCTGAAATCTTCTGAAGTATAAATGTGTGCCCATCTGTGTATTACAATGTATAACCCAGCACTCATTAAAAAAATACTGTTTACTAGAGTGAAAAAGCACCTAGAATATTAACTCAGTATAAACATTTGCCATATGGTGAATAAGGATTTATTTTGAGGGTAAGGAATTTGAGATCAGAAGCTTAAACATATTTTTCTATTTTCCAGCTAAATTAAGTTGAAATTTTGATGAATGCTTTATATATATATGTACATATATATAATGTGTATGAAATAAAGAAGCGTATGCATATCTATTTATACAGCCTTACATTTGTTCTCCGAGTTTTCGTACATGATGATTGAGAAGGAGAAAATTGCCTTACATACTTCATCTCTTTCTATCCTTACAAGGCAATGGGTGTCAGTCCTGAGTTCTATTCCCAGCTCCACTACTGGGTTATTATGGGCTAGTAATTTAGTTGAAAATAGGTCAGACGACTCCCAGAGACCCTTCCAATTTTGAAATTCTATGGTCCCAAGATTTTAGCCATGGGATTTCTCTTCCTCTTTTCAAAGGAAACACCAAGAGGTATTGCCTCTTCTTGTTGACCGCTCTTGACTGTCACTTGGGGACCCCAATGGTTCTGCCAAATTCCATCTCCTAGTAGATAGGGCTTAGGAACAGGGCACTCACCCACCCCACTCTTTCTTGAGCCCCTCTCCACTGGCAGATCAGCTGGCCTTTGGCCTGATTCTGAGAGGGGTAAGGAGGTCTGCCAGGACATAAGGCGGATTCTTATATCCTTCCTTGATCACTATTGATTTGCATTTCTTTCAAACAATTTTATGAGTAGGTAGGAGCCCCCATTCATGTCACACACATTTAGGAGTGCTTGTTATATGCTTAAATTACTGTGCCACACCCTGGATATGACATAGTTGGGTAAGCCCTTAACTCTCATTAGCCTACAAGCAATTATGCAATTGTGCTTTAGATCAGGGAGGCAAAGGAACCAAAAATAGTGCCCAATCAACCAACAATGGCCTCTGAAGTTTCACCAGTAATGATTCATTCTTTGAGTCTTTTAAGTTCCTTGAACTTTGAGAGTACTTTATTATAATTTTTAAAAATGTACTTGGAATGAGGGAGGAGTCCACTTTATGGCCCTAAAGGAATGAGGTGAAGAGGAGGAAGAGCTGGGGAGGGGTGAAGAGACATCAAAGAGAAACCAGGGTAATTAACAAGGGTGGGGAGAATGGGTCCCAAAAGGTCAATGCTCATAGAAAACAAAAAATTTTAATTAATACATTAAACTAAGATCTGTTCTGATGGTAGTCTATTATCAGTTAGTCAGCCTGCTGGCAAACATTGAACTCCTGTTGTGTTCCAGGCCCTATTCTAGGTGTTGGAGATATATCAATGAACATGATAACACTGCTGAATGAAAGGAGCTTAAAGTCTATAGATAAGGAGAGAGGCAGGAAGGGAAAGAGGGAGGAAGTTAATTTCAAAGCTTAATAATGTCCAACCACTAAAGGGATAAAAGAAAAAGTACAGGGTGTGACTGGGGATGGTGGGAATGGCTACTCTAGTTGGGGTGGTCAGAGGAGAATTTTCTAGGAGGTAATATTTGAGCTAAGGCCTGAATAATGAGATACAGGTAGACGTGTAAATATTTGGGGGAAGAATTCCAAGTTAAAAGAACAGCAAATACAAAGACTCTCCACAGCCTGCTTGAGGGTCAGAAAGAAGGCTGGGCTGGTGTGACTGGAGTACAATGGAGAAGGGGAGAGAATTGTAGGAGATGACGCTGGGAGTTGGGCAGGGACCAGCTCATGAAGGGCAAGCTGATGTCCTAATAATAATAACAATAATAATAGCAGCAGCTGGCATTTATTGCATCCTTGCGCCATGCCAAACACTTTCTGTGGATTAGCTTCTTTATTTGTCACATCTAGTCCATGAGGTGGGTGCTATTTCCACTGTTCACATGGCCAATGGTACATGCTAGAGCTGGGGTGTGGAGCCCCCCAGGGTCTGACCCCAAGACTGGTTCTTTTTTTTTAATTTTTTATTGGAGTATAGTTGTTTTACAGTGTTGTGTTAGTTTCAGGTGTACAGCAAAGTGAATCAGTTATACATATACATATATCCACTCTTTTTTAGATTCTTTTCCCATATAGGCCATTACAGAGTATTGGGTAGAGTTCCCTGTGCTATACAGTAGTTCCTTATTAGTTATCTGTTTTATATATAGTAGTGTGTATATGTCAATACCAGTCTCCCAATTGATCCCCAAAACTGGTTCTAGTTGTTAAATATTTTACTCTATTGATATACCAAAGAAATCGGTGGACTCAAATACCTCATTGTGTACATATAAGATGAAGCATGCCCACTATCATCATCCAACTTAAAGTCTAGAAGGTACTACAGAAGGGGCCTTCTTTAAAAGTCTGTGCAAGAGTGGAGAGCAGTGCCTGAGAGTACAACCTGTGTGTAGTTGCTTTGTCTACTTCTTAGACAAATGTTGTAGAATGTTGGGTAGACTGTTGTTTCCCTTCCTTTATCTACCCTCAACGCCCACCCTGCCCAAGGCTACTCAATATGGTGCCAAATTCACTCCAACATCTCTTTAGGACACACATCCCAGAGAAGAGGCACTGGAGAAAGGTGAGGAACATGCTGGCAGAGCATTGAGAGCTCAATGTTCCAGACTTACTCCTGCCTTGATCACACTGGAGGGTTGTTAGAGATAACCATTTTGCTCTTTGGGCTTCTGTTTTCTCATCTGTAAAATGAGATTGGCCCTAGCTGGGAAAGATAATAGGCAAAGGTAAATAGGAGCCCCCAGGGGGGTGCCCTAAACTTGATACTTTAAAAGAAATCATAATGTTTACTTGCTGAACTGCCACCCCTAGAGCCCATTGAAATTTGCAGTATGGTTAGTGTAATAGGCAGAATAATGGCCCCCAAAGATGTTCACATCCCAATCCCAGGAACCAATGAATATGTTACCTTACATGGCAAAAGGGGCTTTAAAGGTAGATGTAATTAAATTAAAGATTTTGAGATGGGGAGATTATCTTGCATTATCCAGGTGGGTCCAATGTAATCACAAGCTTCCTTATAAGAGGGAGGCAGGAGAGTTAGTGTCAGTGATTTGATGCAAGGAGGACTCAACCCACCATTTCTGGCTTTGAAGATGGAGGAAGGGGCCATGAGCCAAGGAATTCAGGCTGCCTCTAGAATCACTGGAAAAAGCAAGGGAGTTGATTCTGCCCTCAGAGACTCCAAAAGGAGTCACCCTGCTGATACCTTGACTTTAGTCTAGTTAGACTGATTCTGGACATCTGACCTCCAGAACCATAAGATAATAAATTAGTATTGTTTTGAGCCACTAAATTTGTGGTAATTTCTCTCTTTTTGACAACTGTGTAGCTTTATTCATTAGGGTCTTAGTATAAAATTACAAAAGTATAGAATTAACCTCTCAAGATCAATGTAGTTAGGCATTTTAGCAGGGAGCGTTGCAGATGGAGATTCTGTCAATAGGAACCCCATAGGAAACAAATCCAGGCCGAACAAATCATGACCTAATACTGTTTCTCAGAGATTCTTCCTGATTCTGTCCAAAGACTTTTCCTAAGGTTCCTCTAGGCCAGACTGGACATGGTACCTTTATCCTGGTCTGTTACATAGAACTGCTAAAAGTCATGTGATCTGCCATATCTTAATTGGTCATTTCTTATGGCAGCAATAGGAAACTAATACAGTTGGCCTAACCTTTGGCAATGCATGCTACTGTTAATTCTCCATCATAAAGTCTCATAATAAAAACTCTAAAGAGAATTTCCAGTTTGTGCCTCATGACCTGGTTTCTTAAATTTGTGAGCAGTGTTCTGCATTGATTCATTCAGACATTGGAGAGAATCTTTCTCCCCCACACACCCCTCTTATCTTGATTTCTTCTGCAACATCAGGTTGGTATTTGTCACTTCTTATCTCATAGGACACTCTTCTACAATGGAAAAAAATAACAAAATAAAAAATCAAATCCACCTATATGCAAAAGTATTTGAGTTCTGTTTTAGAGAAATGTGCTGTATACGAGCACCATATTTGTTCTGTGAGGCGCGTGGCACAAAATGACCACTTTTTCTTTACTCCATGAATAGCATTCTCTGAAAGTACAAAATATTCTTTGGATTCAGAGCCATGTGCCATATACACTGACAGATCTCACGACCCTCTTTCATTGACTAAATATAATAAATACAATGGGAGCTGTAAGAACTTTAAAGGTGGAGTCGTAGGCTCCTAGGTATGGTAGGGATCTTAAAGATCACTTAACTCCCCCTGTGAAAGCAAACGTCTCAGAAATGGGATATGGTGGGGATCAGTCCTTTGCTAAATTAAATTGGATCCTCGCTGGATCCTTGTAAGTTCTCACATGTCCCTAAAATTAACATAGAAATTGTGTCCTTCCCTGGTGTTACTCTGGAGCAGTGAGAAATAGTCCTCTTGGTCTATCCTTGTAAAAGGAGCTGGGATGCCCAACTTCTGAGGCTGGGCATGTGTTCCATTTCCCGTTAGCTTGAGCTAAGCCAAAATTTTTTGAAGCTCTGAAGCTATTGTTGCTATAGAAGCCAACCAATCAGATGAGATATTGATATTCTTAGAAGAGATGATTAAATAATTTGAGAGTAATTATCTACATCGAATGAAGAGTCTAGGAGAACTACACACTGCAGATTTCTTTCTAAACTAACACTGAGTAACAGACACTGTGGTTTAAGGTACCATAAAAAAGTTCTTCTTCAGCTTTTTTTGAGTTTTTTTAAAGATACGAAATTTTTTGTTCTCAAGTTAAATAATTGACTAAATTGCCTTCAGAAGTAAAAATATCTTTAAAAAGTCTGGCCCTGAAAGACTGATATAATTTCCCTTCTCTCATAATATAACCTCAGATTGCAAAATCCCATTTAAACTTCTCTTTTCTTTGAAACAAATGAGAAGCAGGAAAGTGAAAGTAAAACACCAGTATAAATATGGAGCTTTTCTAGGAGGGAAAAAAAATATGCATGTATACAATTTCTCAGTAGTACAAATATTTCGATAGATTTTTTTGGAAAGTTCAACACAAAGAAAATCCACTTAACCCTTAATCAAAATGCTCTCTGTATTTGCTTTACTCTTCTTGGCTCTCTACAATTAGAATGTAGCAAGCATAAGTTTTTTTTAGTGAATTCCTGCCTTGTAAATCAATGACACTGGTGATGTTTCTTACTTTTTGTATCAAGTTGCTTAATTAAGGTGTCATACCTTTTAAGGGTTTGTAGTGTTTTAAGAAAACAATGGATACTTAGATGCTAAATAATAATGTCTGCCCAATTCAGAGTTTTTTTGCCAAATCCAGGATCCTTTTATAAAAGGCCTTTTCAGTGGTCAAGGCACATTAAACTTGGAATTGAAAGGTCACTAAAAGACACTGAGATTTTCAGTTAAGTGTAATTCCCTTCTGGAGAAAGGTAACACTTCTGATTTCTGCATGAATATTCTTAGGGAATGATGGAGAGGTATATGAGGGGCAAGGTCCTTTAAGATCAGAAATAAGAACACCAGGGTCATAGGTACATTTATATATAGCCTGCATGTTGTGTTAGATGTTTTAAATTACTTGCCACTACTCAAAACCCAGGATTTTAATCTGTATTTCCTGCTTCTCTTGAAGATTTGGTCCCCTGGGGCCATATTTCCTCATGATGGTAGCTAGTAGGAGCTGCCAATGGCTACCCTCTTTAGGCAAGGCACAAGCTTGCCATCTCACCAGCCTCCCTGGGCCAGCTTTACCAATTTGTACTTCCTGCCTGACTCATGGGCTTGTGGGTTTGTGAACCTGGCTTGGTGTGTAAAGAAATCTGGCTGCTGCTTCTCTGGAAATTCGGGAGCACTCATGTCCTCTGATAGCTCTGTTGACTAGGAACCCTCTGTCTTCCACGTCTTGGGTGAGAAGTGTCTTGTCCTGAAAGCCTCCTGGAAAAATTCTAGGAGGCTCTTAGTGAGATTGAAGGAGTTGAGAAGCCTCCTTGGTACATACGGGATGCTTAATAAAACTATGAGTAGGTCTTAGTCTCCTCTTAGTCTTTTATCGTCTCTTCATTTTCAAGCCAGAATTGGCCATTAGACAAATTATGAAGTAGGTGAAGTTAACTTTTGTATCCTCATTCTCTCCTTTTCTCTTCTGAGAGGAACTCAGCCCTAATCAATCAGATGTTCTATGGACTAACATAACATCACTCTCAGACCTCCAATGGCTTCCCATCACTTTAGAATAAAATCCAAAGTACATACCATGGCCAACAAGGCCCTACATGATCTGGTCCCTGTCTACCTTTCCATCTTTATCTGCTACCACTCTCCCCCTCCCTCACTGTGCTCTAGCCACAGTGAGATTTTTACTATTTCCCAAAGAGGCCAAGCAGGATTCCATCTAAGGGCCTTTCCACTAGCTATTCCCTAAGCCTGGAAAGTGCTTCCCATAGGCAGGGATATGGCTAGCTTCCTCACTGCGTTTAGGCCTCTACTCAAATTTCACTTTCCCAGAGTTGGCATTGCCTAACAACTGACATATAGCCAATTCTCTTTTTGTTTTGGTTTTTTGTTTTGTTTTCTTTGTTTCTTGTTTTGTTTTGGTTTTGTTTATTTGTTTGTTTGTTTTGGTTGCACAGCTTGCAGGATCCTAGTTCCCTGACCCCGGCGGTCCAGTTGTTAGGACTCCGGGCTTTCACTGCCAAGAACCTGGGTTCAATCCCTGGTCGGGAAACTAAGATCCCACAAACTGCATGGCACAGCCAAAATAAAATAAAATAAAGCTAATATTTAAAAAAATAATAAAACAAAATAAGTAGCCCATTCTCCCATCACAGCCCATCATTCCCTATCCCCTCATCCTGCTTTATTTTCATATCCCTAATCACTAATCTAACACTCTAGAGGAAATCCTCACTTTGCATGGTAGTGGGGGGACCATAAAAATGGTCGTACACTTCTGCAAAGCATTCTTAATAATAAATGGGGAAAATTATGATTGCTCCATGAATGACCATTAAAATTTTTGGTCAAAACATTAAAAACACTCCTATCATTGGTTATAAACATATAGAAATGTGAAAAACTTGTAAAATAAAGATTTATTTACTACACCATAATTTAAAACATTACGAATATTGAGAATTTAAATGTTTTATTTCTTTATAGAAAATGTATCGATTGGATGGACATTTCTCAAAAGAAGATATACAGAAGGCCAAAAGGTACGTGAAAAGATGTTCAACGTCACTAATCATTACCAAAATCCAAATCAAAACACAATGAGATACTGCTGCAAATCCATTAAGATGGCTATTATTTTACAAAAACATGGAAAATAACAAGTGTTGTTGAGGTTGGGGAGAAATTGGAACCCTTGTGGATTGCTGCAGAGATGTAAAATGGTGCAGCCACTATGGGAGATAGTACGGCAGTTCCTCAAAAAATTAAACATAGAATTATCCTGTGATTTAACAATCCCAGTTTCACATCTAGATATATACATGAAAGAATTAAAAACCAAGGACTTGAATAGATATTTGCACACCAATATTCATAGCAGCATTATTCATAATAGCCCAAAGGTAGAAAAAAGCTAAATTGGATAAACAAAATGTGGTACATACATACAATGGAATATTTTTCAGCCTTAAAAAGATCTTAAAAAAAAGAAAGTAAATGCTGACACATGCTACAGTATGGATGAACCTTGAAGACATTATGCTAAGTGAAATAGGCCAGTCACAAAAAGACAAATACTATATGACTCCACTTATATGAGGTATCCAGGGTAGTGAAATTTATTGACACAAAAGGTAGAATAGAGGCTACCAGGGGCTGGGGGAAGAAGGGAATGGGGAGAGACCTTCAAGATGGTGGAGGAGTAAGATGTGGAGATCACCATCCTCCCCACAAATACATCAAAAATACATCTACACGTGGAACAGCTCTTACAGAACACATGCTGAACACTGGCAGAAGACCTCAGACTCCCCCAAAGGCAAGAAACTCCCCACGTACCTGGGTAGGGCAAAAGAAAAAAGAAAAAACAGAGACAAAAGAATGGGGACAGGACCTGCACCTCTGGGAGGGAGCTGTGAAGGAGGAAAAGATTCCACACACTAGGAAGCCCCTTCAGTGGCGAAGATGGGGGCTGGCGGGGGGGAAGCTTCGGAGCCACGGAGGAGAGCACAGCAACAGGGGTGTGGAGGGCAAAGTGGAGAGATTCCTGCATAGAGGATTGGTGCTGTCCAGCACTCACCAGCCTGAGAGGCTTGTCTGCTCACCTGCCGGGACGGGTGGGGGCTGGGAGCTGAGGCTCTGGCTTTGGAGGTTGGATCCCAGGGAGAGGACTGGGGTTGCCTGCGTGAACACAGCCTGAAGGGTGCTAGTGCACCACAGGTAGCTGGGAGGGAGTCCAGGAAAAAGTCTGGACCTGCTGAAGAGGCAAGAGACAATTGTTTCAGGCTGCACGAGGAGAGGGGATTCAGAGCACCGCCTAAGCGAGCTCCAGGGATGGGCGTGAGCCGTGGCTATCAGCACGGACCCCAGAGATGGGCATGAAACACTAAGGCTGCTGCTTGCAGCCACCAAGAAGCCTGTGTGTAAGCACAGGTCACTATCCACACCTCCCCTCCCAGGAGCCTGTGCAGCCCGCCACTGCCAGGGTCCTGGGATCCAGGGACAACTTCCCCAGGAGAACACACGGCACACCTCAGGCTGGTGTAACGTCATGCCGGCCTCTGCTGCTGCAGGCTCGACCCGCATCCATACCCCTCCCTCCCCCCGGCCTGAGTGAGCCAGAACCCCCTAATCAGCCGCTCCTTTAACCCCGTCCTGTCTGGACGGGAGCAGACGCCCTCAGGCGACCTACATGCAGAGGCGGGGCCAAACCCAAAGCTGAACCCCAGGAGCTCTGCGAACAAAGAATACAAAGGGAAATCTCTCCCGGCAGCCTCAGGAGCAGCAGATTAAATCTCCACAATCAACTTGATGTACCCTGCATCTCTGGAATACCTGAATAGACAACGAATCATCCCAAAATTGAGGAAGTGGACTTTCGGAGAAACGGTAGACTTGGGGTTTGCTTTCTGCATCTAATTTGTTTCGGTTTTATGTTTATCTTAGTTTAGTATTTGGAGTTTATTATCATTGGTAGATTTGTTTATTGATTTTGTTGCTCTCTTCCTTTTTTTTTAATATACATAATTATATTTTTTTCCTTTTTCTCTTTTTGTGAGAGTGTATGTGTATGTTTCTTTGTGTGATTTTGTCTGTATACCTTTGCATTTACCATTTGTCCTAGGGTTCTGTCTGTCCGTCTTTTTCTTTTTTTTTTTTTTTTTTGGTTCTTTTTATGTTGTCGTTATTGGGTTTTTTAGTATAGTTTTTAGCACTTGTTATCATTGGTGGATAACAAGTAATAGATATTGGCACACCAATATTCAATTTTGGTTTGGTTGCTCTCTTCTTTCTGTCTTTCTTTTTTTTATTACTTTTAAATTTTTAATTTTAATAATTATTTTTTATTTTAATAACTTATTTTCTTTTCTTTCTTTCTTTCTTTCTTTCTTTCTTTCTTTTTTTCTCCCTTTTCTTCTGAGCTGTGTGGCTGACAGTGTCTTGGTGCTCCGGCAGGTGTCAGGCTTGTGCTGCTGAGGTGGGAGAGCTGAGTTCTGGACATTGGTGCACCAGAGGCCTCCCAGCTTCATGTAATATCAAACAGCGAAAGCTCTCCCAGAGATCTCCATCTCAACGCTAAGACCCAGCCCCACTCGACAACCAGCAAGCTACAGTGCTGGACACCCTATGCCAAACAAGTAGCAAGACAGGAACACAACCCCACCCATTAGCAGAGAGGCTGCCTAAAATCATAATAAGGTCAGAGACACCCCAAAACACACCACCAGAAGTGGACCTGCCCATCAGAAAGACAAGATCCAGCCTCATCCGCCAGAACACAGGGCACTAGTCCCCTCCACCAGGAAACCTACACAACCCACTGAACCAAACTTACCCACTGGGGGCAGACACCAAAAACAATGGGAACTACAAACTGGCAGCCTGTGAAAAGCAGACCCCAAACACAGTAAGTTAAGCAAAATGAGAAGACAGAGAAACACAGTAGATGAAGGAGCAAGGTAAAAACCCACCAGACCAAACAAATGAAGAGGAAAGAGGCAGTCTACCTGGAAAATAATTCAGAGCACTGTTACTAAAGATGATCCAAAATCTTGGAAATACAATGGAAAAAATAAAAGAAAGGTTTAAAAAGGACCTAGAAGAACTAAAAAGCAAACAAACAATGATGAACAACACAATAACTCAAATTTAAAATACTCTAAAAGGAATCAATAGCAGAATAACTGAGGCAGAAGAATGGATAAGTGACCTGGAAGGTAAAATAGTGGAAATAACTACTGCAGAGCAGAAAAGAGAAAAAAGAATGAAAAGAATTGAGGACAGTCTGAGAGACCCCTGGGAAAACATTAAATGCACCAAAATTCGAATTATAGGGGTCCCAGAAGAAGAAGAGAAAAAGAAAGGAAATGAGAAAATATTTGAAGAGATTATAGTTGAAAACTTCCCTAACATGGGAAAGGAAATAATTAATCAAGTCCAGGAAGTGCAGAGAGTCCCATACAGGATAAATCCAAGGAGAAACACACCAAGACACATATTAATCAAACTATCAAAAATTAAATACAAAGAAAAAATATTAAAAACAGCAAGGGAAAAACAACAAATAACATACAAGGAAATCTCCATAAGGTTAACAGGTGATCTTTCAGCAGAAACTCTGCAAGCCAGAAGGGAGTGGCAGGACATATTTAAAATGCAGAAAGGGAAAAACCAAAACCAAGATTACTCTACCCAGCAAGGATCTCATTCAGATTTGACAGAGAAATTAAAACCTTTACAGACAAGCAAAAGCTAAGAGAATTCAGCACCACCAAATCAGTTTACAACAAATGGTAAAGGAACTTCTCTAGTCAGGAAACACAAGAGAAGGAAAAGACCTACAATAACAAACCCAAAACAATTAAGAAAATGGTAATACGAACATACATATCGATAATTACCTTAAATGTAAATGGATTAAATGCTCCAAATAAAAGACATAGACTGCCTGAATGGACACAAAAACAAGACCCATATATATGTCCTCTACAAGAGACCCACTTCAGACCTAGGGACACATACAGACTAAAAGTGAGGGGATGGAAAAAGATATTCCATGCAAATGGAAATTTAAAAAAAGCTGGAGTAGCAATTCTCATATCAGACAAAATAGACTTTAAAATAAAGACTATTACAAGAGACAAAGAAGGACACTACATAATGATCAAGGGATCAATCCAAGAAGAAGATATAACAATTGTAAATATTTATGCACCCAACATAGGAGCACCACAATACTTAAGGCAAATGCTAATAGCCATAAAAGGGGAAATCAACAGTAACACAATCATAGTAGGGGACTTTAACACCCCACTTTCACCAATGGACAGATCATCCAAAATGAAAATAAATAAGGAAACACAAGCTTTGAATGATACATTAAACAAGATAGACTTAATTGATATTTATAGGACATTCCATCCTAAAACAACAGAATACACTTTATTCTCAAGTGCTCATGGAACATTCTCCAGGATAGATCATATCTTGGGTCACAAATCAAGCCTTGGTAAATTTAAGAAAACTGAAATCGTTTCAAGTATCTTTTCTGACCACAACGCTATGAGACTAGATATCAATTACAGGAAAAATTCTGTAAAAAATACAAACACATGAAGGCTATACAATACACTACTTAATAAACAAGAGATCACTGAAGAAATCAAAGAGGAAATCAAAAAATACCTAGACACAAATGACAATGAAAACACAACCACCCAAAACCTATGGGTTGCAGCAAAAGCAGTTTTAAGAGGGAAGTTTATAGCAATACAATCCTCCCTCAAGAAATAAGAAATATCTCAAATAAACAACCTAAGCTTACACCTACAGCAATTAGAGAAATAACAAAAAAACCACAAAGTTAGCAGAAGGAAAGAAGTCATAAAGATCAGATCAGAAATAAATGAAAAAGATATGAAGGAAACGATAGCAAACATCACTAAAACTAAAAGCATGTTCTTTGAGAAGATAAACAAAACTGCTAAACCATTAGCCAGACTCATCAAGAAAAAAGGGAGAAGACTCAAATCAATAGAATTAGAAATGAAAAAAGAGAAGTAACAACTAACACTGCAAAAATACAAAGGATCATGAGAGATTACTACAAGCAACTATATGCCAATAAAATGGACAACCTGGAAGAAATGGACAAATTCTCAGAAAAGTACAACCTTCCGAGACTGAACCAAGAAGAAATAGAAAATATAAACAGCCCAATCACAAGCACTGAAATTAAGACTGTGATTAAAAATCTTCCAACAAACAAAAGCCCAGGACCAGATGGCTTCACAGGCGAATTCTATCAAACATTTAGAGAAGAGCTAACACCTATCCTTCTCAAACTCTTCCAAAATATAGCAGAGGGAGGAACACTCCCCAACTCATTCTACAAGGCCACCATCACCCTGATACCAAAAACAGACAAAGATGTCACAAAGAAAGAAAACTACAGGCCAATATCACTGATGAACATAGATGCAAAAATCCTCAACAAAATACTAGCAAACAGAGTCCAACAGCACATTAAAAGGATTATACACCATGATCAAGTGGGATTTATTCCAGGAATGCAAGGATTCTTCAATATACGCAAATAATCCATGTGATACACCATATTAACAAATTGAAGGAGAAAAACCACATGATCATCTCAATAGATGCAGAAAAGGCTTTTGACAAAATTCAACACCCATTTATGATAAAAACCCTCCAGAAAGTAGGCATAGAGGGAACTTACCTCAACATAATAAAGGCCATATATGACAAACCCACATCCAACATCGTCCTCAATGGTGATAAATGAAACCATTTCCACTAAGATCAGGAACAAGACAAGGTTGTCCATTCTCACCACTATTATTCAACATAGTTTTGGAAGTTTTAGCCACACTAATCAGGGAAGAAAAAGAAATAAAAGGAATCCAAATCAGAAAAGAAGTAAACCTGTCACAGTTTGCAGATGACATGATACTATACACAGAGAATCCTAGAGACAAAAGATCTGTATGCAGAAAACTATAAGACATTGATGAAAGAAATTAAAGATGATACAAACAGATGGAGAGATATATCATGTTCTTGGATTGGAAGAATCAATATTGTGAAATGACTATACTATCCAAAGCAATCTACAGATTCAATGCAATCCCCATCAAATTACCAATGGCATTTTTCACAGAACTAGAACAAAAAATTTCACAATTTGTATGGAAACACAAAAGACCCCGAATAGCCAAAGCAATCTTGAGAACAAAAAATGGAGCTGGAGGAATCAGGCTCCCAGTCTTCAGACTATACTACAAAGCTACAGTGATCAAGAGAGTACGGTATTGGCACAAAAACAGAAATATAGATCAATGGAACAGGATAGAAAGCCCAGAGATAAACCCACACACATATGGTCACCTTATTTTTGATAAAGCAGGCAAGAATATACAATGGAGAGCAGACAGCCTATTCAATAAGCAGTGCAGACGTAGAGAATGGACTTGAGGACATGGGGAGGGGGAAGGGTAAGCTGGGACAAAGTGTGAGTGTGGCATGGACTTATATATATTACCAAATGTAAAATTGATAGCTAGTGGAAAGCAGCCACATAGCACCGGGAGATCAGCTCAGTGCTTTGTGACCACCTAGAGGGGTGGGATAAGGAGGGTGGGAGGGAGACGCAAGAGGGAGGAAATATGGGGATATATGTATATGTATAGCTGATTCACTTTGTTATGAAGCAGAGACTAGCACACTATTGTAAAGCAATTATACTCCAATAAAGATGTTTTAAAAAAAAAAAAGGTGAACAGAGAGTTAGTGTTTAATGAGTACAGATTTTCAGTATGGGATGATGAAAAAGTTCTGGACGTGGATAGTGGTGATGGCTGTACAACAATGTGAATATATTTAATGACACAACTGTACATTTAAAAGTGGTTAAAATGGCAAATTTTATGTTGTGTATATTTTGCCAATTAAAAAAACTTATGAAGAGTAATTTGAGCAGTGCTTGCCTCTTTCTTCTCATTGTAAAACTCATGACATGGAGAGAACATTATTTTTATTCCTTGCTGAACAGCCATATTCCTTTCTAAGTTTGGACCAGCTTCCAACATTTTGTCCTTTGTGTTCTCAATGTCACGAAAAATCTCTAAGAGTTCCTTTAATGTTAACTTTTTTTGCTGGTGTGTCTTCCTCTGGAACTTCTTCCTCCTTTTCATCATGAGTCATGCTCACTTTTTTCATTTAAGCCCATAAAGTTGCCTTTCTAAGGTCCTGTGGCTGCAAAGCTAGAGCCTCTCAAACAGCAGCACTGTGTCCACAATCCCAGAGTCAGCTATTTATTCTATAACTTCGTTTACTTTCTATTACAAACCTGTAAAGTTACTTACATAGTGCAGTAAAATATCCTGACCTGCCGTGTGCATACTACTTGCTATATGCTTGAATATTTTCAATTGCATGACATATTTTTTTCAAAACTTAGCTAAAGAAATTGCATGAAATTGTATCCCTCTCTCTCTCCAGTTGTGTCATCAATAACCTGTTATAAAGTCCATCTACTAGGCTTTAAATGTTGAAATAACTCCATGGTCCATTGGACGAAGTTGTGTTTGGTGGTAAAAAGCAAATTTTCACATTTCCACTCAAGAGAATCAGGGTGACCTAGAGCATTATACAACAGTAGTAGTGGTTTTCTTTTGTTATCACATAAACTTTTTTTTATTCAAATGTGTATATATATATTTTACATATACATGTATCTATAAAAGTTAAATTATTTTCCCTGCAACGTCTCTCTGTCACTGGAAGACAAGGAGGCAATACAACTGCATGCTTTGCTATCCTTGTGTGAACTGAGCAACAGATGAGCAGTGACTAGTCACTGATTCACTTTGTAAAGGGATGTGATTGGTCACTGATCATACCATAGCATGCATCTCTCATTTACATAGTGATTTGTGGACTGGAGAGCTAGCGGTGAAATTTGTATTCTATGCAATTACTCATAATTAATATATGGTGATGACTGAAATTTGAACTGTGTTATTGGGTGACTACTGTTAACTAAATCATGGTGTTTGAAATTCATGTAAATCGGAACAATGCAAAGTGAGGGCTATCTGTATTATACATCTACTATTTGCTTGTTACGTTTCCCCCACCAGAATGTAAGTTAAGTGGGATGGAGACTTAGCCTATTTTATTTACAGTTATATTACCAGTGCCATAGAACAAAGCCAGAGTAGGGGCTCAAAAAATACTTGTAGAAAAGAAGGGAAGGAAAGACAGAGAATGGAAGAAAGGGAGGAAAGAAGGGGAGAGAGTGGTAAGATCATCAAGTTAGATCAACTGTCAAGATCCTCAGAGAAGCAAAAGAACTTTCTCAAAGGTACCCAGCTCTCCAAGGTTCTGCCTTGGGGCCTGACATGTACCCCCTAACCTGCGTTGTTCTTCTTGCACTCTCTCTCCTTCTCTTCAAACTTTATTTCAAGTTATGCATTCACATGAAGATGTGACTAACAACACTTTGGGGCCTTAATCAGTTGACCTTTGAGGAGGGATTAGAACCTTACCTCAGAAGGCCACAATCCTGTGGGGGGAGGTGATATTAGGGTCTTCCCAGACTCCCTAGTATCAGACCACAGAACCTACTAATTCTTAGTCTATGTCAAACTATTTGCATTTTCTTTCCTAATGTCCTTGTGTGGTGCTACAATCAGAGACCACAGGATGCTGGGGTTTTCCTCTGAGTATCTCACTCCCCTGAGGTTAGGTTTCTAATCTACTCATGGCACTCCCTTGTCCCAGAGCAGATGGGGCAGCCTGGCCAACTCAGAGGGGGAAAACACTGACTTCAGATGAAAAACTTCTGTTTCTGTGACTAAGGACTTAGTCAGCTACCTGGTTTAGGACGTACTATTTGTCAGAAAGTAGATCTGGAGGAAATATCACTCATTCTAACTAGAGTAATCGTTTTCAGTGCATTTTTTACTCATGAAATTTGAAAAGGACGGGGTGCCAGTTTAACCTTGTGGTTGAGGTTATGAATGAGAACGGAAGTTTAAATTACCCAGGGAGGCCGTTCCCTTAGTCAGAGTTTCAGAGCATTCCAGACTCTTGTGTCGATTAAAGTACATTGAACTTCAATAGAATAACAAAAAGGCAAGCAGTGGTCTGTTTGGAGATTCCACCTCTTCCCCTACTGTTCTGCTCACTTGTGCTCTCTCTCCCCCTCCCTCCTTCCTTCACTCTCTCTTTCCCTCTTTTTCTTCCTTTCTTTGTTTCTCTCTCTCTCTTTCTTTCCTTCCTTCTTTCCTTGAAAAAAGCTATTGTTCTTTATAAGAATAAAATTACTTAAGTAATTAAATGGAAATGACCTTAGCTGATATCTTCTAAGTTTCTAAATCCAAGCTCTATATCAACAATTATACGTTTTCTTTAATTTTCAGATCTTTTGCTTTTTCCCTTTCCTTTTCTATCTTCCTCCTGTACCCTCAGATCACCATACTTTGGACCTCCCACTAACGGTTTGAACCCGAGAAAGAAAGAGGTTGACTCCCTCAAGGGAGAGTTGCAAGGGGTCAATGATGCCTGCCCCTCTTCTTGTTAGATGTTCTTGCAGAAAGTTTGGTGAAAAGAATTAGTTGGCTAGAATTAGCCTTCAGTTTGGTAAATTTCCAACATCTGTGCTTTTCCTGGTTGTCATTAGCATAAATATTTTCCCCCATATTAGCATAAATATTTGAGAGTCAACAACTGAAAGAATTTGAAAAACTTACTGACTGAAGATTTTTGTCACAGACACTCCATTTCAACTGGCATCTTTCACTCTTTAAAAGGTCTCTCATCTTAAACAGTACTTTCTTCTTTTGTTCTATTGAATTTCAATTATGTGCAAACCCTGTAGGGAGATACAAAGATGGATAGGACACAGTTCCTACCCTTACAGCTGAAAACCATGCAAGAAGATAAGATTCAGGCTGGCCAAAAGCTGAATAAGAGCACCGGGCTAAAATAATAGTAAAAGAAAACATTGAACAAGAGATGGTGCATGCAGGCTTTGTTTAATTTTCAGGTTACCATTATAGACAGAATATACCAAAGAAGGTCTGAGGAAAATGGAACACCTTGGGGTTTGTGGGCAGGAGGGGATTGTGAGGATAGAGAAAGGAGTTCAGATCAGAGATGCATCTGGAAGGAGTTGGAAGGCAGAGTTGCAGGGGAAGGTTTTTTAGGTGGAGAATATGTGGGCAAACAGGGCTACCAAGTGAGGTTGTTCAATTTGTAACACAAGGGGTTGCCATTCACATCATACTCTCTGAGAAGAATACAACCTGTGTGGCCACTGGTAGCAATCTTGGGGCAAGAGTCTAAGACATTTCCAGGACAAAATCTCTTGCGGAGATAAGGAGTAGACTTGCTATCGTGATGTAAATCCTCAGAGGGCAAGGACTGGGTCTTATTTGTCTTTGGATCCTCAGAGCTTTGCACAGGGTCTGGCACATCTTAGGTATTTAATACATGTCTCCCAAATGAATGAACTATAGAACTCAATCTTATCCAAGCCCCACCAGTTGGTTGGTCCAAATGAGGGTGAGGTCACCGAATGGGGATAACTCATATTTCTTTGATATCTCTGGATAATGTTGGGCTTCAGGCCCAGAACTATCTCTCTCCCAAGTCATTTCAGTTACTCCCAGGACCTTAAGGGGTGTTTTGCATGTGCTCATGCACTGTCTTCTCTTATTCTTCCAGTCTGGTCTTTATCTGATGTTTTGAAAGGGGCAATACCCCAGCCATGCCCACTCTGCAGAGCCACCACCCCTTCTGTGAGTATGGTATACCTCCCAGGGATTTATCTCCTGTGCACCCAAAGCTGCTATAGTGGAAGCCATGATGGCATCATGGTCCCTTTGACTCTTGGGACTGAAGCCTTACTAATTCTATGGAGAAATGGAGAGAATGGTCTTTTGATTTCCAGGGCCAACTACATAGACACGAAGATATGTTGAATGTCTCATATCTGACACAGCCCTCCTTAAAACAATGTCTTCAGCTTCTGCCTGTCCCAACAATGAGCAGAAGATGGACACCATGCAGTTCTTTCTACACACTGTCCCCATTTTTCTGCTCTTGAAAAAGAATATACATTGGAAAATATTGGGGGTATGTGAGAACATGAAGTATTTTAGTTTGGCTGCAGCAAAGTTTGTCCAGGCAAATGGAACACAAGTTGGCCCTGAGGGACACTGAATTAAATAGTGAGAATGAATGAGTATAAACCCTAAACACTATTTAGTGGAAAACCATTTAAAAGTTATTTGAAGAGAAGCCATAGTTTTCTGATTAAGTATGGAGAAAAATATCATTATGACTCGTTAGAGATATAACAGAAGTCTAGGCAGAATAGGACAGTGCAGTTACACAGACCCAGGTTTGAGTCTCAGTGACATTGGTTAAGTCACTTAACCTCAGGGACTCCTAGTTTCCTCATCTATAAAATAGATATACTACCCACATCTCAGGATCTTTTGTAAGAATCATATTCATAAAATGCTTAGCACAAAACCTGGAACATAGAATACCTAATAAAATGACCAGAAAAAGTAGCATATTATAAGGTATTCTCACTTCTGGGGTAATCAGGAATCCCCAAAGACAGCGATATAATAAGTAAGCAAAACTGCAAAGGAGACGGAGCTTTATTTGGGGCTCCTTACCTTCTCCTTTACCAACCAATGACCCAGATAATAACCAGGGAACCAGTTTGGTTAATTAATTCACATCCTGGTGGTAGCACCTGTTTTTCTTCCATAAATTCCAAGAGGGTGGCTAGGGAGTGAGTGGTGGTAGAAGTTCAGAGATCAGTAGCAGTTTGGAACAAGGGTGGTGGCCCTTTGAGTGTGAACTCCTTGCCCCTAACCTTTTGCACCACATCCTTAAGATGACTCATCATTACCTAGAGCTTATTTTGGATACAAATGGCTCATGGCTTTTACTCCATTTGAGCATTCTGTGCACTTCCTTCAAAGTTCATTGTGGATGGCCCTGGAAAACAAAAGGCCAGTTTCTCCATTTCTCGCACTGGACATCTATAGGTGTGGACTATAGCTGCCCATTCACCATCGTTTTTAAGCACTCTCTTCCCAGCAGACAGAAAGCCCTGGATTCCAGAAACAGGCTCCACTTACCAAAAATTTCTAAGCTCTCTGAAGATCAACTTCTACCTTCTCAAGGACCTTCCAATTATTCTGGAATAAGTGACAACACTATCTCCTCTCAGGATTATGTTTGCAGGTCTAGAGGTTCCTGAAGAGAGTTTATGATTGCATTTCTTTATTTCCGCTGACACAACTTCCAATAACATGAAGGAGAAAACTTTTAAACGGTGTGATTGCAAATCCTAGCTATTTTGTAATCTCTGGTGTACTTGAGAATTACTCATACTAGATGGCACTTGAGGAGCAAGAAGTTTCTTGATGTTGTCTACTTCCCTGAAAGACACAAAAAACAACAAATCTTGTCTCGGTCTGAAAACTGAGTGATCATGCCATGGGATGTCTGATTTTGGAATAGAGGAATAGGACCATGCCATGTTTGGGGGACAGGATTAGGATCCAGGAAACCTGGGTTCTTCATTCTCTCTGCCCATATCTTGTAGCCTTGGAGAAGAAGTTTCCAGGAGCCTCCTTATGATTTGTGACACTGCTTACCCTGGACCAGGAGAGTTAAGGAAGGAAAGAATTTGGTAAGAGCTTTGGACTAACTGGCACTAACAAAGTTGTCCACCAATAATGCTCAAACAAGTAGTCCTCATGAATACAAATGTAGTAGCCAATATTTCTGACATTTCAAGAGCCTGAGAAATGCCAGTGATTCCTACTGTCTGAGGAGAGCCTCCTCTGAGGAAGTCCTCCTGAAGTGGCAAGTGTTTTCTTTTCCACTGCTTGAAGGTCAAACCAAATCACTTCTTCCTCAAGTAGGTCTCACTTTCATAGGCTCATAAAATGGCCAAGTTAGAATGTGTCTTGGTTGATGAAGTCATTTGAGGGTGTGAGGCTGACTCAGGCTGACCCAAGTTCCTCTGTTTATTCAGTACCAGGAATATTTAAATCAGAACTGACCTTAAAATAGCAACTCTTTGAAAAAGGGCTCAGCACTGACTCCTAAGAATCTCTTATAGCTACCCCTCTTACTTTTCTCTTCCAATGGTCACTGCTTAGAAAGTCTATGACAATATATGCCTCGTGTCTGATACTTTCATTTTCACTAAAGAACATTATTACACCACATAAAATTCTAGAATTCATGAGGGACGATTAGAATACCTTAAATCCCTTTGCTCACTGAGAGGATATTGTGGCAGAATTTTATCTCTTACACTGGGATACTAAGAAATTGGCCTGCATGAATATCTTTGTTTGATAGAAATTTGAGGTACAATATTCTTCATTAAGGTTTTTGAGAAAGCAAGAGTAACATATTAATTTCCTTCTCATTTTATATACTATGACAAAACCAATTTTGATCATTCTAACCACAACTATTGACTCTCAAGCATCTCTCTTGGGATCTAATTGGCTGCTATAATTCTCCACCTGAATGGCTCATAAAAACTCCAAACTCAGTGAGACTAAAAGATAATTTAAGCTTATTCTGCCTTCTGTCTCCATCTTAGTTAATGACATGACATTTGCCAATTCTTTCCAATTGGAAAACCTAGAGGCATTTATCCTCAAGTCTCCCTCTCATTCATTCTTGGTGTGCAACTCGTCACTGTACACTGTAGGTTCTCTTGCAGAAACGTCTCTCAGATTAGTCCACATATCCTTTCTTGGATGGCTTCAGCAGCCTCCTGAAGAACCGTCTTGCTTCTTTCCTCTCCTAGAGAGTCCAGGACCCACATGTGATCATGCCACTCCTTGCTCCAAAATTTCAGGTTGCTGGAAGATTAAAATCCAGATTCCTTGACTTGGCACTCACAGTTCTCCTTAGCCTGGCCCCAACCACTTCTGCAGCCTAATTCCCTGCCAAGTCACACCTCCATCCCCTAGACTCCAGCCATAGTCAGTTTTTCACCACTCTACAAACAGGACTGATCTTTTTGCCACACTTACCTTGGCTCATTTCCTCTCTCTCAAATGCCTCCTCCATCCCATCTCCACCTAGCTAAATGTTACTTATTCTTCAATACCCATTTCAAATGTATCCTTCCAGGAGAGGCCTTCCTTGATCTGTTCCTCAACCCCACCCCAAGTTAATGACTCCACCCTCCACATTGCCTCAGCATTTTATTCACACCTATATGACAAGAGAACTCTCATCCATCATATATGAGCACCTTGCAAGAGGTTCCCTGTCTTATAATTCATTTTATCCCTGGCACTCAGTAGCATTTGATAAGTGGATTAATGGATACATGGATGGGTTGGGTGGTAAAGTTTAAATTGAGGAGAGTGGGCAGACATTGGAGAGAAGGCAGTGTAAGAAAATGGAGAAAAGGGAAAAGAAATTGGAAATCATGTCTCCTTATTTACTCACTTCTAAATTTTATTCATTTCACCCATTTTCCTTCAAATGCAGTTATAATGAATATTTACCTTCCTAATAGTCCCATGCCCTTGTATTTAAGGAGTTGGGAAATTAAATTTACCTTCCAAATCTGCTTACTGAGTTCATGAAAAACATTTTCCTACAGTTTATTAGCAGAAATTTTATTGCCCTTTAAATATTTTACAGCAAACAAAAGTACTATGAGGAACTTCCTCTTGTAGCCAAGATGGAGAACAGGGCGAAAATTTATCCTCCCATCTTAAACAACTAAGAAATTGGACAAAATATATGAAACAATGGTTTTTAAGACATTGGACAGCAGGCAAATAAGGATAGTGATCCCTGAGAGGAAACAAAGGAAGTAAGCTCCATAATCACTCCTACTTACTACCTGGAGAAGGTATCCAGGTCACAGTACAGGGAGGAGGAACTTGGAGGCGCAGCAGAAGAACCCTTGAGTTGAAGATATGGAGCTGAGAGTCCAGGGATATCAAGGCAACTGGAGTTCACAGTGTAGAGATAAGAGAAGTACATAGAGAAAAAACTCAGAAGAGCTGCAGAGGGCCCCCCTTAAGTATTCAGCAGAGTACTTATCAGTATGTGTGTGAGGAAACTACACAAGGCTGGGGAGAGAACCACCCCAAAGATTTAGAAGGAACAGTGTCCAGTTGTCACACAGAGCCAGGAATAGTGAATAGTGCCTGTTCCTACCAGTCTGGAGATGGGTGTGGGGATAGGCAGGGCTATAAGGAGTGGGAAGGAGAGATTACAAAAGGTCATGAGGAAAGTTTCGGAGGTGATGGATATGTTCATTATCTTGATTGTGAAGATGGTTTCATAGCTATACACATATGTAAACATTTATCAAATTGTATACCTTAAATATGTGCAGCATATTTTATGTGAATTATACCTCAATGAAGCTATTAAAAATACAGCAATTATATGGTAGAAGTATGGAGTTTCTATAGATAATTGTTTTGCTTTGAATCAATGATTTATGATAAACAGTTCACATAGATGGCCATTCATTCGTTGATTTTAAAGTTTTTAATTCAAATGCAAATAACCCACTACATTTAAAAAATTAAACATCCAACTGCTAACAACAAAGAAAAACCAAAAAAATTACATAAAAAAGTAAAACATCGGCAGTGAGACAAGAATAAGCTGGAAGGAAAATGAAAGGTGGGCTGTTTCTGTCCCAGAGAGAACCTTAGGGTGGAAGAAGCTACCCATCTTTCAGCTCCTGGGAATGGGTGAGGTATAAAAATCTGACTCAAGCTGGGTCATCTCTGAAAAAAAAAAATCTCAATGTTTTTCACAGATATTCTCTTTTATGTGAATGGATAGCTCAGTTTTATAGACAAGCAGATTGAGAAGCCTGGCTAATTCCCCAAATCACAAGTAGGGATGGAAAAAGGGAGAAATTAAAATTGCATCAATATCCAATTTAATTTGGTTGCCAAAGTATTTGAACTCATCTGAAACTGCCTCATCTTGGAATGAGCAGGGTCACCAGAGTGGAGGGGGGTCTACAAACACATCTAAAGGACAAAGACTGCCTCAGAATTAGCGGTGAACATATTGACACACTTTTTTGGTGAGGGCAGATGGAGTATGAGGCAGCAGTGGAATCAAGTAGAATATAATTGGAATTACAGCAATTTTCCTAATGGCTTCACTGTAATCTATAGTCACTTCAGGCTGGGGTAGGGGGACAGAGGTATGTATGTGGTTTGGCAATGTTATGCTAGCTATTTTTTCTTCCATTGTTTTTGTATGGTGTTTTCCCACACAGGGCTCATAGCCCTTTACAATATTGAGGCTCCATTCCTTTGTGTTTTTTGAAAAGCCAGTTGTGGAAAGTTTTGATTTCGAGTCTTCCAGTGGCTCTATCCAGTACCCACTAAGTATTTGGCCTTCCTTGGACTGCTCCTAGAAGCCTGACCACAGGCATAGATACCAGATGAAGGATGGTATTTGCCTATGAGAAACAGTGTGGCTAGAAACAAAGGATAGTTTTCAGGAATTCTCTAAGAGATCTCAGTATTTTTTTATTTGCTTTCTTTTCTTGAATGATAATCAGAACAAAAATCAGACTGATTATCAGAAATAATTTTATATTGGGGCAGATCAAGAAGAAAAGGTTGATCAAAACTGGGATGGTCAATTTGAATCAACATTTATTGAAGTCTGATATGTGCAAAGTTGTGCTTGGCATTATTGAAGATATACGGGTGGGAAAGACCCAGGCCTTGCTTTCAAGAAGTCAGTAGCCTAACATACAGTAAAGGTAGGAAATCATCCACACACACAGCTAATAGAAAGGTTAAAAGACAAAAGTAGTAAAAGCATCTACATCCACAATATGCAATTAAGGGATACACACAAAAATAATTAGATGTAAAATATGATATCAAAAAGAGTAAATATAAGGGAAGAGAATGTGAATTCAGGGTTGTTAAAATGCATTTGAAATTAAGAGATCAGCAACTTAAAATAATCACATATATAGAGAGATTGCTATATAAAAACTTCATGGTAGCCACAAACCAAAAACCTATAGTAGATGCACACACAAAAACGAAAAGGAATCCAAACAGAACACTAAAGACAGTCATCAAATCACAAGAGAATAGAACAAAAGAAGAAGAAAGAAGCAAAAAAACCCTACAAAACCACCCTCAAACAATTAACAGGATGGCAATAAGAACATACATACCAACAATTACCTTAAATGTAAATGGACTAAATGCTCCAATCAAAAGACACAGAGCGGCTGAAGGATATAAAAACAAGACTTGTATGTATGCTGCTTACAAGATACTCATTTCAGATCTAAAGACACACACAGACTTTAAGTGAGGGGATGGAAACAGGCATTCCATGCAAATGGAAATCAAAAGAAAGCCTGGGTAGCAATACATATATCAGACAAAAAAGACTTTAAAATAAAGACTGTTATAAGAGATGAGGAAGGGCATTACATAATGATCAAGGGATCAATCCAAGAAAATATATAACAAGTGTAACTATCTATGCACCCAACATAGGAGCACCTAAATACATAAAGCAAATATTAATGGATGTAAAAGGAAAAATTGACAATAACACAATAATAATAGGGGACTTTAACACCCCCCACTTACATCAATGGACAGATCCTCCATACAAAAAATCAGTAAGGAAACACTGGTCTTAAATGACACATTAGATCAGATAGACTTAATAGATATATATACAGAACATTCCATCTGAAAGCAGCACAATACACCTTCTTTTCAAGTGCACATGGAACATCTTCCAGGATAGATCACATGCTAGGCCACAAAACAAGTCTCAGTAAACTTAAGAAGACTGAAATAATACCAAACATCCTTTTCAACTACAATGTTATGAGATTAGAAATCAACTACAAGAAAAAAAGTGCAAAAAACACAAACATGTGGAGTCTAAACAATATGCTACTAAACAAGCAATGGATCACTGAAGAAATCAAAGGGGAAATTAAAAAACACCTGGAGAAAAATGAAGATAAATACACAGCGATCCAAAATCTATGGGACGCAGAAAAAGCAGTCCTAAGAGGGAAGTTTACCTCAGGAAACAAGAAAAATCTCAGATAAACAAACTAACCTAACACATAAAGGAAATAGAAAAAGAAGAACAAACAAAACCCAGAGTTAGTAGAAGGAAAGAAATAGTAAATATAAGAGTAGAAGTAAATAAAATAGAGACTAAAAAACAGCAGAAAAAATCAATGAAATTAAGAGATGGTTCTTTGAAAAGACAAACAAAAGTGATAAACCTTTAGCAAGATGCATCAGGAAAAAAAAGAAAGTGGGCCCAAATCAATAAAATCAGAAATGAAAAGGGAGAAGTTACAACCAATACAACAGAAATACAAAGGATCATAAGACACTACTATGAACAGCTATATGCCAATAAAATGAATGACCTAGAAGAAATGAACAAATTCCTAGAAATGTACAATCTCCCAAGACTGAACCAGGAAGAAATAGAAAATATGAACGAGGGGAGCTTCAAGATGGCGGAAGAGTAAGACATGGAGATCACCTTCCTCCCCACAAATACATCAGAAATACATCTAAATGTGGAACAACTCCTACAGAACACCTACTGAACGCTGGCAGAAGACCTCAGACCTCCCAAAAGGCAAGAACTCCCCACATACCTGGGTAGGGCAAAAGAAAAAGGAAACAACAGAGTCAAAAGAATAAGGACAGGACCTGCATGCGTGGGAGGGAGCTGTGAAGGAGGAAAGGTTTCCACACACTAGGAAGGCCCTTCGCAGGCGGACACTGTGGGTGGCGGGGGTATGCTTTGGAGCCATGGAGGAGAGCACAGGAACAGGGGTACTGAGGGCAAAGTGGAGAGACTCCCACACAGAGGATAGGTGCCGACCAACACTCACCAGCCCAAGAGGCTTGTCTGCTCACCTGCCGGGACAGGTGGGGGCTGGGAGCTGAGGCTCGGATTTCGGAGGTCAGATCCGAGGGAGAGGACTGAGGTTGGCTGCATGAACACAGCCTGAAGGGGGCTAGTGCACCACAGCTAGCCGGGAGGGAGTCCGGGAAAAAGCCTGGAGCTGCCGAAGAGGCAAGAGACATTTTCTTGCCTCTTTGATTCCTGGTGTGTGAGGAGAGGGGATTAAGAGTGCTGCCTAAATGAGCTCCAGAGAAGGGCACGAGCCGTGGTTATCAACGCAGACCCTAGAGACGGGCATGAGATGCTAAGTCTGCTGCTGCAGCCACCAAGAAGCCTCTGTGCAAGCACAGGTCACTATCCACACCTCCCCTCCCAGGATCCTGTGCAGCCTGCCACTGCCAGGGTCCCGTGATCCAGGGACAACTTCCCTGGGAGAACACATGGCACACCTCAGGCTGGTGCAATGTCATGCTGGCCTCTGCTGTCACAGGCTCGCCCCGCATTCATATCCCTCAATCCCCCTGCCTGAGTGAGCCAGGGCCCCTGAATCAGCTGCTCCTTTAACCCCGTCCTGTCTGAGCGAAGAACAGACACCATCAGGTGACCTACAGGCAGAGGTGGGGTCAAATCCATAGCTGAACCCCGGGAGCTGTGCGAACAAAGAAGAGAAAGGTAAATCTCTCCCAGCAGCCTGAGGAGCAGCTGATTAAATATCCACAGTCAATATGATGTACCCTGTATATGTGGAATACCTGAATAGACAACGAATCACCCCAAATTGAGGAGGTGAACTTTGGGAGCAATGATATATATATATTTTTTTCCCTTTTTCTCTTTTTGTGAGTGGGTATGTGTATGCTTCTGTGTGTGATTTTGTCTGTATAGCTTTGCTTTTAGCATTTGTCCTAGGGTTCTGTCTTTCCGTTTTTTCTTTTCTTTCCCTTTTTTTAAGTACAAGTTTTAACACTTGTTATCATTGGTGGATTTGTTTTTTTGGTTTGGATGCTCTCTTCTTTCTTTCTTTTAATTACTTTTTAATTATTTTAATAATTATGTTTTATTTTTTATTTTAATAACTTTATTTTATTTCATTTTATATTATTTTACCTTTTTCTTTCTTTCCTTCTTTTTTTCTCCCTTTTATTCTAAGCTGTGTGGATGACCGGCTCTTGGTGCTCCAGCCAGGCATCAGGGCTGTGCCTCTGAGGTAGGAGAGCCAAGTTCAGGACGCGGTCCAACAGAGACCTCCCAGCTCCATGTAATATCAAAAGGCGAATATCTCCCAGAGATCTCCATCTCAAAACCAAGACCCAGCTCCACTCAACAACCAGCAAGCTACAGTGCTGGACACTCTATGCCAAATAACTCGCAAGACAGGAACACCACCCCACCCATTAGCAGAGAGGCTGCCTAAAATCATAATAAGGTCACAGACACCCCAGAACACACCACCAGACATGGACCTGCCCACCAGAAAGACAAGATCCAGCCTCATCCACCAGAACACAGGCACTAGTCCTCTCCACCAGGAAGCCTACACAAACCACTAAACCAACCTCAGCCACTGGGGGCAGACACCAAAAACAATGGGAACTATGAACCTGCAGCCTGTGAAAAGGAGACCCCAAACACAGTAACTTAACGAAAATGAGAACACAGAGAAACACACAGCAGATGAAGGAGCAAGTTAAAAACCCACCAGACCTAACAAATGAAGAGGATATAAGCAGTCTACCTGAAAAAGAATTCAGAATAATGATAGTAAAGGTGATCCAAAATTTTTGAAATAGAATGGAGAAAATACAAGAAACGTTTAACAAGGACCTAGAAGAACTAAGGAGCAAGCAAACAATGATGAACAACACGATAAATGAAATTAAAAATTCTCTAGAAAGGATAAATAGCAGAATAACTGAGGCAGAAGAACGGAGAAGTGACCTGGAAGATAAAATAGTGGAAATAACTCCTGCAGAGCAGAATAAAGAAAAAAGAATGAAAAGAATTGAGGACAGTCTCAGAGACCTCTGGGACAACATTAAATGCACTAACATTCGAATTATAGGCGTCCCAGAAGAAGAAGAGAAAAAGAAAGGGATTGAGAAAATATTTGAAGTGATTATAGTTGAAAACTTCCCTAATATGGGAAAGGAAGTAGTCAATCAAGTCCAGGAAGCACAGAGAGTCCCATACAGGATAAATCCAAGGAGAAACACACCAAGGCACATATTAATCAAACTATCAAAAATTAAATACAAAGAAAAAATATTAAAAGTAGCAAGGGAAAAACAACAAATAACATAAAAGGGAATCCCCATAAGGTTAACAGCTGATCTTTCAGCAGAAATACTGCAAGCCAGAAGAGAGTGGCAGGACATATTTAAAGTGATGAAGGAGGAAAACCTACAACCAAGATTACTCTACCCAACAAGGATCTCATTCAGATTTGACAGAGAAATTAAAACCTTTACAGACAAGCAAAAGCTAAGAGAAGTCAGCACCACCAAACCAGCTTTACAACAAATGCTAAAGGAACTTCTCTAGTCAGGAAACACAAGAGAAGGAAAAGACCTACAATAACAAACCCAAAACAATTAAGAAAATGGTAATAGGAACATACATATCAATAATTACCTTAAATGTAAATGGATTAAATGCTCCAACCAAAAGACATAGACTGGCTGAATGAATACAAAAACAAGACCTATATATATATGCTGTGTACAAGAGACTCACTTCAGACCTAGGGACACATACAGACTAAAAGTGAGGGGATGGAAAAAGATATTCCATGCAATTGGAAATCAAAAGAAAGCTGGAGTAGCAATTCTCATATCAGACAAAATAGACTTTAAAACAAAGAACTATTACAAGAGACAAAGAACGACACTGCATAATGATCAAAGGATCAATCCAAGAAGATATAAGGATTGTAAATACTTATGCACCAACATAGGAGCACCTCAATACATAAGGCAAACACTAACAGCCATAAAAGGGGAAATCGACAGTAACACAATCATAGTAGGGGACTTTAACACCCCACTTTCACCAATGGACAGATCATCCAAAATGAAAATAAATAAGGAAACACAAGCTTTAAATGTTACATTAAACAAGATAGACTTAATTGATATTTATAGGACATTCCATCCAAAAACAACAGAATACATTTTCTTCTCTAGTGCTCATGGAACATTCTTCAGGATAGATCATGTCTTGGGTCACAAATCAAGCCTTGGTAAATTTAAGAAAATTGAAATTGTATCAAGTATCTTTTCTGACCATAACATTATGAGACTAGATATCAATTACAGGAAAAAATGAGTAAAAAATACAAACACATGGAGGCTAAACATTACACTACTTAATAACCAAGAGATCACTGAAGAAATCAAAGAGGAAATCAGATAATACTTAGAAACAAATGACAATGAAAACACGATGACCCAAAACCTACAGGATTCAGCAAAAGCAGTTCTAAGAGGGAAGTTTATATCAATACAATCTTACCTTAAGAAACAAGAAACATCTCAAAAAAACAACCTAACCTTACACCTAAAGCAATTAGAGAAAGAAGAACAAAAGAACCCCAAAGTTAGCAGAAGGAAAGAAATCATAAAGATCAGATCACAAATAACTGAAAAAGAAATGAAGGAAATGATAGCAAAGATCAGTAAAACTAAAAGCTGGTTCTTTGAGAAGATTAACAAAATTGATAAACCATTAGCCAGACTCATCAAGAAAAAAAGGGAGAAGACTCAAATCAATAGAATTAGAAATGAAAAAGAAGCAACAACTGACATTGCAGAAATACAAAGGATCAGGAGAGATTACTACAAGCAACTATATGCCAATAAAATGGACAACCTGGAAGAAATGGAGAAATTCTTAGAAATGCACAACCCTCCGAGACTGAACTAGCAAGAAACAGAAAATATGAACAGACCAATCACAAGAACTGAAATTGAGACTGTGATTAAAAATCTTCCAACAAACAAAACCCAGGACCAGATGGTTTCACAGGCGAATTCTATCAAACATTTAGAGAAGAGCTAACACCTATCTTTCTCAAACTCTTCCAAAATATAGCAGAGAGAGGAACACTCCCAAACTCATTCTATGGGGCCACCATCACCCTGATACCAAAACCAGACATAGACGTCACAAGGAAATAAAACTACAGGCCAATATCACTGATGAACATAGATGCAAAAATCCTCAACAAAATACTAGCAAACAGAGTCCAACAGCACATTAAAAGGATTATAAACCATGATCAAGTGGGGTTTATCCCAGGAATGCAAGGATTCTTCAGTATACGAAAATCAATCAGTGTGAGCCACCATATAAACAAATTGAAGGACAAAAACCATATGATCATCTCAATCAACGCAGAGAAAGCTTTCGACAAAATTCAACACGCATTTATGATAAAAACCATCGAGATGGTTAGGATGCTGGGCTTTTGCTGTCATAGGCCTGGGTTCGATCCATAGTCAGGGAACTAAGATCTCGCAAGCCTCATGGAGTGGCCAAAAAAAAAAAAAAAAGGTCTTCATATTTAAAAAAAAAAAAAAAAAAAAAAAAAAAAACCATCGAGAAAGTAGGCATAGAGGTAACTTACCCCAACATAATAATGGCCATATATGACAAACCCACAGCCAATATCGTCCTCAGTGTTGAAAAACTGAAGCCATTTCCACTAAGATCAGGAAAGAGACAAGTTTGTCCACTCTCACCACTATTATTCAACATAGTTTTGGAAGTTTTAGCCACAGCAGTCAGAGAAGAAAGAGAAATAAAGGAATCCAAATTGGAAAAGAAGAAGTAAAGCTGTCATTGTTTGCAGATGACATGATACTATACATAGAGAATCCTAAAGATGCTACAAGAAAACTACTAGAGCTAATCAATGAATTTGGTAAAGGAGCAGTATACAAAATTAATGCACAGAAATCTCTTGCATTCCTATACACTAATGATGAAAAATCTGAAAGTGAAATTAAGAAAACACTCCCATTTACCATTGCAACAAAAAGAAAAAAATACCTAGGAATAAACCTACCTAAGGAGACAAAAGACCTGTATGCAGAAAATTATAAGACACTTATGAAAGAAATTAAAGATGATACAAATTGATGAAGAGATATAACATGTTCTTGGATTGGAAGAATCAACATTTTGAAAATGACTATACTACCCAAAGCAATCTACAGATTCAATGCAATCCCTATTAAACTACCAAAGGCATTTTTCACAGAACTAGAACAAAGAATTTCACAATTTGTATGGAAACACAAAAGACCCCAAATAGCCAAAGCAATCTTGAGAAAGAAAAACGGAGCTGGAGGAATCAGGCTCCCTGAATTCAGACTATGCTACAAAGCTACAGTAATCAAGACAGTATGGTACTGGCACAAAAACAGAAATATAGATCAATGGAACAGGATAGAAAGCCCACAGATAAACTCACGCACATATGGTTACCTTATCTTTGATAAAGGATGCAAGAATATACAATGGAGAAAAGACAGCCTCTTCAATAAGTGGTGCTGGGAAAACTGGACAGCTACATGTAAAAGAATGAAATTAAAACACTCCCTAACACCCTACACAAAAATAAACTCAAAATGGATTAAAGACCTAAATGTAAGGCCAGACACCATCAAACTCTTACAGAAAAACATAGGCAGAACACTCTATGATATAAATCACAGCAAGATCCTTTTTGACCCACCTCCTAGAGAAATGGAAATAAAAACAAAAATAAACAAATGGGACCTAATGAAACTTAAAAGCTTTTGCATAGCAAAGGAAACCATAAACAAGATGAAATGACAACCCTCAGAATGGGAGAAAATATTTGCAAATGAAGCAACTGACAAAGGATTAATCTCCAAAATTTACAAGCAGCTCATGCAGCTCAATAACAAAAAAACAAACAACCCAATCCAAAAATGGGCAGAAGACCTAAATAGACATTTCTCTAAAGAAGATATACAGGTTGCCAACAGACACATGAAAGAATGCTCAACATCATTAATCTTTAGAGAAATGCAAATCAAAACTACAATGAGGTATCATCTCACACTGGTCAGAATGGCCATCATCAAAAAATCTAGAAACAATAAATGCTGGAGAGGGTGTGGAGAAAAGGGAACACTCTTGCACTGTTGGTGGGAATGTAAATTGATACAGCCACTATGGAGAACAGTATGGAGGTTCCTTAAAAAACTAAAAATAGAACTACCATAAGACCCAGCAATCCCACTACTGGGCATATACCCTGAGAAAACCATAATTCAAAAGAGTCATGTACCACAATGTTTATTGCCGCTGTATTTGCAATAGCCAGGACATGGTAGCAACCTAAGTGTCCATCAACAGATGAATGGATAAAGAAGATGTGACACATATATACAATGGAATATTACTCAGCCATAAAAAGAAACGAAATTGTGTTATTTGTAGTGAGGTGGATGGAGCTAGAGTCTGTCCTACAGAGTGAAGTAAGTCAGAAAGAGAAAAACAAATACCGTATGCTAACACATATATATGGAATGTAAAAAAAAAAAAGAATAGGTTCTGAAGTACCTAGGGGCAAGATGAGAATAAAGACGCAGACCTACTAGAGAATCGACTTGAGGACACGGGGAAGCGGAAGGGTAAGCTGGGACAAAGAGAGAGCGGCATGGACATATATACACTACCAAATGTAAAATAGATAGCTAGTGGGAAGCAGCCACATACCACAGGGAGATCAGCTCGGTGTTTTGTGACCACCTAGAGGGGTGGGATAGGGACGGTGGGAGGGAGGGAGACGCAAGAGGGAAGAGATATGGGGATATATTTATATGTTTCACTGATTCACTTTGTTATAAAGCAGAAACAAACACACCATTTTAAAGCAATTATACTCCAATAAAGATGTTAAAAAGAAAAAATAAAAAGAAAATATGAACAGAACGATTACCAGTAATGAATTTGAATCATTAATAATTTTTTTAAAACTCTCAACAAACAAAAGTCCAGGGCCAGATGGCTTCACAGGTGAATTTTACCAAACATTTATAGAAGAGTTAATACCTATCCTTCTCAAGCTATTCCAAAAAATTGCAGAGGAAGGAATGTTTCTGAACTCATTCTACAAGGCCAGAATCACCTTGATACCAAAATCAGATGGAGATATTACAAAAAAAGAAAATTACAGGCCAATATCACTGATGAACATAGATACAAAAATCCTCAACATAATATTATCAAACTGAATCCAACAATATATGAAAAGAATCATACACCATGATCATGTAAGATTTACGCCAGGGATGCAAGGATTTTTCAATATCCACAAAGCAGAAAAAGGTTTGACAAAATTCAACGTCCATTCGTGATAAAAACTCTCCAGAAAGTGGGCATAGAGGGAACCTACCTCAACATAATAAACGCCATATATGACAAACCCACAGTTAACATCATGCTCAATGGTCAAAAGCTGAAAGCATTTCCTCTAAGATGAGGAACAAGATGAGAATGCCCACTCTCTCCACTTTTATTCAACATAGTACTGGACGTCCTAGCCACAGAAATCAGTCAGTTAAAGGAAATAAAAAGAATCCAAATTGGTAAGGAAGGAGTAAAACTGTTACTGTTTGCAGATAACGATACTATATGTAGAAAATGCTAAAGACACTACCAGAATACTACTAGAGCTCATCAATAGATTTGGTAAAGTTTCAGGATACAAAATTAATACACAGGAATCCGTTGCATTTCTATATACCAACAATAAACTATCAGAAAGAAAATAAGAAAACAATCACATCAAAAAGAATAAAATACTTAGGGATAAACCTACCTAAGTAGGTAAAAGACCTGTACTGGGAAAACTATTAGACACTGATGAAAGAAATTGAAGACAACACAAACTGATGGAAATATACATCATTTTCATGGTTGGAAGAATTAATATTGTGAAAATGACCATACTACCGAGGGCAATCTAAAATTCAGTGTAATCACTTTCAAAATACTGAGGGCATTTTTCACAGAAATAGAACAAATAATTTAAAAATTTGTATGGAAACACAAAAGACCCCGGATAGCCAAAACAATCTTGAGAAAGAACAGAGCTGGAAGTATCACACTCCCTGATTTCAGACTATACTACAAAGCTACAGTAATCAAAACAGTATAATACCTGCACAAAAACAGACATATAGATCAATGGAATAGAATAGAGAGCCCAGAAATAAACCCACGCTCTTAAGTCAAACTACAACAAAAGAGGCAAGAATATACAATGGAGAAAAGACAGTCTCTTCAATAAGTGGTGCTGGGAAAACTGAACAGCTACATGTAAAAGAATGAAATTAGAACATTCTCTAATGCTATATACAAAAATAAACTCAAAGTGGCTTAAAGAACTAAAGGTAAGACCAGAAACCATAAAATTCCTAGAAGAAAACATAGGCAGAACACTCTTTGACATAAATTGTAGCAATATTTTTTTGGATCTATCCCCTAAAGCAAAGGAAATAAAAGCAAAAATAAACAAACGGGACCTAATTAATCTAGAAAGCTTTTGCACAGCAAAGGAAACCATCCACAAAATGAAAAAACAACTTACTGAATGGGAGAAAATATTTGCAAATGATGTGACCAATAAGGGGTTAATATCTAAAATATATATGCAGCTCATACAACTCAACATCAAAAAAACAAACAACCTGATTAAAAAATGGGGCAGAAAACCTGAATAGCCATTTTTCCAAAGAAGACATACAGATGGCTAATAGGAACATAAAAAAAATACTCAGCATCGTTAATTATCAGAAAAATGCAAGTTAAAACAACAATGAGATATCACCTCACAACTGTTAGAATAGCTATCATCAAAAGGAACACAAATAACAAATGTTGGCGAGGATGTGGAGAAAAGGGAACCCTAGTACAGTGTTCGTGGGAATGTAAATTGGTGCAGCAACTGTGGAAAACAGTATGGAGTTTTCTCAAAAAACTAAAAATAGAACTACCATATGATCCAGCAATTCCACTCCTGGGTATATATCCAAAGAAAACAAAAACACTAATTCGAAAAGATTCATGCACCCCAATGTCCATAGCAGTACTATTTACAATTGCCAAGGCATGGAAGCAACCCAAGTGTCCATCAGCAGATTAATGGTTAGAGAAGATGTGGTATACACACACACACACACACACACACACACACATATATATACATATACAGTGGAATACTACTCAGCCATAAAAAAGGAATAAAATGTTGCCATTTGCTACAACATGGATAGACTTGGAGGTTATTATGCTAAGTGAAATAAGTCAGACAGACAAAGACAAATACTGTATGATATCACTTATATGTGGAATCTAAAAAGTAAAACAAACTAGTGAATATAACAAAAAAGAAAAACAGATTCACAGATATAAAGAACAAACTAATGGTTACCCATGGGGAGAGGGAAGGGGGGAAGGACAAGATAGGGGTAAGGGGTTAAGAGGTACAAACTACTATGTATAAAATAAAAAAGCTGCAAGGATACAACACAGGGGATATAGCCAATAGTTTATAATAACTATAAATGGAATATAACTTTTAAAATTTTTGAATCACTATGTTGTACACCTGAAAAATAATATTGTACATCACCTATACCTCAATTTTAAAAAGTCAGAAGCCTGCTAAAGAGGAAATGATCAGTAGAAAAATGGCTGGAACAGAAAACGCTGTAAAAGTTGAGACCTAAGACTGGGCTGGCAGATTTAAGCTGGGGAAGAATTTGGGGTTCTCCCCATGTCTTGCAAGCACCAGGCAAATTAAATTGATCTCTAGGGCTGGCATCACAGACAGCCAAAGTCACAAAATGGCTTTCAAGAACAGAGGGCAAGCTGGGTTGCTTGAATCCTGCTGGAACTATGTTGTGGTAGATTATTAAAAATCACACCTTCTTATGTCCATGCTCCTTTGCAATGTAACTTTGCTGTTTTTCCCATCAAGAGGTGACATTTTTTTCCCTTCCTCTTGTGGCTTGTTTTGATCAATAGAATGGTCAAATTTACATCACATGAGTGGGGCTTATTCATTGTAATAAATACTTCTTAAATCCAGGTCTTCCTGAATCCAGAAAAAAAAAACCACATTTGTTTAGCCCTTCAATAACTTTAAGGTGTTACTTCCTCTGCTATCCTCCACTGCCAAGCATATGCTGTCTCTGTTGCTTCTATGTGGGGCCTTGTGATTAGTTCTCATAGCTGGAAGTGCATGGAAGTAAAGGGTCACTTTTGGGTTGAGGCATTAAAAATTAAGAGGTGTTGGGCCTTCTCTGTGTTCTTTCCACCTAGCCTCTGTCTGTAAGCAGACGTCGCAGGGTAACGGTGAAGCCATGTGAAGATAGTTGGGCCCCCCAATGAAAGGAGTTGTATCTCTGGTTTTTGCCTGGAGTGGAGTCCCCTGTCAGCTGGTATTATATGGTGATGTGAGCAAGAAATAAAAATGTATTGCGTCAATTCACTGAGATACTGGGATTGTTTGTAAAAGCAGCTTATATAACCAGTTGTGTGCTGGTAAATGTTTAGCAACTGGATCTCTAAATGAAACAAAATAAAACAAAACAAAAAAAAACATTGATTTGTAGAGTTTGCTATGGTATAAATTTCCATGGTATAAATACTCCCACCATGGCCAATTTCAAGCTACCAAAGTGATGTCACTGAACACAGAGCTGGGAAGGGATGCTAACCATTGGCTCTTGTGAGCCTGTATGAACTAACTCCAGCACACCACTGTGTGTAACTTACCCTGACTAATTTACTCTGCCATCTCCGACTCAGGCTGAGTTTGGTGAGAATCCAGCCAGTCTCGTCACATGGAGCTACAGACTGGATAACGCTTGGAGCATCCCACCATCCTGCCAACACTTGCTGACTACATGGGCCTGTGACTTAAGTGTTTAGTTACTGAGATTTGAGGATTGTTTGTTAAAGGAAATTCAATACCTCCTTAGCATCTGGCACAGTGCCTTGCACATGGCAGGCATCAATAAATGTCTACTGAATCAAATTCTCAAAGCTAGGGCTTTACAAAATTTGTGTAGCGTTCAAGCCTCATATCCATTTTTTTGGTATTATTCTTAAGAATGCAGACTAGGAATGTTCAGAGTCCAAATAGTCAAATTAGCCCATATATATATATATATTATATCAGATATAACTATATATAGTATATAGCTGATATATATACTAGAAATATATATATGAGATATAACTATATATAATTGTTATATAATATATTATATATAATATATATTATAATAATTATATATAGTTATATATAATAATTTTATTTTCTTCACATTATGTGCTAACATGTTCAAAATTAGAGATATATAGCTATATCATTTTGATACACTCATGCTTATGATTACTACTCTTTAAAGTTATTTTGCCAATAGCAGATACATATCTTGGCTTACCAGCTGGATCTCAGTACTCTTATCTGTAAAATGAGGGCAATGGTCTCTATCTGTGAGCTGCTGGCACCCCTGGAGCTTGAAAAGGTAGTATTTTTTAAAAAGGAACTTATATAATATGCTCTAAAGTTAATTTTCTAATTTTTTAGTTTCTCCCAGCTACGAGGTTGTTTTGAAAATGGGACCTTAAAATAAACAGAGAAACCAACAAAACTGGTTCCTTGTAACATTGGAAAGTAGCCCAAAGACTTTAAACATATCTTAAGCATGCATAATGCAGAACAGAGGGCAAGTTGATTGTCAAATTCCTGTAGAGGGATTGTTTTTTTTAAGCTATAACTCTTCCAGCAAATGGCATTAGTATTTGGATTTAAAAACACTCCATATATGCCCTTTCATTCAAGTGTTTTTCTTAATGTGATGTACAACTTTAGAAATGCATACCATCAACTTAGTTATGTATGTTACAGGTTAAAAATTTTCTTCAGTTCTATGTTTGGTCTTGGGACTGATTAAAATGTGACTACTAATGAACCATGGGCTGTATGTAGATTCAGTCATTGAAAGGGGATAAAAGAACATTTCTACAAGAGATCAAACATAAGCTCAAATGGTAACTTTGACCAGAGGCCATGTAAGCCACATAACAAACATCCAAAAAAAAAAACCCCTCTTACACTCCAAAGCAGCAGAAAATGTAGTTTGTACAGTTTGTTCAAAAATGTCAACTTGAAATTTGAGTCTGTGTTGTCTTTTAAAAGTCTGAAAAAAATGAATTTGAGGGTATTTTCTTACATTTCTGATTCAGAGTCCTAAAACATATAATACTAGTTAGTAAGGAAAGAATTATATTAACTTAATAACAGCCATCCTGTAGGAAAGAACAAAATGGGAATGAACTTTGCTTACTCCTAAATATGAGGGCTCAGACTTAGACCAAACTCCTTGCAACTGAGCTGAGTTCAAATGAGAAAAATCTATTTTGCCAAAAGGACTAAATACCTCAAGAACTCGTAAAACTGCTGATTATTTAACTTTGACCCAACTGCCAAACATGCAGGACATTTAAACTTGCTAAAAGCATTTTCAGGGTAAGGAGTAAAATTTGAGGCATCTGAGCTAAGCCTTCCTTGGCTTATGGGTGAAAATCCTCTTTGGTGGCTGCTATCATAATGGCTACAGCTCACCAAGGTCTGCTGGGGTAAAATTTTCTGGGTTTATTATCTCTGTACCCAAGAAGTCTTTGTTTAAACAGCAATTTGGAGTGGCAACTAAAAAGAATGGAGAATATTCAGCTTACTCCTTTTGGTCATGTATTATATTCTTTTATGAATGAAAATGAATTATTTAGCTATTTATACCTTGGTGACACACTATCACTCTGTTTCCAATTATTGGCTTTTTTTTTTTTTTAATGAGGTTAAGGATTTTTTTTTTTAAGACAATCAGATGTTATTTATTTATTTATTTATGGCTGTGTTGGGTCTTCGCCTCTGCGCGAGGGCTTTCTCCAGTTGTGGCAAGCGGGGGCCACTCCTCATCGCGGTGCGCGGGCCTCTCACCGTCGCGGCCTCTCTTGTTGCGGAGCACAGGCTCCAGACACACAGGCTCAGTAGTTGTGGCTCACGGGCCCAGCTGCTCCGCGGCATGTGGGATCTTCCCAGACCAGGGCTCGAACCCGTATCCCCTGCATTAGCAGGCAGACTCTCAACCACTGCACCACCAGGAAAGCCCCAATTATTGGCCTTTTGAACTCACTTATGTTTGCCATTTAGAGGCTAAAAAAGTGTTCTCTGCCAATAGACTTGCACCAAGCACTATGGCCCTTGTAGCATCTACCACAAAGCTGCATGAAGGTCTTGAGCACCTTATTTTACCTAGAACAGTCTTTGAAGCTTCTATAACTAAACCAATCCACACTAAACAGAGCCCTACTGTGCTCCATTACAAAGAAACAAAACGTATTACTGGGAGAAAGGCCATATGCAAAGTGAGAGGGCAAACTCTTTAAAATTGCAAGTTTCTGTATCATTTATGTAGATCAGTAATTGCTTAGAACTAAAAAGGTATGATGTCAACAATAATATTACTGGTGGCAAGAGTAATAAATGGCTTTTATTAAAAAAAAGGCTCATTTGGACATCAACATTACTCTATCCCATAAACACTAAAGTCAAACATTTGGGAGGTTGTTTTAAAATTTAATGCTAGATGATCTTTTGACCAAACATAGGATCAGAGTCACTCCAGCAAAAGGAGTATTCTATTGAAGCCTGTGGACAGACTGTAGGGAAACAGTCTTTCCAGGACACTGGGAAGATGGATAGAGAGAATGTCCAGGGACACCTTCACACTCACTCTGTATTTTCCTTTAAATGAGTGTGGTGTCTTGCTGATGCTGAGTTTCCTCAAGAATCTCTTGCCCATCTACCCTCCAGCTTGCCTCTAATATTCTAGGGTATCTCTAAATAGTTCCGTCTAAGGGCATACATTTGTGTAAATTCTTCTTCAGTGGTACTGTGGTGTAGTTTTTTTAAAATGAGTTTCCCAGGTCAAAAAAGAAAGCAAACAAAACACCTCAACTTTGCATGGTCATTGTCACCTGCAGCTTCCAAGGGATGCTGGGGCGGAGCTGGAAGGATAGCTTCACAAGATATGCTGAACCTGCCTTTGTTCTGTTTGGCCAACTTGCTTCCAAGATGATTCTATGTTCTTCCCTAAATAAACAAGGAGTTTAACCTAATCATATTCTGTGTGTGTGTGTGCGCACACCCATGCACACTCAAACACATATGGTTTCTTCCAACAGTTGCACTGAAATCTGCAACTGTCATTCAGAACCTTATGTATGTATCATGAATGAGATCTAACATTTGAACATATGGCTAGATTGAGGAGATAAAGGGATGATGGGAGCAATTGGAGGAAATAAATGTATCAGAAAAGCACAAGAATATTATATTGAATTCAAGTTAAAAGGAGGGCACTGCTTTGGATAATAATGACCAACTGAACACATACATTATTACAACTGCCATAGAACCATGAGAACAAAGAGAAGAGAGAGAAGACAACAGCAGTAGAATGAAGGAAGGTGGATGACAGATGGATAAATGGTAACTGACTTAAGAGGCTCAATTCAGCTGAATTCTAAGCCAGCAGTGGGAAAGCCAAGAAACGACCCATTTTGCACTTCAGAATTTCCTAAGAGCTCAGAGATTGGTGGCATATGTAGAAATGGCAGCTAAGGTAAGGCTAAAAAAAGGAGGTTTCATTGAAAATCTGTGTAAGAAGTTAGATCACAAAGTGTCCCTCCACTCCAAACAGCCAAGACAGATCTTACCTCATCCTAGCAAAAGACTGAAGTTTTGTGGATGAGAAGGACAGCAAGTTTCTGGACTAGGGGACACCAAGTACAGCAGATGGAAGAGATACTATAATGAACATAAGGAGAATAAAGGAAATTTTAGACACTAAATGTTGATGCCAGCCTTCTTTTCCCAATCAGATTCCCAAATGCTGGAAAGAGGTGATAGGGTCCTCTCTTGGGAATCTGACCAGTTCAAGGGGGAAAATATATTATCACTGGGGATTTCCTAATGAAATAGATCAGGCAGATCATCCTATATTGCTTCCCACAGTTGAAAAATCTACTCATGTAAGCAAAGCTTTATAATGTGTCCAAAGAGTCAAGGGTCAACAGATATGAGAAATATGAAACAAAGTAGACAAAATAACCAAACAGAAAAAAGCAGGAAACAAACTTTGCAGAGAGAAGAAAACTTTAAAAAAAAAAAAAGATTGTTTATAGTCTCAGAGAGGTAAGATATTATATCCACAAAACAAGAACAAGACGGTATGAGAAAAGAACATTCAGCATACACAAAGAGTTGAAGAGCTATTGGAAATAAAATTAAAATTCAGTAAAATATTAGGAAGATAAAGTTGAGAAAATCTCTCAGAAAATAGAGCAAAACATATGTGATTAAAAATAAGAGAAAAAAAGATAAGGACCAATTCAGAAGATCTAAATTTGAATAAGCTGAGTTAGTTTTGTAGAAGGAAACTGAGGTAACTTAAATCATTTGCTGAGGTATTCTAATGAGTTCTTAAGTTTCACAAATTGTTCCTTTTAAAAAGGTTTACTTGTTTTTCTTATTTATAGCTCAGTTTTGTAAAAGTTGCAGGGGAATGTACATAGTTTAAGAGGCAAATAGTTCTATAAGGCTTATAAAGAAGAGTAAGAGCTGTCTCTCTTTTGCATTCCTGTCTTCCACAAACACAGGGCAAAGAAAAACAGATGAGAAGACATCATCAACAAAATAATTCCAGAACATTTCTCAAAATTGAAAGACTTGAATTTCCAGTTTAAAAGAGCTCATCCCAACAGAGAAAAATAGATCCACATCAAGGCAGAGTTTTAATCACTTGAGACAAAGACAACATCTCTCCAGAGAGAAAGAGAAGAAAAAAAAAGTTCTTTCATATAAAGGATCATGAATCATTATGGCATTTTATTTTTCCACAGCAACGCTGGAAGCTAGAAAACAATGGAACAATGCCATCAAAACTTGAAGGAAAAAATAATTTCCCAACTAGAATTCTACATTCAGTGAAACTAGGAGTTAAGTATGAGAGCAAAGTAAAACACCTATAGTCTCAAAAATTTTATCTCCCATGCCCTCTTTCTTGGGAAACTACTGGAGGATGTGCTCACCAAAAAGGACAATAAAATACAAAGAGGAAGATACGAGAAAAAGCAATAGGAGAACCAAGTCAAGAAGAAGGCAAAAAAGGACACCTAACTCTTTCGCTCAGGCCCGTGGCGCCGGCAGGATGGGCAAGTGTCACGGTCTTCGTACTGCCAGGAAGCTCCGTAGCCACCGACGAGACCAAAAGTGGCATGATAAACAGTACAAGAAAGCCCATTTGGGCACAGCCCTGAAGGCCAACCCTTTTGGAGGTGCTTCTCATGCCAAGGGAATTGTGCTTGAAAAAGTAGGGGTTGAAGCCAAACAGCCAAATTCTGCCATCAGGAAGTGTGTCAGGGTTCAACTAATCAAGAATGGCAAAAAAATCACCGCCTTTGTACCCAATGATGGTTGTTTGAATTTTATTGAGGAAAATGATGAAGTTCTGGTTGCTGGATTTGGTCGCAAAGGTCATGCTGTTGGTGACATTCCTGGAGTCTGCTTTAAGGTTGTCAAAGTAGCCAATGTCTCTCTTTTGGCCTTATACAAAGGCAAGAAGGAAAGACCAAGATCATAAGTTTTGATGGTGAAAGCAGGATAGTAATAAATTTCCATATGCCAAAAAAAAAAAAGCACACCTAAGATGGTGGTGAAGGGAGATTCTAGGATGACAGTATTCAGCAAGCCTAGGGAGCAAGCTGTCCATATTTAAGCAGATCTTGGGAGAGATTTCTCTGAAAAAACAATAAACTGAGAGAATATCTAATGTATTCAAACTTATTGAGAGGAAGGATAGAGAAGAGTCTGGGGATGAAGTACTTGTAGATACCCATAAAACTAAACAAACAAAAGAGACAAGAAAATTATTCATTCCAGGGAAAACAAAAAGTTACACAGTAAGGAAAAAGTAGTCATCGTATACTTCATGGCTTGGCTGTGACTAGCTTTTATTACAAAGTCATAATAATTAAACACTGAATATTGTTCCAGTTGAGATTTCTATATGGCTACATTGGGAGAAGAGGTCATGGAAAGTGTACTTGTGTGGGATGGTGTGAGGGCAACTTTTAGCACTGACAAATCAAGAAATAGAAGTGTAAGGATTTTATTTAGAAATATAGAGGTAAATACCAAAAAAAAAAAAGAGAAGGAAAGCAGTTGAATGTGGTTGTCTCTGGGGAGTGGGAAATGTTGGGGGAGGGGAGAGTGGAAGGGGAGAGATCAGGGACCTTCTCCATAAGTCTTATAGACCTATTTGCCTCTTAAACTTTGTATATTCCCCCACAACTTTTAGAAAATTAGACTATAAATAAGAAAAAAACAACTAAAACTTTAAGAAAAGGAACGATTTGTAAAACAATTCATAAGAATACCCCAGCAAATGATTTAAGATACTTCAATTTCCTTCCACAGAATTAACACAGGTTATTGATTTGTACGTGTCCAAATGAGGTGACAAAAATGCCACAGTTTAAGAAGAGTATATGGGAATTGCAGTACCCTAGAATAAATAAAACAAGATTATGGTTTTTTGTTATTTCTCTACTAGATCAACTTTCTAAATGAGAGGTTAATTTAAGATTAATAAGACCCAACGGAAATAAACTATTAAAAACTACCTATCTTTAATTTCAAATTTTGTGTGAGGTTAAAAAAAATGATATACAGTAAACTGGCTTTCTAGAATACAAAATATGAAAAAATAACTATGAAAAAAACTGTTTCTCTCAGCAAATGACAACAAGCTAATTTCAAGCAGAGACGAGATTATTAAAACATTGAATCTAATCCTTGTAGAACACTATACAATTAAGGTTAAGGATCATATACATTACTAAGGAATTTCATAATCCTTATGTCTTCTAAATTAAAAATGGAAATAATTTAAATTTAGTGATAAATACATTTTGCTAAATTTTCATTACTTCAAAAATCCATATCCCATGTGGAGTGAATATACTATTCAATTAGCCAAAATAACCCTTTCCTAAACATCGTGGATTAATTACAATTTACAGCCTCTGTTAACAGATGATGGTTATCAATTAATAACCTCGTTCTAACAGCACATTCCTACTAACTTGGCAATAACTAGTCACAAACACAATGAATTATTTCAAGAGTTAAGCATATTTTATGTAAGATCTCTAATTCCAGTTACTATATATGTTCTGGGTTACCTAAGTACATTTGCGTTAAAATCTGAAATTATTTGTAAACTATTATTTACCAGATTTGCTTGTGGAAAGCAAGGAAGCTAAATGCCATCAAGTAAAACAGAAGATTCACAGGAGACAAAAATATACTGCATCTGCCATAAAGTTTTGTGTCCTTGCTAGCTAATTCAATTTCAATTTCTACAATTTGTGTATAACAAAGAGTTTGTGTGTCCTTGGGAATGTTTTGGAAGACAGAATCAAACAAATTTAAATTAAGATTGTCATCTTCACACGTGGAGCTTCGATAAAACTGTGTCCTTGGCCTTTAAAACTCCTACCAAAAGAGCTAATGTTTTCATTATCTAGAACACCCTTATTAGAGGAGGGAAAAAAAGAGGCAGAGTTCTGAAATAGAAAAACTTACAGCAATAGAGTACAATTTAAATCTAGATGTCCAAGAATTTTTTTTTAAAAGGAAATTTCAATAGTACAGTCAGTTCATCAACCAACACTTTTTGAGTTATTCAGAGAGTATCTACCACATTACCATGTGCTTGAGTATAGAATCAAAGACAAAGTCATAGTTCATGTATATCAAAATAAGTTCAGCCTCACTAGTAACCAAATAAATCCAAATTAAACCAAGATACCAATTCTACCTGTCAAATTGGTAAAGATGTAAAAAGCGATATTATCGCGATAACGTAGCAAGGAAATTGGAACCTATGGGCTTGTAAGGCTGTTAATTGGCACAACTGTCCCAGAGAGCAATTTGTATTAAACGATTAGAAATATTTATATCCTTTAAACTCAGTCATACTTCTAAGACTCTTTCAAAAAAGCAAGGTAAACAAATCATTTTTATGTATGTCTCTTTGTATAATTTATAGTACTAAAAATTATTATGTAATGTCTAATAATCAATTGGTTAAGTAAATTATAGGGTAACCCTATTACATAGCCAAAAATCATGTTTTAGAAGAATACTGAATGTTATGGGGAAAGGTTTTTTTTTTTTTTAATTGGGGTATAGTTGTTTTACAATGTTGTGTTTGGGGAAAGGTTTTTGATGGATTGTAAGCAAAGCCAGACACAAACCAGTATGTAAAATATGAAAATATATATTCATGGCCAAAGAGAGTGGGACGATATGCACCAAACTATACTTACAGTTTGGATTTTTATTTTGTTTTTTCTGCCTCTCCTACATTGAGTGTTACTACTTTTATAACCAGGGAGGAAAAAAAGGTTGCTTTTACTGGAATTATGATCTGTTAAATTTTTAATGTATTTCAGTGAAACCAAATTTAAACTAAATGAAAATAGCCTTACAAAATAAATGCCAAGCAAGGGGTAATGAAGTATTTGCATGCACTGTCCTGTTTATGTAAATGTGACAAGTAATCCATCAGGCGCTTTCAAATCAAATCCATCAAATCCATCAGACGCTTTCAAATCAGAATTTCTTTATAGAGGTGATGGGTCTAAACAAACCAGCCGTCTACCGCCGACCAGCACCCGAACTGCCACGGAGAGGGTGCTCAGTGTCAGAGCTGCAATTTGCAACCCTGGGATATAGGTATTGTCCTTGTGGGATTCTGACTGAATTTTAGTGGACCTTGACCTTATCATGGATTTCATCCATGTAAAGCTGCCCTAATAAATGCAGCCTTCAACTCTGGATGCTTTCTCTAATGTAGCATCATTACTCCCTTTCCTAGCATAAAAAAAGAACTCTCAAATATTAGGAGGGTAATAAGTTGGTATATCTGAGATACACATATAAAAGGCATTTGTAAATTATATCTGGGGAGTTTATTTTTCATTTGATTTATATAAATGCAATAAACTACAGGATTAAAAAAATTCAAATATGACAGGAGGGTATAATCTGAAAAGGAAGTCATCTTCCTCCCTCCTCAACCCACTTCCCAGAAATAACCACTTTAACATTTTCTTGAGTATGTTTTCAGAAAATTTTCATGCACACATACAAATAGTGAATGAGATCATACTATACACATAACCCTACACCATGCTTTTCTCACTTAGTAATACATCTTTGGTGCTCTCTCACATTAGTGTGTTTAGATTGATCTATCTCATTATTTTGAACAGCTGCATGGATGTATTATTATTCACTTAAGGAATCCCACTTAGTAACTTTAAATATGCACATTGAAACAGTAGTTAAACACTGGACCCTTAAACTGAAACCTCGTGAAGTAAGTCAAAGGAATAGGGAATTAGCTAGGTTATGAGATTACCTCAGTAGGAGGTCAATCTGTTCCCATGGCTGATGAGAAATCAGATATTTTGTGGAATCTCAAGGAGCTCAGAAGTCACTTTTTCCTATTTTCTTCACTCAGGTTCTTGGATTTTTTAATATTATGTAAGCTTCATATTGAAGTATAATATACATACAAGAAAAATCTAGGCCCCTTCCACTTTTGAATATAGATGCAAAATTCCTAAAGACAATACTGGTTAAATTAATTTAAAAAGAAACAACAGGGGCTTCCCTGGTGGCTCAGTGGTTGGGAGTCCGCCTGCCAGCGCAGGGGACATGGGTTCGTGCCCCGGTCCGGGAAGATCCCACATGCCGCGGAGCGACTAGGTCCGTGAGCCACAACTACTGAGCCTGCGCGTCTGGAGCCTGTGCTCCGCAACAAGAGAGGCCACGATAGTGAGAGGCCCGCGCACTGCGATGAAGAGTGGCCCCAGCTCGCTGCAACTGGAGAAAGCCCTCGCACAGAAACGAAGACCCAACACAGCCATAAATAAATAAATTAATTAAAAAAAAAAAAAAGAAACAACAGCAGCAACAACAACAACAAAAACAGATCACCTTTACACCAGGAATTAAGGGATGGTTTACAACAAACTAAAGGAAAGAAATCATATATTATCTCAGTTGATGTAGAAAAATAATTTGATTTATTTCAACATTTATTTATGATTTTAAAAAACTAGCAATTTAGGAACAGAAGTGACTTTTCGTACTTCATAAAATTTACCACCAACATTATATTTATTATAGAAAATTTAAATGCATTCCTCTTAAGATCTGGAATAAGACAAAGATGCACACTAAAACTGCCACTAATTAATATGGTGCTGGAAATGCTAACCAGAGTCATAGGAAAAGAAAAAGAGATAAGAGGTTAAGTGTTAGAAGGAAATATATGAAACTATTATTACTTTCACATAAGTTCATCTCCCTAGAAAAGCCAACAGAATATAAACTATTAAATCTAATAAGTTGAGCAAAGTTGCCAGATATGAGAACAACCTACAAAAGTCAATGTGTTCTCTACATCAGAAATACCACTGATAAAATAAAACATAATTTATCTAGTAATTATTTTATCTAAGAATATATAAGACTTTGGAGAAAACAAAAATTTTACTGATGATTATAAAAGATGATCTGCATAAAAGGGAGAAATTTCATTTTCTTTGATGTGAAGACAATATTATAATGATCTCAATTCAATCTAAATTGATTTATAAATTCAATACAATTCCAATCAAAATCCAAGGTGGATTTTTTTTTCAGAAATGCAGTATATTTACTCTAACATCTATACAGAAAACAGAGGTCATAAGAAGATAAGCAAACCTCAAAAAAGAAAAATTTAGGGATACACCCTACTCAATAGTAAGATCTTAACATCTACATGATCTGCAGCAATGTCCCCTTTCATTTTTCACATAATTTGTGGCTTCTCTTTTTGGTTTGATCAATCTAGCTGGAGATTTTTCAATTTTATTGGTCTTTTCAAAAGCCAGGTTTTGGCTTAATTGATTGTTTCTATTGTTTGTCCATTTTCTTTCTTTCTTTTTTTTTTTAGATTTATTTATTATTTATTTTATTTATTTATTTATTTATTTATTTATTTATTTTTGGCTGCGTCAGGTCTTAGTTGTGGCATGCGGGATCTTTGCTGAGGTGTGTGGGATCTTTTGTTGTGGAGCACAGGCTTCTCTCTAGTTGTAGTGTGCGGGTTTTCTCTTCTCTAGTTGTGGTTTTCTCTTCTCTAGTTGTAGCATGAGGGTTTTTCTCTTCTCTGGGGCCCCAGGGCGCCTGGGCTCTGTAGTTGTGATGCACAGGTTCCAGAGCACGTGGGCCCTGTAGTTTGTGGCATGCAGACTCCCTAGGTGAGGCACGCAAGCTCAGTAGTTGTGGCACATGGGCTTAGTTGTCCCGCGGCATGTGGGATCTTAGTTCCCTGACCAGGGATCAAACCTGCATCCCCTGCATTGGAAGGTAGATTCTTTACCACTGGACCACCAGGGGAGTCCCTGTCCATTTTCTTATTGCATTGCCTTCTGCTCTTTTTTTCATTGTTATCCTTCTACTTACTATGGGTTTACTTTGCTCTTCTTTTTCTAGCTTCTTAGGTAGAATTTTATATAATTGATATTGGACAATCATCTTTTCTAATATAAATATTTAAAGCTATACATTTCCATCTAAGCATTGTTTTTAGCTGTATCTCACAAACTTTGATATGCTATATTTCCATTTTCATTCAGTTCAAAGTATTTTATAATTTTCTTTTTCTCCCTGGATTACTTAGATGAGTGCTAATTTCCAAATACTTGGCGTTTTCCCAAGTATCTGTTGTTTATTTCCAATTTAATTTTGTTATACCAGAAAACATACCCTATATGCTTTCAGTCCTTTAAAATATACGGAAACATGTTTTATGGTCCAGAATATGGTCTATCTTGGTGCATGTTCCATGTGTATTTGTAAAGAATGTGTATTATGTTGATGTTGAGTGGAATATTCTATAAATGTCAATTAGGTTAAGTTGGTTGATAGTGTTATCCAAGTTTTCTATATCCTCATTGATTTTCTGTATTCTTGTTCTATCAATTGCTGAAAGAAAAGTGTTGAAACCAAATCAAGAAAAAAAGTGAAAAGACACAAATTCCTTGGAATATACAAATATGAAAACTGACTCAAGAAGAAACAGAAAATCTCAAGAATGGTATCTATTAAAGAAATTAAATTCTTAATTTAAAATCATCCCATAAAGAAAACTCCAGGCTCAGATTACTTCAGTAGTGAATTTTATCAAATATTTTTAAAAAGAAATACTACCAATCTTATACAAATTCTTTAAGAAATTAAAGGAGGAAGGAATACTTCCCAACTCATTTTATGAGGTCAGCATAACCCTGATATATCAGAAAAAAATATTATAAGAGAAGAAAACTATAGATTAATATCCCTCATGAACATATCTGCAGACATTGTCAACAAAATACTAGCAAGGATTATGCATCTTGACCAAGTAGAGTATATACCAGGAATGTAAAGTTGGTTTAACATTTGAAAAATCATCCAATGTAATTTACCTTATAGACTAAAAAAGATATGCCATAAGATCATCTTAATACATGAAAAAAAAAAGAGAAAAAGAAAGTATGTTTGTTCTCACAACATCTATTCAACATTGTACTTGAAGTCTTACCCAGGGTAACAGGGCAAGAAATAAAGACATATATATTGAAAAGTAAAACTATCTTCATGCACTGATAACATGACCATGTTTGTTTAAAAAAAATCCTGAGATATCTACAAAAAGCTACAAGAATACTGCAATGGACTGAATATTTGTGCCCCCCCTCCAAATTCATATTGAAATCTTAACCCCCAATGTGATAGTTTTAGAAGGTGGGACCTCTGGGAGGTGATTAGGTCATGTGGGTGGAGCCCTTGTGAAGGAGATTAGTGCCCTTATAAATGAGACCTTAGAGAGCTCTTATCTCCTTCCACCATGTGAGGATACAGCAAACAAGAAAGCAGACCCTCACCAGACACCAAATCTGCCAATGCCTTGATCTTGGATTTCTCAGCCTCTAGAGCTGTAAGAAATAAATTTCTTATATATGTATAACTGAGTCACTTTGCTGTGCAGCAGAAATTAACACAATATTGTAAATCAACTATACTTCAATAACATTTAAATATATATATATATATAAAATAAATAAATTTCTTTTGTTTGTAAACCAACAGTCTATGGTATTCTGTTATAGCAGCCCAGACAGACTAGGACAAATATGTAAGTTTAGCAATGTCACAGAAAACACAATCAACATATAAAAATCAACTGTATTTCTATATATGTAGAATGTAGAATTGGAAACTGATATTAAAAACACCAGTTGCAGTAGCATTGAAAAAACATAAAATACTTGGAATAAATTTAACAAAATATGGACAAGATCACTACTCTTGCAAAATGTAAATCATTGCTGAGAAAAAATTTTAAAGCCCTAAATAAAAGGAAATATCCATCCCATGTTCATGGATCAAAAGACTCAACATTGTTAGGATAAAAATTCTCTCCAAATATATCTACAGGTTTTATGTAATCTCAATCTAAATCCCACTAGGTTGTTTTATAAAAAATAAAAGATGATTCTAAAATTTGTATGGAAATGCAAAGGATCTAAAATAACCAAATAAGATTTGAAAAAGAAGAATAAAGTTAATGGACATACACTACTGACTTCAAGTCTTACAGTAAAGCTTCAGTTATCAAGACACTGTGGAATTGACATGAAGATAGATATACCTATCAACAGAACAGAATAGAAAGCATAGAAATAGACCCACACATATATGGTTAATTGATTTTTAAGAATGAGGACAAGATAATTAACTAGGGATAATTATCTTTTCAGCAAACGGTGCTCAGAAAAATTGGAAATCTACAAGAAAAAAAATTTTTTACCTTTACTACAAACCATACATAAAAATTAACTAGAAATGGATCATAAACCTAAATACAAAAGCTAAAATTATGAATATTCCATAAGGAAATGCAACAAACATTTTTTTCCCTGACTGTGTGGTAGTCAAAGATTTCTTCAATAAGCCATTAAAAGCATGACAATCTTAAAAGGAAAATGCATAAATTAAATGTCAAAATTAAAAACTTTTGTTCTTTCAACAATACTCTTAAGAAAATGAAAAGGCATGCAACAGACTCAGGTTGGGATAAAATATTAGCAAAACAGGTATCTAGGGGCTTCCCTGGAGGTGCAGTGGTTGAGAATCTGCCTGCTAATGCAGGGGACACGGGTTTGAGTCCTGGTCTGGGAAGATCCCACATGCCACGGAGCAACTAGGCCCGTGAGCCACAACTACTGAGCCTGCGCGTCTGGAGCCTGTGCTCCGCAACAAGAGAGGCCGCGATAGTGAGAGGCCCGCACACCACGATGAAGAGTGGCCCCCACTTGCCACAACTGGAGAAAGCCCTCGCACAGAAACGAAGACCCAACACAGTCAAAAATAAATAAATAAATAAATAAATAAAATTAAAAAACAAAACAAAACAGGTATCTAATAAAAGATCTATACCCAGACTATATAAAGGACTCTTAAAACCCAATAATGAGAAGAGAAACAATCCAATTAAAAATGAGCAAAAGATAAAGAAATATTTAACCAAAGAAGATATATGAATGGCAGATAAACACATGAAAAGAAAGTCAACATATTTAGTCATTAGGAAAGTGCAATTTAAAACCATAATGAAATACTACCATAAGTGTAACCATAATGAAATGAAACCGTAAGTGTAGCTAAAATTAAAAAGGACTGCCAATACCAAGGGTTAGCAAGGATGTAAAGCTAATGGAACTCTCATAAATTGTAGGTGACAAGATAAATGATAAAATCACTTTGGAAAACAGTTTAGCAGTTTCTTATAAAACTATAAAATTAAAAATACAACTACCCATGACTCGTATTTTCCCAAGAGAAAAGAAAATATATGTCCATACAAAGACTGAATATTCATTGAATATTCATAAAGCTTTATTTATAACAGTAAAAAACTGACAAGAATCCAAATGCCCATCCACAGGTAAATGGATAAACAAATGTGTGATATTCATACAATAGAATACTACTCAGCAATAAGAAGGAATAAACTACCAATACATGCAACAGGATGAATCTCAAAAACATTATGCCCAGTGAAAGAAGCTTAACTCAAAAGGCTGCGTATTGTATAATTCCATTTACATAAATCTCTAGAAAAGGAAACACAATCTACAGGGATAGAAAGCTGATCAGTGTGTGCCTTGTGTGTGTGGCAATGATGGGAATTATTTAAGAGAAGTACAAGGGAGGTTTTGGGGGTAATAGAATGCTTTATATCTTGATTGTAATGGTTGTTAATGGGTATACACATTTATCAAAACGCTTCAAACTATACACTTAAGATGGTTGCATTTTAACATATGTAAATTATACCTCATTAAAGGTGATTTTTTTTAAAAAATCAGTGTAATTCACCACATTAACTAAACAAAAAAGACAAAAATTAGATGACCATCTCAATAAATCTAGAAAAAGCATTTGATAAAATTCACTATCTACTCATGATAAAAACTCTTAACCACCTTGGAAGAGAGGTAAACTGTCTTAAAAGATGTCTACTTTACAAAGAAACTATAGTAAACATCACACTTGCTGGTGAAATGTTGAAAGCTTTCCCTTTGATACCAAGACAAGGATGCCCTCTATCTACCCTTCTATTTGACACTGTACTACATGTCCCAGCCAGTACAATTAGTAAGTAAAAATAAATAAGAAGTAAAAAGATTAGAAACAAAGAAAACTTATTCACAGATATATTTATATACATAGAAAACTTCAAAAGAATCTATAGTTAATCTTGGAATTATCAAGTAAGTTTAGCAAAGTTGCTGGATACAAAGTAAAAACAAAACAAAAAACACATGTTTATATACCAGCAACAATCCATTACAAAGTAAAATTTTAAGAAGATACCACTTATAATAGCATCATAAAAGATCAGTTACCTCTGAATCTAGCATATGATATGCAAGAGCTCTACATGGAAAACTATGAAACATTGTAAGAAAATAAAGAAGACCTAAACCAATGGAGAGATCCCAATATTCATGTATCAGAAGACTCAGTAAAGTATAAATGTCAATTCTCCCAAAATTTACTAACTATAATTCCCATTAAAATCCTAAACTGTTTGTCAAAATTGACAATGGATTCTGAAATTTTATAACACAAATGCGAAATGCCTAAAATAAATATCCCAAGCAATATCAAAGAACAACAACTCTAGTGGATATCAAGAGGGAGGGGATATGGGGATATATGTATACGTATAGCTGATTCACTTAGTTATACAGCAGCAACTAACACACCATTGTAAAGCAATTATACTCCAATAAAGATGTTTTAAAAAAATTTATATGGCTTAGTAATAAAGACAATGTGGTATTGGCACAAGAATACTCAAATAAGCCAATAAAATAGAATAGATATCTAGACACCTACATATATGGGCATTTGACTTACAACAAAAGTGGCACTGCAGAGCATTGGGGAAAGTCTTTTCAACAAACAACGTTGGGTAAATTGTATAGCCCTATATTAAAAAGTGAAATTTGATGTCTAACACACCCAATTTACAAAATTCAATTCCAGGAGAACTGTAGATTTAAATGTGAAAGGCAAAATAACAAAAATTTTGGAATAGGGAAAGATTTTAAGCGGGTACACAAAACCCAGCACTTACTCTGAAAGAAAAGATTGATAGATTGAAATACATTAAGAATTTTTGATCACTGAAACCAGAGAAAATAAAAGGGAAATCAGAGTAAAATATATTTGTAATAAAATAACAAACAGCTCACATCCAGGATATATGAAGAATTCCTACAAGTCAACGAGTAACCCAACCCAACATAAAAATGAGCAGGAGATTTGAACAGGTACCTCACCAAAGTGGATATCTAAATGGCCAAAAAACATATAAAAAGGTGCTCAATCTCATTAATTATCATATTAAATGCACCACAAATATCATTAAATACCTAACAGAGCGGTTAAAATTAAGAAGACGTACAATACTGTGTTGGTAAGGATGTGGAGCAATAGTAATTCCCATACATGGTTGGTGGAAGCGTGAAGTCTAACAATCACCACGTAGCACTGGCATTATCTATTAAAGCTGACTTATCCAAATTCCATGACCTAACACTTCTACTCCTAGGTATTCTCCAACAGAATGAGTGTACATGTCCCATCAGGTTGTAAGTAAAAGAACATTCATAGCAAGGTTACTGGATGCACAACTGGAAATATCCAAATGTTTACTAACATGGATTGAAATGCAGCAATGAAAATGAACAAACTACACCTACATAAAGCATGGATAAATCTCACATTTTTTGAGAAAAATAAGTCAAACACAAAAGATTATGCGCCATATAGTTCCATTTATAGAGACTTCATTAACAAACAAAACTAAGCTATTATTTTAGATTTTAGGAAAGGAGTTTCCTTTGGGGAGGGGGAGGGATAGTGACTGGGATGGACTCATCAGAATAGTGTTTCTGAAGCACTGGCAATATTCCATTTCTTGACCTGGGTGATGGTTACACAAATCTGTTCAGTAAGTTGTTCACTTATTTTATGTGCATTTTCCCATATGTGTGCTATACTTCAGAATTTAAAAATTTTAAAAATGGTAAAAGATATGAACAGGAAACTTACAGAAAACTCCCAAAGCTCAAATGCATATGAAAAGATGTTCATAATCATTAGTAACTAGAGAAATGCAAATTAAAACAATAACATATCACTTTACACCTTTTAGACTGGTAAAAACATCTCCAGTGAATCAATTATTGGCAGGGATATGCATAGGACATCTCATTCACTGATGTTGGGAGCAGAGACTGATCAGGCCATTCAGAGGGGTATGTTGTGTGTGCATGTGTGTGTGTGTGTGTGTGTGTATCTATTATGATCCAACAACTCCACTCATTATATATTCCAAATAATTTCCTACACAGATCCAGAAGGAGACATGTATTAGGATGTTTATTATGATGTAATTTGTGGTGGCAAGAAATTGGTTCCCATTTGGGGTCCATTACTAGAAATGGTATAGATGAAATGTGTTAGTTGCAACTCCATGGAGTACTATGCAGAATTAGAAGCAACAAATTAGACAGCAATGTGGACTCATCTTAAAAACATAGTGCTTAATTTAAAAAAAGAAACAGAATGAGCTATAACATAGTACCACTCATGTAAATTAAAAATACCTGGGACTTCCCTGGTGATGCAGTGGTTAAGAATCCGCCTGCCAATGCAGGGGACAAGGGCTCGATCCCTGGTCCGGGAAGATCCCACATGCCACAGAGCAACTAAGCCCATGCACCACAACTACTGAGCCTGTGCTCTAGAGGCCATGTGCCACAACTACTGAAGCCCACGCGCCCTAGAGCCCGTGCACCGCAACTACTGAACCCGCGTGTTGCAACTGCTGAAGCCCGCATGCCTAGAGCCCGTGCTCCACAACAAGGGAAACCACCACGATGAGAAGCCCACGCACCACAACGAAGAGTAGTCTCCGCTTGCCACAACTAGAGAAAGCCCACGTGCAGCAATGAAGACCCAATGTAGCCAAAAGTAAAAAAATAAAATTAAAAAAAATACCTGAATGCCAAAAACAAGATATATTTTCAAGAATGTATACAAATTAAATGATGTATATTAAACATAGTTAACTTTGGGTGGGGAGTGAAGGAAAATGGGAGTACAGGATGGTGATAAAGGAAATTTTTTTAAAGCAAGAAAGAAAAATGTAAATAGCCTGGATCAGACACCAACTTAACCAAATGATCAAAGTTAACATTACCAGTAATGGAACAAACCAACATAAAGTGCCTTCTGATATGATGCACCAAGGACACAATGTCACTTGTGTGGTATTCTTGCCAAACACATGTAACCTGAATTTAAGTAGAAGGAACCATCAGGGAAATCCAAATTGAGGGACAGTCTACAAAATAACTGGCTTGTACTCTTCAAAAGTGGCAAAGTCATGAAATACAAAGGGAGGCTGAGGAACCGTTCTGGGTTAAAGGAAACTAGAGATAGGACAACTATATGTGGCATCTTAGATTGGATCTTGAATGAGAAATAGGACAACAGTGAGACAAGTGACGAAAGCTGCATAAGGTGTCTAGATTATATTATCATATCAATGTTAATTTACTGATTTTTATAACTAGTTACATGAGATACTAATAGCTGGGAAATTGGCAAGGCGTACGTGAGCACTCTGTATTTTTGATATAATTCACATACAATAAAATTCATCCTTTCAAAGTGTACAATTCAGTAGTCTTTAATATATTCACAAAGTTGTGCAACCATTACTTGGACATTAATTCCAGAACATTTTCATCACTCCAAAGAGAAACCCTCTACCCATTAGGAGTCACTCCCCTCTCCCTTCTCCCCCTAGCCCTTGGCAACCATTCCTCTACTGTCTGTCTCTCTAAACTTGCCTATTCTAGAAATTTCATGCAAATGGAATCATACAATATTTGGCCTGTTTTGTCTGGCTTCTTCCACTTAGTGTAACGTTTTCAAGTTTCATTCAATGTTGTAGCACCTATCAGTACTTCATTTCTTTTTATGGCTGAATAATATCCCATTGTATGTATAGAGCATCTTTTGTTTATCCACTCATCAGTTGACGGGAATTTGGGTTATTCCCAACTTTTGGCTATTATGAATATGAACATGTGTGCACATGTATTTGTTTAAGTATCTTCAGTTCTTTTACGTACGTACCTAGGAGTGGAAGTGCTTGGTCATATACATGGTAACTCTGTTTTAACTTTCTGAGGAACTGCCAAACTTTTCCAAAACAGCTGCACCATTTTAAACTCCTACCAGCACTGTCTTTATATTATTTTGGTTAACTGTTTTAAGGTCTGAATTGTTTCAAAATGGAAAGTTAAAAAAGTGATCATATAGCCAGGGTGCTGTGCCTTTTCTAGGAAAAGCCAACATACCAACGTTCATCCTTTCCTGGGTCCCATAGAGTGAGAGAAAAAGTGAGAAAACAAGCCCCTAGTCATTTGTACCTTTATTCTTGCTTTGGGGATCAGTTCAGTACTGGTCCATCAGACTTGAGAGGGAAATGAAAACCTGACCATGTAACTAGGGTGTTCTTCTTCACACCAGCCTCCAGTGTCAACAGTGTCTTGTTTAATGACAGCCAAAGGGACTCAGAACATCAAAAGTACAGGAGTGGAGATGGGAGAAAGAAAACTGTCCCTTTGATAATTATAATTTATTAAACATAACCATGCTTCCCAGAGACTCTTCTCACTCTTCAAAAGCTGTCAAATAGCTCGAGTAGAATGACTTTCTCTTAACAGGGCACAAAGGCCAGTGACTTGGGTACAGAATAGACAATGAAACTGATTGGTGGATAGAAAGCCAAAAGACACACATACACACACAAAAAAAGCACAATCTTTTAAAAGCTCCAAGTCATTGGCTTTATTTTTACTGAATTCAGCATGGGGTGACAAAAATACATTATATCACTAAAATCGACTATTACATGCAGACATTTATCCTTTCATTCCGTATATTCATTTTCTACTTTAAATCTGTTAAGTCATATTCATTTAAAATACATGTTTACTAACTAAATATCTCCAGTTCATATAACCAAGGGTTTATAACATCTCCTTTAAAAGTTATGTTCCTTTATTATTGAATATTTAATGGTTTAGATTGGTCTATTTTTTTTAATGCTTAGAGATTTAAATTTATTTACCAGGAACAGAAAAACAAAACATAATATAAAAAATAGTTTTCCAGAAGCTATTTCCATCATTCTTTTCTTCCTTTTCTCCTGCAAACTGGTGGTTTATCTTTACAAGTTCTTGGTCATTCCATAAGAAAGCTGCTCTTCTTCCGGTTTCATAAGAGATGGTGGACAGTGGTAAAAAAAATCCAGTTTACTTAAATTCTAGAGTTCACTTCAGGGAGCAAACAATGGGGTGGGATATTGGGACAGAGTGAGAGATATGGATTCTGGTGAGACTGAGAGTCATTCACAAAAATTACAGGGCTGTGGTAAAAGGAGAACAAAAAGAAACCGGGTTCCTGCTAGTGGGCAGGAAGCCAAAATGAGTAGGAATGGTGAGGTAGCAGGGCAGTGTGATGAGGCCCATAGGTGCTATGACTTCTGATAGTAAATATGAATAGAAACCAAATAATAATTACTAATAACATGTAGGTGACCAATCCTTGAGAGTTGAGGCAGAGAGAAGGAAGGATGGCATTACACCTGGTCTCTGGTTCATTGAGTTTCCCGGGCTGGTGTGTGACCATCTTGGTGAAATCATAACAAAATCATGTTTTGCTAAGGTGATCAGCTTTCATGGGGTCCTTTCTCTGCACTCTGTCCAATGATAAAGCCCACTGGCTTATGCCACCTGGAAAAGTTATTCCAAAACAGTATAGGTGAAGCATTGATGAAAATAGCCATGAAGAACGTGTTTCCAGGTAGCCTGAAACCCAGCAGACAATGTAGCTGTTGCCCAACAAACACAGAAATCTACATTGTATGCCAGGTTCATGCCCCAGACCTGGATGTTGTGCCTGCAAGCCTTCCCACATATGATTTCAACATAAATGCCCCCTGCATCCAAGATTTCTGGCATTTATCTTCTCTAACACAGGGAAAAGACAACCACAAATCACAAGTGCACTGCTGGGATGTATTTACTACAAATGAAATTTCCTTAAATTACCACATTATTCTGAGAATGCCATTTAAAAGTCAAGAGATGAAAAAGATGGATGGATGGATGGATAAGATAGATAGGTAGGTAGGTAGGTAGGTAGATAGATAGATAGATAGATAGATAGACAGACAGACAGACAGATAGTTTTGTGACCAAATGATACCTTCCACAGGGGAGGGAGAGAGAGAAAAAACAGATAAACAATCCACAGATAAAATATCCAGATTCCTCCCCTTTGTGGTGCTGAAATCAAATGCACCTCATTACTCATAAAACCCTGATGGTTCCCACACTCCAGCTAATAATGGAAGACTTACCACCCACCCAAGAACTTAATCCTGTGTGTATATGTGTGTGTAAATCAAGGTAAAGCCTTATTATTGAGTACTTCCCAATAACCTCACTCAGGACACTGTAACAGAAGGTAGAAGATGCCATCAGAGACCCAGTAGCCAGATGTAGCTACTGATTACAAAAGACAGGATCTACACTGGCTACTGAGCCATTGAGGGTACCTACACATTCCAGCAGCTAGATGATCCGCAGCCTTCTAGGGAGGGGCTCTGTGGAAGGAAAGAGAAGACATCAATCCTGGAAACTTATGTGGGAATGTATTAGGAGGTTTCAATTGCATATTTTCTTTATTGACAGTCTGACACTAACCCCATGTCTGCAGTTTAAAACAACCTCTAGATTTATTTACTTACTCAACATATGTTGATTGAGTGACATTGAGGAAAGTACCAGATACTCTCTCAGGTGCTAGAGAGTCAGCAGCAAACAAAAAAGATGAAATTCCCTGCCCTTCTAGAGCATGCATGATTGTCTGTGAGAAAATCTACAGTTGATTATTTGGCATGTTTTTGCAGTAAAATGTAAAAAAAAAAATATATATATATATATATATATATATATATATATATAATGTATATATTTAATGTAAAAAATAATGTGTGTGTATGTGTGTATATATATATGTGTGTGTGTGTGTATATGTATGTACATATATGTATATATATGAAAAACAAACAAACAAGCAAACAAAAAACCCAATCCACCATTTCATTGTGGTCTTGGAGCATTTTTGTCTGCCTTACTACACTTTAACTTGGGTAATCCAGCAATGATGCACATATGTACAATAAAGAATACTGTATATTGCAGTATATTGTTTCTTCTATAAACTGAGGATGATGCAGTTATTTCTACCAAGTTTCTAAAACACCTAGGAAAACTGCAAAAAAGATACATGACAAAGTATCCAAAGCAGCATCTCACCGGTATGTCAGTTCCAAGCTTTCCTCCCATAATACCATGTAGGTATAAAAAAAAGTTAGAGGATAGGTGTCTTCCTCATTGATTCATTCATTCACCCCAGAAATGCCTGCTGAGAGCCTTCTCCTTATTTTCTGCCAGGCACTGGGGATGTGACACTGAAACAAGACCCAGCACTCATGGAACTGAAAGGTGAAGATTTAAGGTGCAGGTAGGGAAAGACAAAAAGCAACTCAACAGGTACCGATGGTTATTTCCATTCCTTTTCCACAGTGAAAAGGAATGCTATTTTTCACAAGGCTTTTCATGAAAAGCCTCATTGCGGGTGTGACATTTGAGCAGATTCTTTGAAGGAGGAAGAGGAGAACTGTTCACACACCTGTGGTGAGAGAACATGGCAGAGAGAGGCGAGATTCAGAACAAAGGCCCCGCCCGAAGTGGGAAGAAGCCTGGTGTCTTGGAGAAGGCGTTCTTATATTAGCACATGACTGCTGTAGCCAATTATTGTTTTCCACTTTTAGGATTTTTTTTTAGAATGTAAATGACTATGCAAGTTTGCGCCAAGTACACACATTTTAGAATCTGACCTTCTTATGAATTTAAAATGCTTTGGATATCACGTAGAAAAGATTTAGGAAAGTTATCGTCAATTGGAAGAAAGTCTATACTTAGAACTTTACATTAGTACAATTGGACTGAACATGAAGCTGGATGGGAATATTTATTGCCCAAAAGGTAGCTTTTAAAAAGATGTGTTAGGCAACATTGTAAATCAACTGTACTCCAATTTAAAATTTAAAAAAAATAAATAAATAGTTTAAAAATGTGTTAAGTGTAAGAAGAGACAACCAGCTTTCTGATAGCTCTAAATATATAAATTTCAAGGGAATGATTTAACTATTTAATCACAGGTGTCTAATTTTAAGAGGGAACCCACTTGCCAAATTATAATAATAGTGTTTCACCAGGTGGTTAGCTCTTAGGAAAGGAGAAGGATGGAATTTATAAAGTGAAGTAGGTTTTTGTTTGATTGCTTGGGTGTTTTTTTCTTTTTAAATAAATTAAAAACAACTCAGTCTATGAAATATATTTTGGCATTACCTAAAAAGCCAGGGCGTACATACCAAAGTAGGAAAAAAGACCGCTTAGACAGGTTTGGCTGAATCTTACCCTCAATATAAAATAAAGCATTTACAGAACATACAAACTTACATTTCATAAACCACTGAAACTAAATGTTCGTAACTATTTTTATGAATAATAAGACTAACAATTAAAGTGAGGCAAGGGTTTAGCTTGGTTAGTCTTAACACCAAAATCCAAAGGATCATCTTTTATAAATTTTGGTCTATATTTAGATTAGAAGAATGGCATTTTTAATTCTCAAAGCTCACCCTATCTATCCTCTAAATCTTCCTAAGTCAAAATAACTATAAAGTTAAGATAGTTTTCTCCCCTTATGTTTAAATTTATCTAGGTAATACAAAAAGGAAAAACTGTAAATAAAATTTTATTAAAGGTTACTCTATAGATTAGTGTCAACCACTAACCAATAATACACATTTTAAAGTTTATTAAAATATAGAGAATATATAAGAAATATACTATAGCATAGACTATTAACCAATAATACATTTTAGAAGTTTATAAATAAGTCAAACTAAAAATGGCAAATTACATAATTCTATTATCTAACAAGAAGACAATTAAACCCCAGGGACGGGTGAAAGAATTATAACCAAGGTACTCAATGCTCAAGTCCTATTCACAGTACAAACAAACAAAACAAAGACAATCGTAATAAAAAAAAAAAACCCGTCCATGCTGGCTAAAGACCATTTATTTGAGGTACACATAATGGGAAAGAGAGTTAAAAGGGAGGAAAAGACTGATTAAAAGTTAAGCCTGCTACCTGCTGTTGGAAAGCCTGCTTGGAACTGGGATAAGGACCATTTCTTGAAACGTTAACCTAGAATTTGAAGAGCTGACCCTCCGGAATGAGAACAGGGGCAACCCATAAATCCAGCCAAGAAGTAAAGAAACCCACTGATGTTTAAAGCCAAGCTGACATTCTCATCAAAGTTTCACTAGAAATTAATGAAATGCAGCTTCGTGGGTCATTCAACGAAAGGAAGAGTAGACGTCCCTGTCTTTTTAAGGGATTATCTGGATGATTCTATATTGCCTCCCCAAAGCATCCCTAACTTTAGAAATTGTAGTTTTTGGAAAGAAATTTTGACCCCAAGCACTGTACGTGGCAGTAAATGAAGAGGGATGAACAATTTCATAGCACTGCCAGAATGTTAACTTTACCAAGTCAAAATTGTAAAGTTTGGCTCTAGATGTCCCCTTCCAATCCCCATCCATGATTTTTCACATATTTTAGCACATGTACTAGCAGCCTTCTGGAACTAAATAGGAATATACGACAGCATATTTATGGATTTGACAGAACACACGCCAGTACATTACTCGAACAAAGGTTTTACTTCTAACAAAAATTGCCTCCCATGGAGTAGATCTCATGTTAAGTGTTCTGACCACACATGCATTAAAACAGACAAACGGAAGCTATGTTAGCTGTTGGATATGTCTATTACCTGGATTGTGGTGATGATAATGGGTGTTTGCACACGTAAACTCATCAGATTGTACACATTAAGTATGTGCAGTTCTTTGTATATCAATGATACCTCAATCAAATTGTGTACAAAAAACAAACAAACAAACTGCCTTCCACGTGGTTAAGAACAAAAAGTCTAACTCTAACTGTAGCCCAGGAAAGAAATGCACACATATATGTCTACACAGTGTGCCGCGGGGTGAAATTATGCCCGAGGAAAAACCAACCTTTTAAATACAGGTGTCTAATTAAAGTACGTTCTTGTGAACTTGGATTCCTTTTGTGTTACGTTAGAGCATTTGAGCCAGGGTCTCACCATAACCAGCATGTGGCTGCAGCCCGTCCAAGTCTTGCATACCTGAGATCCTGTGACTACACTGACCAAAAACATTTACACCAGCTGATGGTCACTTGATTCTCATATCACTTATTTAGTAAATTGCTCGGCAAGTCAACTTGAAGATTGAGGTGAACGTTTTCTGAGATGTTGCTGCTCAAGACATTAAAAAAAAAAAAATTCCCTGCCAGATAACTCTAGTCTGAACAGGCCTGGGAAGGGATGGGGTTGGCACGAGATCCTAAAACAAGCTTCTAAAGGCGAAACCACTCACAGCCCATAAAGACACACTCAGACCAGTTTTTAAAAAATAATATTTAGCAATTAGGCACATGCCTTTAATCCTTCTCAATGCAAACCAATTTTTTTTAAACAACCATTGGATGAAAACATGAATCATTTTACTCGCTAAAAGCACTCAGAGAAAAAGGATAGTTTTCACCTAAGTAACTGCCTTTTTAAGGACAAGTTCCAGAAATTAATTGCACTAAATCCACGTGCAAATATCTCTCTCTCTGTCACTCTCCCCCTCTCTCAAAGAAACTCCTAAATTCTCTTCATACAATGTTGGCAGTGTGCAATAGTGGTGAGGAATTCATCATTGGAAAAACAACGAAATAAAATAATCTGCATTCTTCTACCAATGATAAGTAAAAAAAAAAAAAAAAAAAGGTTATCAAAGTAAGGTGACTATTTTCTGAACCTGTAAATAATAGAAAAAACAGTTCTCCCAAGAATCCCCAATACAGACTTTTAATAACAATTAACCCATTACTATTCTATACTATTACTGGGGCCTTTCTAAATTTGGTCTCATTTCTAAGCCTTGTGCTATTTTCTAAAGGCGTTGACATCACATACGCCTAACAGTGCAGGTTTCATGTATAATCAAATCTCTACCAAGCCTCCGCTTTCACTACTATACAGAACTCCTTTTGTCACCAAATGTTCTCATGGTACAAAATTCTTCGTTTGGTCTTCCTTGACTCTTCCCATCAAGTTTCACTCAGCTCAGATGCACTAAGGAGGAGCAAATCCTTGGCCTCTACATACTGCTTGCTCAGCCCCCCTCTTCGCCCTCTGCTGGGCCTGGCTCAAAGAGATTCTAGAAGAGTCTAGAAGGATTCTAAGGGGCCTTCCCGGAGTCCTCCGAAAAGTTAGCTGCATGCTACTCAGGGCCAGCTCCCTGATCACTCAGTCTGTATCTCAGGCAGAAACACAAGCCAAATTGTTCTTTAATTATTTGTTTAGAAATACATCTCCCTATAAGAATATGAGCTCTGTGAGGGTAAGGATTGAGTCCCGTTCTTTTGAGACTCCCCAGGTACTAGCAGGTACACTGGATCATAGTCATCTTTTAATAAATATTTGTCAAATAAAGAAATCTGAGTGACGTGCCTGGCACCTGTACTGATATTCTTCAAAAAACAAAATAACCTAAAACAACAGGAGACTATCTCCATTTCAGGAAAATTCTTACATTTCTTTATCCTTTAAACATTACTCACTTCCCATCTTAGTTTTATGGTATATAATATCTGTGGGTGCTTATAGGATCAAGCTATTTGTAAACGAGGATATTTTCCTAACAGAAGTGCAGACTAGTGAAAGCACTCTCTCAAGGTGAACATTTCTATACAGTCCCTTGTAGCACAAGGAGAATAGCCTTGTAGCACAGAAGATGGGGCTCAGGAAGGCTATCCTAACTGCCTTCATTCCACAGGACAAGTAAACTCTGATGAAATGGAAGAATTGAGACAATTGAACAGGTAATGGCGGGGGATGGGAGAGGAGGATAGAAGGAAGAACAAAGGGAACATCCATGGGTTACAATTTCCTTTGCTTGTGATGGCTATGAAATGAAGTATGTTGTGAGCAAATGAAGCCTCTTCCAAAAATCATACATGTCTACCAGCAGCTAACATTGGGCTTCAATTATTATGAGGTCTATGGTAGCGTGTTGATTTTTTTAAACATCTTTATTGGAGTATAATTGCTTTACAATGGCGTGTTAGTTTCTGCTGTGTAACAAAGTGAATCAGCTATACATATACATACATCCCCATAGCTCCTCCCTCTTGCGTCTCCCTCCCACCCTCCCTATCCCACCCCTCTAGGTGGACACAAAGCAACGAGCTGATCTCCCTGTGCTAGTTAGCATGTTGATTTTTAAAATTATGTGGTTTGTGTAAATGGCTCATACCACAAAGGAAGAGAAGGGGAGACAGCTAACAGACAAGTGTGAAGATTTGGAGGGGCTAATAAAAATGATTAGAAAATGGGGGAGTGCAACTAGAGATTATCATATTAAGTGAAGTGAGTCAGAAAGAGAAAGACAAATACCATATGATATTACTTATTTGTGGAATCTAAAATATGACACAAATGAACCTATCTATGAAACAAACAGACTCACACACATAGAGAACAGACTTGTGGTTGCCCGGGGGGCTGGGGGAGGACGGATTGGGAGTTTGGGGTTAGCAGATGCAAACTATTATATGTAGGATGGATAAACAACGAGGTCCTACTGTATAGCACAGGGAACTATATACAATATCCTGGGATAAACCATAATGGAAAACAATATTAAAAAGAATGTATGTATGTGTATAACTAAGTGACTTTGCTGTACAGCAGAAATTAACACAGCATTGTAAATCAACTATACTTCAATTAAAAAAAAATTTTTTTAATTGAATGTGTTGACCAAAAAAAAAATAAAAAATGGTGGAGGGCTAAATGTAGCATATATCATACTTACTGATACTATCTGATGACCTAGCAGCTACAGCACCCACAAGACGTTTAGCAGGGAGGAATAAGATGAAAACTTGAATGGTACTTGTGTAACAAAGAGAAAATGGGAACGTTAATTGAGATTTATAGAGAAAGACTGTTCTGATATGTGTTAAATAAAGGAAAAGGGGGTAATTGGCTACTTTGAAACTTCTAGAGAATGCATCAAATATTCGCTCCCAGAGTGGGCGCCACCCAGTGGATGTGTGACCAGTTCGCCAACTGGTCGTAAGGAAACAAAAAGAGTTTCAGCGGTAATAACTCAGTACAAACCAAGGGCCATGAAAAGTCTTGCCAACAGCATTTTTCTCCACCTTCTTCTCGCCTTATTAGTTGATGATCCCAGTGAAGGGTTTTTGACAAGGGATGGACAGTTCTGTAGAACAAATGGAAGTGTTCAGGGAAACACTATCCATCTAATTAAAAGTCAGATTCAAAAAAATAATGCAGGAAAATATCAAAAGATTAAGCTCTTGGCTCACAGTTGGAGATGGATTTTTGAGATGGTCACAGAAGTAGTCTGGAATGGAAAAAGGAAAAGGGATACCAAAGAAGGAGGGCCATTGAAGAGAGCAAAGAGGAGAGACGTCAGTCAATACAGCCAAAAGGGAGTAGAAGAGAAGCCCAACACTCATTTACAACACTGAGGCACTCATCAATGGGGCAACAGCTTCATGGCCATCCTCTGTGAACTAGCTAGAAAAGGAAGTTTACCAGATGGAGAAAACCAGAAGGATACAGGAGGAGTGACTCTCGGGAGTTTTTTAAAAAAAGTTAGAAAAGGTGAGCATCCGGAGTCCAAGAGAAAGGGAAGATTATTCATAGGCCTGGGCAAAGTCAAGAGATGAAGGAAGGAAGTCTTTCTTCCTGTGCGGGGTCGGGGGAGCAGCAGTGGCAACCTTTATCGCTAGGTTGAAAGGGGAATTAACAGAAACAAAACTACAGTTTATAGTGATGGTAAGTACCACTGGGGAAATCTGGTTCCTCTTTCTGTGAGTGGAGAAAGAGGTCAGGAGAGGTACTTGGCACTGAAGGATAGTATAACCTTGAAAGGACTGGCTCAAAGAGGACAAGAGAATGTGTGTGTGTGTTGGGGGGGCTACAGAAGTCATTTTTAGTCAAAAAGGAATAGCAAAAGCCTCTCATTTAGAGAAAAGGGGGGCTATAAGGAGCTCAGAAATGAAGGCGAACCCTCGACGTCTAATGAGAACACACTAGATGTAACATGGCAATTCTAGAAGAGCAGTCAACCTCAAGAGCCCCATGAGCAATCCAAACCACAAGACCAAGCTTTCCTGGGGTATCCTGCCTGCGGCTATACATCCCATGTAGATGTCACAAGCCAGGAATGATCCCAATTTACTAAGTCCAGAATTGCCTGCTCCCCTTCCTGACCCCATGTTCGTCCTCCTGCCTCCCATTTCTCGCTGGGAGGCAATGGCATCAAACCTGTTGAAATTTCTCACGGACAATTACTATTCATTCTGACACTCTCTTTTAAGTCCTAGCCTGCTTATTGAACTTTCTATAGTCTGGGGAACAAACTGTAAAAAAAAAAAAAAAAAAAAAAGCCATCCATACGATGATAATCCTTTTCATGCTGAGAGTCAAACTCATCTTACTACTGGAAACACTAAAAGTTAATGCAAACCCTATGCTGACACAAGAGAGCTGTTATGTACATCACCACTTTTCTTTCATCTCTGCCCCTATGGAGGCCAGGACGGGCCACAGAATCAGGGATGGAATAAATGGAGGTACTTAAAAGGGCAGAATCTAGAGGATTTTGTGGGAAAAAAAAAAAACCAAAATAAAACAAATAGGTATTCCCTAGATTGAGTTTCATCCTCAGACAAAACCTTACAATCTTTGTACGCTCTTATTATTATATCTCCTGATTTTCTAAGGTTAAATGAACCTCAATAAATTTTAAAATCATGAATAAAAAGTTGAGAAACTAGAATTCTCGAGACTCGGTCAAGAAAACACGTCATGTTTTGTTTTAGATGTGCCAGTAGGGACAGACAGAAAACGCTTAAGAAAATTGTCATTTTACCAATATATGAAATAACAGGTTACAAAACAGCATTACCCAAAGTGTGTTCTTTGGAGTATTAAACCAAGAGATGACTCAAAAAAAACCCTACAGTTCTTGGAATCTATTAAACTTAGGAAATGTTGTAGATGTACCATATGCTCCTCTTGAAGTTTCGATACAAACATGAAAGGTTCTGAAAAGTCCTGCAGGAGAGGAACTTATTTAATGTTGTTCAACCCAGCTTTTCCTGAACTTACTGGACCACAGAATTTTCTCCCTGTCTCCTGAAAATGTGTTTTGTACTAGACAGTACTAAAGCCTACACTGGTCCCCGCACAGTTTATCACATACACTAGGGAGAAGTTTGGGTGGCCACAGACCTGTCAAGAATTCTGCTGAGGAAGCTGCCCCCAAACCAGGAATGTGAAAAGGAAGAGGGATACTGAAGACAGAGGGCCACTGAAAGCGACAGAGAGCAAGGACACATGTCAGTCAACACAACCAAAGGGAAAGGGGGTGCCGGGCATGGGCCAACCTTCTTGGCTAAGTAAACTCTAATGGCATCTGCGTCTTCAGCTCTATGCTGTTTCCTTTCAAAGCCACCAGTTTCCGTGGCTGGGACAAAACAAATGACTGTTGAGATCTTTTAAAGAAGAATTTAAAATAATACAGTGCACCAGATTTCATTTATAATGAAACACGGCAATCTTGATGGAAGCCACGGTGCGAATAATGGAATTAAGCTCTCATGTTTCCTTGTTGGTTTTACAAAGCCACCCGCTCAGTACTGTGCCATCCGTAATCAGGCCGGATGAAGGCAATCACGTAGTAAATGTCAACACCCGCTGTGTATACAGTACTGCCCAACTATCACAGTTCTTTCACATCCAAGTCTTTGACCCTTACAACAACCTTGTGAAGCCTGTGGTTGTGTTATTATCTATTTACAGATGGCGAAACAGGATTAGAGGGGATCACTGCCATGAACACCTCATATACAAACAGAAGGGACTCTAGTAACTGCTTGACAAATTGATGAGCAAAACGTCCAGGCCAAATACTCAATGACATGAGTTTGGGGAAGCAGCAAGGTGCCATGGGGAGAATGGTGACCTCTGCCTAAGAAGATGGGGGCTCTGTGATCCAGGCAAACAGCTTGGCTTCACTGGGTCCCAGTTTGCTCCCCAAGCAAATGAGGATAATACTTACCCTACCTATAATGGGATCAGTGAGATGACCCCACAAAATGAGGTTTATTAAAGTACTTTACCAATTTTCATGCATTCTGCAAATAGAAGAGATTTTATTTCTCTCACAGTGGTAGAATACGATGGTAGTATTTTCATGTCTTTGCAATCTGAACCCTGCTTCAGATGCTTTAGCCCCCATCATACAGTGAGTGCTACAGTAGTTGTGTTTAAGTGCACATGCTAATAAACCAGGGCTGGACCAGATACTTTCTGAGCCACTTGCTTCAACACCTTGTAAACAGGAGGAACTAAAGCGATGACAATTATTACAGTTTAACTTTGGTTTCTCATCTGTACTAAAAGGTTACATTTCTATCCCCAAACCATTAAAACTTCGTCAGTTTTTTTCTCCTAAGAGATGCTACGTTTTTATTTTGCCAAATAAGGGCATTTTTAAACCCCTCCATCTATAAAAATGATTTCTCATTTTTTTAGGTTTTTTTTAAAAATTAAGAACTAACACAGTAAACTGCACATATTTAAAGTGTACAATTTGATAAGTTTTGGCAGACATATGCACCAACGAAACCATCACCACCATCAAGATAATGAAATTATCCACCAGCTCCAAAGTTTCCTCATACCCTTTTGTAATCACTCCCACCTGCCCCCTCACAGCTCCCCCACTCCAAGCAACCACTGATCTGCTTTCTGTCACTATAGATTGCTTAGCATTTTCTAGAATTTTATATAAATGGAATCATACAGTATGTACTTTTTTGGGGGGGTCTGGCTTTTTTCACTTAGTGTAGGGTCATCTGTGTTGTTCACTATATCAATAATTCACTCCTTTTCACTATTGAGTACAACCCATCATATGGCTACACCACAATTGATTGATCCATTTACCTGCTGGTGGACATTAGGGTTATTTCCAGTTTTTAGCAATTACTTACAAAACTGCTGTAAACATTCATGTACAAGTCTTCATAGGGACACATGCTTTCTTTTCCCTAGGAGTGGAATATCTGGATCAAATGGTAGGTGTATGTTTAACATTTTAAGAAACTGCCAAACTGTCTTCCAAGATGTTTGTACCATTTTACACTTTGACCTACATGTATTATGAGAGTTCTAGATCCTCCAAAAACTTGCCAACACTTGGTATAGTCAGCCTTTTTAACTGAAGCCATTCAAATAGGTGTGTAGTGGTATCCCATTGTCTTTTTCATTTGCATTTTCCTAATGACTAACGATGTTGAACATCTCTTAATGTGCATATTTGTCATTTGTATATCTTCTTTAGTGAAGTGTTTGTTCAAACCATTTGCCCATTTTTTCTATGTTGTTTGTTTTCTAATTATTAAAAACCCCAGTGTTTTTAACAGATGGTACAAGACTGGTAACTAAGAACTCAATCAAAATTTTACATAATTCATGGGTACCCAAGAGGATAAAAACTTCACAATGATTATTTCCTAAAACCTACGCTGAACTAAAATATTCTCTAAATGTTATGACAAACTTGAAATTCTTCTAAAGTTTGAAAAGAACTTTATTTTTTATCAGTATTGCTGCTAAGTCTACACAAGTTCAGAACTTAATAAAAAAGTAATTATATTTCCATGTATTCTACTAGTACCTAAACCATCTTAGTTCCTCCTCAGTGCATTAGCTGAAAATCACCAAAGTTTCTGTCTCTAAACCACATTTCACACTTTGTACTAATTATATTCTAATCCCATAAGATCCCATTTTCCAAAAATAATTTTTTTATGTCAGACGTGTGCCTACATTCAAAAAGTGACAAAGGCCAAAACCTCTGTCACGTTGTTTGCGCAAACAGTCACAGCTAAAATGTGATTTGCAAGCATGAAGAAGAATTCTCCTTTAAGATCTGTAGAGCAGGCTGGATTTGAGGGCTGCTACGGGCTTTCCTTTGAGGAAAAGCAGGCCCAGTTCTGCTGTGCAGGGCCATCGGTTCGCAGCTCAATTGTTACAGTTGATGTGGGTTTCCTTTTAGATGCCTGGAAAATGACTCTGCTGACCACATCCACATTCTGAAATACTTTTTGAGAACTTGTAACCAAACTGCAGGAACTGACTCATTTTGCAGTGCCCAGCTACCACACAATCGTACCAGAATAGACTCCAGTCAAAAGCAGAAATAGCGAGGTCTTAGAACACAGGCAACAAATTGCCTATTTATATGGGGGAAGAAAGGGGGAAATCCCAGGGTGCATGGGGCAAAACGGCTCAAGCCCCGAGAGACCATGAGACGTGACCAGCCTGAGAGGAAGGACCGAACAGAACACATGACTTCATGGGCAATATATGTGCTTCCCTCAAAGCTAGAAGTCATAGGCTGATAGAAAAGGAACCTTAATGTCTAGCTCTCCATAGTCCACCTAGAAAGTAGATTCAGTTGAGAGAGATGCATGCAGGAGGATTTGCGGGGAGATGGTGTCTTGAATGCCCATTCCTGAATTCCTTGCTCAGGAAGTCAGCAGCATGCCCCTCATCTCCCAGGAGATGAGCAAAAATGGACATCCTATCAGGGATGCCAGAAAGAAGTCAGGCCAGGGCCCGGGGACACCAGGGCTTAGGACCAGAGAGATTTGCCAGCACCCTGAGGCTCCCCTACATCCTTCGTTATCCGTTTCTACATCTTTCTCAGCTCCCAACGCGGTTCATCCAAGTGAGTCAGCTTCCTCATGATGTGCGAACTCTCACTCCCTCTCTCAGTGCAGAGTTCCTACCTTACGTGGAAGATGGAAAGGAGTAAACTAGGCCCTCCTCCACGAAACACTCTATGTTCCCAAGGTACTGATTTCTCCTCCCCACAAGTGAAACTGTCATTCTCTCAGTCAGTTTCAGCCAGAGGAGGTAAGGAAATCCGGTCCAGTTGAACTAAACTATAAATGACAAAAGCCAATAACTCTTTTCTGCAGGTGGCTCCCTGGCTAAAAGAATATGAATGTTAACCCAAATGCATAACTAACTAGTCAGGCTAGGTCAGGCTAGGTGATAAAAGTTAGATGGGAAGTCTCAGGTGATGTAAAGTAAGATAAACCTGGACCATACCTCCAAAGAGCTACCAAGTCCCTGCTAAGCCCTGGTTGTTATCAGGCCTGGTGACATGGTCCAAGGTTGATAAAATGACCTATATATACATTTTATGTCTCACCTCACTGAGGCCATGTCTCTTAACATGTAAACTCCCAGATAACAGAAATTATACCTACACCTTATACAAAAGGTAGGACTTTTAATATCAGATTATGAGAGTAAGAGAATGACAAGGGGCTGCAATTCATTTACACCAATCAACTCTATCTTTAAGAAACTGGAAAAGTGTTTTCTTCCCAACTGGTCAACTGCTTTTATTTTCCCATGATCCCCTTCTGCCTCCAATTGTGAAAATGAACACTGTGTGACACGAGTTTTTAACCCGTATCAAACAATAAATTTTCATACAGAATTCTAAGAGGGAACCTATCAATTGATTGAACAGAAAACTAGGGGCTACAAAAACCATTTTGAACACAGAATTACTTAAAAACCACGCAGTTCAAAAGTCTAAACTATTTCTCACCGAGTGTAAAATCAGCGAAGACACACCCCATCAAAAGTGCGTTTGGGGCAAGTATAAATAGAATCGAAGCATCCCACTGCTAGAAAACTGAGTAACCTCACGCCTCTGAGGAATAGATACGACAGGAAAAAATTACCCACTTTTGGATCTTTAGCTGATAAGGAGTTGATAGCTCAACTTTATCTTTCTTTACCAAGGTTTTCATATCATCATAATTTAAATGAAAAAAGTAGCATTTTCCCAAAAGAGTGCCCTGCACAACTTGTACACACTCTGGTCATGAGGCACAATGGGCTGGACTCCCCAGGTTCCCTGCAGAAATCACCTGTCCCTTCGGAACACCATCCTCCTTCTCTTCTGTTATCGTCTCCCACCTTCTAGCAGCTTCTTACTATGGCCAACAGGGCCCTACGCAATCTGCAATTCACTACACCTCCAGACCTCATCGACTACTTTCCCACGGGTAAACCTCTGCACAAATATCACAACATCAGAGTGGACTTTCCTGTCAGCCCTAGATAAAGCAGCTCTTTCCCGGGCCCCTGGGTACGACCCCTCTGTTGGACCAGGTTTTATTTTTTCTCTCTAGCACCTTCTAACGCCTGGCATCTACTTATTGGTTCAATCACTGTCAGCCTGCCCCCTCCATGCAATCAGGGACCTTGTGCACTGCTGTATTCCCAGACTAGGAACACCATCTGGCATGTAGTAGGTATGCAATACATTTTTGTAAAGTGAACATCTCCCACCTGACAGCTTGGCCAATTGTTCTGCTACAAGCTTACGAGGTCTGGTTGGCACCTGGGACACTTTTTGTTAACATCTTATCAAATACCCCATACTTCAAGGGCCAGGTGGACGGTGTGAAGAGAAATTAGGCAGGGGTTGGGGAAGAAAGAACAGTTTCTTTATACTCTCCCTGCTCCCCAAGGGTAGAAGATACAGGAGAATCTTTCAGAAAAGGTAGAAATTTACTATCTTTATCGACCTAACTTGTCACAAACAGTCCTTACTTGATCTAGCTCAGAGAGAAAGAGCCCTGAGATCGGGAGCCATCCTTTTAGAGGTTGAATGATTTTGTTTTTAAATTTACATTCACATTTCCTTCCATTGGGCCGTATATACCTACTGTGGATGTAGACTTCGCATTTCATGCTAAAAGATATAAAGCATTTTCATCGCCTTTGTTGTTGTGGCCAAACCTGTATCAGAAAACACACAGACAAAGTTTGTGCCATTACAAAGAGTTGGAATGGTTAGTTACGTGTTTTTCAAAAACTATGCAAAATAACACCCAAGTTTAAATCACTGCTAAATCACACGTAAAAATGATGACCCAGTCTGCCTTGAGGAATAGTATTCCTAACTGCAGCATGGTACCAAGTAACACTTCTTGAAGAGTTAGTAGTATAAACCCTCCTCCCTATCCTCATCTCCCCCAAAGAGAGGGTATCCCTCATTTTTCCCGCCTTTACTTGGAGATATTTTCAAAAACTCATAACAAATTTAATCGAGGGCAGAACAGGACTTTTTACCTCCACATTGGCTTAAATTCTATTTAAAAATGATTTTCCAAGACATCGTTGTGGAGGCCTTTGTTGTCTCTTAATTTTCTTCAGAGAAATGAGTCAAAAGCTTGGGGGAATTCTTAGACCGGATTTACTGACAGATTCCCTACTATGAGCCCTCCTTCCACCACCATTAAAAGAAGAAAGAAAAAACGTTTCTCTGCATTATTTTCCTGTCATGAGCCCTTTTTTCCCCCCTTACTTTAAAAAAGAAGTCCGGCTGCCAAAGGAAGATGCTTAAAGTCTTTAATGAATGTCAGTCTGTGAAATGTGCCTTGCCTCCAAGATGGCAAAGGATCAAATAAAAGATGTAGTCACTAAGGTGAAAGGAACAAAGAGTGAGTTGGTAGTTAGTTACTCCTCCTTCCTTCCCCTAATGGACCCTCCACCCCGTCCTTTCTTTCATGTGTCTGCAGGTAGGCGTTGAATGAGTTACACGAGAATACGGATAAATGAATGAATGAATGAAAAAATGAACGAATGAAGACAGATATGCTTAATATATCCTCCCATGGGCAGGCTCAGTCCAAGGCCAAGAGAATTTTTAAAGAGATTTCTAAGCACTCAGAACCCACGGGCTACGGTGACCTGCCCTTGCCTTCTAAACCAAATTCTTAACCTATATTTGAAAGAGGAGGAAATTCTCAAGGTGAAACCCCTTTCCCACATTCTGAAAATTAACTCCTCATCCAAACAAAGGGCTTTATGCACATAGATGGCTTCTTATAATTCTTTACTTACAAATTCTGCCCCTCTAGATTACACCCAGAATGAGATGGAGATAAAGGAGAAAATATTAGTAATCACAGATTCTTACTCATCTTATTTTCTATGGATGAATGCTATACCGATAGAAGAATCTCCAGAAAGGCTGATGAAAGTGCATCCTTAGGACCCGAAACACATACTTCTCCCTTCCACCCTCATTTTCAAGTGAAAACATTAGAGAAAAAAATAGGGGAAGTTACATGAGTAAATGTGTTAGTGCATGAGATCAACTGAAAACAAGGAATTCCCCTCTTGGACTTCAGTGGCCTAATTAAAACTCATAAAACACAAATGACTAAAACTGTTCCCAGAGATCTGTGTAATAAGAAGCAGAAAAAGTCAATTTTGTATTTCAATATTGAGAGGGCCAGGCCTGGAAGATGTGACACTTCGCAGAATAGAGATGAGAAGACCATTTCTGAGACTTTCAAGTTCAGTCAACTTTTATTCTGCTTTTCTGCCAGAAGTACTTACCATCTGTACTGGTGACATCTTATTTGGATGTAGATTCTGGTCCCACAGCTTATCAGCTGAGTGGCCCTAAGCACATTCCTTTACCTCTCTGTGCCTTAGTGTCCTCATCTATGAAATGGGCATAATAATTGCACCAATGGGTTGTCAAGAGGATTAAACAGGTCAGTGTGGGTAGAGTACTCACAACTGTGCCTACCCAGAACATGGGAAGCGTGCCAGAAATGGCAGCCACCATTATCATCACTGTTTTGCTTAATCTGGTGTGAAGAAAAACATATAGCTTAGAATGGATCCACAGGCTTTGAGACTAAACTGAAGTCTGTTCCCGAAAGGATCTGGGAAGGAACTCAAGCGTGTTAAGTACCATTATTCCAGGGACCACAGTATGTGCTTTACATGTGTTATCTCATGCCACAGCCCTGGAAGCTAAATACTGATGCTCCATTCTCTGGGGCTTACGGACATAAATGGGATAACTTACTCAGCTAGCAAGGGGCCAAGTGAGCTTAAAGCACAAGTCTACTTATTTCCAAAGCCTGGGCCTCTTAGGGGGCAAACACATCAATGGATGCTGTGAACAGGTACCGTCTTGGGGTCATATGAACCACTGTCACATACTTGATACTCACTGGAAAATGTCTGGATGTCTGGAGGTTTTTTTCAGGTAATCAGAACTTTGAAAGCACCTTGTAACGTTTTGCTGGGCCTGTACAAAGTCACTCAGTTTCTCTCATTGTTAAGAACTCTAGTCTCACTTTATATATATCACACAACTAATTGAGAGAAATCAATGGGTTTTCATTTGAAAAGTCTTTATCCATCTGCTTTAAGAAAGGTGGGAAAACTAAGCTTTCTTCTAATACCACCACCAGCCATGGGCTTTCAGTAAAACAGGTGCTTAAGGAGAATTCAACTCTTCCAAGGCAGAAAGGGAAGATCATTTAAAATAAAACCTTAGATTGCCTTTCATAATCAATGACTCCATCTTCTACCTTAAAGTAACCAGTTACACTTCGTTTTTAAGCCAATTATTACTTTGTTAGATTGACCATTTAAAAGAAAGCAACTAGAAACTATTTTGCTATTAAAATATAGCTAAGAAAAACAAAATGTCTCAATTATATTGACTTAACAAAAGTATTTTATATTCAACTTTTATATGCATCTAATCTGTTTTAAGAATTTAAAGAAAATCAACTCTATGAGCATTCTAATGATGTATATACATGACCACATTATTTATAGTTAATAATATCTATGTATTTTTCAATTTTATATTTTAGATTAACCTAAATACTTTGGAATGTATAAACTAGAATAAATATAGGGTAGAAAGACAATAGGTTACACAGTTGAGAATTTGAGAACTTGAGCCAGGAAATGTCCAAGATTAAGTCATTTACATTCTTTAATATGTAGAATGATTGTTTTATATTCATTTTTTTAAAATTTTTCAAAGGAAAAGAATAGCAAGTAGGCGAGTTTAAGATGTTTTCACTGGAATAAATGTTACGTATTGTTCTCCAATTCCTTATCTAAATTGAAGGTAATTCATAAGATACAAAAGTATTTTACTTCGCACGTTTCCCTTAGTAATTTAAAATTGTCTTGATTTTAAAAATACTCAATGATTATATTCAAATTTGGCTAAGTTTCCTCTCCTGAATGAAGACATGGGTTCTCCAAATTCTGATTGCACAATCGAAACAGTTTGTTTAAGAAAAAGAAATTCTCGTGGTTGTGAATATAAAAATAACTAACAGTAAGAAAACTCCAATGGGCAGAAAAAATTTCATTATTTATGATAGTCTGAGATTGATAGGAGGGAATGAGTTTGAATAAGGAGATCAAAGGGAAATAAATCTAGGACCCTTACATTTGTTCAAAGATAACATTACTGCTAGTATTTGACTGAAACGCCAAACAAATAAATAAGTAAAACATATAGTATGTCAGACAGAGATAAGTGCTAAGAAGAAAAATTAAGCAAGAGAGTGGGATAGGGAAGTTGGGAAGTAGAATGGGGAGGTTGCTATCAGCTTGGAATGAATTTTTATCCTTAGAAATATAGAGGTACTGGAGAGACATCTTATACACTTCTTTGAGAAGTATTGTTAAAAGTATCCTTTTGTGGCTTCAGGGACATGCAGCACAACAAGGTCCACAGGGACCCTTGCTGTGTCCAGTGTGGCTCCCACGCCAAGGAGTTCACTCCCTCTGCAGTGACCCGTGTCCTTCTCAGAGCCCAGACCTCCTGCTGGGTTAAGGGCCCAGGAAATGTCTCCAGAAAGAGACTCTTCCCACTATTCCAGATCATTTCCTTGGGGCGGAGGAAAGAGTTATTTTGTGCATCTTCATTTTTCAAGATAAAGAAGTCAGGCTGACTGCTGATGGAGATCCTGTTGGGAAGCCTATAAAGAGATAAAGAGCCTCTCAGAGCCCTGGGACACCCACCCTCCCACCGAGGAAAACCTGTTCTAAGCATTCTTCGGCAGGCCCCTGGTAATGACCATGGTGGTGATGTCTGATGACACCAGGAACGGGGTGACTAGGAATAAACAGCTGAAACGCCCCTGTGACTCAGTCAAGAGTTCCAGTGCCACATGTTCAGGCCTCCCTCATACCTGAAGCAGACTCATTAAGAGCAAACCTCAGCCAGACTGCTTGCTTCCCAATCTTGGCTCTATCGCTTCCTGGCTGGGACACTTTGGGTAAGTTGCTTCACCTCGTTTCTCCATGTAAAATGGGGATTAAAAACCATATTGGCCCTCTTCGGTTTTTGTGAAGATTAAGTAAGTTAATATATGTAAAGCATTTTATACCAAAACACATCTACTGAGCATCTGCCATGTGCCAGACACTGTTCTAGATGCCAATGATTCGTTTAGAGCAGTGCCTGGCATATAACGTGAGCTCAACGTATACCAGTAATGAGAGGTCTACAAATCCTTATCTCACTCTCAGATTGATTATTATGATGATGATTTTATAAAGATAATAGGGTAACTATTCTATCTATATAAAACTCCAGCAGTCCATGATCAAACACATTAATAATTTCTACAGTAAAACATAAAAACATCCTACTAACTGGGATAAATAAAGACTATAAACAACACTGGCTTCATGTCAGTTTAGGTCAGGATTTGCTACCAAATTTTTTACATTAAAATCTTTTGGTTTTCAGACCTTTCTGGATTTCAGAAGCGAGCGATGGTGGACCTATATAGTAAATAAGGGGCAAAACCCACTGAAGTCTTCTTTTCCTTTCTAACTTCTGGACATGCTGATGACCAAATAAACAGTCAAAACCATTTAGGAGTAGAAAATAGGAAGCCCTTCAGGCATGGGAAATCCACAACTGCATAATTAATCTATGCCAAATATAATCTAAACAATTCCTCCTCCCCTCCAAATAGAGTGTGCCATAAGCTTCTCAGTCAACCAATTCATTTCCACAAACAACAGGTCTCAAACAGTCTTTAAGGGTTTTTCAAAGTAACTTTTGAATATAGGATAATATACTTAAGTTTTACCACTATTTGAATAGTACAACCCTATCTCTCCTATGGAAAAAAGACAAGCTATTAAATGATTTAAAAAATTGACTTAAAAACATAGACCTTCAAAGAATACAGGATGCCCTGTAGTCCATCTAGGGGAGATGAATAAACGTTATGCCAAAGTGGTAAACTATCCTGCTACCGAAGGAATTTTCTCCACATTGCATTTAAGGAAATATTTGCAGCTCTTGAAGAGCTATACAATAACTAGTTCAAGATGTTTGCACTGCTGGTCAGCACTGGATAAAGGATTTGCACAAACGCATGGAAACCGACTTCTCTTGCCTCTTCATTACCCCCATATGTTGTTATTTATCTTCCCCAGCTTCTCTGACCCCTTTCCACTTATTTTATACTCAAGTAGTGCTTTGTTCATGACCTATGTTTACCACTCCCATGGCGATCGGTACACAAAGGCAAGTCAGGAAGACATGGAACGAACGGAGATACTTATATTGCTTCATGGTTTTTTTCCCCTTCTCATTATCCTCCTACTCAGTGAGACTGTAGTGGGAGGTCTGAATGACATTTGCAAACCGAGAACTTAAAGCTACATTTCAACACCCAGCCCCTCAGTTGTTATAGGAACAACACTATGAGGCTTATCTAGGTTCTGACAAACAGCCACTTGTTCCGCTAGTGATTAAAGTTCCCGCTTCCAATCAAATATATACACATATACATATCCATACCTCGAAACATTTAGTTGGGCAGAACTGTATACCACACCAAAAATGTAAATACAAGCCCAAAGGGAAAGTGTTTATATTCCCAGATTTGCAAATATCAATAGTACTTAAGAGAAGTTATTCTGAGGTCTGTCCCTTGACCTGAGTTCCTTCCGTTTGTAGCTTTACGTACCCACCAAGACAAAGACATGTGCATACCATTAATGTCTTTTAACAAAGTATACAAAACTTTTAAGACTCTCCATAACCCCAGAGAATTCAGGGCAATGCTCTGTTATTTATTTTACATGTATTTTTTAAAATTAATAAATTGTAACAGAGAGGAGCACAAAGAATTGAAAACATGAAGATCTAAAGAAATGCTTTTGGAATATACTTTTTAGCATTTACTGTTTCAACCTGCTTCTGTCATATTTTTGTCATTCAAAACAATGGCTTCTAAATGGATGAGTAAAACCTAAAAATTACATAGAGGCTTTTTTCCATTAAGCATGGCAGTGTTTAGACAGATTATTAAATCACCATGTTTCTCCCAAGTATTTCCATGAAATACAGAGCTGAAAACAATCGTGAATCACTGAACACAAACTAGCAATCAGATATAAATTACCTGTAAATATCTTAATGTTTTGTCACCACTTTTCTGTCTTCAAGACTTTGAAACCTATAAATCCATGTACTTCAAGAAAAAGAGTAGCATTTTTCCATATCCTTAGCCACACTTTAATTAAGTCAAATAACTTGTAATATTAACAAGTTTGGATCACCAGTCTGATTTACTGGAGGACCTGCCCTTAGCGGCCATGCTTACACCTTGCTTTTTATCTATTTCTTTGAAAATAAATACTTCTACAGAAGTCTTGAGAGCTATTAGTCTGAGAAAAATGCTCTCAAAAATTCTCAAAGTATATAAGCAGGAAAAAAAGACCAATTAACAGATCCCACTAGATTCATCTTCCTCCCCTCCACCCTCATCTCACTCTAGTGCCAACAAGAGAAACTGTAGAACTGCTATCCTGTTTTTTATTATACATTTTCCCCTTTCGAGTTAAGGATTTCAAGATTTTGAAAGAAACAGAATGAAAACCCAAAGTCAGAAATGCAGATTCAACTCTCAATTTGAAATAATGTACTTTAAAAAGTAAATAAATAATATTGTATCCTCTATAACCCTAAACTTACAATTCTGTCACTAATAGTTTTAACTATATATATTCATATTCATAAAGGGAGATCACCAAAATTACCTACATGTTTGCTAGCAGTTAAAGGACAAAATATCTTTCCATCTGATTCTATAAGTGGACATCACATGATTACTTCTATTGACCAATAAGAAACTGATAAAATCAGGTAGCCACCCTCCATTCTAGTTTTATTTTCTTATTTTATTCAACTTTTCCACCACAATCATTCTTAAGAAGCCAAATCAAGAAATCAGACACTCATGCCTAATATAACATTGTGTTTCCTTACAGTTCATGAACAAGAACCTATTTTATATATATATATATATATATATATATAAACACAATTACTCAAAGCATTATTGTATTTTTCTGGAAATTTAAACATAGGGGCAGCTCAGATTTAAGATTAGAAAACTGAATTTAAGGTTCCGGAGAAAGAGAGACACAGGCACACCAGTAAGAACTGCTAATCATGATATCTCGAAACATCTCTCAAAAATGAACCATGTAGAAATAAACCACCCTTCTACTGTACTAATGTAATCAAAGAGAACAGTCTTAAAATTCATGACACAAGTGTAAAAAAAAAATCTGTTACCATCTTGATCTGCCTTTCACAATCAGTAGGAAATTTTTCCAATGCATTTCTTAAACTATCATTTTGTAGAGCTCTAACTAAATTCTTGACATCCTAGTGTAGAAGGACGGAAAGGAGGGCAAGTTGACTAATTCTGAAAACATCCCTTTAAATATCTATCACACATACTGTTCAGACTAAATGGAAATCTATATCCATGGAATGTTAATGCCACAACTCTACCAGAGAACCCATTTTTATTTTCTTCCCCCTCATAAAAAGAAAAAGGTGGCGGGGGGTCGGGGAGCCAAGCTAGCTGTATTACATATATTTGGCTAACTGGTAACGCTCAGCTCATCTTTGTTAATTACCTGGCTTCTTCTCAGCCTTTATGCTGTATTCTTGGGCTGCTCCTTTTTTAGAATTCCTCACTCTGTTTATGTGTTCTTTGGTTCAACACAGTTGTTAGGGGTCTGTGAACAATTTTACAATTCCCACACACACCATATGATATCTATTAGGGAGCAATGCCACTTTTCACTTACCAATTCTGGATAAAGCAGTATTTCCTGGTGACAGAATGCTGCTGCTTCCGTTCGCTAAAACTCCCTCTTCACAGCTTGATAAATCTGATTAGAAAATGTCTTTGTTCCAGATCACACGAGGCGCTTTGCTTTTTTCCTACGAAAAGTTTTCTAAAGAGTTATCTGCATTTCATTCCTGTGACAAAACGAATAAGAACAAGGGGGGTAGGGAGGGAACAGGGAGTAAGTCCACACAAGTTCCTGGCAAAGATTTTTAGCTGCATTTTTCTGAGTTTAATCAGTAAGCTACATTAAAGTGACAGTTACCAGTTCAGGGGGCCAGAGTTTGATCAAGGCAGCCACAACCAGTTTGGGTATCTTCCACTGATGTGCAGACCCCAAGGAAGTAGTCCCTTGGTCATCTATCACATGTGGCTGAATCACTGGACACCCGTCGCCCCCCCTCCCCCGCCCCTGTTGAGCAGCAGCCCAGGCAGGAGAGTGGCTGGTCGCCCGAAGCGGGACCTCTTATAGGGACCCGCCAATTAGCTGTTGACCAATCGCAGGCAGCACCTAGTACCTAAGTCACATGACAGGGCAGTCCCTATGACTGCAGGATTTCTGAATTACTGGGGTTACACAAAGGACACTCATTCAGGAAAAGAGAAAAAAAAAAAAAAAAAAGCCATAAGCCGAAACAGAAAACGCCCAGGCTGTGACAACTCCGGCTTTAAAACAGGGAACACCCTAGCCTCACACAGACAGACAAAAAGCCACAACCAAGCCAGGATGGAAATCAGCGGAATGCCTGGCACATATTAAAAAATAATCGCAAAGCAGAGGCTGAGCTTACAAACCCGCTTCAGCTATAAATCTACTCCTCCTTCCCCTTCCTCTTCAGTCTCCCCAGCAATTTCACATTCTCAACTTCTTTATTCTAAAAAGCTCCGTTGAGCCTCTGCAAAGCCGCTGGAGGAAAAATGGGTGAGACACACGAGCCCCTGCTCTTCTCAGCCCCTCAAAATACCCCTGAAGAAGATTCAAAGTCTGCTGTGAAAAAGTTCCTTAAACGAAATACACGTCTCGCAAAAAGGTTGCATAAATCAGGCAAAATTAAACATGGTCAGGACAAATTTGCACGGTAACGACCAAATCATCTGTCTCTCCCCCTTTCTTTCTCTCTCATGTAATCATTTTGGACTGTTCACATCAAGAACATTCTTGTTAAGTAAATGAGTCCCCCGCTTAGCGAACTAGCTACCAATTTACTTATTTTAACACCCCCAATGTATTTCTCAAATTTTTTTATATCTTAGGAAAAATTCAACTGTGAACACCCCTACCATTTCTTTGCCCCCCACCCAGAATGGTACTTACATTTTTCCTTTGTTTGGGTCTGTCAGTTTCTCCCCCTCCCCCGACATCTGAAGCCAAAATATGGGCTCAGCTTCAACCTTCAAACCTAAAAGGCCCTATTTTGATCGTGCAAGGCTGCAACAGCTCGTCCTCTGAGGCAAGCCTGGAACATTGTGCTGCTTGCCATTCCCAATTTATGGAAGGAAGCGTATGTCAAACAAACCAGGTGATGACTCAGACTGCCTCCCCCAGCCACGTTTTCCCTAGAATGGGAGGGTAGCGTAAGTGCAGCCCATTTGGATGTGACTCAGTTTTATTAGACTGGTGATTGTAGTTAATCTGACAAGCTCACATTTTTCTTTTATAACTCGTACATTTCAGGATCACAATGCACGTTCTAAATGGTTTCAAAGAATTGGATCATGTAAAAGAGAAAGTTGCAAGATTGTTTTGAAGGTATGGCAAGGCTCTGGTTCTATTCCCAAATATTTAAAACTTCCTAATTATTTGTTGAAAGTTTTACAACTGAGGCAACCGAACGTTTGAGTTCATGTGAACAGCAGTAAACAGGTTTTATAATTTTAGGTCTACTGGAGGCTTTTACCATGGGGACTTGGACGCTTTCCGTCCTGAGGACCCAAGTTTAACTCTCTAAGTCTGCAGCCCACGTGGCAGGTTCTTTAGGAAGTGGTCAGGGGCATGAGAGCCATGTTGCAGCTTTCACTTTTGCATTTACTGCAATTCACATTATAACTTGAGCCACTCACACACAAGCACACATGCAATACAATCACATTCTCTCTCTCTGTCTCTCTCTCTCTCTCTCACACACACACACACACACACACACACACACACAATCTGTACTGTCCTTTAATCCCAACTGGCCTACAAGCTGCAAAATAAAAACTTGAAAATCTTCAAATGTCATCTGAGAAAATTCCGATAAATAAATTGGCATGCCTAAAAGTCTTCCTCTTCAGTAAAACAAAGTTTACTACCAAGATGGGGGTGGCATTACATGGAATAAATTGTTCCCAGGTATTACGCAGACAGGAAGAATGCAGTAATAAGAAGTGCAAGTCCCCACACAAAAAATCTGGAAGGCTCGGTCTGAGCAGTTTAACTACAGTTATCTCCTTTCAGCATACTTCCTTTAACCCTGACAAAGTCAGCAACTGCTTGTACCAAGGCTTGACATTTATTGTCGATTATGCCTTGACAGAGAACTAATTTTGTTATAATATAAAAAATACAGTCTATTTCTATAATATATCAAAATGTTCAAATATCTAATTTTCAAATTGGTAGAGGAGGGCAGAAAAAAAGTATACACCCTGAAACAATGAAATCCAGTTAATTCAGGAGCTGACTATTCACATCACAAAAAGATTCCCTTTAGGGTTTTACTGGAAGAAACCCCACACTAAATTTACATATAGACCTGACTTTCAGAAGTTAAATCCACACAGAACAATTTAGAAGTGCATTTCCGAATTACACTTTTGAAACCTTTCTATGTTAACTATGTACACATATTTCTCATTCAGATCTTAAAACTTATTCATACTTCCACAGGGATGTATTAATTTAGCCACTGACTTTTTTTGAGTAAAATTTTATTGGCTTAAAGAAAGTTACCTTCCTACAATATATAAAGACCTTAAAATCGACAATTATATGACTTTCAATGGAAATAAACACAGACTATGAAAACAGCATATTAATAAAATCAAACACCTAAAACTTTGGCATCTAAAAGAATCTATAACATATTTTTAAAGCCTGGGGCCAGACTTGTTTGGGGTTTGAAGCCTGGCTCTGCCAAAACTAGCTGTGGCACCTGGGTTAAAAATATATGTACGTGCTGAGGACACTGCCTGACGGACAGTATGTACTGTGTAAGGATTGGCTGTTCTGTTACCATTATCATCCAGTCTCTACCCTTTAACTGCCCTTTGTGCCATCATCTTAGAGTAATACGTACCTTACTTAGTCAGTTCCTAAATAACATTTCTACGTGAGAAAAATACAATTCCATAACTTTTCTTAAAGAATCACTTTTTAACAATTTCACTAACGATGACAAACACCTAGCCAATCCATATTTTCCTTCCCAAAGTTTCAGTCGTTTAAATACTTGTCTGGTTTTACATTTGACATCTGTTGGGGCCTTTCTGTCCAAACTTCTTGGAGTTTCCGAAAGCCAGTGCAGAATCGGGCTGGGGCCAGCTGGGGAGGACATTCAAGAAGAATTTCCATTACAGTCAGCCCAGATGGGTCAAGACATGGAAACTCATCGGCCAGGAAAGAAGGCAAAGAAGGTTTGGTCAAAGACTGGGGGAAATACTACAGCCCTGTTGGAGTGTAGCACCACCCTTGACATCAACAAGGGGCCCCCAAACAGAGGCGTAAGGAGGCGGTTTCAGATCCAGAAAAAAGTACCCGAGATCCACTGTTTATTCTCTCCACAGGGTCATGACATAAAACTTCGCCATAGTTACCCTAAGGGAAAACCAAGGAGTGAGGGTGTGTGTGTGGGGGGGGGGGGGGATTCGAAAAGAAACCTCAGCATGCATTCTCTCCCATGTTGTCTTTCATTAAGCAATCTCATTTCTTAAAGGAGAAAACTACATGGATCTCCATCTGAAAACTATATGAAGAAATTCAAGCATCCCACAAACCCTCCAGTAACAAAAGCTAATCATTTCCAGCCAGCATAGAACATATTTGAAGAATGATAAAAAGGACAGCAACTAGACATCGCCGAGGTGCAGGCAAGCTTTATAAATATGGAACTCCTCAAATATGGTGCTCGGCACTGCTCTGGGGGAAAAGAGAAATAATTCTATGTTTTGTTGGAGGACGAGCAACCGCTCCAACTTGTCTTTATCCAGGCAATGTTTCTGAGACAGATGGTAACAGAATGGGGGGAAAGCCAGCAAAACGGAGAGAAGGTGATTAGGATTACAAATGAGTGTTTGGGGGAAGGCTTGATTCCGTTCCCCTCCATGCGGGAAGTCAGTTCGAAGACGCACAGAGACCCGTTTCAGTTAAAGGCAGGTTTGGAGCTCGGGCATAGAGCTTGCTCTCGGCCAACGCTCCTGTCTCCAGGCAATCTCTAAAATACCAAATGATCCAACTGTGTGGGATTCTCACAGACCAGAGCTACAGGTCAGGATGCAGACAGACAGCCTGGGTTCCGATACTGGCTCTGGGACTATTATCTGTGGGGACTTGGGAAAGTGACTTCACTCCCCCAAGGCCTTGGTTTCACCTGGAGAATGCGAATAACTGAGAAAATAATGAGGAAGGAACAGAAATCACTGCGTCCATAATGTTTGCCACCACCATCAGCTACTAAGAGGGAGCTGCCACCCCCAGTACCAGTCTCGCGACTCATCGGGGGTAAGAAAACAACAATCTTAGGCTTCTAAGTCACACTGTTCATTTGAAGGTTGACAAAATGACTTTCTCACCTATGTTTTACAATGATCAAAAATCTTTGGCATAAACAAGGTCCTACTGTAGAGCACAGGGAACTACATTCAATATCCTGTGATAAACCGTAATGGAAAAGAATATGAAAGAGAATGTGTATATGTGTATAACTGAGTCACTTTACTGTACAGCAGAAATGAACACAACATTGTAAATCAACTACGATAAAAGAAGATCTTTGGATAACTACTAGATTCACTTTTTGATTATACCAAAGTAATATACTTTGAGATCAGAAGATTAGTTTCATATACAGCGTATGTAAGATTCCCAATATTAGAAAATGTTCATAGAAACCTGCCTATGTGGCTACGTGTTTGCTTCTACCGACATGCATACAAGCTATGTCTAGACTTATATAAGACACTCAACGTTTCTTTATGAGACTTTGCCTCTGTTCCATGCTTTTCCTATTATATAAGCAGCCACTCTGCCCGTCTTTCTGCAATGATTTCAGATCTAAGCAGTACACTTCGCTCAGAAAAGTTTTTATTAGTTGTCTTCTTTCCCCACCCATTTTAAAGAACGAACTGACTCAGTTTTTTGATGGCAACGCCACTGGGTGGGAGTGAATATGGGAGTGGGCAGGGTGGGAGAAAGGGAGGAGGAGGTGAGAGCCAAAAGCTGAATCACAGCCATGTGAGTAATCTTAGGCTTTTTTTTTTCTTCCTAAGGGTATGAATCAAATTAAGCTTGTTTTGCTGTGGGTGAAGGAAGAGGAATATAATAGTGTGAATCAGAGCAATTATCAAATATGCGGCACTCACTAAAAATTAATTACAATCACTGCCTTCTCTCACATGTCTGCCAGAAGATGCCGGAGAGCTTTTGTTAATCAATATAATCCTTTACAAAAATTCTTAAGAGTTTGAACTTGCTTCTCACCCTCTTCCCTTGAAAAATTTCCTTTTACACATGCATTGCAGACACGGGAATTATTTCGGAGCTTCTGTGAGATAATCTTTGGCCCTTAGAGATAAGTGTGAAAACAACGTGGCTAATACGGGGTAGAGACCAGGTTACATACTATCGAGCCATGAGTACTGGAAGCAAAATTCTGAGTTTAGGAAAACAATCACTCAGACGTGAGTTTAACCTCTTAAGAGCATGCCGATGGGAATGCAGCAAGCCACAACAAACCCGTGGGGGAAAAGTGGGCATGCCTTTTACAATAGTCTTTGGTGAGAATAAAGTTGTCACACAAAATTTTTGGACTGCCTTAGGCTGAAATAAGTGGATCCTCATTTGTGTAAGAATTTATTAGGAGTGATATTGAGAGGAGGATGGATCGAAACATATGAAATCAGGTTTTTTTATGTTTTTGGAATTTACATAGAGAATAAGAACATAGCTCAGTTATTTATAGTCAGGATACATATCTAACCAGACTTACAGAAAGGCACTTCCTTTTCTGCCATATTTTTTAACCCAATCTATTTAGTAATTTGTGGAATATAAATATTACCATGGGGAAAAATTTGCCTATCTAAAGAGAAAGGCTCCAATGACCAAATATCTTCTACTCCCAGGCAAGCCTATGCATTAGGAAGCCAAGAGGGCATTATTTTGAACTTTATTGACACATTTACATTTTTTACTACACCAACAGCTACAATGCATTGTTCTTTGGGTTATCTACCCATGGTGGTTTTTTTTCTTTTAAGCATAGGTATGGATATTCTGTAGATAGGCAAACTCTCCCTATGGATTTAGGACCCTTACAGAATATTCTACACACAGGAGCTCAAGGATAACAGTATCTTTATCACACTGTCAGGGTTTCCAAAGTTCATTTCTATTTATGGAACAGTGTTTTTTGTTCTAGCACAACCTTTCATAAGGTTGCCAAATAAATTCTTTCAGGACCACTCTGAATAGGCAAAAGCTTTTAACTTTTCCATGTCTATGTGTTTCTCAATTTGGACATTTTCATCTGTAATAATGAGCTCTTTAGAGATGACAATTGGTATGCCCAGTTTTACATATCTCCAAATCTGCCTATATAAAGGAACATTTTGGAGATTTTAGTCAAGAAATATTTATATCATCTACAAAAATATATCAACATTGGGTCCATATAAAGTGAGCTAGATCTGTTTTCAGACTAGACGAACTGGCTGTCTACCCCCCAGCCCTCAAGTTCCCTGCCACCTGACTCCCTATCTCAGTATTTGACTTTCAAGTCAGTACTCTCCCTACTTAAAATCTCTAGTTTCTTATGTAGTAGAAATAATATTCCAAAATCTAATTTTGTCACACCCCGACTCGTGTCTGTTGCAAGGGAAGAAGTGTCCAGAAATTGTCAATAAATATTTTAGTTCTTTCTCTTTCTTTAAATGTTCTAAGTAGTAATTGCAGGAGAAGACCCTGAAAAATAGGGTCTTATCACTTCTCAGAGTTTGAGTCTTCTGAAAAGAAGAGTCCTTGGGGTACTCTGCATGGGCTTTTTCTGCTTCTCAATATACCAAATGTTTGGGGTAGGGCTAGGGGTGGGGTGGTTACCATTCTGATATTTTCCATGGAGAGAACCAGAATTTTCAAAAGCATAATTGATGCTAAGTGTTAAGTGAATTTAAGACTTGGTAAATCAGTCACTAACTATGCTGAGGTGACCTGGTTCTCATCTAGCAATAGGAGAGAAAAACCAAAAACAGCACCAAAGTAAACTTGGAAGCCAGGCGTCCAGGAAAGGCCAGTGATGGAGGTGAAAGTGCTGGTGGTGGTCTTGGCTGGGACGTGATGAGGTAAGGGAGCCACTGAGGCAGAAAACAGAAAGTGAGTAGGAGGCTCGGGCTGGGGAGAAGGGGGTGTAGGGACCCCTCACAATGCAGACCACCCCCTAGAAGTCTGGCTTGTGAAAGGGAACAAGTAATAGAAAAGGGAAAGAGAAACAAGGAAAGGAGGGCACCGTTTCATTTGAAAAGTATGATTTTAATAGTGAGCTTTTGTTTCCAATCTGGTACTAAATCCTCTTTGTCATTATTTTTCCAAAAATGCATCTCTCAGCTCCCTGTCTAATTTATCTGATCCATCATTATCCTCTCTCCAGGATGTGGCCAAGCTCTCAAAAAACTGCAGCCTGTGGAGGAGCAGTAAGCAGGGTAGTGAGGGAAATTGCTGAAACTACTACAGGATTAAAGGATAGAGACTGATTTAAGCAGAAGGAAGGAGAGAAAGCACCGAGGTAACTGTCTGTTGTCTGAGGTGTGGGTAAGAAAAGTCCTATCGTGTGGAAACTGGACGGAGGCCCTAAGCAGAGAAAGGCCTTAAGAAGAGCTAGAATAGGAACCTGGCAGGGATGGTAAAGGGGAAGTCACCCTATCCGATGGGTGGGTGACTTTAAGTCTCTTCCGACTCTGTGATTCTAGAACTCCAAGTTGCTCTATTTCAAGAGTTTTGTAGAACATTTTAAATCGCTTTAAAACAACTTCTTTAAAAGAAACTTTGTGCTGAAACAAAAATAAATCGATGACGACTTCCTCTGTTGGAGAGTTTTAGGTCACAAATTAGTTTAACCTGATTACTTCCTCTATGAGGTGACAATCAATGTATGACGCCCTCTAGAACATCTCTGCCTCCGGTCTCACTTCCGGTGACCAGAAACCCTCCTAAAGTGAGGTGGCTGGTTGTACAGTATGACAAAGCTACTTTTCCTCTCTATTCCTGCCCCAACAGGTCATTGGAAAAGTACAAGATGATCCATTAAAAACTCTAGCCGTGCAGTTTTTAAAAAGAATGAAAATATGCCGTTTGCAGCAACATGGATAGACCTGGAGATTATCATACTAAGTGAAGTTAGACAGAGAAAGACAAATATCGTGTGATAATCACTTATATGGGGAATCTTAAAAAAAGGATACAAATGAACTTATTTACAAAACAGAAACATACAGACTTAGAGAACGAACTTATGGTTACGGGGGAGGGGGGGGAAGGTTTGGGGGATGGGATAGATTGGGAATTTGGGATTGACATGTACACACTGCTATATTTAAAATAGATAACCAACAAGGACCTACTGCATAGCACGGGGAACGCTACTCAGTATTCTGTAATAACCTAAATGGGAAAAGAATTTGAAAAAGAATAGACACGTATATGTATAACTGAATCACTTTGTTGTACACCTGAAACTAACACATTGTTAATCAACTATATTCCAATATAACATAAAAACTTTTAAAAAACTGTAGCTATGCTATAGTTATGATAACTGAGATGTCACCATGGGGGAAAGCTGGGTGATGGATACTCAGAGCCTTCTCCATATTATTTTTCTAACTTCTTGGGAGCCTGTAATTATTTCAAATGAAAAAGTCAAAAAACAGAAACCTTCAGCTGTCAAAAAAATTTATCTTCAAACTAATCATAACAAACCAAAGTCAAAACTCATTTCTGGATAATTATTCCCAATGATGCTAGCTCTCTACTTAATGCTGGAGAAAAACATTCAGTGGGAAAACCAAGAAACCATAACACAAGTACCTGGCCAAGCTTCTCCCTCTTTGTTTAATGCATATGGAAGAGTAAATTTGGTATCATAAAATCTAAAATGTAAACTAATAACTATAGATGACAAAATAAAGATTTATACATTGGTTTTATAATTTTAAGATCTAGAAAAGAGACCCAGTCTATTTCATCCAACCTGAAATGTCGTTGATTATAAGACACTCCATTCTTTTATGCACCATTAGGAAAGAAACAAACTTTGCCAATTAACTATGACACAATCCCTTAAACACAGTCCTGAGTGACAGTCAAACTAGCTTTTCATTGCTTTGTTCTGTGAGATTTGGCGATTTCTCCTGCCTTCAGTTACACTGCTTGGCGTGTGACTGGCAGTCCTCCTGCATGTATCTCAGCAACAAATAACACAGCTTCAACCACTTGTATTTTCCTAGTTGTTGCTTTGAAAGAAAATGTGGGATTTCAGTAATTTCTCCAACAATGAACATTTGCTTCACTAATATCAAATTTAGCCCATGCTGTTCTCATGCCTTTCTTTCTGGGTACACAGTAACATTTTGTTTCAGTGCCAATAAAATTTTATTTCAATAAGTGTAACATCTTTTTTGAGGTATAGTTGATGTATAATATTATATAAGTTTCAGGTGTACAGCATAGTGATTCACAATTTTTAAAGGTTATACTCCATTTATAGTTATTTTCAAATACTGGCCATATTCCCTGTGCTGCACAATGTATCCTTATAGCTTATTTATTTTATACAAAGTAGTTTGTATCTCTTAATCCCTTACCCCATCTTGCCCCTCCCCCCTGCCTTCTTCCCATTGGTAACCACTAGTTTGTTCTCTGTATCTGTGAGTCTGTTTCTTTTTTGTTATAATCACTAGTTTGTTGTACTTTTTAGATTCCACATATATCACTGTAGTGATATCATACGGTATTTGTCTTTCTCTTCCTGACTTTCTTCACTTAGTATGATAATCTCTAGGTCCATCCATGTTGCTACAAATGGCATTATTTCATTCATTTTATGGCTGAGTAATATTCCACTGTGTGTGTGTGTGTGTGTGTGTGTGTGTGTGTGTGTAACACAACTTCTTTATCCATTCATCTGCTGAAGGACAATAAGTGTAATCTTATTGAAAGCATATCAAATGGTAGGTACCCTCAGCCATATATAGAACCAACAATACAACTCAACTAAATTGTTGGCCATGTAAACAGCTATGGCCAACTTTGTAAATGCGTGGGCAACAGCAACTGCATCATGACCACCGCCTGGCAGATGGCACCTGAGAGAGGCTGTCCATTCTAATATGCATCCCAATTTTAGAAATGGTTAAATATGGGGGATGGGTAGAGGGGATCTCTTCGAACACCTGAAATACTGTAGCTGCTGTAGGTCCCCTTCCAGCCTGAGAAAATCCTTATTTCCCATAGCCTGTTTCTGACCACCCTGTTTGGGTGATTAATTCACTCATTCATTAAAAAAAATTTTATTGAGTACTATTAACTTCCAGGTACTGGGCTAGGTTCAAGGGATACAGCAATTAACAAAAGAGACAAAGTCCCTGAACTCATGGAGTTTCCAGTCCAGAGAAGAAGGACAATCAAATAAATGCAAAATATGCTAGCTGGTGATGAGATCTCTGGAGGGATAGAGAAGGCAAACAATCCTGGGGTGCAGGCGGGGGTAGGAGTCTGGGGGTGACTGTTATTTTGTTTAGAGTGATCAGTGAATAAAGGCCTCTCAGATCAAGTAGGCATTTGAACAAAGTTCTGAAGAAAGAGAGGAACTGGGCTCCAAGGAGATCTAGGCAACAAATGAGGGGGTAAGGCAGAGGAGAGAACTTGTGCAGGGGCGCTGAGGTAGGATTATACCTGGTCAGTTACAGAGACAGCAAAGAGGCCAGTGTCACTACAGCAGAATGGGCAAGGGAGAAAGAAGGAGATGACACAGATTCAGTTGGGCAGGGATGGGGGGAGCAGATCACATAGAGCTTTCAAGGCCATTATCTTTCAAGGACCATGGTCTTTACTCTGAGAAAAATAAAAACCATGTGAGGCTTTTGATCAGGAGAGTGGAACAATCTAAAAGGGCACCCCCTGGGGCATGAGTGGAACAGAGCGCTTAGTTGATTAATTCAGATGAGATGTCAGTGGCCTGGCCTGGGTGATTATCAGTGGAGATAATGATGATTGGTCAGATTCTGGATATATTTTAAAGGAAGAGCAGATAGGATTTGCTGATGGGGGATATAAGCTAAAGAGAGGTGTCAATGGCTACTCCAGGGTTTCTGGTCTGGGCAATTGAAAGAATGAAACTGCCATTTCCCAAAAAGGGGCAAGCTGGGTATGGCAGGGGTAGGGAGGTATGCAGAGGGGGATGAAGAGTTGGATTTTAGACACGCTAGGTTTGGGGGGCCAATTAGACATCTAAGCAGAGAAAAAGTTGAAACTGAGCAGAGAGTTCCAAGATGAAATCATCAGCGTTTAAGTGGTATTTAAAAGCCAAGAGATTAATTTGACTTTGTGAGAGAGGACAGACACAGAAGTGGTAGGAGGACTGAGGCACTTGAATAAGAAGAGGTTGGGGTGATGCCAGGAGGAATCAGCAAAGACTGGCAAGGAGCATCCTCTGGGAAGGCAGAATATCAAGTGTGGCACCAAGGAAGCCAAGGGAAGGAAATGATTTCAAGGAAGATGGCAGGAGCAGCTGGGTCAAACCCTGCTGGCAGGCTGAATAAGATAAGGACTGGGGACTCAACAATGAACTTGAAATGTGGAGGTCCTGGGCGCTCTTGATGGGAACGATTTGGGGTGGTAGTGGGTGGGGACACAAAGCTTAACTGGAGTGAAGACAATGGAGCATGGGAGGAGAAGTGTTCGCAGCAGTAAATAGAGACAACACTTTCAAAGAGAAATGGCGGGAGGGAGGGAGACACAAGAGGGAAGAGATATAGGGATATATATATGTGTATAACTGATTCACTTTGTTGTAAAGCAGAAACTAACACACCATTGTAAAGCAATTATACTCCAATAAAGATGTTTAAAAAAAAAAGAGAAATGGCACAGTGGCTGGAAGGGGGTGGGGGTGGGAGAAATGGATGATGCTGGGGGAACACACGATGATTGCAGGAGCCTCAATTAGGAGACAGATGATGGGACCCAGTGTGCCATGGAGAGGTTAGCCTTTGGTGAGGCAGTACAGGAAAACAACCCCATGAGCAGCCATGGAGGTATGCCAATAGGTCCAGAGGCAGGAATGTGTGGAAGGTCTAATTTCTAGTGTCGTACGTCTAAGAACTTCTCTTTAGACATGGATTAGTTTGTTCTCCTTTGGGACTTTTTGTTGTTGCTGTTGCCACACTGGATCTAGTAAGCCCATAGCCCCAATCCAAATTTTTTTTTAAAAGTAACTAAAGAAACAGAAGTTTTAGGAAGGAAACAGAGACTTTGTTGTTGTCGATGTCACCCAGAGTGATCTGTGGCTATACATTGGAATACCTGGCAAACGTTAAACCACAAACATTAAATAGAACTGTGAATGATAAATGGCGTTTGCTTTTTGTTTACACAGCTAAGAAACACAATGAACTCGAAGCAAAGTACATCAGTATCAAATAATAATGCAAAGCCACTACAGCAACTATAATATCAGTATCTTTTGTATCTGAGTCACACTGTTTGAAAACACCCAACTACATGGTTTATACAGATCCATCACCTGGAATCATGAGACAAACTTCAGATGGAGTGTCTCTCTAGCAGAGACACTGATCACCCAATCAGAGGCACTCCCTGTGTAGCATCTCTCAGAAGCTGACAAGTTGGTAGTCAGCAGGTAGAGTCTATCTGTGGCCACAGAACTGAAGCTGACCAAGTTCTTGGTAACGGAAGACATCAAGCCCAACCACTGAGCTTCTTGAGCTCTAGACAAATTAGTTATCTGTAAATGACATTAAAGTTTATTGCAAAAAAGCTGTGCGTCAGGTAGTGGCTGTGAAAAGCAGCACCAAAATTCCATTATCAATGACAAAAAAAAAATTCAATTGGTCTACCTGAGTCAACTAACTCTAGAGGCAGACAGCAGAGTGAGGTTAAGAGCACAGACTGGGGAGCCAAACTGCCCGGGGCCAAGTCCAGGCTCCACCATTTACAAACTGTGTAACTTTGGGCACCTAATTGAACATCTTTATGTCTGTTTTCTTGTCTGTAAAATGAAGGGAACCAATAGTACCTACTTCATAGGGTTACTGGGAGGGTAGAGTGAATTGCTCTATGCAATAATTATTATAAAGTCATAATCTCCATCTTGGAATTTAAAACTGACCACAAAAAAATTAGATGGAATTAGCATGAGGACCCTCTTGGGAATTTGCAAAACCAGGGACATCAACTGTACTCCAAAATTTGAGGACGATAAATAATGTACTCAGCAAAAATAATTTTTAAATTGTTTTAATGTGAAAACATAGACCTCTAGTGAAGATTAAAATACAATCTTCACATTTTAGGATAAGGCAGAGACTTAATCAATAAATTCTATGTCTGCTCGCCTCAGGGCCTTTCATCCTCGCACGCTCTGAGTTTAGTATTCTCTTCTGAAACTTAAGGGGAACACTGGCATAAAACCTCGTCTGAGTCACAGGGGAGAGCTACAGCCTATGGGGGGATCGTGCTGTGAGGGCTCCACAATATTTAATCCCTAACATTAGATAAAACAGACCTAGAAAAGTTCAGTGACTGCTAAAGATTAAATAAATAGCAAGTGGTGAGGTTAGCAAATCAGGGCTCCCAACTGCCAGTTCAGTCATCCTTCCACCTTGCCCTGGGATGTAGGATCTCCCCTAAAGGGTACTTATTTGCCCAGTGACTGATGCCATGTTGTAAATAAGTGTTTTCCGTGGGAGAGTCTGGGAATCCCCCCGGGTATTTCTGAGAGGACTGTGGTCTCCACCCTGAACGCTGTCAAAGCGCCCATCCCTCCCTACCTCCCCCACATCAGGTGGCTTGAGGCTCCCGGGTCTGTTCCAGCCAGGCCTGTCACCACCTGTCCCTTACCTTTAGGCTGAGACTTAAAGAGACAGAACCCAATGGATGAGGGAAATAAAGAGAGGATGGTATACACAGATTCCATTTTCAAAACTACATACATTTTAAGAGGAGCAAAGGAATGTGTGTGCCCTCAGAAGGAGAGGGATGTCAGGGTATTAAAATTTAAATTTGGACCATCTATAAACTCTGTGCTCTGACAATCTGTAAATGAAATATTGATTTGCTTGTGCAACAAATATTTATTTTTGACTATGTGCAGTCCCAAGCTGGGCTCTGGGACTGTAGAACCGTATAGGACAGAGACCCTGTCCTCCAGAATTCAAGATGCAATTGTAGAGACCAGGTACGCAGGTTAGGAAAGATAATGAATACTATGAAGTAACAGGTAGCCTCTAAATGAATGAAAAAGACAATACCTTAAGCTTTGGAATGCTTTCTTCAAAGGAAATTCACAAGAAAGCTCAATATGTAAAACAGATCGAAGCAAGTGATCTGGCAGAAGCTAGGAAAGCCCCTGTAGGCGGCTCTGTTCCCTGATGCCCGCCCTCAACCTTGAACCCTGCTGGTGCCCAGCCTTCAGAGCCCTAGAGAAGGCGAGGCAGGGTATGCTTTCAAAGGTGAGCAGCACCAATGAGCAGGTAGGAAAGGGCTAACTAGGTAGGAAGAATTGCAAAGACACAGGTGTGGAGGCAGAAACAGTGCCACAAGTGTATTTAGGGAAGAAAAAAAGAACACAGGGCTTCCCTGGTGGCGCAGTGGTTGAGAATCTGCCTGCCAATGCGGGGGACACGGGTTCGAGCCCTGGTCTGGGAAGATCCCACATGCCGCGGAGCAACTAGGCCCGTGAGCCACAATTACTGAGCCTACGCGTCTGGAGCCTGTGCTCCGCAACAAGAGAGGCCGCGATAATGAGAGGCCCGCGCACCGCGATGAAGAATGGCCCCCACTTGCCGCAACTAGAGAAAGTCCTTGCGCAGAAACGAAGACCCAACACAGCCATAAATAAATAAATAAATAATAAATAAATAAATAAATAAACCCAAAAGTTTAAAAAAAAAAAAAAAAAGAACACAACTGTCAGGAATGGAGGCTTCGTGGATTAGAGGGTTAGAAAAAGCTGGTGCCATGATTTCCCCTTTCTGACTTAAATTCGAATCCTGAAGAGCGCTCAGCAGCCATGCAGCTAGTAAGCTGTGCAGCGGTGGCTTGGGCAGGGATGGATGAAGGGCATAACTCAAGAGCCTCACCCAAATGGCAGGGAGAGCCACATTTCCCATCCCAACCAAGAAGCCGGGCTTCTTGTCCTGGCTCTCACCCAAGCCTCCCCATCCCACAGCATGATCCCTGTGAAAAGGAGGGACATGACTACAGGGGATCCCAACCAAGATGCCCCCTGGGGGTAAAGTATCAAAAACAAGTGAGAGGCGGAGGCCACAGCAGGTTGTAGAACATGTGCCTCTGCTTACCACGGCAGGCATTTCCCCCCCACCCCCCAACTTCCTTGACTTTTACCATGCGGGGATATAGGTCCAGGGGGCCAAATCTCCCCGTTTTTCAAGAGAAATAAACATTGCAGCATTTATAACACTGTGTGTGCCAAAGAGGTAGGTACACTGTGTGTACCCACAGGCCATGGTGCATTCTTACATTAGAAGAGAAGTCTGAATCTGTCTTGCCTACTGCAGTGGCCTCAGCATCTTGCCCAGATGTGTTCACGTACACGTGTTCAATACATATCTGCTGAGTATACAAGAACCAAATAGTAGATTAGGCAGCAAATTGTAACCCAACTTCTTTTGTCTCTCCTCCATTAGAGAAACACCTCAGCTTAGGGGAAGTATATGGGGTAGCAGGTTCTAAGTAAAGGGAAATCTACGGAAAAATTATTCACAAGTCACTATTAACAGTGCCAGCGTGACTGGATTTGCCCTCTACACCTCAATTCTTCAAGCTCTTTTGTTGTGCTGTTATGATTACCTCAATTTCAACCTAATTCTTTCCTTCCTCTTTTCCCTTCTCTCCCTCTTCCAAGATTTCACTCGGGGTTTTACGAAGAAAAAAAATAAAAATAAAAATCACTATGTAAATGGAGAGTGTATGTGCAGTTCCATTTGAGGGTGGCAGGTGGCGCTACATCTATTTCCAGCCTCAGAAGAGAGCTAAGACCTGGGCTCCGAGTCTCCGCTCTTCAGAGCCCTGGTCCTTGCCAGAGAACTAGAAGGGATGTGTGTGTACTCATGGGGTTGCTAGGAACATCTTTGGAGCTCTTTTTTTTTTTAATTTATTCATTTATTTATTGGCTGTGTTTGGTCTTCCTTGCTGCGCGCGGGCTTTCTCTAGTTGCAGCGAGTGGGGGCTACTCTTCGTTGTGGTGCGTGGGCTTCTCATTGCGGTGGCTTCTCTTGTTGCAGAGCACGGGCTCTAGGCATGCAGGTTTCAGTACTTGCGGCACACGGGCTCAGTAGTTGTGGCTCACGGGCTCTAGAGTGCAGGCTCAGTAGTTGTGGCGCACGGGCTTAGTTGCTCCGCGCATGTGGGATCTTCCCGGACCAGGGCTTGAACCCGTGTCCCCTGCATCGGCAGGGAGGTTCTTAACTACTGCGCCACCAGGGAAGCCCCTGAGGCTCTTATATTGAAATTTATTTCCGGTGTTTTTGAGATATCCCAAGTCTCTGCCCTCAGTAGCTCTCATTGGGACTTTACAGAAAGTCAAGTGTAAGACTTGAGGACCAGTGAGTTCCAAGACAGACAGAGTAAAAGTTCTACCTAGGGTGTATCCTGTACATCAGAATAAAACAGCTCTTGCAAGGTAATAAAGAGATGGCTCCAGAAACCCAACCACTGAAGTGAGGCACTTAATCAGAACTTCAGGACAAAGACCAAAGTGTTCCAGAAATTCACAGCTCCTAGAAGTGCTGAGACAGAAGAAATTCTTGATCATCTTGCTGAGAGCATGCAAGACTCTGGGGATGACACCATATTCAGCATATGAACATAAACCATTGTTCAGGGCAATGGAAGGTTTGGACCAATTTATTGATGAAAGGGGGGGGGAAATGGAGCTGAAGAGGATGAGTGGAGGACAGGCTTCATTGGAAAAGCCCCTTTACTGGACGGTTTATAAGAGCCAGGTCAGGACTCACTCATCACAGCTAAGGAATTTCTATCTGCACCCCTCCTCAAACACTCATCTACTGCCTTCATCTTCCACTGACCCCACACAGCTCCTGAGCTGATCCCATACCACATGTGCCTGCCTTTGAACTTGGCCTCTGGGTATATTCAGCTCTTCCCCCTGACCTTTTAAGAGCACCAATGGTAGTCCTGGAACAAGATTTAGTGTCATCTATTTCTGCTGCCTCTTTTAAAAATATTTTTGTTGTGGAAACTCTTAAAAGCATCTCCAAAAGTAGAGAGAATAGTATAATGACTCCTACATGTCTTTAATTGTCTGCAAAGGTTATTTTTGCCAAGCTTGTTTCATCTATCCCCGTCCACCACTGTTTTTTCTCCCTCATTTTAAAAGTTAATAAAATTGATGTTAAAGAGTAAGTGCCTCACTCAGAGCTGCCTTGTTAAAAGCAGATATACGATTATAACTTGGCCAAATTTTTTTTTTAAATTGTAAAAGTTTCTTTTGAAAGATTAAAACTAAGGGAAGGGACTTCCCTGGTGGCACAGTGGTTAAGAATCCTCCTGCCAGTGCAGGGGACACAGGTTCGAGCCCTGGTCCGGGAAGATCCCACAGGCCATGGAGCAACTAAGCCTGTGTGCCACAACTACTGAGCCCAAGTGCCACAACTACTGAAGCCCACGTGCCTAGAGCCTGTGCTCTGCAACAAGAGAAGCCACCCAATGAGAAGCCCGGGAATTGCAACAAAGAGTAGCCCCCGCTCGCCACAACTAGAGAAAAGCCCGTGCGCAGCAACAAAGACCCAGGGCAGCCAAAAATAAAAAAAAAAATTTAATTAATTTTTAAAAAATTAAAATAAAAAAAACTAAAGGAAGATAAAATATAAAAGATGGACCCTCCCTGAGTGAAAGTCACATACCACCCTTTTCAGTAGACTCTCTGACCTCAGGAAGTTAAAAAGATCAGCTGGAAAATAGATAAGCAATACAATATGTAAATCTTTTCAGGCCAAGAGATGTATTTTTAAAATATGACTTTAAATGGTTAGGTTGTTTTGTATTTTCCTGTGGAGTTTAAATTATTAGCAGACGAAAGGTTAACGTTCAGGGAACCACAACAACAAAAATCTGTATGTCTACCGTTTGACATTTTTTAAAAAGGTAGTATGGGGGAAAATCTTTATTTTTTAAATTGAAATTCCATGTCTATAATTGAGAAGATAGCTCCATTTGTGTGTTATTTATACCCATATACAGCTCTCTTTTTTTGGTAGAGATGGTGGTGGCATCTTTGTAAAATATAATTTTAAGAGGGCAGAGATCATTTCCTTTTCAGGTAACTAAAGCACACTTCCTAATTAAAACTGAGAAGCAGAACATCTTGTCTTCTCCTAGGACTATGAGAAAATGTTTTATTTTATAAAATCAGCAGCCTAGATTGTCGTGTCTGCTGTTCCTTCCATCTGCCCTTTCAGTTCTAAGCTAAATCCCATCCCTTCTCTCTCTCTCTCTTTCTCTCTCTGTCTCTCTCTCTCAACTACATCCCCAGTGCCTAAAGAACTCACATTTGCTAGGCACTCAAAATATTTCGGATATGAACCACTGTTGGTTTATTTTACAAACCTTACCTTTCTCAGCTTTCCAGCTCTCTTGTCCCAGCTCTATTCCATTTTTTCATCGATTTCAGTGTTTTGACATTTAAAACAGTGGTAAGTACTCCAAAATGTCTAAGAATGACTTCTCGCGCCAGATACTGTGGGTATGTTACCTTTTACAAATCTATGGCCACTTGGAACGCTGAAAAAGGGAACCTGTTTGGATGGCAGGTGGGAGCACAGGACTTCTGAATTGCTGAAGCCTTGAAACTCAATCTCTGAGTCTCCAGGTACAAGCGAAACATTTAAAAATAGAACTTAAGTGTTTTATTAACAAGAACCACATATTACTGCTGGTTGATGCTAACAAAGCCGTATCGTTACAGTGCATTATATTTTGACTTGGCGACCCTACTATTTTTGACGCTTAGTAACAATCTGAACAATGCCGATACACTGTAGCACTCCACAGTACACCCACGGTGGATGATGGTATCTGAAGCTCAGGGGCAATGTAACAGCAGCCTCTAAATACCCTGGACAAAAGAACACTTCATGCAGAATGGCTGCCAGCTGATTATTACCTCCATGATGGGGAGATCAAGTGCAAGTGGAAGAAGCCAAAATTATGCTACGAGAAATTCAGGATGGAGAAAAAGAAGTGTATCCTGAAAGTGAAAACCTAAAAAATAATGGACCCCAGGTAGATAAACAACAAGAACCTACTGTACAGCACAGGGAGCTACACTCAATATTTGGTAATAACCTATATGGGAAAAGAATGTGAAAAAAATATATGTAATATGTATATTATATATATATGAAACTGAATCACTTTGTTGTACACCTGAAACTAACACATTATAAATCAACTACACTTCAATACAAAAATAAATTAATAAATAAATAATGGCCCCAGAAATCACATGTAAATCCTTTTCGTTAGTAAGCTATAGTTTCCACTCCTTGAGATGTCTAGAAATAATATTTAGAGTTAACTCTTTGCTAAGGTGGGTGAATCAGGCTAACATTTGATCCACACATCTCAGTGAGGCAGGGAGAACACTGGGTTTAATTTCTTTTCTATGTTCATTTTAAGTTATGTTGCTCAACACCAGCACTGTTGACATTTGGGGCCAGACCATTCATCGTTGTTGACGGTGGGGGTGGGCGGGGGGCCTGTCCTGTGCATTGTAGGATGTTTAGCAACATCCCTGGTGTCAACCCACTGGAGGCCAATAGCACCTCCACTCCCCAGTTGGAACAGCCAAAAAAAACCACTCCAGACATTGCCAAATGTCCCTAAGGTGCAAAGTTATTCTCAGTTGAGAACCACTGTTTTAAGTCCCCAAACACACCCATCTGTTTAGTCTCTCCTCCTTCTTAGCACCCCCTATCCAACAAAGGCCAAACTTACCAACCTATGCATTGATGTTCTTTCAAAACTATAAATTTACCTCAATGAATAGTTGTGAAAATTAAAGGAAACCATAAGGAGAATGGATGGCCTGCTTTCAGGAGGGCACACAACTGGCGCTCAAAAGAAAATGTTAGTTCCCACTATCCCTTTCTGTTAAAAAATTTGTAGCTTCTAAAGCAGACACCTGTCCCTTTCAAAGGCAAGCTCACATATCTTGAATATGGCACTACATTCAAAATAACATAACTCAAGATTATGATTTCTTCTATCTTTTCTCTCTGTAGGAGGAACGCAAGTCTTAATTTTTAGGAAGAACACCGGAACTAAGTAAATACTTAGCACTTTAAAGGAAATGCGTTTTACACTTCAATGAATTCTTGCCAGGAGGCATGGTCTTAAAAACCCAGTATCTTTACCATGATACCTAACAATAACAGCCCAAGGTACTTCCAGCCTCCCACCCAAGTTTCTATGGTGATACTTGAATTCAAAGGGTTTGAGTTCAAACTACCCGGTAATCTAAAGAAAACCCCTTGCCTCATTCCTCAAAGCAGTTTTAAATAATTTGTTGGGGGGAGGGAAAAGATTCATACTTTATACTTTTTAATACAGATTTTTTTCCTAAATTAAGACATTAGTTTTCAAGTGAGACCCCCCACAAATCCTAATGGGCTAAGGATAAGAATTCTAGACCAATTTTCTAAGACCCATTTTCTTTTTGACAATCAGGAAATACTAGACATTGTTCGACTAGAGGCCGAGTTTAAGCTTGCCACGTAGCTGAAAAATCATCAGCAAAATGATTAATCACAGCTGAAACCTGACATATACTCTCCCATGTTCCTTAGGTACAATACATTCCAGCGATTAAAAATACATTCCATTTCCTCAAAGTGCACATTCAATCTGTCAAACTGGATGACAACGCCATCAAGCTGCTGAAATTCTGAAACCCAACCTGCTAAACATCCTGAATAGACCTTTTCCAAAGAAAAGTTACGAGAAATGTATGTATCCTTTTCAGATGTGAAAACGTCTTAAAATTACATAAGAAGGATTTCAAAATAACCCCCTAATAAACTGCTTAACATGAAGAGCATTTCGAATTTCCAGCTACTTATAATTTCCGTATTCATTGTCAATGGTACTCAAATAAAAGTTTTCCTTGTGCTCCTAAGAATGCTGAAGGGTTTCAGATCCCTCTAGCAGACATAGGCATAAACCCTTGCAAACCGTGGGTTGTATCTTTAAAAGGTGTCAAAGGAAAAGCAGATGAAATGCTGTAATCTCCACCCACTTTCACTTAAGACATAGCAACCCACGCGCTCCACACGCCCAGCCAGCATCCTGCATCCACCCTTTCTTTCAAGCCCACTGCATTAGACCATGGAAACTCAGGATGTGTGGCCACAGCGGCCCCTGCTCTGGCTCCAGCTGGCCCACCACGTGGCGTGGCCGTGACCTTAGTCACACTTCCCCCTAACATCCTGTGAGTGGGCTCAAGCTGGAGCCAGACCTTCCCACCGCGCTGCCAGCCCTGCTCCTGGAAATGACAAACCCCCACTGCCTAAAACATTCCATTCTCCCCTAACACCAACAGAGCTTCCTGCTCCCTACCCCTCCTGAACAACAGGTCTTTGAATATCATTCACCACCTTGGTAATACCTTTAACCATTTAGCTATCGAGGGAGGTATTTACAACTTCACTTCCAATTTTCATAGACGCTTGTTCTCAGATTTTTAACTCAACTATTTTAACTGTTAGCACAATAATCGCTTCTCCAGGAATTATTAGCCCAGTTAACACTCAGAATCTAAAACAGGGCACTGAAAAATCTGCACGACAAAGCTCTCCTCATTCAAGAAGTATTTCATTTACTAGGGAGGGTGCTTGATGGATTCAGATGTACAGAAGCACTATCTTCCTGGTCTTTTTCTAGTTGGACTAAAAGGATTTCAGAAAGCTCTGACTTGTATGTATAACTCTCGTGTTTGAAAAAGAACTTTCATTGTAATAAATAGGTCAATGAGAAAAAACACTCCCCCATTTAATTTTAGTTGTAGAGTTGAGAAGGAAGCAAGTTTTGTTTCATCAGATGATGGAAATAATGCTACTGATTGGCAGTATTAATCCCACCTTCCTCCTAAAATGAGCATCTGGGTCCTAAAGATGGTTCTTCAAGCAAAGATGTAAAGATGGTTTTTCAAGCAAAGAGTAACACTAAGGAGACAGTTCGTGTACCCATTGTTTAGATTCATACTATTCTACATACTTAAAAACAGACATAGAGCTTCCAGGTCTGCGTAAGATGGAGTGAGCACGCTCTATCCTGTCTTTCCCAGTGAACACAAACTATAAAACCTGGAAAGGCAGCTTGGAGCAGCTCTTTGAGGACTGAAAAGTAAATAGTAGCAGGCAGATTAGCAACGACCAGAACTCAAAATACCAGCAAACTGCCCGTGAGTTTACCATGACTTTTTCCTCCAGTATGCCCCAAGCCTGAACTCAACACATTGCCAGCAGGCATTGGGCACTGCCAGAGAGAGAGCCAGGAGATGCCCTGTAGCTCTGGCCCAGGGAGCAGGAAAGAAAACTCCTGATACTCAGAGAGCGGGGGCCTCCTCTCCGTTCTCTCAAGCCACAGCCCCCAAGTGGCAAGAGCAGCCTGCAGCAACAGGAGCCTGCAGGACCAGAACTCTGGAGGGGGAGAACGTCCCTCTGGGTTCAGCAGAGCTATGGTTCCAAGAGGATGGGGCCAAACCCCACGATTTTTTTTCTCTCTGTTTTTCTCTACTGCTTGGCACTGGGGACGTGGGCACGGCTGTGGAAGTATGCGGCAGAGCAGAATAATGAAATCCCAAGCTTTCTGGCTAAATGACCAAAAAAACAGAAGCCTGGTGGAATTGGAAAGTATCGGAAAACAACAGGTCCTACTGTATAGCACAGGGAACTATATTCAATATCCTGTGATCAACCATAATGGAAAAAAGTATGAAAAAGAATGTGTGTATATATATATATATATATATATATATATATATATATATATATATATATATATAACTGAATCACTTTGCTGTACAGCAGAAATTAACACAACATTGTAAATCAACTATACTTGAATCAAATAAATTGTTTTAAAAAGTATTGGAAAGATCACTGAGAGGGAGGAGCTCGGGAAAAGACCCCACAAATTACTTCTGAACTCTCAGACTCACCTGCAAGCTTTACATGCATGGATCTCATCCTAAAGAGCCTAATGAAGACTTTGAGAACTGAATTGCCTAAGTCCCAGATGGGTCACTGGGGCGCGTACATATCAGACACATCCAAGTAGCACTGCCAAGGCTTGGAAAATTGAACTGACATTGGGACCACACCTCACAGAAGGTGGGTTAGAACCTAACTAAGTCAGCTGTCTGCTAAAACAAAAATAGCAACGTTCTTCATGGGCTTTCAACAAGATGCAGAGTTTCATAACATAATATTCAAAATGTGCTGGATAAAATCCAAAATTACTCAGCATGGGAAAAGACTATCAACAGTTGCCAATGTCGAGATGACAGAGATGTTTGAACTATCTGACGAAGACTTTAAAGCAGCTATGACAAAAGTGCTCCAGCAACCAATCGTGCAATCTTGAAACCTACAGAGGAATACAAAGTCTGAGCAAAGACAGAAAATGTATAAAGGAGAACTGTTGGAAATTTTAGAACGGAAAAATATAATAACTGAAATAAAAACTCACTGGATGGGCTCAATGCAGCATGGAGATAAGTCAGTGAACTTAAAGATGAAACCATAGAAATTAGCCAATCTGAACAACAAAGAGAAACCAAGAGAAAACAAACAAAAACAAAGAGAAAAAAAGATTTAAAAACAAAACCACAGCGCCCCAGGGATTTGGGGGACAAGAACAAAAGGTCTTCCATTTGTGTCATGGGAGTCCCAGAAAGAGGAGAAAGAATGTAGTGCAGGAAGAAAATCTAACAATATAATAGCTGAAAACTTCCTAAATTTCAAGAGACATAAATCTATACATTCAAAAAGCTACCCTTTAGGAATGAAGGTGAAATACAGATATCTTCAGCTGAAGGAAAACTAAGAACATTCATTGGCGGCTGACTTCCTCTAAGATAACAGCTAAAGAAAGCTCAAAGGGAAATGATACCACAAGGAGCATGAGGGGTGAAGAAAGAGCAAGCGAAATGCTAGATATATGGGTAAATATAAAACACTACACTTCTCCTCTTGAGGTCTTTGTTGAAAGCAAAAATTATAACATTGCCTATGGGGTTTTCAAAGTATGCCAATGTAACTGATCAGATGAAAGTAACAAAAGAAGGGAGGATAAAGGGACCTATATGGTGGTAAGATTTCTACAGTCCTCTTAAAGTGGTAAACTGTTGATTCTAAATTGACAGTGAAGTATATACATCTCAATTCCTAGAGCAGGGACTAAAAAATGATACAAAAATATACACAAGAGATCAAGTAAAATAAAACACTAAGAAACATTCAAGTAACTCAAAAGAAGGCAGAATACAGAAAGTAGACACCTGAAAATAGAGGGAACAAACAGAAAACAATAATGAAATGATAGGCATAAATCCAACATCAATAACTATGTTATAAACTCAAACGGGCTAAACATATGAATGAAAAGACAAAGACTACGAGAATGAATAAACAATATGAACCATATGCTAACAAAAACATCACTTGAAATATAATACTATCGGGTAGATAGGTTAAAAGTGAAAGGATAGAAAGAGGTATACCACGAAAACACTTCAAAAGAAAGCTGAAGTGGCTTTATACAGACAAAACAGACTTCAAAACAAAGAAAACTGCCAGGGACAAAGAAGGACACTACATAAAAGGGTCAATTTGCCAAGAAGACGTGACAATTCCAAATGCCAAATGCATTTGTACCTAACCACAGACCTTCAAAATACATGAAGCCAAAACTGACAGAACTCAAAGGAGAAACAGGTAAACCTAAAGTTATCATCAGAAGCTTCAACACTCCTCTCTCAGTAATATGTGGAAATGGTAGACGGAAAATACCACCAACCAACTGAATCTCATATTTGTAAGACATTCTAACCAACAAAAGCAGAATACACATTCTTTTAAAGCACACGTAAAACATTCATGAGGATAGACCATACCCTGAAGTATAAAACTTTAACAAATTTCAAAGAATTGAAATAATGCAAAATGTGTCTTCTGATCGTAATGAAATTAAACTAGAAATCAACAGCAAAGAGAGAAGATAAAAATTTCCAAACACTTGGAAATTATACAACACATTGTACTTCTAAATAATGTATGGGTCAAAGGGGAAAGTCTCAAGTGAAAAAAATTGTTGAATTGAACAAAATGAAAATACAACATATCAAAATGTGTGTGATACAGCTAATATGGTGCTTATAGGGAAATTTATAACAAATATTTATATTAGAAAAAAGAGAGAGGTCTCTAATCAACAATCTAAGCTTCTACATGCAGAAACTAGAAAATGAAGAGCAAAATATACCCAAAGCAAGGAAGGAAATAACAAAGATAAGAGCTGAAATAAATGAAATTGAAAGCAAAAAAAGAAAGAAAGAAAGAAAAGAGAAGAAAGAAAATCAATGTAAACAAACACGGGTTATTTGAAAATATCAATACAATTGTTAAGCCTGTAGCAAGACTGACAAAGGAAAAAAAAAAGGAGAGAAAAAACACAACTTACTAATATCAGGAGTGAAAGAGGGAACATAACTTACAGTTCCCACTGACATTAAAAGGATAATAAGGGAATATTATGAACAACTCTATGCATATAAATTTGATAATTAATATTGCTAATATTTTTTATGATTTTTAAAATCTACGTTCTTGAGGTATATTGGTCTGTGGTTTTGTCTTTGTTGTTTTTTTTCTTACCATCTTTGGCATCAGAGTGATGCTGGCCTTATAAAATAAACTGGGAACTTTTCCCTCTCCTGAAAGATATTGTCTAAAATTGGTGTTATGTCTTCCTCAAATGTTTGTTAGAATTTACCAGCAGAACCACCTGGGTCTGGAGATTTCTTATTCAGAAGATTTTTAACTATGAATTCAGTTTTATTAATGATTATAGAAGTACTCAGGTTATTGATTTCATCTCAGATGAGTTTTGGTAGGTTGTAGTTTTCTTGAGAATCGCTGTAATTGTTGAATTCTCAAGTTTGATTCCCCTTGGATTAGAGAAGAGACCATTTGATCCAGGATTTTCCAGATTGTCACAGAGAGGTTTCCAATCTTCTTGGCAGTAAATCAGATAGTGGTAGGGGGAGGGGGAAGGGGGAGTTTACAGGGGGATCAGAGGAGAGTGTTGATAGGGTAAATTTCAGGCTCCTAGCTTCTGAGACTGACGTGTCACACACCTCTGTAGTTACTACAGTCATCTGAATCCCTATTACCTGGCCAGGGCGGAGGATTTGAAATGTTACAGTGCCTCCACCGCCCCCCTCCCACCAGAGCAACTGCCCTCTGAACCACCTCCTGGGATTCCTCCATCTTACCGGCAGCAAATACATACCCAGGCACAGGTTAAGGGCTGACATGGCTTCTGCCCACACATAACCAGCAGCCTTTTTAATTCGTTTATTATTTTGAAGAGAATTGAGCTGCTACAGAAAAAGTGTGGAAAACACTGCCCCCAGATGTCCCAAAGGAGGTGACTCGGGTTCTGGCCTGGGCTCCTGGGGAAGGCCTTGGGCCAGCCCTTCCCAGCCCAAGGCAGGGCACTTCAATGGAGTCATCCTGCGTTTGGAAACAAAGTCGTGGCACCCAACTGACTGGCTGCAATTCTTCCTCCATTTAGTCAGACTCACAAACTGAGACTCATAAAGCTGAAAGCAACCTCATGAATCCCCCTGTCTATGACCTTATTTCACAGATGAGGAGACTGTGGTCCAGTTATGGGTAGTAGCTGGCCCAAGGTCGCCTACCTTATTGAGGCAAAAATGGGACTGGAGCCCACATTCCAAGGTCCCAGCACAGTGTTCTTTACCCTACACGTAAAAACAAGTTTTGACTGGACAGCTAATATATATATATATGAGGCAGTGTGACAACAGTTCCTGTCATCGTGGAATTGAACTTCAGTGGGGAATACAGACGTTCAACAATTGCCCAGATAACTAAAATGGAAATGCGTATTAAACCACTAAGGGGCAATGCAAGGAGTGTAAATATCAATATATTGCCTTGAGACTTCCCTGGTGGTCCAGTGGCTAAGACTCCATGCTCCCAATGCAGGGGGCCCGGGTTCAATCCCTGGTCAGGGAACTAGATCCCACATGCCACAACTAAGAGCTCACATGCCACGACTAAAGATCCCACATGCCGCAACGCAGATCCCACCTGCTACAACTAAGACCCAACGCAACCAAATAAATAAATAAATAAATAAATATTTTTCAAAAAAAATATATTGCCTTAAAATTCTTTCCTCAAATATAACCCACCACCACCATCAGCACCACAGTCATAGTGATTCCAGTGGAAAAGTTTCGCCTTGGAAAATTGGGGAATGATCATATGTGATCTTTCAGTGATGAAGTGAAATTGCATGTTGTTTAAGTCCGCCACCCAGAGGGTGCTTTTGTCCCCCATCTGAAGCACAATCTTAGACAGGTAAATGGAGAAGAATGTCACATTTAGTACACTAAGGAGCTAGACAAAAAGACGGACGTTGAAAGGAATAATGATTCTAGCCATGAGTCCTTTCTTGGACCAGGATGAAAGAGCCACTGTAAGGTGACTCAAGCCAAGCATCATGACCCAGATGCTGCTGGTGAGGTAGCACCGCAGCCATGAAGGCCCTGAAGCAGGCTCCAATCACCAGCATGACATACTCCAGAGAGCGGGAGCCCTCTGCTGAGTAAACTGGATAGCTCTGCAAGCAGAGAATGAATGAATGTAGGAATCTGTTTCAACAGCTTGCTAGTGAAGAAAGAGCACGATGAAACACGCACAGATAAAGCTTCTAGCTTTATCTCAGAGTCTGATCAATGTTAACATTTTAAATGGGAAACTTCTATGAAAGTTTGACAAGTTACTCTTTTGGGAGATGTCTCCCCCACAACTTGCGCTCTCATGATGGGAGCATTTAAAGGGTCTCTGATTTTCCCCTCTACTTTCAAGGGATAAACAAAATCGTGGAATCTGAGACTTGAGGTGACAGTGGCCATCACTGAAGCTTTGCACATAGTAAGTTACCACATGGGAGAGTTGAATAAAAACAGATTCAAGTCTGTAGCCCATGAACTGAGAATTCTATTGTATCAGGAGGTCAGGCTCTTTTAACCATAATGATAATGACTCAAATAGGTATGCAATTCTACATGAAATATAGAGCCTTCTGGAAGAAAAAACAAGGTCAAGTCACCTACGAGGTGGCCGAGAAAACTACTAAAAGAGATGTTTCCAGAGTCTTCTAAACAACATTGTGAAGTGAGGTAAACGGAACACATAGTTTCGGACAGAAAAGCAGGAGTAACTGTCAGAGACTGTCACCAGAATGGATAGGATTCAGGCCACAGTTGTACCAAACAGGTGTCTGACCACCCACCTGGGCTCTCTGCTCATCATTTCAAAACTCTGTAAAGGTGCTTATTTTGGTTAAAGGTATAGAATTTAAGATTTTTTAAAAATGTCTAATGTACTCAGCTTAAAATTCAGATTCATACCTGCCAACTGTGCTTGGGCACAAATAATTAATCATCATCACAATAAGCTGTAAAAGTGTAAAGCGGCAACTAACACAAAGGCTTAATGGAATCTCCCTCCTTGAAAGTTAATAGAATGGTTTAGTTCACATTTCCCTCAGACCCTCAGGAGCTGGTGAAGTAACCTCAGAAGTACCCTGTTAGTTCAGTAATTCTGTGAGTCAATGGAAAAATGACAATGACTGATCTTGGGCTCTGTGTCTCAATGCCTTGATAGAAGAAAGGACAAGATGAAATATGCACAAAACTTCTCATTTTATCTCAGGACTTGACAAAAATAACACTTATTTTTATACATGTTCACTGCTGTATCCAGAGCACCTAGTACAGAGTCTGGCATATAGTGGGACCACAAAAAGTGTTTTTTGGAATAAATAGACAATCTCGTTCTCAGACAAAAATTCTGCCAAACTACAAATATATGCCCTGAAAAGTCACTATTTTGTTATTTACAGTGATATACAAGGAAGGGAAGAAAGAAATAGCAAACCGAACATGCATTTTGTTATTTTTTTCTTGGTATGGTTTGGTGAAATCAGACAAGTGAAGATAATGCATACCTTTTATTGTTTACTAGGTATGTGATTTGGGGCAAATGATTTGAATGCCTCTCTTAAGTATGTATGGCCTCATATCTAAAATAAGGCCAATAATCTCTTCCTCACAGTGCCACAGTAAAGATTAAATGTATACTATTTCAGAGCCTGGCACACAACAGCGGTTCTAACAAATGCAGACCCATGAGACAGTATGAGAAAGCCTCTCATGTTCTTCTTTGACCTCAAACACAGAGCCCAAGTAGAGGTGTGTATCATCCATGTCACTTTCTGAGTTTCTTCCCAAAGAAACGAGTCCATCACTCATTACAGCAAGAATTCTCTACCCTGACTGCAGAGCGGAACCCCAGGGAAGCTTTCCCATCAGGTGACCTGCTTGCTTTAACTCATCAGTAGTGGATGAGAGGACAGAGCTGCCTGGTGGGGTCCTCTACCTGGCCCTGAACCCCCAGGCCCTGTGCCCTCGAGGAGGGAGCCTAGGTACCTGGGAACAGAGGGGTCCCAGAAAGGATGCCATCAGTAGACAGGGAGCATGATGGTCGAGAGGCAGGAGACAGGCAGGCACAGCCTAGGGAGCACCAGGGAAGGATGGCTGGCCCCAATTAGGAGCATACGACCTCTTCCTCAGAGAAGCAACCTTCATTTCACCAGTAAGTGAAAGGACGTTTCAAAATAACTTCTACAAGCTGTGATTTGACAGAAATTTCGAGTGAATGTATACCTAAGCTTTCCAAAAAACAGCTCTGAAATTGGCTGGTTAATTTGGCCTAAACCGTAACACATGGATTGATCTAAATGCTGCTGAAAGCTTCCATTTTAAAAGCAACATATGTATTTTTGCAATACAGGTTTAACATTTTTAAAAAAAATTCGTAAGTGATGTAATCGGAAGGTCAATACTCACCAAGCTGAGCAAAAGTATTTCTCTTCAAGAGGGCGCCAATCAAGCAGAAGCCGTTCCCATCTTTACCTCCTAGATAAGCCATATGCTATTTTAGTTCTTTATATAACTTCAAGGATGTTGCAACCTTTTGGCACTCAGTTTCTCCATCTGTTTAAAAAAAAAAAAAGCAGGGAGGGATGGATCTAGCTAACTCTAAAACACTATGCTTCTCTTCTGAAAACAGCAATTATTAGTACTTCCCTCTAGGCTGGGAATTTTATTACCAAATATGCTTATCTTTTAAGATGTGGTTCCAGAAGAGGGACCAGAGTTTTAAAAATAACACGATGAGTTAACACAGGCTTAAAGGAAAACTTTCTAGACACCTTGTTCATCCTAAAACAGGACAGACCACATCATCTCCTTTTTCTTTTAATCAAGTTTCCATAACCCCATCTCCCAGATGCGAGAAACCTCTCTCATATTAGCTAAGGCCTGTCTTAAGATAGAATAAATCTACTTATAGGCTGGGAACTCTCTTGCTAAGTATGTGGTTGTTATAATCACAAAAGATGAGCACAGTATTGAGTCAATAGCTTACTGGGGACCCAGTGCCGCATACTAATGTCAACACCCTTGCTTAGCCCATAGCTAGAAGTGCAAGATGCTGACCAAAAAACAAAAAACAAAAAAAAATCCAAGGCTTAAAAGAGTGCTCTCATTTAGTATTGACGATGGAAGAATCACATCTATTATTGTGATACATACAAATTATAATCAAGTTAACATACCAGCAAAGGCCTCATTTTGTAACATTCTCGATAATAGAGGACAAGTCATAAAAACAAAGTATAGCCAAGAACAGTCTGTTTTAAAAAGCATGGGGTATTTAGAGTACATGAAGAAAAATGGATTTTTCATAAGTTCCAAAGCAGAGAAAACCTTCGTATTCATTAAACACTGCACAAAATCTTTCATAGGTCTTAAATTTGATAATACTGCATGCTCTAAGAACCCAATGTAGCTACAGAATATTCAACATTTGTCAAGCACTGAGAACTGTACAGACTGCAAAAGCAGAGAGTCCTCAATCACAGAACATAAGGATTCAAAAGCACATAACAATGACCAAGCTAGGGAACAGTTTAACCATTTCATTCATTACAAAGGCCCTGTTCTATAACCACTTGAAGTGTTTTTGGTTTGTAATCATACAAGTCCATTTCTTAAAAGTGGAGAACTATTATTGTAGCCAAAGGTCAACAAGCACCTGTGTTCAGAGTCCGCAAACGAAAATCCGTTAGGAAGAAGTACATTCATACTAATGTAGTGTCTGCAAAGTGAAACTTCAACTCTCGATTATTTCTAAGCGGAACATGAAGCCCTCTTTTCTCACTCCAACTCGTTTCTTTGGACCTTAACACCATGCACAAAATGTCTAACTTCTACCATTTTGAAAGGGTTCTCCTAAAAAGCACAAAGAAATTTTTAATTACAAAAGAATTAAAGAAGAAGAACCAATAAGATTTTTTCCACTTACTATAAGAAATATATAAAGGAAGACAAAATGTTATTAAAAATGCTTGATAATAAACTCACGTTGTCAAAATAAAATGTGGAGGTTCATGAAAAATAATCACAACCTTGCTAAATATTAACATAAAAATTACCTCTTAATGTAGAAATTATTTAAGGGTCCAGTCTCGAATGAACATAAAGAAATAAAATTTCCTAGACGTAGATAGCTGAACAGGTAAATTCTTTATTTCTCTCATATTTTTCAGAGTATGTTCACATAGCTCTTAAGTTTAATTCACAAGACATAATATGATCTAGTCCATTGTATAAATGGATTCATTTGGAAAGCCTCCGTTTGTTCATAGGCGGGAAACATGCTCGCTTCCTGTGTTCCAGGAGACCATACTTAATATAATTAGTAGTTTTTCTAAGATTTACTTTGCATGCTTCTCATGTGATTAAGACACTGGCAGGGCTAGCCCCCATGTGGGGTAGCAACTGAGCAGGGGCAAAATGCTCACTGGCTAGAATGTTCACAAGCCTATACTGGCAAGTCCTTGGCCTTCAGTGTTTATGATCCTGAGGCTTTGGTTAGGTTTCAAGTGTTTTACCAGAAAGGAATAATATAGCTAACAGCCACAAAAATATTAATAATTATGACATGCTAATTTATTTCTATCAGCAAAGAAGACACCAGGTGAGAGGAATTTTTTTTAACATCTTTATTGGAGTATAATTGCTTTACAATGGTGTGTTAGTTTCTGCTTTACAACAAAGTGAATCAGCTATACATGTACATATATCCCCATATCTCCTCCCACCCTCCCTATCCCACCCCTCTACGTGGTCACAAAGCACCGAGCTGATCTCCCTGTGCTATGCGGCTGCTTCCCACTAGCTATCTATTTTACATTTGGTAGTATATATATGTCCATGCCACTCTCTCACTTCGTCCCAGCTTACCCTTCCCCCTCCCCGTGTCCTCAAGTCCATTCTCTATGTCTGCGTCTTTATTCCTGTCCTGCCCCTAGGTTCTTCAGAACCATTTTTTTTCCTTTTTTAGATTCCATATATATGTGTTAGTATACGGTATTTGTTTTTCTCTTTCTGACTTACTTCACTCTGTATGACAGTCTCTAGGTCCATCCACCTCACTACAAATAACTCAATTTCATTTCTTTTTATGGTTGAGTAATATTCCATTGTATATATGTGCCCCATCTTCTTTATCCATTCATCTGTTGGTGGACACTTAGGTTGCTTCCATGTCCTGGCTACTGTAAATAGAGTTGCAATGAACATTGTGGTACATGATTCTTTTGGAATTATGGTTTTCTCAGGGTATATGCCCAGTAGTGGGATTGCTGGGTCATATGGTAGTTCTATTTTTAGTTTTTTAAGGAACCTCCATACTGTTCTCCACAGTGGCTGTATCCATTTACATTCCTACCAAAAGTGCAAAAGGGTTCCCTTTTCTCCACACCCTCTCCAGCATTTACTGTTTGTAGATTTTTTGATGATGGCCATTCTGACTGGTGTGAGGTGATACCTCATTGTAGTTTTGATTTGCATTTCTCTAATGATGTTGAGCATCCTTTCATGTGTTTGTTGGCAATCTCTATATCTTCTTTGGAGAAATGTCTATTTAGGTCTTCTGCCCATTTTTGGATTGGGTTGTTTGTTTTTTTGTTATTGAGCTGCATGAGCTGCTTGTAAATTTTGGAGACTAATCCTTTGCCAGTTGCTCCATTTGCAAATATTTTCTCCCATTCTGAGGGTTGTCTTTTAGTCTTGTTTATGGCTTCCTTTGTTGTGCAAAAGTTCTTAAGTTTCATTAGGTCCCATTTGTTTATTTGTGTTTTTATTTCCATTTCTCTAGGAGGTGGGTCAAAAAGGATCTTGCTGTGATTTATGTCATAGAGTGTTCTGCCTATGTTTTTCTCTAAAAGTTTGATGGTGTCTGGCCTTACATTTAGGTCTTTAATCCATTTTGAGTTTATTTTTGTGTAGGGTGTTAGGGAGCATTCTAATTTCATTCTTTTACATGTAGCTGTCCAGTTTTCCCAGCACCACTTATTGAAGAGGCTGTCTTTTCTACATTGTATATTCTTGCCTCCTTTATCAAAAATAAGGTGACCATATGTGTGTGGGTTTATCTCTGGGCTTTCTGTCCTGTTCCATTGATCCATATTTCTGTTTTTGTGCCAGTACCATACTGTCTTTATTACTGTAGCTTTGTAGTATAGTCTGAAGTCAGGGAGCCTGATTCCTCCAGCTCCGTTTTTCTTTCTCAAGATTGCTTAGGCTGTTCGGGGTCTCTTGTGTTTCCATACAAATTGTGACATTTTTTGTTCTAGTTCTGTGAAAAATGCCAGTGGTAGTTTGATAGGGATTGCATTGAATCTGTAGATTGCTTTGGGTAGTATAGTCATTTTCACAATGTTGATTCTTCCAATCCAAGAACATGGCATACCTCTCCATCTGTTTGTATCATCTTTAATTTCCTTCATCAGTGTCTTATAGTTTTCTGCATACAGGTCTTTTGTTTCCTTAGGTAGGTTTATTCCTAGGTATTTTATTCTTTTTGTTGCAGTGGTAAATGTGAGTGTCTCCTTAATTTCTCTTTCAGATTTTTCATCATTAGTGTATAGGAATGCAAGAGATTTCTGTGCATTAATTTTGTATCCTGCTACTTTACCAAATTCATTGATTAGCTCTAGTAGTTTTCTGGTAGCATCTTTAGGATTCTCTATGTATAGTATCATGTCATCTGCAAACTGTGACAGCTTTACTTCTTCTTTTCCGATTTGGATTTCTTTTACTTCTTTTTCTTCTCTGATGGCCGTGGCTAAAACTTTGAAAACTATGTTGAATAATAGTGGTGAGAGTGGACAACCTTGTCTTGTTCCTGATCTTAGAGGAAATGGTTTCAGTGTTTCACCATTGAGAACGATGTTGGTTGTGGGTTTGTCATATATGGCCTTTATTATGTTGAGGTAAGTTCCCTCTGTGCCTACTTTCTGGAGCGTTTTTATCATAAATCGGTGTTGAATTTTGTCAAAAGCTTTTTCTGCATCTACTGAGATGATCATATGGTTTTTCTCCTTTAATTTATTAATATGGTTTATCACATTGATTGATTTGCGAGAGGAAATTTAAACGGACTCTCCTCCCCCTCTGCCCTTCCCCAGTGGCCCAGCTGGGTTGCCTGGGGTCTAGGAAGTGAAAGGCGAAAAAGGCAGAGGGTTCCTAATAGTTGAGAAACCTGAAAGACTGATTTATCTACTTCCCTAGGTTGCCGTAAAGGCCAGCAATTCTGATTTGCGTTTGTTTTAACCCTCAAATAACTTTATCAAAGTACACAGGTAAAGACAGAAATTAAGATGTACAAAGAAAACAAATGTAGAAGGCCCAGTTACACAATTCATGGAAAAGCATCACATTTGCATCTCTCAGTCAAGAGACGCATTATGGGAAAGCAGACATTCTGGCTTCCCGAAGCCCCACAGCCTCTGCAGCTTGGCTACTTTAGGGGTGGACCACTTCTCAAAAGACCTTTCGGCATCTTGGAACCATAGCACATCCCTCCTTCCCTCACGACCACGTCAACCCAATGATGAATTTTCCAAGTAAGGTGATTCTGTTGGCCGAAGGAGGCCCTGGCCGCATCATTTCTCTTTGTTTGGAAGGCAGTTTCGTTTCATGTAGCATCACCAAATTGGGAGTTGATTTGGGAAAGGTGAATGTGAAATAGCAGTAAAGGAAAATGTTATAGCCTCTATGGAAATTCCAGGCCTTTCTGCTGCTTTCAGGTCCACCACAGCTCACGTCAGTCATTATATTCAAGGGGATGCTCACACAGTGCAAAAGGCAATATTCTGGGTAATGAAGCCATAAACCAGTAAAATGAGCCTCAGACTGTGTCTCCTCAATTTGTTATTCTCATCTTTCATATACAGCATCTTCTAAATTTAATCATGATTCTTCAAACCATTATATTACTTTGGGGCATAAAAAACCCTGATGTTGTTTTAGGATCAAAAATTACTTGTATTTTTAAAAATAACTTGTAATAGAATATTTGTTTCAATATACAAAGCAGCAAAAAGTTAGTTTAGAACTCTTGAAATAGATAGCTCAAACTACTACTTAAAAAAAGAAAGATAAATATATATGATGTCCAAATGTGACAAATATTTTGAGAGCATCTGAAAGTATTTAAGATATCAACGTTTAAAGAATAAAACACGATTTATTAGACAGTGTAATTTCAGAAGATTTGTCTTTCATTTTAAAATTTCAGTTAGTGTCATAATAAAATTGTTGGGAAACTGAGATTTACTTTTCAATTGCTGCGTAATTTGTCGTCCTTTTTTCTACCTGCCAGTGTGCATGAGACTGCTGTTCCAATCAAGGCAAAATATGGAACTCCCCTATGGCTCAATTTCCTTTTAAATAAAATGAGAAAATTGTAAAAGATTAGTTCCTGCCTCTCGCTACTTTTCAGAACAAGTAAAACTTATAAAGCACTTTGCAAATACAAAAAACAAAAAAAAAAGCTATTTTAAAAGATTCTGGGAAGGAACTCTGCTCAATATTCTGTAACAACCTAATTGGGAAAAGAATTTGAAAAAGAACAGATGCATGCAGATGTACAACTGAATCACTTTGTTGTACACCTGAAACTAACACAACATTGTTAATCAACTATACTCCAATATAAACCAAAAAGTTAAGAAAAAAAGATTTTGGGGAGTAATGAAATGTATAAGCAGTATAAATATTTCTAGATGAAAATTCTTATTTTATAACTACCTTTTAATTGTTTATCTCCAACATAATCAAATGCATTTTACAACAGCCACAATCCCTAGAGAAATATTTTTCATAAATCCTCTTTGAACTGAGGAACCATCTCACATTAGAGACTATAAAGGAGACATGATGACTAAAAGCACTGTGGGATCCTGGATGGGATCCTGGAACAGAAGAAGGACATAAATGGAAAAAATTGGTGAAATGTGAAGAAAAGCCTGGAGTTTAGTTTAGAAGTTTTGTACCAATGTTCATTTCCCAGTCTTTTTTTAATAATTAAAAAAAAATTTTTTTTTAATTTTTGGCTGCATTGGGTCTTCATTGCTGCGCACGGGCTTTCTCTAGTTGCAGTGAGCGGGGGCTACTCTTCGTTGGGGTGCACGGGCTTCTCACTGTGGTGGCTTCTCTTGTTGCGGAGCATGGGCTCTAGGCACACAGGCTTCAGTAGTTGTGGCGCACGGGCTTAGTTACTCCGCGGCATGTGGGATCTTCCCGGACCAGGGCTCGAACCCGTGTCCCCTGCATTGGCAGGCGGATTCTTAACCACTGTGCCACCAGGGAAGCCCTCATTTCCCAGTCTTGATAACTGTTCGTGGAAGACTGAGTAATGGGTGATGGGGATATGGGACCTCTCTGTACTGTTTTTGCCACTCTTCTGCAAATGTAAAATTAGTTCAAAAGAAAAAGTTTAAAAAAACACTTCTTTGAGACAGAAAAACCATTGTTACATGTTTTATTAAGAATCTAAGCAACAAGGATTTACTATATAACAAAGGAACAATATATCAAGACTTGTAATAATCTATAATGGAAAGTAACCTGAATATATATATATCTGAATCACTTTGCTGTATACCTAAAACTGTATACAATGTTAATGAAACATTGTAAATCAACTATACTTCAATTGTTTAAAAAGTTATATAATTGGAAACAAAAGAAGAACCTAAATCTTCTAAAAGTGTTTAGGGAAATACATATGATTTGATTCCACTAGTGAAATGATTCCACTAGATGGCACCCTATTTTCTTCAGCGATCAGAGCCATCTCTCTTCACATAGCTACCATCCATCACCTGATATAAATGTTTCTTGAGCTTATTTTATAGCTGTAACGGGCATCATCTCTTTGTATAACAGATTCTATGATTTGACTCCCTGCATAAAACAATGTTTGCTTTCTTTTCTTGAAATGTCTTGTTTCAGGATATAAGCTTCGTTATCGTTCCAGAATTTTAAGGTAAGGTTTTATGAATTCGCAGTCATTCAGCACATTTCTCAAGCCCTTACTTTGGGCCACATCATCTCAACAGTCCGAGGCAACCCATCCTCTTTAGTGGTGACCAACATTAAAGACTTCACATCCTCCTGCACACTTGAAAAGCACATCAGATCCAGAGAGCAACTTTGAAGGAGTGAACAAATGAATTCCACTTTGTTTTCATGACTCTGATGCTGCTTCAACACCTCATTGATCTTTACTGCTCAAAGGAAAGGATAGCTATTCTAGATTCCCTTTTTTTATGTCAAAGCTAAAAATCTAAGTTTCTTTTCAAGTTAAAACCGAACAGCTAAGAGTCTGCCAGCTCCAGTATGGTTTGGCTTCTGCTCTCCAATTTTATTTATTTGCAGCATTTCCTGGTCCAATCAATGGCCTCCTTATAAAACATTCCTGCCATCTATGTTCCTCGGTTTTCCAATGCTCTCTGCTGAGAAGCTCTAAAAAACCCAAGACACCATGTTCCATTCCCTTCTGAAGTTTCATTTTAGGAAAGCTATTTCAAACATCACTAATGTGAATTTTTTAAAAAGGATTAAAGTCATGGGGGTGGGGTGCTTATATGTCAAAATGAAAAGAGTCATGCTGTTTACTAACCTATTTCCAAAGTTCTAAACTTAGATGAGATTGGAAAACATTCAGTCTCTAAATTTTATAGAATAAGCATTTATAGTATTTCAGAATGAACTGGAAACAGTGATTCTACCTAAGAGAGACAATACTTATAATACCTGGCCAAAACCAAAAGATATAAAAAACAGAAGACACCCTCAATTTGGATTAAGGGTCATGCAAAGGCCTGAGACAATTCTTAAATCAAATGTCCATATAAATCCCTCTATCTCCATCCATTTCTCATTCTCGTATACCAACAAAACCTAAAAGGATAGACTGCAGTAACCAAATTGTATCTTAAAAACTATTCCCTTTTAAATGCAATTTGCTCCAATTGTGAATGCAAAATTTTAGATCAAATTTCCTCTAAATATAACACAAAGCTCTACAGTATAGCTTTTCTGGTGCTCTAAACCTAACTGAAATGTACCACCAGTTTTGAAGGAATGGTATTATGTGAGCCTGCTCTCAGCACCTCTAAGTCTGAAAAATGGATCTGTTAAATTTAAGGCAAAATTACTTAAATCATCTCCAATTTTAAATGCAGTGATATACCATTTCATGTTGAAGAAATTAAACTGAGGGGACTTCATAATACATGCTCTAATGAATGTTTCATTATTTCTAAACCATTAGATTTCTTTAGAAAAGGCAAAACTGCTCGTCAACTCGCCTATGGATTCCCCTTTATTTAACTAAATATTCCATTTAATTAATTGTTCAAAGACCTTCAGATAATATCTTTACCAAGGAAACCTGAGGCTCTTTCCTATTCATGCCATTCAAATTCATGCACTTTGAGATAATTTTCTTACTTATTTATCTTACTAAACAGGGGAAATTATTTATTTATCCAAAGCCTTACCCAAAAGGATAGAACTTGAGATTACCTTCCATATATATGGAATATATTTATATTTCATATAAATTTTATATATAAAATATAAAATTTAAGAGTGACCCAAGTCCCTGGAAATCCCAAATAACAAGAGAAAACAAAACTTAACAGAAAAAACAATGGGAAAATAAGTTCATTTAAAGATTTTACCTAAAAACTGAATACCCCAGCATGCCCTAGGTGTAGCTGAGTCTGATATCCTTTTCAAGAAAAAAAATTAATCCCCAAGACACAGCTAGATAAATCCATCTTTAATGTATGATTCATGATCTTCTTATTTCTTTGACCAAATAATAAGTGCCTGCTATACGCTAGCTACTGCGTTAGGTGGGCGCTGGTATTACAATAATAACCCGTGGTATCCTTGTCCTTAGGGAGTTTAAGTCTAATGGGGACAAGAGACCAGTCAATAATCAATGTCGACTGATGCTATGATAAGAAATTCCCTTATCTGGCCTAGGGTCAAATACTGTTGGGAAAAGGAGTTTCAAGGAAAATAAATTAACATTTAAAAATATTTTCAACAAGAATGAAAACAAAACATTTTCTGATCAACACTCAAATAATTGGAAATTCCACAACAGACTATCCTGTCTTTGCAAATTCTGGTCAGTTGTATTTTTGCTCTAACTATAGCCTATAATCTTTCATTTTAAAAAAGATAGCATCTATGTTTATGAAAAGGATGGTTTGTCAGTTCTTATACTTTTATCCCATGATTAGAAACAAAAATTAAGAAAATAAATTCAAACAAAACTTTTGTGTTTCCAGTTTGCAGACACCACCACCAACCTTTTTGTTCTTGCTTACCACTGGACACCTATGCATTTCTTCAATGCAAAACCACAAGCAAGCTCATCTGCCAAGAACTCCCCCCAGGAAGCAATTGGAAAAGGAGCCATATTTGAAAGACTCCATCTAACTTCCCTAAGAGGACTCTTTTACAGAAAGGAAAAACAGAACTTCGTAGGGGTGAACTGAACTACTTCCAAATTTCCCAGAGGGAATCCTTACTTGTGACCAATTCAGCTGCCTTTTGTATTATAGCAATCTTTAAATAGTTCTCCTTCTACTTATATCCCTTCTAAATTCACTACTGTTACTCATTATGAGTTCACTGGTATTAGTCAGCACAAGTCAGTTAGTCACTATATTTTTTAAACCACCAACTCCCTCTGCCCTTTCTGGTTTTCCTATCCCTTCGGTATTTTGCAACATTTAAAAGATGAATAACTATACACAAGAAATGCTGCTGGGCATTTTTTGCTCGTTTTTGGTTTAAACAGTGACCATATCCCCATTAATAAAAGGAGTGCATAGTCACATTTCTTCTCATGAAAAGGTGACCCGTGTGTTTAAACCTTAGGATTAAAATTTTATTTCGCATATATTGCTTAATCATCATTTCTCATAAACTTATTTAGAAGAAGTTCACACAAATTCTTTCTTTATTCAAACAATAAATCGGTGAATGGATACTATTCTTTCTTTTGACAAAAAGACCCTAGTCTAGTATGATTTCTATTAATCACAGGTGGGGAATGGAAAATAATCCAGGAAACTAAGGGGCTGTGTTGGTCTTTTATTTTATTTTTTTTTTTAAGATTACTGGGTTTTTGTTGGTTTATTTTAAGTCTTTATTGAATTTGCTACAATATTGCTTCTGTTTTATGTTTTGGTTTTTTGGCCACGAGGCATGTGGGATCTTAGCTCCGCGACCAGGTATCAAACTGCACCCCCTGCATTGGAAGGTGAAGTCTTAACCACTGGACCGCCAGGGAAGTCCCTGGCCTTTTAAAATTATCTGTCAAAGATGAATGGATAAAGAAGATGTGGTGTATACACACACACACACACACACACACACACACACACAAATGGAATATTACTCAGCCTTCAAAAAGAATGAAATAATGTCATTTGCAGAGATTATCATACTAAGCAAAGTCAGAAAGAGAAAGCCAAATACCATGTGATATCACTTATATATGGAATCTAAAATACAGAAATCAACGTACCTATGAAACAAAAATAGACTCATAGACATAGAGAACACACTTGTGGTTGCCAAGAGGTGGGAGAGGGAGGGGAGGGAAGGAATGGGATTTTGGGGTTAGCAGAGGCAAATTATTATATATAGGATGGGTAAACAACAAGGTCATGCTGTATAACACAGGGAACTATATTCAATATTCTGTGACAAACCATAATGGAAAAGCATATGAAAAAGAATATATATATGTATAACTGAGTCACGTTGCTGTACAGAAGAAATTAACATTGTAAATCAACTATACTTCAATAAAATTAAAAATAAATAAAATAAAATTATCTGTCAATTAAGGCCTGACATAATCACCCCAACTTATCTTTTCAACATTATGTGTCAAGACTTCCTCAAATGTGCCATCAATTCATACTGCATTGAGGGAAAAAGCACCTCTGCTTTGAGCAATTGAGACACCTTGAAAGCCCTCTCCCCTTCCTCTCTCCATCCATACCCAACCACCTCAAAGCAGATGCTCCCCCCAAGAAACCTTCCCCAAACACGGTAGCTGCCAGCCACTGCCTGCTCTTTGAACTCGTGCTACACTTACTATCCTGATGCTTCCTGACCTATCACATACCTACATCCTCTCTTCCCAAGTCAACAGTCTGCTCCTTCTAGAGAATCTGTCCTTTCAGTTCTCTCTTTAACCCACAGCACCTGGCATTTGGACATACACACTAAATATTTACAAAACCAAATCTTCTCTATTTCCCCCTTTTCAAAGACAGGACATCACACAGACCCAGAACAAATTCTTGTCCTACCTGAGTTTGGGTTTTCTTTTCCATCATTCACGCAGCTTGGCACAGCAGTGGTATAAAGACAATTAAAAGAAACAATGCAAGTAAGGATTCCCCAGTGAACCAGTAATACATAGAAATCAACCTCTGCATTACCCCATTTTCCTAATGTGCATGACAAATGTGCCCTTCATAATATTCAACTAACCTGCCACTTCATAGGGACCTTTAATTCCACATGGACACACAAAAAAAACTTCACCAATCAATTGCTCTACTTTTTTCTCTCTCCTGTGTATGTGGGGAAGGGAAGGGAGAGGAAGAGAACCAAGAGAAGGGCCAGGGTGTTTACTAAAGGAACAAACTTAGTGTTATAGTGAACATAATCTTTCCAATACACTCGTCATATGCTATCGTTCCCAACTACTTTCAAAACTGTGCTTCTTAAATAATTTATGGCAATTCTGTGACTAGCCAGAAGACTGATTTTGTAAAAAAGAAAAAAAGTCTGCTTTTGTAAAATCTGACAAAATGATGGAAAAATACAGCACTTTATACTTAAGAAGTGTATGTTAATTTTTATCTCAAATTTACATTGTATGTAAATTTTATCTCAAAAGAAAAATACTTAACTTATAATGCAGGAGCATTTACGCGTAAGTGTCTCTTTAAATGCGTCAGAAAATGAGATGGGTTAACAAATGACTAGGTGGGTTAGCTATCTGATAAAGCCAAGTATCATGAGATACTAGTCATCTAGGTGGTAAGCATATTATGTGTTCACTGTAAAATCCTTTCAACTTTGCTGCAGACTTGGAGATTTTCATAAAAAAGGTTGGGGGACAAAATCAACAATGTAAACTTATTTTTTGAAGCCAGACACATACAAAAAATGACTCGCTAAAGATCTTTTAAAAATATTTCTTCTCGCCTCCAAATTGGCATCCACAAAGCAGAAAGCCCTCGGCTTCCATCTGCCTCGTAAAGCACAGCCCTCACGGCGGGGGCCAGATCTGTCAGGGCCCTCACCTGACTCGGGCCTGAGAATCAGCTGATTGCCCCATCACTGAAGTGCCAGAGGGCCCAGGGTCTCCGGGGAGCCACAGTCCAAGCACACAAGCGTTTCCCCAGACACCTTAGGTTTCTCCATCAGCCACTGGGCATTTCCATAAGCTTTTCTTCTCCCCTCACCCACCCGGCAGCACCCTGCCTGGCTTTCCTAGGAGATATCAAAGGAGAACGGAGAGAGAGGCAAGGCACCCCCGCAGTTCTGAGCCCAGGTAGGACTGGGACATTTTCGATGATACAGAGTGAAGACCACCCACTCTGTGTGTAGGTCCCAGCCACCTGCAAGGAAAAGAAAAAGAGGGGCTCTCCCACCCTCTGTGGCTCCTCACCCTCACCCAAGAATAATAAAAGAGCCAGGGAGGAGAAAAGGCTCATTCTCAAGACTCGTACTCGCCAAAGACAGGAAACTACTGACACTGCAGCAGCTGTGAGGACAGGGACCCCAGGCCTCCCTGTCTGCCTCATCATGTTGCTCCCAGGAAGAACCAAAGACAAGAAAAAGTGAAAGCAACGCTCTATGATTCAGTCTCCCAAACCCCGTGTTCTTTCTTTATTTTATTTTATTTTATTTTTTTTATTGGAGTATAATTGCCTTACAATGTTGTGTTAGTTTCTGCTGTACAATGAAGTGAATCAGCTATAGGTATACCTATATTTCAAGTCAAACTTTGTCCTCTGGTTCTCTGGCAACATTTAGACTAAATCCAGACCACGGAGTGTATTGTTTGTGTGGTTTTGCTTGAGCCAGAGCTGCTTCAACTCTGAGTGTGGGGCTGGAATCCCCAAAGAAGCTCATCTGTGAGAAAGGCCCACACAGTCCAATGAGAAAACCCATTACTAACCCTAATGATCTCATAGGTCATCCATCCTTTCACGGCTCCAAGAGTTCCCTTCCCGCCCTGCCCCTTTTCCCTTATCTCTTCCCTCTAGACATTTGAGTGAAACACAGACAACTTGAGGAGAAAAATGCCACCATTTATCATGCTCTCCAGCAAGCACTTGAGTACATGCCTTAGTCAGTGCAGGCGGGACCACAGGACTCCCAGCTCCAGCAGGGACAGTCTGAGGGGCTGTAATTCTAAGAGGGCTGTGATTGCGGTGTGGGGTGGGGGGACTGGGAACCTAAACTACTTACACTAGAATTCCAGTTGAGGAAATTCCAAGTTTCGCTAGTATGAAAATGAAAGTCTCATATTAAATATTACAAACAAAAATTCTATTTCTTACCATATGTGACTCGATTTGATTTTTCTATGCCCTCTGTGGTTGGGTTGCTTTAACTCCCAAGCAAAGCTTTCATAAGAATACTTTACAAAAAAGACACACTACTTCCGCAGATAAATGGACAAAGAAAATGTGGTATACACATACTATGGACTATTATTTAGCCTTTAAAAAGAAGAAATCCCCGTCATATGCTGCAACATGGATGAACCTTGAGGGCATTATGCTAGGTGAGATGAGCCAGTCACAAGGAGACAATACTACATGCTTCCATTTATACAAGGCATCTATGCAGTCAAACTCTTAGAAACAGAAAGTAAAATGGTGGTTGCTAGGGGCTGGGAAGGGGGGGCCGGGGAGAGGGGAGATGTTGTTTAATGGGTACAGACTTTCAGTTTTGCAAGATGCAAAAGTTCTAGAGATCTGTTGCACAACAATGTGCATATAGTTGACACGGCTGTACACTGTACATTTAAAAATGGTTAAAGTGGATTAGAATGCATAATGTTCAAGTGCCAATAAAGAGGCAATAAGAGAAAGTCACATTTTTCTTAGGGCAATTGATTCTTTCTTAATTTAATTCCACAAATTCCTACAGCTATTTTTATTTCTTATTAGCCTGGATTTTAAAAAAATTATCTTTCCCCAAATTTATCTTTGTAAATAAAACCTGTAATTCCTGACTTTAATCAAAAAAATGGTTAAAGTGGTAAATTTTCTGTTAGGTGTTTTTACCACAATATTTAAAAACTACACACTGCCTCCACCCTACGTTTTGGATATACTCTAAATCTCCAATTCAACATTCTGATATTAAAAACCAAAACAAATATTTGAGTGATCTTTTTCTGATTGAAGATGAAAACCCTCAAATTAAATGGCTTTGAAGATTCGAGAAGAATAAAAAGCACTTGCAACCACTGCTTGCGACAAAGTTTGTCGTTTTAAGCATGCATGACATTTTCAGAGCAGGAAGGATCCTGACATTCTTCTCGAGTGGTATGCGTGGTATGCTGAATTGGCTTCTAAATCAAACGAGGCTGCTGATATGTAGCCTTTTAGCAAAAGAAGGATATATCACAAGACAGTCTTCAAGACCAAACACTGTGGATCTTATAACAAAGGCAGCAAAATGAATAATTCATGCATAGACGGAGTGTACAAGCATCATGAGCAAACCATGACCGCATGAAGGGTTCCCACAATGGCTCTCCCTCTAGCAAACCTGTCTTATTACTCTAAACATTGACCCATCATCCATTCCTCTGAAATATAAAAATTACTCTAAGGAGACACATTGCTAAGAAGAACAAGAACTCTTAAGTTGACTGAGCAAAAAGGCAGGGCAAACCCTTATTCACCCAGTCTTCCTTTCAGAAAAGGCTAAACTCAAAGGTAACTACACATTTTCTAAAGCTCATGATTTCAACTTTCCATGGTAAGAATGATTACATAAGGGAATGGATTAGAATGTCCAAGATCATTTCCCCTGTAATAGGAATGTAATGAAAAAACAGGTACTATATAACTGAATTTCCCAATAGCTCGTGATTCCTTGGCTTTTGGGATCTGTGATTCAGAAGAACAGTCTCCTTTGATTTCACCAGAGGCCTTAATCAGGTATGTGAAATCAGGAACAAGATAGGAAATATATTTGCATAGTTTTGATGTGATCTGCATGCTCCGCCACAAATTGCAATCTATTAAGAAGGAAAAGCTACTTTCCAAAACCCATTTAGGCACTCCAAGTTCTTCTTTTTTTATTTATCTTTTTTGGCCGCGGCACGCAGCATGTGGGATCTTAGTTCCCCAGCCAGGGATCGAACCCACGCTCCTTGCAGAGGAAGCATGGAGTCTTAACCACTGGACTGCCAGGGAAGTCCCGCCATGTTTTTCTTACTTCTGCCCCATCCCACCAACATGGAGCACTGCCCCAGAGGTAAAGGAGATCAAAAACCAGAGAGAAGCAAACCTGTGAGGCTTAATCCTGGGTGAGCCCTTGGTGGGGATACTGGTCTAGGAAAGGCTGAAGGAAGTACATACCCAAGCACATTCTGGTGGGGGTTGGAGGAATAAAGGAGAGAGGAGACCAAGCAGCGTAAAAGGTCATGGTTTAAGCAATAACCTGCGACTCCAAGCTGAAAGCAGCAAACTCTCTGAGGTCCCCAAATTCACACGCTGTTGAACAGACAGGGGCTTCGACTATGAAGTACGCAAGGCCTGGCCCTGTCCTCCCATCATCCCTCATTGCCCATCTTCCCCAAATCTAGTCATCGGAACTGCTAATAAAGGACCCTTTCTATAAATGATACTTATTCGAGGGGGTCTGAAGTTCTTACCCTCTCACTGATGCTCATGTTTTAATAGGAAGTATCAAAGCTCTTGGAGAAACCAGGAAGAAATAAGAGCGAATAAGAGCACTGGGAACTTCTGGAGGCCAGAGATGACTTCTAGTGGCCAAACCTGTCCCTTCCCATCTCATGGGCAGCACCAGGCTCCCAACACCAGCCCTGATGCACCAGCAGCACAAGCAACATATATGAATTGCTTCTCTCTGGTACTGCACAGAGTCCCGCCCCCTATGAGCCTCCTCCCCCGTCTCAAATCAGACAGGGTGGGCCACGTGGTGATAAGAACGGACACCTGGAATCCTCAGCCCAGGGTTCAAACTCAACACCAAAGCAGCCTGCAGGGCCTCCTCAAACCAGCCCTCTCCTGTCCCTGTTTAAAGAAAGAAACACAAGAAACACATGTAACAGCTCTTCAAACTATCTGCCCCCTGTGGCTTTCTAGAGACCGGACAACAATACAGGGCATCCTTATAAACAGTTCCAGAATTAGAATCAGCATCTGTACTTAGAAACTGCAAAGAGAGAATGGAAGCTTTGATTGAGTGCCCTTTGGGACATTACTTTAGATCTAAGTGGTCTGGAAGAGGCAAACTATGCATATAAAACCAACTGGAAGAATTAGGGACAATTCCTACCATTAATAGACAACACTCCCTATTCAAGGGCAGGGGGAAAGGCAGGAGTCACAAAAAGGGGGGTAGGGTGTGTGAAGGTCATGACAATTCCCAGTTATTGTGTAAATAAAACAAGTAACCTCAGGCTTCAGTTTCCTCACTTACAACTTGGAGAATTCACAGATTATCTAGGGGGATGATTTATACTTCTAATGGTGGGAGATTTGGGCTTACGGATCCAACCCGTGGGTCTCATTCTGAATTGTGGTAACCCACCCCACCCAGCTCTCTTCCTTCACGAACCTGCCCAAGAAAGAGGCAAACCCCACAATGAAACAAAGGAAAAAACAACAAAGACAAAGGAAGGACAAGGAGTATCACGGTCGAGCCTTAACCACAGATGACAGTCCAGGTATTTTAAAGAGAAGGACATAGAAAAAAAAAAAAGAGACAAAGGAGGGAATAAAAGAAAAGGAAGAGCGCCCCCCCCCCAACGGCAGGGACTTCATGAGGCACAGGGGATAAACATGACCATACAAGAGGCCTTCTTCTTATCCCTCCAAACAGAAGAGCTGGACTGTTTTATGGCCAACTGCATGGTACTATCTGCCCTTTCTCATATTCTTCCATGTGCAAAAGTGCTTTGTAAACTTAAACCAACCTCTGCATGACACGAGTTTGACTTTTACTTTGTCTCTCAGTCTTCATGTCAACTACCCTAAGAATATGCCTGAGGCTGATTAAAAGTCCTAAAAGAATATGCTAAATAATCACCCTTTTGTATGTATCTTCAACTCCCTTTGTTATCCTCTCCTGGCAAGACCTGACACCTCCTTAGATTCAATTTTTTATCTACACCATGTCTGTGCCCACTCAGTCAACAGCAATGGAAGAAAAACATACCTACTCACTTTATTCATGGCACTAGTCCCGTTTATAAGGGCTTTGCCATCATGACCTAATCACTTCCCAAAGGCCTCACCTCCTAATACCGCTACAATGGGAGTTAGGATTTTAACATATGAATTTGAGGGGGGCAGGACATAAACACTCAGTCCATAGCAGGTGTCTAATAGGTATAAGAATGTTGTTAAGAAATGGATGACTCAAATATAAAAATCATCTAATGTCCAATCCCTCATTTTAGAACCCAAGGCTCCCAGAAATAAACTTAAGTTCCCAAAGGTTAGAAAGAAGCAAGAATTCTGGTTACTTGATGCTTTTCTCACCACCTATCCACCTCTGCTAAAAGAATAACACTGCAAGTCATAATAATGATAAATATAAATGGGAGGGAAGTATAACAAACAGTAAATTAAAACAGTAACAAAAAATAAAATAAGATAAAACACTAACAAACTTAAGTATGTTTCCAGTAAAGTTAAAATGGAAAACAACTGGAGTAATAAGTAAGAAGCAATCTATAAAACCCTAATTTACAAAACAGACACCCTATTGACTTTACTTACTGGTCTGTGTAGCTTTCAGATAATTCTAGTCTGAAGTCAACTCCATTCTCAAGACATTCCATCCACAGCCTGAACACCAGAAAAGGATGTTGTCAGAATAGGTAGTTTGGGTCTCTGGAGCTGGCCAACTGGTAGGAAGGCTTGAAAGGGATTCAGCATTCCTAAGAGTGGTTTCTCACACCTTGGGCTGCCATATGATCACCTCACTACTTTTTGTTTCATCTTTCCCAATAACACGACACGGTTAGTTTCACAGCAAGAAACACACCTCCTCTTTCAAATCCAAATGGACAACTTATTAATAATTCGAAAGCTGATAGAGGAAAAAAGTAAAGTTCACTTCATACGTTTAAGGTCACCTAGAGTGCTATTACACACAGCTCACATCATTTTCTTCCAAACAAGTTACAATACTGTAATGTAATAGCATAGACAGATTTATAAATAGGCATTTATAAATGTAATCATACCAAATGTAACTGTACCTCAACAAATTAAGTCACAACTTTAAATTCAACATACTTAACCATCCTCATCCTATGTTTCTTTGTATGAAAAATGCAGTAATTGGACCAGATTATTTTTAATAATTTCCCACAGATTATTTGCAGGAGGAGCATGAGCCACATAATGAAAAGCAATGGCCTACATAGTCACTAGGATGTTCTAATGGTCTTATGATTATAAAATAGTTTAAAGATGAGGCAAAACACAGGAAGCCAACCCTGACCAGAACAGAGATTCAACTAGGGGTATGACAAGTTGTCGGTCCTCCAAGGTCAACATTAATATGTATTACCTCTGGGTATAAAGAATGCATATAAAACCTAAGGAATAGGGTTTCCCTGGTGGCGCAGTGGTTGAGAATCTGCCTGCCAATGCAGGGAACACGGGTTCGAGCCCTGGTCTGGGAAGATTCCATATGCCGCGGAGCAGCTGGGCCCGTGAGCCACAATTACTGAGCCTGCGCGTCTGGAGCCTGTGCTCCGCAACAAGAGAGGCCGCGATAGTGAGAGGCCTGCGCGCCGCGATGAAGAGTGGTCCCTGCTTGCCACAACTAGAGAAAGCCCTCGCACAGAAACGAAGACCCAACACAGCCATAAATAAATAAATTTAAAAAAAAAAAACCTAAGGAATAAACTCTGAAAGGCAAACCAATACTAAAAATTATGGCAACTTTTACTTTCCGTGAAGATAGACCAAATAATTGGGGCCAACACTTCCACTAAAGATAACTAAAGAAGCAGAGCAAAGTAGAAGAAAACATCTTAAAAGGTATCAAAGAACTATTAAGGTGGTGAGGAACACTGAGAACCAAGTCTGAAAGTGGATGAGAGAATATACAAAAGGCTATTTTTGCCAGGGGTATGTTTGCTGACACCCTAGGAACATGAGAGAATGAAGGTTATTTCTGATGGTTCTGGGGGAGAAAAAACTTACCAAAAGTAAGTCACTTCATTTTGGAATGAAAAAAATAAACAGAAAGTAATCAGCCCTCATATGGACTTACAGCCAAGCTTCAAATCATGTGGGTGGCTCAGATGACCTAGATTAAGATGATTCCAGAAAGCTAGTACCTTCAGGCAACTGACAAAAGAAAACAAAAACATTCTCTAGAGGCATAGGACTTCTCAGCTTTTCAAACACAATATCCAGACACAATCAAAGATAACCATTTATGCAAGAAGAAAAGAAACCATGAGCAAGAAAAAGCCCAACAGAGCTCAACAAGACACAACAGAGGGGAAAAAAAAACAGAACTCCAAATATTAGAATTGTCAGAATTGGACTGTAAAATAACTATACTTAATATATTCAAGGAGCTAAAAGCCAGACTTATTTATTTCAGTAAGGAACTGGAAACTTTTTTTAATGACATAGATTTGAAATAGAAGAAAATATCAATTCTAGACCTGAAAATACAATTTCTTTTTAAATTAGAAACTCAATGGATGAAGAAAGAATTAGTGAACTGAAAAATAAGTCAGGGGAAAGACAGTGTTCAGAATGAAATACAGAGAGGCATAAGGATGGACAAAAGTACAGGGATAAGCAATATGGTAGCAAGTCTCAAAGATAGGCCACAATGAACCATGCTTCTCAGTACTCATAAACGTGTATAGTCACCTCCCACATTAAATCTGGGTTAGCTCTAACTAAAGTTTTGGTTAACTTTAACAAAAGGAGTAGAGCAAAAGTGATAACTATGTCAGTTCTGGGCTTACGTCTTAAGAGAGCCTGGGAGCTTCCACTTCTCTGGAAGCCCTTTTGGGAGCCCCAAGTCACCATGTAAGAAGCCCAGCTGCCCTCCTGGAGAGACCACATGGAGAGGCCATGATGAGACACCAGTAGAAGACAGAATCCTGAGACTAAGACCTGTCATCCCTGTTGACACCAACTTCCGGCTGTCCCCATCAAGGGCTCCAGACATGTAAGCGAAGGCATCTTCAATGTTTAAGTCCCAGATGTCTTCTGACTGCAGCCTCATGACAGATACTAAGCAAGATAAGCAGAAGAATCATCCAGCTGGCCCTAGTCTACCCACAGAACCATGAGAAATAATGAAATGGTTGCTGCTTTAAGCCACTATTTTGGGGGGGGCGGTTTGTGTGCTGTGATAACTAAAACAGGATATATGAAGAATACACTAAGAACATTTAAGACATTTCACTGGAGACAGAGGAAAGAGAAAATGGACTAGAAACAATATAGAAAGAAAATAGCTGAGAATTTTCCAAAATTCACTAAAGATATCATTCTCAGATTCAAGATATCCTAATAACCCCAAAAAGGATAATGAAATCTATGGTTAAGTACATCATAGTAAAAATACAGAAAACTAAAGAGGCAGATAAAATTTTAAAAGTAGCCAAAGCAAAAAAGGCAAATTACATTCAAAGGAGCAATAATTAGACTAACAGTTGACTCCCTCCCCCACTCCCCATTAAACTACTAAAATCTGAAGGCGATGGAATATCTACACTTGAAAGTGCTGAAAGAAACAATATGAATAGAACAGTTCCAACCTAGAATTCTATAACCAGTGAACATATCAAGAATGAAAGTGAGAAAGACACTTTCAGACTAACAAAAACTGAAAAACCATCACTAGCAGAACTTCACTAAATGAAATAGAAATGATGTTTGTCCAGCAGAATTAACACCCCAATGTGTTTAAAAATTAAATAACATATCTAAGTAATCCATGGGTCAAAGAAAAAAAACAATAAAAATTAGAAAATATTCTAAACTGAATAACAAATTTACTACATATTAAACTTGTGGGATGGAGCCAAAGCTACTTAGAATTAAAAATATATGTTAGAAAATAAGAACAGCTGAAAATTACAAAGTTAAGTGTGTATCACAAGACATTAAAAGCAAAATAAACCCAAAGAAAGCACAAGGAAGGAAATATTAATAAGAGTAGAAATGAAATAGAAAAAAAAAGCATAAAATAATGATGATAAACAAAGGTATAAGTTGGTTGCTTGAGTAGATTAATAAACATGCCTAACCTTTGATGAAGACTGATGAATAAAACAGACAGAAGGACATAACTGCAGATAATAAAGATAATTAAAGAGTGTATTTCAATCAACTTTATTCCAAAAAGTTTAAAATTTTGGACAGGTTGGAAAAATTCTCAAAAAATACAACTTATCTAAATGGTCACAAGAAATATAACACGTGAACAGTGCTTTAAGAAACTGAATCAGTAATTAAAAACCTTCCCACAGTAAAAAACAAACTGTATGCCCGGATGGCTTCACCAGAAAGTTCTACCAAAATTAAGAAACCAATAACACTTAATACAAAGTTTTAAGGATAAATTATACAAATCCTGCCATAGAACAGGAGCAAAGGACATTTTCCGAAGCTTGGAGTTTATATTGAGCCAAATACAGAAACAGAAGTAGAACTATACAAGTGAAAACTATAAACCAATCTCATTCATGATCATAGATATAAAAATCTTAAAGAAAATATTAGCACACCAAATCCACATTATTTTAAAAGAATAATATACCCTGATCAAACTGAATTTAAATCTGGAATCCACACTAAGTTTAAAAAAAATTTTTATAAGTCAGTCAAAATAATTGATCACATTATATTAAAGGAGAAAAATCACATTCTCATCTCAATAGATGTAGAAAAACTGACATCTATTGATGATTTTTAAAAGAACTTAAAACAACAGAAGGAAAATTCCTATTCTAAAAAAAGATACATAACAAAAGCCTATAGTAAACATAATAGGATGGTAAAACATTAAAAGCACTCCCTTTTAGAAAAGGGAATGAGACAGGATGTCCACTGTCATCTCTTCTACTCAACATTGCACTAGAAGTCTTGGCCATGGCAATAAGGTAAGAAAAATATTGAAAGATTGAAAAGAAAGAAAAAATGGTATTATTTACAGATGGGATTGTATTCATAGAAAAGGAATCACTATTATTACAGTTTTGAAGGGTTTTTGCAAGATTGGTGAAGATAACATTAAAGCTCAAAAATAAAATTTACTTTTATATATCAGCAATTGTTAGAAATAAAATTTCAAAAAATATGCCATTTTGATAACACCAAAATATAGCAAGTACGTCGGAATTATATGTGTAAGATCACTATGCACAAAATGACATTACTGAATATGTTGAACAAATAAAGCCAGGCACAAGAGTATATACTATATTAATCCATTTACATAAAGCTCAAAAATCAGCAAAACTACATAATTTAGGGATAAATACTTAGGTAGGAAAATTAAAAAGCAAAATAAGAAAGTGGTTTGCATCAAGTCAGGATACTTCTAGGAGAAAAGGAAGGGGAAGGAGAGGGTTTCTGAGGTCCTGGAACCATTCCATTTCTTGGCATTGGCAGTGGTTAAATAGGTGCTTGTTTACAATATTTTTCAGCTGCACACTGTTAAAACCACATTTCTGTATGTGTATTTTATTTCATATGTGTACATACATGAATAAAGGTTTTTAAAAATCCTCAAAGCAGCAGCTACAAGACAGGGGTGGGAGGGTGGAAGTGGAATCCATATGGTAAACGGATCTTTAAGACATAAGGATAACCAATTTGGAACAATCACTGAAGAAGTTTAGTGAAACGCCATTTTATATATATATATATTTTAAACAGAGTACTAACAGAAAAATAGTCTCCCTAGCAAGATAGCTAAAAGCATGGGTTTTAGAGTCAGAAGACTTGGGTTTCGATCTTAGCTCCACCACTTACTAGCACTGCAGTTTGGGGCAAGTTTTTTAGCTAAGTCTAGTATTCCCTACTGCAAAATGAGAATTCCACTGAACTCATGAAGATTAGAGAGAATACATTTCCAGTGTCTTGTCACATAATAGTAGGTCACTAAATGGAAATTGCTTTTGTAATTATCGTTGCTATAACTAGAAGGTGGGTAGTTTGCTATTTTTATTAATAAGTTTACATTCTTAAAACTGCCATGTAAAGTTCTGAGCAAAGGCATTACCAGTGATTCAGTTAATAAAAACTGACGACCAGGAACTACCTCACCTGGAATCATTAGTAGATGACAAGTTTAACAGAACCCTCACACAATCAATAAATAAGACTTTAGTAGGCTACTCCAATAGTTCTTTTTCTGAAAAGAATTATAAGAACCCCTTTTCCATGTACATGTTAGATGACCACACTATAACTTGTACATAAAAATAATAAAGAGCCTTCACAGGCTGAAAATATTAAGGATATGTATGTCACCCATCAATGATGATCATTCATTCACATTAGTCTAAATGTGTTCAAACACATAGGTATTCACTGTGGCAGCATGAGCTGCTCATGAGCTCTTTTGTCCTCTCAGGCCACCTTATTCCTACACACTCATAGCACAAGCAACTAAGGCCATGCGAAGATCCACTCAACGTGTGAGAAACAGTGTGAGAAGATGAAAAAAGAATGTAGCTAAGAGACAAATAGACCTGCTTGCAAATCCTGGCCCTGCCACCTCCTAATTAGGTATCCTCTCTTTAAGCCTCAGTGTCCCGAGTTGTCGCAACAGAATAAAACCAATCACATGGGATTGTTTTATGGAAACTCTTTACTGCAAAAGGGTGAGACCATCATTCTGCTGAGTGAAGCTACCTCTAACTCAGATATCCCACCCCACCAGATCAGGCCTACTTCCTCACAAAGGTTATTTCCTTGCTAAGTGTCTCGAACAACTTGGCCAATACAGCCATTAATCAGACATCTACTGTGGTACATGGATTAGAATCCCAGAAACTCAGAGCTGCAGGGAGCTCTGACACCACCATAACGGGCTGCATCTACTTAAACTTACATTTTTTACATCATTTTACAGATCATCAGCATGATGTGGTTAACTGTTGTAGAACAGTAATTCTCAAGCCTGGCTGCATATTACAATCTCGTGGGTAGTTTAACACACACACACACACACACACACACACACACACACCCATGGCTTATCTCAAATCAACTGAATCAGAAATTTGAGGTGAAGCACAGGCATCTATATTTTGTAAAATCTTCTCCAAATAAGTCTAATGTGAAGCTAGGGATGAGACCACAACAGTAGAAGAAAAGATGGCAAAGAAGCTAACTGTCAGTAGTTCGTTATGAAAAAATGGCTTTAAAAATTATGTGGGCATTCTTCTATCCTACTAAAAAATAAAAGTCAAGTCAAGCAAAAGGCAACTCAAGAGATCCAGGCTGTATTTAAAGAATTTCATGGTCAAGAGAGTTATTTGATATAATAGCATTTTAAAAGATATAAAATTACCTTTTCTAGAACAATGTATTTCATATGAAGAGCATATTTTGGTATTGCCATGCTAAGAAAAACAAATGAAAAATGGAATGACATTTCTCTCAGGGTTTTGTACCTTCTCTTGATTTTATCCAAACCAAACAGAGCATTAGAAAGTCACTCACAATGTAACATTTTAAATTATTCCATATCATAAAGAAAAGTATTCTTAATAAAAAGTGAAATCAAAAGCATGACTTTTCTTCTTATGTATTCTCCATTTTGTGCAAAATATATTTCTACCCAAGTTCCAGGCATTCTTGCTTTATTTTCCAAATTTCGCCTGTAGAAAATAAGTCGTTACTATAGTAATATTTGCCCACCCTGATATTATTTCCCAGTTGCTTATTCTAGGGCTTTTGCACATAGCAACCACACAAATCTCTGTTGCAAGCTGCTCGTAGCACTCGGATCCTTGGCAACATTCAGGAATGAATATTATCTTTAAACTATGGGGACATTTAGCTGAATACCATAGTTTCAAACGTCTCTAAAGTGCTATTTATGCTGAATCTATCCCAGATCTGTCCGTTCTTATGAGTACCACTTCTCTCTTTATCTTCATCCAGGTGCACTAGTGAAAGCTACAGCAGAATAATCTGGTTCATAATTTTGCTCATTATTACTGTATTTTAGAGCTAATGACATTAATTCCCAGCATGTACAGCCAAATGATTATTTAGTACATACGCATTTTCTCTTCTGACAATAGTTGTAAATAAATGGTATAATCTTTATCCAGATTTTGAGAATATTCTAGTCTTTAGGTAAGAATTTAGCAGTTACTATGGTAGCTATTTGAATCAAGGGAATATTGGTGGACTGCTGTGCTTAGTCAACATATTTCATCTAGAAACAAGTGGAAAGTAAGACAATGGATATGATTCTTTGCATAAATTTTCTCCTGTTTGTTGATTAATGAATAAGTGATGAATCAACACCTACCTGAGGACAATTCATCACAGATAGGCAGGGGTCCAGATACAGAAAGAGCTTGTAAAGTGTATAATCGCAGCCTCTTCTCTTAACACTCTTTCAGTAACAAGGCTTACTAGAAATGAGAATTAGTTATGTACATGCATGCACACACAAATATGTGGATATATACGTACATTATTTTTAAAATATATCTACATATACAACTATATAGGACAAAGTGTGAAGAATTAACTAAAATGTAAATTAAGATTAAATACTTAAAAAAAACCCTCATGACTAATTTCTGTATTCCTTTTTTTTTTTAATGTTTATTCTAAAGCCCATTTACAGTGGGAGGAAAAGGGTTTAGGATCAGAATAGGGGATTTTTTCCAAATTGTAGCCACCAGCAGGTTGTCCCACTCTAATTATTCATAATCTCTTAGGTACATGATGGGGCTTCTGACTCTGAGCGGGGTTTGCAATGAGTCACCCCATGGCTGATTCAATGTTCCCCAATGACTAAGCCAGGCAGGAGTTCGTCAGTGAAGGGCCGACAGCCCACCACAAGGCGGCACCCCAGGGAAGGAAGAGCCTAAGATCAGCAGGTTTGGAGGGAAAACAGTCACTGGGCTGCAGGAGGGAAGTAGCATACATCTACGAAACATATAAAAATACACAGTTCATTGATGAACTACTGCATTTGTGTAGTACAGTCAGTATCCGATCAGAGCGTCATCTTCAGTACTTTGAAAAGGATCGGTTGAAAGACTTAAAATAGGTCCAAAAAGTGGCAAAGTTCATTTAACCTGTAGTCAGGGCCCTAACACAAACATGTAATTTGGAAGAAGAAAAATGAAAACTTATTAAATGTTAGATTTTTTTTTTTAATCAAGATTCTTCAGACACTTTTCTCAAGAATTTCACACACATGCAAAAAGCTATCTTTCACTATTGATACCAGGGGTTGACAAATTTCTTCCATTAAATGGCCAGATAGTAAATAGTTGAAGCTTGCAGGCCATACAGTGGTCTCTGTCACTCTGCTACCATGGTATTGATTGTACAATCAGCCATAGACAATTAAGTTAATGAATGGGGTGAGTTCCAATAAAACTTTATTGACAAACACAGGTGCAGATTTGCCCTAAAACCAGGCAAACACCTTACATTGGTTGGGCATCTGAGTTTATAAAGGATTTTTAAATACCACTTCATTCAGTGTCCACACCTTCTCTCCAGTGAGTTAGGTCCTCAGACACGGAATCTACACATAATGAATCTCAAGAACAAGATAACTATCAAAGAACAGGGACAAGTAGCACCAATGAGTCTTTAGTTCAAGAATTATCATTTTGTTCCAAAGACTCAAACAAACTGTTACATTTTAGATTATTTGTAATACTGTTTGAGTTTGATCTCCTAAAATCAAGACTTCTTAAATTCAAATCAGCCGAACAAAATGTCCTGGACCTACAGCTTGTAATCAAGATTAAACATTTAGACAAAATAATGTTTTTTTTCTTAGAAGCTGAAAAAGAAAAAATAATTCTAAATAATTACTGTTCTAACTATGCCTATTTTAAATACTGTATACACCAATTTTTTTAACCTAATTGTACTGATTTATTCTTTAGGGTCAAATTGAAAGGCAAGGAATAATTCAAAAAGAAAACGTTTCTTTTAAAACAGCATTTCTAAGGACCAGCTGTATCAGTCCTATTCAGATTTTAATGTACATATGAATCCCCTGGCGATGTTACTGAAATGCAGAATCTGATTCAATAGGTCTGAGGGGGGAACCCAAGATGCTGCATTTCGAACAAACCCCCAGGTGATGGGGATGCTGAGAGCCCATGGACCACCTTTTAAGCAACAAAGAATACATAATCACCTGGGAAATGGTGATTGCCACCCCATGGAAATTCCTAGGGGCCAGGAATTTTAAATTAGCTCCCCAGTGATTATGAACTTTTTTAGGGATTTAAGGAGAATAATCCACAAATTAGGCCTATCTTTTCTTTAATGACTAGAAAATCCACAACATTGTATATATTTTGAGTTAAACCCCAAAAAACTCGAGTTTCATCCAAACAGGGGCTCTAAAATAGCACATTCAGTACCTTGGCAAAATTACATCTTTAAAGGAAACTAACACTGGCTGGCAGCCTACTACATGTCAGGCAAAGTGCGGCGTACTTTCAATACATCATTTTTTTTCATCCTTCCATTTCACAGAGGAGGCACCTGAAGACAGAGCCTCTCCTCAAGATCAGAATCTGGATTCGAAACCGACCAGCCTGTCTGTCTCTCCTACTTTTATTTACTTCTATTTTTATGTTCTTCTAATCATCTCATTCCCTTCCAGGTGGTAGATAGGACCACTATTCCCTATGACTTCTCCCTCTCTATGATAGGATTGCTCATCCTGTGGATCATCATGGGGAGAAGTATATGTGCCCACTTCATTGACTTTGGGTTTGGCTCCGTGACACACTTTGCCGAATGGAAATGTGAGCAGATATGACACCAACCACCTCCAAGCAGAGGTTTTAACTGTGTTGCATGATTTGGATCGTGTTCCTGCTCTCTGCCAAAAGAACAGCATGTCCCAGATGGTAACTGTTCTTTCAGCATTACTTTTAATCAAAATTGGCAACAACCTATTGTCCATTAAAGATAATAAAGACACATGATACGAAAAATACATGATATAAAATGAAAATAGGTATAATATGACCAAGATGACAGCTGTGGGAAACTGCAACATGCATATGCACAGGAATGAAAGGACTGAAAGGAAATATACCAAAATACAATCAAGATTTCGTTTGGGAAAAGAATTTGAAAAAGAATAGATACATGTATAATGTATAACTGAATCGCTTTGCTGTGCACCTGAAACTAACACAACATTGTTAATCAACTATGCTCCAATATAAAATAAAAATTTAAAAAATAAAGATTTTGTTGGACTTCGGGTTAATTTTTGCCCTCTATTTTCTACATCTGTTACAGTGTCCTATTGCTTTGACAAAATCCAAATTAATCTTCAACTTTCAAATTTAAAGGTAAGACTTTTTAAAAATATAGCATTAGTATAAACCATGAGCATGCCTTGCAAAAGGGAAAATGTCACACCTAAGAATTTTTCTCTTTAGGTGCAATTAAATCTCAGGGTCACCAGTTACTAGCAGTGTGACCTTGTGTAAGTTAACCACTCTGTTTCCTCATCCATAAAATGACTTAATAATATCTACTTCTTGGGTTATTTAGCACATTCAATATGGTAATAGATATAAAGCACCTGACTCATAAAAGCATTCGATAAAAGTACATTTCTTTCACTACATCTAATATCACAGAAAACTGATAGAATTATATCTGTTATAGAAAGGAATTTATCAGTGAAGCATTAACCAAAGATAATATTCAAGACAATTTGAGACCCTCAGCAGTCCATGAACTTAGCTATAAGGACATCCTACAGTACATACCACTTTTAAGGACCCTTGTGATTACACTGGGTCCACCCATATAATCCAGGACAATCTCTCTATTTTCAGGTCAGCTGAGCAACCTTAAATTCCATCTGCAACCTTAATCTCCTTTGCCATTTAACATGTTCACAGGTTCCAGGGTTTAGGGTACAGACATCTTTGGAGGGCCTTTATTCTACCCAGCACACTGTGGTACTTCATGTAAAATAACTCAATATTCAATAAATTAGCTGATAACATAGATGCCCACAAGAAACAATGTGAACCTCTCTTTTCTGATTTCATACCTTGATGTTCCCCATGGTTGATCAATATTCAGCCTCTTAAATCAGAAAAGCACTTCTCTGTAGGAAGTGTACTTGAATGAATGAATGCTCTCCTTCACTGATTCAGCACCGAGGGCCAAGGCTGATAGAGAAGAATCCCCCACAGCCCCTGCCCAGGAAGCACTCACTGACTCGGAGGGGGATGAAATGGAATCCACTGACATTGAAATCAGGGCTGCTAGAAGGACTTCCAAAGTTCTGTGGAGCTGCAGCTGAGGTTGCTGGTGAAGACTTCACTGAGGGAGGCATTTGGGCTAAATGTTTACGGAAGAAAAGAGAAGCAAGGGGCTGAAGGCATGAAGGCTCAGTGTGGTGTGGGTCAAGGGTGTGAGGAAACAGCCCCTGTTGGCTGGTGAGCATAGATGGAGGAAGAGTGGGTAGGGAACTATGCGTTGCTGCTGAATTCCACTGCAGAAGAACGTCAGAGATTATCATACTAAGTCAGACAGAGAAAGACAAATATCATATGATATCACTTATATGTGGAATCTAAAAGAATGACACAAATGAACTTATTTACAAAACAGAAATAGACTCACAGACATAGAAAACAAATTTATGGTTACCAAAGGTGAAAGGGAGGTGGGGGGGGATAAATTAGGAGGTTAGGATTAACATACACACACTACTATAATATAAAATTGGTAATCAACAAGGATCTACTGTATAACACAGGGAACTCTACTCAATACTCTGTAATAACTTATATGGGAAAAGAATCTGAAAAAGAATAGATATATGTATATGTATAACTGAATCACTTTGCTGTACACATGAAACTAACACAACATTGTAAATCAACTATACTCCAATTAAAAAATATAAAAATTTAAATTTAAAAAAAATTTTTTAAATAAAAAATTAGAAGCAGGGAAGGAAGCCAGCCTAGATTCTAAGAAGGGATGGAAGAGGCCAAAGAAGGAAGAAAAAGTGCCCAGAAGCTGGTTGGCAAGTTGTCCCCAAGACACAGAAAACAAACTGCATCAAATGGGTGGTAGGCAGAGCAGGGGGGCAAGAGAGAGGCAGAGAGTGAGAAAAAGGAAATAAAAAGAAGGACACCAGGGAAGCAAAGGAAGTAGAAAGGCAGAAAGGTAGCTTTCAGGGCTACCGCTAAGCACCAGTCACCGTGCTTGTACATTACTGCATAAGGAATACATGTAAAAATCATATAGACAGAAAGTAACAGGGTGGTTGCCAGGGGTTTGGGGGCCATGGGGAGTTATTGTTCAGTGGGGATAGCGTTCCAGTTTTGAAAATGAAAAGGGTTCTGGAGATGGATGGTGGTGATGGTTGTACAACATTATGAATGTATTTAATACCACTGAGCTGTATGTGTAAAAATGGTTAAGATGGCAAGTTTTATGTTCTGTGTGTTGTTTTACCACAATAAAGAAAATGAAGAAAAAGAAAAGGAATATAGGATAACTGCCAGAGAAATCCGGGAGGAGGCAAACGGGGCCAGAATCAAAATCACTTGGGGGGCAGCTTTGGGTGAGAGGTGAAGGACCCTCTTCTCTGAAGTGGGGAGAGGTACCACCACCAGAATGGGAGTGGGGGCTGTGAAGTAGGAAAGAAGTAAGATGTCAGAAGGTGAAGGAGAAGGGAAATGGAAAATCCCAAGGTTTGAAAACAAAAGCAATCTCTTTATTTCAGTCCTTGACCAAAACTGTAGAAGTAATTGCACAAATCAGGGTTTAAACAGAGAACACTTACTGGTGTTAGTTGCGGTTTTACCTTGAAGCAGCTCCGTTACCTTAAGCAAGTCAGGTGAACTTCCTAAACTGCATCTTTAAATGAGGGGGATTTGCTAAAATAATCCCACCACCCCATCCGGCTCTACATTTCAATGGCTTCAAAGAAAGAGCTTATACCTTGAACACAGTGTCAGCTTACCTAGCCCCCCTTCTCCCCCAAAAAGTGAAATGGGAACCAAAGTCAAGGTGTATATAATTTAAATACCCTTGGGCTGTTTTCACATCTCACTTTTGATAGTGACAGCCACAACAAACAGATGGTTACTGCTGACAAGGGCTGTGTCATTACAGTCCTAATGATAATTGATGTTTTTACAGCCCTTTACTGTTTATAAAGAGCCTTCACACATGAAACGTTTTAGTTCAGCCTCACAACAGTCCTGTGAAACAGGTAAGGCTGCTGTATTCTATCCATTTTCCAGTTGAGAAAACGGATGCTTATAGACGTTGATGATGTGCCCGAGGCCCCAGAGCAGACGAATGACAAACCTGGGACTTGAATCCTGGTACTCAGGACTCAAAGATACTATTTTTTCATTGTTTCTTAGAGAGTGACATACCACATTTGGTGTCACAAACACAGAAAATTCATGAGCCAAAAGACATTTGCATAGTTTGATTCTTTTAATTGATCCCGGCAGTATAGTTTATTGAAATGCAAGTACAATCTTAATTTCCAAGTGATGAATGATTTGAATCCAAAGGGCAGAGAAGGAGAGAACTAGGGTTCAACTATTTCAATGTCTTCATTCTCGGGATGAGAAAACAGGACTCCCCTGGGACAAATGACTTGTGGGAGGCAGAGCCGATACTAGAACTCAGGGCTCCCACCAGCCCTGGGGCTCTCAGCACTGGCCAGGTCTACCCGGCTTCTGAGAAAAGTTAACAACAGAATTGCTCCTTAACGATGAAATGGTTCCAATTTAAATAATCTGAGGGGCTCCTTCTCTCCTTTTTCCATGTGCAAACCATATGGATGCTGCCTATTAATGGTACTAGAATTCTTTGGAGCAAATTCTTCTCACGAATGGGAGGGGTGGTAATGACAGTCATGCCTCGTTTTAGTACAAAGCAGAAGTAAAACGGATCCAGTAAGGAATCCATCCGAGAGAGTTTTAAACCAACTGAAACTGCCTCCATTTCCATCTTCTACGTACAAAATGTTTTCTAGACAAATTAAAATGGAAAAAACTAAAAAAAAAAAAAAATACTATGAAAATATTTTGAAGAGGACCATACTGTAGAAGTATTCCCATTCTCCTCCTTGGGAAATATTGTAATGAGTCAGCAGGTGCTTACAACCAAAAATTACTTTTATCACGAAGCTGAAAAATGTTTACTGTTTAAACAGAAGACTCCACACGGAGAATAGATGAGGATGTGAAAATGATGTATTATGAAATTGCAGATCCCATTTTATATGTTTTATGCAGGAAAAAAAAAAGTATGAGTCTTCCATTAGGCTCTAAAGGACTCAAGAACAAGAATATCAAAGGAAGGGAGCCCTCCTGAGGTGAGCAGATAATTGCTGATCTTCTTCCCTCAGGGCACTTGGGAACTTTGGGTTCATATGATGAGACCAAGAGAAAGGATTTCTACTGAGGAAAAGAAACCAGCAAAGCTTTTTGATGAACATGCAAAGGCTAATGTGACAGATGGAAAATACACCCATGTGTTCAGTTCTGGAGCTGTGAGAAGGAGGCTGAGATATTAGGCTCAAGGTTTCTTTTTAGAGTGAACTCTCCAGTTTCATGGTGTTTCGGAGATGAAGTTTTTACTAAAATAGGTATGCAGCCTCAAATACTTAACCAAGTTTCTCCTCAAGACAGTTGCAAGAATTTGAAATTAAGGGGATAGGAGACTAATAAGCCCAAGACCGCCAAAGGGGAAAATTTAATCTCCCACTAAGTTTTCAATCAAAAGCCCAGGAGAGCCAGGCCTGAGGAGCACAAACAACCATAATTGGATTGAGTCTTCCTAAAACTGCAACCTGGCCTTAGCTTAGCTCTATTCCTGATGGAGTGAAGGTGATCAGCTCCTCACTGTATTTACCAAACAGAGGAAAAGAAGGAAATCCTCTCCAGAGGAAGATGTAATCCAGAACTAGTAAGATTCTTTCACACACTGTGTCTGGCACAAAATAAAAAATTATTAGACATGAGAAAAGCTGCAATATTTTATATAATATATATTTTATATTATATTATATTTTCTGCAAGACGTGAAGAAAAGCTGTAACCAATATTCAAGAGAAGAAAAACAATAGATGCAGGCTCACAGATGATTCAGACTATTGGATTCAGTAGACAAGACCTTTAAACTAACTGATTAATTGGTTAAAAAAAAGAGAGAGAGAAAAAAGAGAAGGAAATGGATGAAAAGATGGAGGATTTCAAAAGAGAACTAGAATCTATATAAAAAAATCAAATGGACATCCTAGAAAAATTAAGTATCTGAAATTAAGAAAAATACAAGGACTGATATTAACTCACTGGATGGGTTCAATACCAGACAGAGCAAAAGACAGGATTAGTAAACTTAAAGATAAAGGTCAATGGAAAACATTCACGTTAAAACTCAAATAGAAAAGGGGAAAGAAAGAAAAATAGATTGTAAGAAACATGAAGAATCTCCTGACCATTTAATTGGAGAGCCAGAGGGAAGGAAGTGAGGACAGAAGGACAGAAACAATATTTGAAGAGACAATGGCTGAGAATTTTCCAATACTGATGAAAGACATCAACCCTCAAATTCAAGAAAGTCAGCAAACCAAAGCAGGATGATATAAGGAAAACCACACCTGGATTTGTGAATGTCAAATGCTTAGTACAAAAAGCTGGCAAGCACTGAGGAAGTCATGTAGCCACCCCCAAACTTAGTCTAATACAACTTAGCCCTCCCTATTCTCGAAGAGGTTATGATAAAGAGGACAGTGTGGGGGTGGACACCCTACTCAACAATAGTGTACATTCTTTAGTGGGATTGTAGTCACCCTGCTCTTGACCAAGCACAGGAAAATTCCACAATAACATAAATTTGAATATACTATGATGGATCCTTGACTCCTGGTTTCCACCTAGCCACTGATCTCATTTCATTAACCTTGTAATGTGATTCTACATTTTATGCGATCAAAAAATTGTAATCCCAGTAAGAGTTTTATGATAGTTTACTAAAGTCAGGGGGAAAAAACACAACCATAGTATTAAGACTGATGGAGTGTCAGAATAAAATGGGACTTTAAAAATAAACAGTCCAGGGCTTCCCTGGTGGCGCAGTGGTTGAGAATCTGCCTGCCAATGCAGGGGACACGGGTTCGGGCCCTGGTCTGGGAAGATCCCACATGCCGCGGAGCAACTAAGCCTGTGAGCCACAATTGCTGAGCCTGCGCGTCTGGAGCCTGTGCTCCGCAACGGGAGAGGCCGCGATGTTGAGAGGCCCGCGCACCGCGATGAAGAGTGGCCCCCACTCGCCGCAACTGGAGAAAGCCCTTGCACAGAAACGAAGACCCAACACAGCCATAAATAAATAAATAAATAAAATTTAAAAAAAATAATAAAAAAAATAAAAATAAAAATAAAAAATAAACAGTCCAACCCTTATGTTAGAGATGACAAAACAAGCCCAGAGCATTAGAATGATGTGCCCGGCCCCACAGCTATTTAGAAGCCTACTGGGAACCAGAACAGCAGTGTTTCTCTCTCCACATAGTATAGTACATATAGACTATGTATTTATACATCAGTAAGTATATGTTAGGAAGGAAAACACACATTATGCAACATATTGGGAATATAATATATAAAATATTTTAGACTATTGTCTGTGATATTAAACTAGCTCTTTTAGAAAAACAAAGCATGAGTAACCTGTAAATGCTATCTCAATTAGTACCCTATTGCAAGTTGTTATAATTCCTTGATTTTATAAATTATTAACAGATAAAAATACTGATTATTCTAACTCAAAATTGTCATGGTCTTCTAAAAAAACTGTGGCCACTTGAATTGATGTTGTCATTTTAAGTAAGTAGCAAATGCAATACAGAGATTCAATAAGAAACTGATCTATAAATAAGTGAGATGTGAACTAAATCTTCTGTTCTCTGAAAAATAAAAGGTAAAGCATGCCATAAGAGAAAAACTTCTAGAAGATATTTTTTAACATAAGTGAAAGTCCTATTTTCATAAATAGTAGCACACCTGTTATTTTGACAGAGGATTACTCGAGTTGTGGATTTTTCATGCCTCTGTGTCAATGGCCAATCTAGAAGTGGCACAAGGCAGGAGGAAAACACATGAGAGTTCACAAAGAGGCCAGAGGGGGTCTTAAGGCCCTTGAAGTGCTTCCTATTCCTTTAGGCTTTTTGGTCACTTAATAGTTCATTTGTATCTCTAGGATTAGTAGAAATAAGCTTGAATGAGGTAAAATGTTTATGTTTTCTTTAAATACTTCAAACAGCTCTCTTAAAACACACAGATGTGTGCTAAAATAAAGTTCTGGAAAAACTCAAATCTATCCATGGTTACTATATTATCTCTGGAAAATTGGGGTCACTTCACGTATGTTTCAACTAATCTACTACCTGTATATTGGAACAATACTTCCTCCTAATGAACTCTGGTCCTTAAAAAGGATCCTTTAATAGGTAGTAAATCAGAAACTTTTAAATTCATGTTTCCACTCTGAATAGTTTGTAGCAGCTGGAAAAGCACACAAACATTAAGATTGGGTAAACTACTACTACTGTTTCTCAGTAGGACGACAGCTTCAATTTTCACACATGGTGAGGGAGAACACGGATGAACAGCCTCAATCAATCAGATCTCTTTTCACTTCCTGACATTCTCCTTTTCCAAAAATGCCTCTTAAATCAGATACTAGAGACAAATCAATGGCAAATACTCAACGGTGCTCCATAATGAGAAGGTTCCCCAATGCCCAAGGGTATCTACAACAGGTTCCAGAATGAAGGAGGAGGACAGACGTTTCTCCTTTCACCAGGACTGAAGAGCAACGTCCCCATCCCACAGCAACAATGGTACTTCATCACTACCAAAAGGAAACTGGGGCCGTCTTAAACATGCTTTGGATAAAAAAGGATAAGGAGAGAGGACTTGAGGGGAGAGCCAAAGGAGGATGCTAGGAACCAATGGACCATCTTGGTTAGGCTCATCTTAGATGCAAACAGACGCAATTTGTCAGGGTCAAAACTATTTTCCCTACTGGGGACCTACGTGTAATCAGCCCTCTGGACCAAGCCTGGTCTAATCTCATATTCCTGCTCCTAGGTAAGTGTAAAAATGACTGCAATTATTCTCCTCTATCTGTGCTCCTTGCAGCATGACTGCATCTCCTCCCTCAAGAGAGGGAATCTATTTCCCCACCTCCTGAATCAGGGCTGGCTTTGTGACTTGTTTCAGATAACAGAATTCAGAGGGAACCACCTTGTGCCAGTTGCAAGCCTAATCCTCAAGAAGTCTTGCATGCCTCCGCACCCTCTCTTAGAACTCTGCCACCCACAGTGTTAACAAGGCCACACTAGCCTGGTTAAAGATTAGAAAACAGATCCAGCCCCCAACCCGCCCAGCAAAAAACCTGCCCAGATCCAAAGAACTGCCCAGGTGGGTCCTGCCCAAATTGCCAACCCACGGAATCAAGAACTAACTAAATGCTGGTTGTTTTAAACCACTAACCAAGCCAATACTGTGGTGGTTTGTTGAGCAGCCAAAGCTAACTGATATAGTAAGGAATAGCTTCTTCATGAATTATTCATTCAGTGAACATTTGTTAAACACCTTCTATATTTGAAGTAGTGCTCTGGGGGTAGAAAGATTAATCTGCGATAGTGCCTGCAATTATGGAGTCATTCCCCTAACTGTGAATAACAAGGTCTACTTAGAGGATACAAAGGCTCAGTCAAAGAAGAGGTCACATTTGAGCTGGTTTTTAATGAAAAACCAGTAAGTCACCAGCGGACAGGAATGTACATCAGAAGTAGAAGAAACAGCATGTGCAAAAGCACATATGCAGGAAAAGAGCTCAAGGAATGTTCTAGGAATGGAAAACAGTTTAAGACAGATGGAGTGTGGGGAGGAAATGGCAGATGACAGAGCAGGAAAAGCAGGTTGAAGGCAAATAATGAAGGGTGTCATACTGTAAATCATGCTACGGGATCTGAATGCCTCTTGTAGGCATGGAGAGTTACACATCATTTTTTAAGTGGGAAATGACGTGATTAAATCTGTGTTTTAGGAAACGAAAGCTGATGACAAGTGGGGGATTAGAGGCAAGAGTAAGAATCAGGGAGATGAATTGGGAGGCTATTATTACAATCCTCAAGGAGACCTGAACCACGAGGTAGCAAATATAGGGAAGAGAAGATGCCTCTGAAAGATGTTTCAGAGACAGGAGAAGGATCCAGCAGCCTTGACAACCACCTAAATATGGGCTATGAGGGTGATATAAGTTGCATGGGAGGATCAGAGACAGTGCCAAGGTTTCTACTTTGGGATCCTAGATTAATAGCAAATACATTCATTAAGGTATAAAAGCAGAAGAGTGGACTGGAAAGGAACACCACAGGTTTTTTAGAAAGGCACCTGTGGTTGTAAATCAACTATACTTCAATTAAAAAGGAAGGAAGGAAGGAAAGAAGGGAGGGAGGGAGGAAGAAAGAAAGGCACCTGTGGGATACCCAGTGGGAAATGTCCAGGAGGCAGAGAAGGATACAGATCTGGACCTTATGCTGAGGAACGGGTGGTGGGAACAGGTGATAAAGACCTGGGGAGTCTTCAGAACACAGGTTAGGAGGAGAGGGCCAGCTCAAGACAGGAGAGTGAATGTGAACACAGGGCCTTCAGGGAAAAGATGGAGCTGGAGAAGAGCAAAAGCTAATGAATGGCAGAATCCCCAGGGACATGGATATTTCAGAGGCAAAGGAAAGAAGCAGCACCAAACAGCAGCAACCCTCCTCGGGGATGGAAGAGAGGAGAGGAAGGATCGCTCAGAAAGTATGGATTACCAATTAAGGAAAAATAGAAAACCATCCCTTTTGCCACATTCTTTCCCCTAGCCAAGTCATCCACGGGGCTCTTCCCTAGGGTTCCTCCCACTTTAGAGGGGCCCTGAGGTCATAATCAGTGCGGGGGTCGGAGGAGATGGCAACAGGAGCCGCTTGAGTAAGAGCATCTGTGTCCATGTATTTTACTGAAAAACACACTTTTTTTCAAACCCCTTCTGGCACCTGCTGCAGCAAAGAACATCATTAACTTTCATTCTTAGGGTACTTTTTTGAAATCTGCTTCTGGTTAATTTATTGCATCTTCCAAACAGATTGCCTTTATATATTGTCAGTAACTAGAAAGGAAGTTTTTAAAAATAACCCCAAAGTAGGCAAAGATTTCATAAATAGAACATAAAAAGCAATAGCCATGAAAGAAAAAAAAAACTGATAATTGGATTCATTAAAAATCATCAAAAGATACTGTGAAGACAATGAAAAGGCAAGCCAGACTGGGAGAAAATGTCTGTAATACATGTATCTGACAAAGGACCCATGTGTAGAATACAAAAGAACTTTGACAAAGAAATAAGAAAAAAATCAATCCAATTCAAAACTGGGCAAAAGATTTTAGCAGGACTTTCACAAAAAGATATCCAAATGCCAATAAGTATGTGAAATGGCATTTAACAACATTACTCATCAGGAAACATAAATTAAGACCTTAAGGACCACCTCACACCCATTAGGATGGCTTCTATCAAAAAATAAATAAATAACAAGTGGTGGCAAGGGTATGGAGAAACTGAAACCCTTATACACTGTTGGGAATGTAAAATGGTGCAATGTCTATAGAAAACAGTATGGTGGTTCCTCAAAAAATTAAAACAGAATCACCATATGATCCAGCAATTCCACTGCTGGGTATGTACCCCCCAAAATAAAAGCAGGGTCTCAAAGAAATATCTGTACACCCATGTTCTTAGCAGCATTATTCACAACGATAGCCAAAAGGCGGCAGCGACCCAAGTGTCCACCAACAGACAAATGGAGAAATAAAATGTGGTGTATATTCATACAATGGAACATTATTTAGCCATAAAAAGAAAGGAAATTTTGACACATGCTACAACATGAATGAATCTTAAGGATATTATGCTAATGAAATAAGCTGGTTACAAAACATTTAATGGGTACAGTTTCAGTTTTGCAAGATGAAAAGAGTTCTGGAGATGGATGGTGGTGATGGTTACACAACAAAGTAAATGTACTTGACACCACTAACTGTACATTTTTTAATGGTTACAATGGTAAATTTTATGTATATTTTACCATAATTTTAAAAACCCTCAAGGAGATACCACTATGCCCCCACAAAAGTAGCTAAAATTTAAAAAGCCAAAAAAAAACCAAGTGTTGGTGAAAATGTGGAGCAACTGGAACTCTTGGTCGAATTTAAATTGGTACAACCATCTTGGAAAATCATTTGACAATATCTACTAAAGCTAAATATAAGCCTACCCTGTGATCTGACAATTCCACTCCAAGGTATATGCTCAAAAGAAATGAGTGAGCGTGTGCACCAAAAATCATAAGCCAGAATATTCATAGCTGCTTTATTCATATTAGCCACACGCTGGAAACAATCCAAAAATCCAACAGGAAAATGGATAAACAAATTGTGGTTTATCCATACAACGGATATACTACTCAACAATAGACTGGAATGAACTACTAATACAGTAACATGGATGAATCGCAAAGACATTATGTTATATGAAAGAAGATATACACACACACACACACACACACACACACACACACACACACGAGTCCCTTCTATATGATTCTATTTATACGGAGCTTAGCAACTAACAAAACGAGTGGATGGAGTTTAACAAAAACTACAATGTGAAAACAAAATCACCATGTGGTCACCTTCAGGTTGGAAGTGGGATGAAAACTGACCAGAAGGGGAAAGAGAAGGACATCTTCTGGGGTGCTGTAAATGTTCTATGTCTTGACCTGGGTGGTGGTCCCACGGGCATATACACATGTAAAAATTCATTGAGCAGTACACTTCAGATTAATGCATTTTACACACTTTATTGTATGTATGTTATACCTCGAAAATAAAATATCTCTAAAGCACCTGATGTCTCTATAATGAGAATGCTATCATTCCGAAAAGGAATAAAATCTCATCTTTGCTCCTTTCCTTTCTGACTTAGAAGATTAGACCCTATTCCTCTTAGCCACACTGAGCGATGATTAGTTACTTCCCAGTTTAGAGTCAGATAATGAATCTAAGTCCCACGCAGTGCAAATTTATGTGTTCCTAAATGTCCAAGAGCTTTCCTGAAGCCACTCCATACCCATGGGATCTTTCCAGTAAACAACCTTCCAGTCTTTAGTTTAGTCTATACTTTTTGAGTCAGAGCTCCCGATTTGCTTTCTACTGGTAAGTGTCCAATTTGATCTTTTTAAGCTTCAAGAACAGCATCTGACTTTGTTTTACACCCTCATTGGCAGGGGCTAAACAAATCCCTCCTCAGCCATAAAGGCAGAATGTCAAAAATCAAGATATCTCCGCATTCTGGCATTGGATGAAAGCATACACCCCCTAAGGAAAGAGAAAGCTTCATCCTCTTTAACAGCCATTTTGATGCCTGCTCCTTGTACATCCAATATGATAATAACTTTAGCTTCCCCGTGAAAGCATCATTAGCTATGGCCCACAAATCTAAGGAAAGAAAATTAAAATCCACAAAGGTGAACTTCCCCCACCCCCATACCCACTTCCTCTACCACTCATAACATACCCAGTGGTTGAAAAAGGGCCTTAATATGCAAAACCTTATATTTTAATGATGACCAAAGGCAAATTCTTTTGAATTGTGTCACAGTGAAAAACTTTCTGAACTTGAGAACTTGACTGTCTTTGATCCCATATTAAACCTGTCATTAGTTGAGTCAAGTGGGTGAATTATGAAGGTACCTGTTACATATTGGGCTTGGAAAAGCAGCAAGGTAGGAGGAGAAAAATGACAAGCTGGTTAAAAACAGAAGGGCTGGTTTAAAAGAAGCAGCCTAGGGAATTCCCTGGCAGTCCAGTGGTTCGGACTCTGACCTTCCACTGCAGGGGGCACGGGTTCATTCTCTGGTCTGGGAACTAAGATTCCCACATGCCACCCGGTGCAGCCAAAAAAAAAAAAAAAGAAGCAGCAGCCTAATGCATCGGTATTCTGATAAGTGAGATGTCAAGTCAACAGTGAGACACAGTTTTTATAAAAAGCAGATACTATTATGTCGACTCAGTAGGGTGGCTTGGGTAACAGTGTCCCAAATTAAATTATTCAGAACAATTTGCAGTTTTATACAGTTTCAGGAAAAGTGTTTTTAAAAGCAAGCATCAAGCAACAACTGGTTAAATGCAAAGCCACGTGGTCACAATGGGAAACACAATGCCTCATTTTTAGAGCAGTAAAAAGTAACGCAGTATAATGACGTGCAGTATTTTTATTTAAATACATCGTCTGCAATAGAATACACTTGTTTTCTCCTTTGAGAAGACCTCAAAGTACATTTCACTTCTTAAAAGTCGATATAAATGTCAAGATACTGGAATGCAATAATTTTAAAGCCAGATAGGTGGATTAATTGTTCTACATACCTGTGGTTTTTCAGGTCCCTGTGCTTGCTTACTCGGGTTCAGTCTTATTTTTCCGAAAGCACTTCTAGAAGCTCCCATCTTGGCTTCTACACTGCCACCTGTAGACATAAAAGAGAAATAAGCCATGTATTTATTCATCAACCATGCATCTTTTCTAGGCATCTAACAGGGACAATTGAAGGGAAAGTGGCAAAATATTTGCTCCAAGAGATAAAAGTGTTCTCTCTCTTCTGTGTGGAAAATTTGTAAGGAGTCCCTCTCCCCCAACGGTTTGATAAATTATTTAGAAATCGAACCATACATAAGTCTTAGATCAACACCACTCTGATCAGTTCACTAAAGGAAGAGATGAAGTCACAGAACCCATTCTCATGCCAACCCTACAACCATTTCAAGACCTGTCTTTTAATATTAGAAGACAACTTGACCACTTTGTTAATTGGGTAATTAAGAATTCTGTAAATTACCGCAAAGAAAAGAGAGAGGGAGAGATCCAGGCAAAGATTACTCTGTCGCATGGTTGTAAAATGTCTATTTAAAATAATAATGTTAATTCTAACACCAACTAGAGCTTTGTCCAATCTAAAACAGTTAGGTGGGGTATTTTCATCCTAAAGCCCTATTCTTGATTTGAATGTGGGTGAGTGCTGAAAGGTCTTTCTGACACCCCACAGATTTTCATACAGGTAGGTCTTTTTTCTTAAAAAAAAGAATAATAAAAATCCATGAGCAGAACAAGTAACGAATAAAATCCATGAGCAACTATCAGTCAAAGCAGCCATGGGACGAGAGGGATGTGTCTGTGTGTGGTGTGCGTGAGAGACAGACACACACACACACACACACACACACACACACACACACACTGAGATCCCGGAGTTGATTTAGAATAACAGACCGAACCAGGGTGTGTGTGTGGTGTGGATGTGTGTGACAGACAGAGGCAGACAGACAAGCAGACTACGCCAGGGTCTGTAGTGTGAAGTGTGTGTGTGTTTGTGTGTGTGTGTGCGTGTGTGTCTGAGAGAGAGAACACAGAGAGAGGACAGAGAGACAGACAGACAGACACTGAGATTCCAGAGTTAATTGAGAATAACAGACGGCACCGCACAGCTTTTTGCCTCCTCCTGGTCCCACAGTCTATCCAGGACAAGTGCCCCAGCTCCAGCACCTTAAGCCAAAGACACAGGCACCACTCCCTACCCCCTCCCCGCTCCCATCCCCACCCCCACCCCTAGGCGAGACAGCGCCAGAAGCCACACAGCAAGCAGGCCCGCCGAGCCCGCTACCCGGCAAACCCCGGGGCCTTTTTTAGCCCCACCAGGGACCCGTCCCTACTTACCGGTGATTCACTTTAATGCCCCGAAAGTCTGGTCTGGTTTAAGGAACTGCAGCAAATCCATGAAAATCAAGTCTCCTTGATCCACTCTCCTCCTCCTCCTCCGTAGGACGGACATTCACACACACTCACACTCTCCCTTCCTTCCCAACCCCAAAGGCGCGCTGGGCCATCCCAAGAGGCTCTTTGGGGGGCCCACCAGCCACCAGTCCTGCTCCCACGTGCCTCCTTGAAACCCTCGTCCAAACCTGCACAAGGCGCCAAGTGCATGTACACAGTCAGCCTTCGGAGAGAAGTTCGGCAAACCCGCTCTCCCTCCCCCGTCCCCCCATCCACACACCCCCACCTCCACCTCTGGCCCTGAAAGGGCTAGGGAGCGCGCGGGCTCAGGCACCCGCCCCGGCAGACAATACTCGAGCAACTCCTGCCTTCCCCGCACACGCCCCGCCTGGTCCTGCCACCACTCTCTTCTCCCAAGGTTCCTACAGTCCCGCGGGCCCCAAGCAGGGGCGTCCTGATGGATGCTGGGTGTGGATTGGGAAGAGGGGGGCGAACTGCACGCACCACCGAGACTGCGGGCAGGGGAAGGGGGTCGCAGTCCTCCGAAGCCGCTCGGGGGGTCAGCTCGTCAGGAGGGGGTGGGATGGGGACCGCGAACCCCGAGGGAGTGACTCCCGAGGGACGCAGCTTTTCCGCGCCTCTTCCCCACCTAGCACAGCGCGCGCGCACAAGCGTGCACCCTGAGGGGCCGTGCACCTTCCTCCGGCCCCCGGACTTGTCCAGCCCTCGTCCCTGAGCTCAGCGGCCGGGAAGGGAGGGCATCCGGCCCGTGGCGGCCCAGGAGGGGACAGAGCGCAGCGGGGTTGCCCACCTGCGCGCAGGGTGGCCGTTGCGGCCGGTGCGCCCGCCGGCTGCGCCGTCTCCGCCGTGTCCACTGCTGGAGGAGGTGGCGGCGGCCTGACCCTCGGCCTCCAAACGTCTCCTCGCTCCTCGGCAGCGGCGGTCCTCGCTCCCCTTCCTCCGTGAGGTTGAACCTCCCACCTAGTCCGCAGGTTCTGCCACCGTCCTTCAGCCCGCCCGAGCCAGAGCTGTCCTCCCCGCCCCTTTCCCGCCGCCCCGCGCAGCGCAGCGCAGCGCTCCGCCCCCCGCCCGCCCATCCTCGCCCGGGCCCAGCCGGGGGCTGCGGGCCCCGCGCCTCCTGCCGCAGATCCCCAGTCCCGGGCGAAGGAGGGTGGAGGGGTTCCGCCTCCACCCCGCGTTCCTACCCCGCTCCCCTCTCCCCCAGCCCGCGGCGGCCGCCCGCACTCACCCAGCGGCCAAGGGCGTGGGCACCGCGCGCTCTGCCCTCGCTCTTCCGGTGTCTCTTCACTCCCCGCGAGGCACCTTCCACGGCCCAGAGGGTACCTCGTGTCTTGGGGGGAAGGGGGGTGGAGTGTGCGCGAGAGAGGAGGCGAAGAAATTAGCATGTCAACTGCCGCGGGATACAAGTTGCTGCCTGTGCCTTGTTTCTGATACATTAAATACCTGGATGTGCTGCTTTCCTTGTTACCACCGCAGCAACATTCAGAAGCATGAATATGAGATTTCCAAGCTAATTGGTTGTAGGGGCTTTTTTCAAATGTAATGATGTAGAAGACAACAGATTCACTGTTTTTTTAAAAAAGTTACTTTATATATATATATATATGGCCACATCTCTGATTTTTAAAAATAGCCAAATATAAATAACAGAACAGCTGTGTTTTCCAGAAGCAGATCCAGTGTGTATGCGTTATTTAAGCCCAATGTAATTATTAATTGGGTTCTTTTTAAAGTGTATCGTAGGTATTTCTTAAGAAAACGAGCTCGGGATTTAGGGATTAGGAACCCAAAAGTTTTAATTTGGCTTTTTGCCATAGTTCTAAAATGTCAGTTTCATGGAAATTATTAAATGTGGTTATGTAAAAAAAATGGATCCTTTTTCTTCCAGGTTGGCAACATTGTTAGATTTGGCAAAGAACAGATTTTTTTTTAAAGCCAAGAAATAATACAATTCGTATTCATTTTCTAGTGATGGATAGCAGCTTTTTCTTTAGGGCTTTTCTCTTTGCGGCAAACTTTGTTTCCTCTTACACTTGTTTTCTTCAAAAATGTCTCCTTAAATGTAAACAAAGCTGTAGATACCATGGTTCTTGAGCCTTTGTTTTCTTAAAGGGATAGGAAATTAATTATAATTGATGATCAAAATCAACCTTAGGCTCACAACACTAAATTTCATACTGATTAACCCTGTTTTTCAATTCTGCTTTTAGTCATTTAACCTAACACTTGAGAACCAAGAGTTTTTTTTCAGTTTTATCCTTATAACAATGAAATGCACACTTTTTAATTAACATTTTGAACCAAAATTAAATTCATTAAATTGACTAATGAAAAGCATATTCGTCGTGCATTTGTTGCTGGGTAAATGAGGACAACGTTGATGATAAACAGCATGCTGAAGAAGAGGCTCTGAAGCAAAGAAAACAGTCTTTAGAAAACCTGATGATCCCCTTTTCAAGGCAAGGATGACAAATACCAGTAATTATGCAAAGAATGACTGCTGCCTCTCTTCCCTCTGCTTTGGTTTTGTGGCCAGGCCTGCATTTATCTCTTTTGATCATCATAATAAAAGTAAAGTAATTCAGCATTCCAGTGGCATTGCTTAGTAAATTAGCAATTTGAAAATGCTTTTATTACCTAATTAATCCAAGTAAATGCCTCTGATAAATCCGATTTTACTCTTACATTTTTTTTGTGCCTCCGGAGAAACACTTGCGTGAAATAAAAACAGCTAAGGCAAGCTCAAGAACAATTGCCAGCCAGATTTTTCTGTGCTTGTGTGTTGCAATAGAGTTGATATTAAGTAACCTTTGGGTCTTAAATTATATATCAGATATTGGTTGTGAATTGCTCATTGGCTGCTGCTTTAATGAGTTCCTGTGTGTTTGCTTTGCCTTGCTTATTCCCCAAAGCATTTTTGTCTGCCTTATTGAATCTACCTTTGCCGAAACTATTTTCATTGAACTTCTACCAAAGAATCAGACCCTAATCCATAGCTCACTTGACAGTCATCTTTATCCCTCAAGTCTCCCCTGAGGTTTTTGGTAGGAATCCAGCATGATCAAACATCCAAAACTGGAAAGAGTATTTCATCAGGCCTGGTTCTAACTAAGAGATAACGATCAGATTTCTCAAAACCAGGAGGGTGTGTCCCATTTGAATAAAAAGGAGAAACAAAACCAGCAAATCCGTTTTGTTCAGGTCAAAACTAAGCCAACAAAATCACAATTGAGATCCTTTCTAAGCCCAAATTATGCTAAGAGATGTATAAAAAGCATAATCCAAATAACTTTATCTGTATTTTCTTTCACGGCTACAAATCTCTTGCTCCACTGACCAAACATCATTACACCATTACATGTCACGTTTCCCTTTTAGTTCCTGGGCTATTGAGAATTTTTCACTGATCTTTCAATAAGAAAGTGCATCTGGACACTCATGATGTCTCCAGGGAATCCTGTGTCACCCTCCACTTGTTTTCAAAAGTATTTTTGTGACATTGATAAGGACAGATCTGAACATCCCATGTAGAGTCAAGGAGAAGGAGTTCCAATGACCAGTCCAAATTCAAAACAGTGAGGTTAAAACAAAAAATAAGTTCGTTGTAAGAGCTTAATCCTATTGGCATCTCCCATTCTGATCCTCACCCGTATAAAGAGCTTTATAACCCCTCTAGAGAAAGTTTCTCCTGATGATTATTTTAATAATTTTTGTTCACTTACTCTTTGGGCTGTGTTATAATTTATCGTGAGCCTGAGCCTAGTGCATGGCCTTCTCTCCTTTCTTTCCTATGATAACTGAGAATTGCAGACCTGGAGATGATTTACAGGAGAAGGGAAGATGATGGGACAGCTCTTTTTGCCAAAATTTCCTATTCTGGCTCTAAGAAAAGCATGAACTAAGTTTCTTCACTTTGGCTGATCGGGATTAGTGAGCAAGGCATTGTTTCAAATTTGCAGAATGCCAATTACTTTAATTGGTCTCCTTGTGCTGGGGAAATATGTGACCAGTTATCTCACAAGACAATGGTGATAGAGACAATACCACCCACGGAATGCTCAGAATGAAATGTTGATGCTGTCAGCTAAGTTACTTAAAAATATGTGTGTGTGTGTATGTGGATGTGTGTGTGTGTGTGTGTGTGTGTGTGTGTGTGTGTGTATAATTCAAAGCTAAATATAAACCTGAATACTTGTAACAGATCCTTCAGTTACAAAACCCTAGGTAAGCTCTCTCTTATGGTATGGGGGTATGTGATAAACTGATGAGTACCTCAGTATTTCCTCAGTATTTACCTTACTCACAGGAAAGTACCTTTTTCTGATCCAGATCTTCCCATAAATTTCACAGCACCAAATATTTAACCATATCATTCCATGATGAAAGAAAGAAAAGAAAGGAAGGAAAAAGGGAGGGAGGGAGGAAGGAAGAGAAAGAAAGAAGGTGTTACAGCCGGTGTGATAGGGTAAATACATTTAGGACTGGTTAGCACAACTGATTAGCACATCAGGCTAGTCAGATCATGGTTTCCTACCCCACGGACCATTTTGTTTTGGTCTGTTTCATGGCTGCCAATCAAAGCCTTATTCCTAGGCATGGACAAACATTGTTGGTCACCAGATGTTGTGCGTGGAATTGTGTCCACCCAAAAATATGTTGAAATCCTAACCCATGGTGCCTGTGAATGTGACCTAATTTGGAAATAGGGTTTTACAGATGTAATTAAGATGTAAGTTAAGATGAAGTCATTCTGGAGTAGGGTGGGTCGTTAGTCCAATACAACTGGTGATTTTGCTGGAGGAGAAGAAAAGACACAGGCCCAGAGGGAAGTCGGCCATGTGAAGATGGAGGCAGAGACAGAGTTATGTTCCCACAAGCCAAAGAAGCTGGAAGAGGCAAGAAAGTATCCTCCCATAGAGGCCCTGCCAACACCTTGATTTTAGACTTCTAGCCTCCAGAGCTGTGAAACAATAAACTTATGTTGTTTTCAGCCATCTAGTTCGTGGTACTTTGTTACTGCAGCCCTAGGAAAGCAATACACCAGGGAATGATTAACTCCTGGTAATGCCAGCCCATCATCTTCCGTACCCAGCACGGGGGAAATGTTCAAGTGTAGAATGTTCAAGAGTGAAAGGCAGGGCTTCCCTGGTGGTGCAGTGGTTAAGAATCTGCCTGCCAATGCAGGGGACACAGGTTCGAGCCCTTGTCCGGGGAGATCCCACGTGCCGTGGAGCAGCTAAGCCCGTGTGCCACAACTACTGAGCCTGCGCTCTAGAGCCCGTGAGCCACAACTACTGAGCCCACGAGCCACAACTACTGAAGCCTGCACGTCTAGAGCCTGTGCTCCGCAACAAGAGAAGCCCCAGCAATGAGAAGCCTGCGCACTGCAACAAAGAGTAGCCCCTTTTAAAAAAAAAAGAGTAGCCCTTGCTCACCGCAGCTAGAGAAAGCCCACGCACAGCAACAAAGACCCAATACAGCCAAAAATAAATAAAATTAAAAATGAAAAAAAGAATTAAAAAAAAGAAGAATGAAAGGCAGAGTCATCTCAATACATGAAGGACGACAGCAGGGTAGAATTATCCAGGAGCTGAAAGGAATCTTGAGAATGTACCTAATCTAATTGCTCCTCCAAGATGGGACTCGGCTACAGCTGAGAATCATGAAGTCACAGAATCTTAACCTGTTCAAAGAATCTTGGAGATTTTTCTCTTCTTTTGAGATTACATGATACATAGGTGGTATGACTTTAAAAGGTGCAGGATAGGGTCCTCTGCACACATGGCGCCCCCCCCCAACACCCAATGCACCCCACTGAATCAATTCCACCTCCAGTTGTTGGGTTAAAATAGCTTCCACCCTTTATCTTAAAACTTTTGGTCTTCAGTAATCCCAAATTAAGATGTAAATAGGTCTGGAAGAGTTCCCGGACTAAACTCTTGTCAGTTCCCAACTTGTATGCTTATCAGTTCATCATTATATTCCCCCCATTGCCTAGTCGAATGCTGAGCTCATAGAGTATCCTCCATAAATATTTGCCAAGTTGAACTGAGAAGCAGAGATTAGATGGAACTAGATGAAGGATTGGGTAGGGTGGGTAGAGGAGAGATGGAGAAGAGGAAGAAAAGGAGAGTCCAAGACGAACTTAATTTCAGAGCTCTATGTAGAAGTCCCAGACCTGACTCTGATGGTGACATGGGACATAGGAGTGAAAGGTCAGCTAGGAGCTTTTTCTCTTTACTCATCCCAGTCTGGTAAGCATTTGTGGTGAGGAGGTGAGGCAGGGGGCTTTCATCCTCTCTAATAACCTCCACCAGCTCTCACCCCCTCTCCAGCCAGCCCCCTAAAATACCTAAGCTGAATAAAAATAATGTATTTGATATGAGAATGCAACATCAAGCAAGCCGCAGCACAAATCCCATTGCCTGCCCACACCTCCAAATTCCACTTAGATGCAGCTCCCGTGTCCTTCCCGGATAGAAACGCCGGAGCTGCCACTGCTAGTGAGGAACTCATTTTGAAATGAATGCCTCGGACAGATATCAATATAAAGCCACAGTCAGTATCAGAAATCCTCCCCCTTCGTATATTATCCATAAAAGAGAACCCAGTACTTTTGAGAGAAGTGTGCACCACTTGAAGATGAATAGAGTCGGTCTTTAGTCAGAAGTGCCTGGGAGAAATAGAAAGGAAAGTGTCAATTTTCTGAAGAAAGGAAAGCTGGAATAATTCTCTGTGTGTCTGTTATTGAATCTTGATACCTAGGCTCTAAAACCTTTTGAAAATGTTTGAAACAGTCAGGAGCTGCTTAAGGCCCCACGGATTTATTTCTTCATGAAAATGTGCAGGTGTAATTCTACTATAGCCCACCCATTGAATCACAGTGTTACAATAGAATGAAAACAAATTTTATATTAGCTTTTGTAAAAATTGGGCTCATGAAGAAAAGTCTAAAATGTTGGTAGTCTACTCATGGTATTTTTTTTTAAATAAATTTATTTATGTTTTATTTATTTTTTGGCTGCATTGGGTCTTCGTTGCTGCGTGCAGGCTTTCTCTAGTTGCGGGGAGGGAGGGCTACTCTTTATTGCTGTGTGCGGGCTTCTCATTGCGGTGGCTTCTCTTGTTGCGGAGCACGGGCTCTAGGCGCGCGGGCTTCAGTAGTTGTGGCACACGGGCTCAGTAATTGTGGCTCGCAGGCTCCAGAGCTCAGGCTCAGTAGTTGCAGCGCACGGGCTTAGTTGCTCCGTGGCATGTGGGATCTTCCTGGAGCAGGGCTTGAACCCGTGTCCCCTGCATTGGCAGGCGGATTCTTAACCACTGTGCCACCAGGAAAGCCCTACTCATGGTATTTTTGTTATGATATCCTCAGTAAAGGTCGCTCATCTTTACAATGCACGAGAATTCCATCAACCGCTAAACCTACTTGATGGTATAAATACGGTGGCCGACTCCATCTCTGGAAGTGCCACCCAGCAGTTGGGTCCCAGGGAAGAAACATTCTCTGGCTCTCTAGGGTAGTGGTAGCCAATCCCAGCCAGTAGTGAGGATAAAACTTCCCCAGTGCCCAAGACCAAGGTGATCATTTAGATATTACCTGAACCCCCAACCCCTATGGACCTTCAACCTCCAGCAGCTCCATTTCCTGCTTTATATTTCTCTGTAGCATCTGTTTCCATCAAACATCCTTTATATCTTACTCATTTTTATTGTCTGCGTCTCCCCACTAGAATATGCATTCCCTAAGGGCAGGGATTTTTGTCGGTCTTGTTTACTGCTGGAGCCCCTGCACCTACAACAGTGTCTGGCACAGTGTAAGTGCTCAATTAATATTTTCTGAAAGAGTGATTGATGCAAACATTATAGCTTCATATATTTCACTGAATAGAACTGAAGAATGTTCAAAGCATTCTCCCGTTTCTTGATAGGAAAGCCAGTTCATTTTTTGACTATTTTTATTTTATTGAAGCAAAGACTTAATAAGGAAAGATAGTGTACAATGTGAAGAATAACATTCATGATGAGTGCTCTGTGTTCTTTTTCTCTTCATCAGCTCAATTTTTATTTCTGAATATATTAACAAAGATAAACCTGATCAGTTTTGAATCATAGGACTTGTCCACCCAAGACCTTTCTTTTTCATCATTTGGTCCTCCCCTGGTTTCTGTGCAGTAGCCCAAGTGTTCCAATGATAAAGATGCGAAAGGGAGTCTGTGACTCAAAGAACACAAGATTCAGCAAGGGCCACTCTGGAGAGTGAGGACAATAAGGAAAAGCACTTAGGACTTTGGGTTTTCTGCCTACTTTTCTCTCTAGCCTCTGGGTCACTCCTTTTGGTGTCTAGGGCTCAGAGACTTCTACTAGTGGATGACTCGCTAAGGGTCTCACACGGTTTCAAGACCTCACTGGGTACCTGGCTGAAAGGAGAAACTAATGGTGGTTCTCCTACCTCACTGATGCAAAGGGCACAAAGTAAGCCGACTTCTCAGCCTGTTGATTTGAAGAGCAGTGGACCAAGAAAAAGGCAGTGCCCATCCCTATTTGCTTAAGCCTGGGTCCTAAGGCTGTATGTAGGAGATGTGATGGTTGACGCTTCCCTCAAGGCTCACATGGCTTGACTGCCTGCAACTGTCCATTGAGACAGGACAAGTGGGTGAGGTCAGGCCCTTGTAAGTGCAAGGCCCCATGGAACTGCATATGTCATGGGCCCCTGAAGCCTGCCTGCTCGGACTCCACTCCCAGAAATTCAGATTTCACTGGTGTTGAGTGGGGTCCAGATATTGGAATTATTTTAAAGCTCCTTAAATATTTTTCACATGCAGTTAGAATTAAGAACCGTCATTCTAGCTCTGGGAATCATTAAATTCAGAAGATTCTTACAGTTACAATTGACACCTGCATACAAACTGATCTCTAATTCAATAACTCACAACCCTCACTCTGAAACCCTTTCCGCTTACCCAAGGTGAAATCATCACGACAACATTCTTTAGAAAAATGTTCAACCCATACATAAGTTAAAAGCTGTAGTCATGAATCACCTTTTGATTCCTTTTTAGAAAAACAAAAATGTCATGAACATGGCATATTTTCTCATATAGAAAATTGATGTAATTTGAAGTGTTATTACTCATCATCATTCACATTCGACTTGAAATAAAGCTAAACAAGAATATTGCTAAATGGAAATTTATTAACACATCAATAGAATTCACAGTAACACTTTAAGAAAATTCAAACTCACGTCAAACATCTTTTCCTTTGCCTCCTCCCTGAAGAATAAGGAGCATGAAAGCACTAGTCTGGAAATTTTATCTGGGAGAAACCTCTCAGGAAAGGTCAATGGAGAGTCCTGAGCCTGAGCTAGTCCCACTACTATGAGACTCTAGAGAATCTTAGCACCCTCTCCTATCCTAGGGAACCAAGGTCTTCCTCAGAAGTGCATCTTGAGAAGGGCCCTTCTTGCTGCTTTGGGTTGTAAAAGCCATTGCCATACCTGGATTATACCAACCATAATCCAGAGTTGAAGCCCTCTCCCTCCTCTTCTGCAGTCCCCACATCCCTTGTTGAGACTCAGTTTCTTCCCAGATTTCTAGACTCTGTGCAGCCCTAGAAACCACTGAGTGCTACATCAGGGGAGGTTTGCAACCTTCCTGTACTTAACTGGCTCTGCTTGGGTTACATCTTCGGTGAGATAACCTGAGAGTTCTTCACTGAGGGGCATTTCAGGTAGAGTCACAGGTAGAGTGACCAACCGTCCCAGGTTACACAGGACCATCTGTGTTTTAGCACAGAAAATCTGGTATCCTGGGATCCCGTTGGTTACCTTAGAGACAAAGCATCACTCCAGATCTCTTCCAAAGCCTCCAGAACCTAAAAATGTACATATGAAGAAAGTTGTGCTTATTTGTTTTGCCCCAGGATTTTGCCTAACTGTGTTAAATAGCTGCAGATGTGCTTCTGGAAGGGCATGTAGTAGATCGTGCTGGTGCTCTGGTCGGATTCCCTAGATTCACCCCTGTGGGTTCTATCTATCCATTCCTTAGCATCCGCTTGCTTGTCTCCTAACTACTCTCACCTGCCACTGTCTTCAGAGACCTACCCTTGGGCTACTGAATCCACTTCGCTGGATCTATTGGGAGGCTTACATTGCTCTCCCACCCTCCCACCCTGGGCAGCTCATAAGCAATAACTAACTGGTACGGAAATACGAAGGCTCCTCCTTCCCTTGTCACAAGGGAAACAACTCTGATATGCAATTGATACTTCTGAGCTCCCTTTGGGATTAAGCTGAGGCTGGGATATCACCAGAATTCAAACCCTTGGCTTCTTCCCCTTTCTTGTCTTGTTTGCCCCACTCACTTACTGGTTTCTCCTAGGAGGACCTCCTTCATAAAGAGCTTCTACCTGAATTCTCATCTCAGTCTCTGCTCTGGGGAACCTGACCAAAGATAAGCTTGATTCAGGAAGGGCTTACATGATAAAGATATCTTTGCTTAGATGTCTGCTGGGGAGAAAAGGATATCTTTGTCTTCACAGAGTTAAGGGGAGACAATCGGTCATCGATCCGGGAGTGATTCCTTCTTCATGTTGCCAATAGAGAATTTTCCTGAAAACCCCAAATGAACTTGGGTAATTTTTCCATTCTCCCATTACATTTCCCAACACTATAGCAATTCCTTCACGGTGTTATGCTATTTCGTGTGCTCAGTCTTGTAATCTTGGCAGACCATAAGCCACTAAAAGGCAGGAACAAAGCATTTTCTTCCTGAATCACAAGTCACATGAAAGGGTGACTTACAGCACAGAATACAAACTTACATAACTGATAGCAACACCACTCAGAAACGTTTAGAATTTTTGCCAACTCTAGTAAATATCCATTTCACTGACTATCAGTTGGGGTTTCAGCAACAGGAAACAGAAGGCACACCCAAATGGAATTTTGAAGAAGGGAATATCTACAGAGATGACGGCAGGGAAATAAGAACCGGCAATGGATGGTGAAGCACCTTGGAGCTAGTAAGGGTGGGAAGCTACTATTATACTTAGGCCTGAGGGGGCAAGCGGGAAAGCAAAATTGTAGGAACCCAGTGATACCTGCAGCTGTTGGAAAGAGCCACTAAGCAGGAGCCAAGGGTCCAGTAGAACTCAACCGCTGCCAATCTGCAACTCAGTAGGGTGGGTGTTGGCACGAATAAATACACTGATCTCCCTCTCCTCCTGCTCTCAGATCTCTTCCTGGAACCTTCCGCTGGCCAAACCCAACTGGAAAACATATAGTAAGAGAACTTGGATAATGGAATCTAAAGGGGTTCAAATCAGGGAAAAAAAGCTAGAGAATGGATATGGAAGGGCAAATGGGGAATAACCTGAACACTGAACAACTCTCCAAACTCCACCCCATGCATGGCTCTTGACAGCATGTAAAAGCGAACTATGGATAGTAGCTCCTGTTCTAAGTCTTTGCTCCAGAATACTCTCCATTTACTCTTTTCCACCCATTTCCATTTCTTCCCATCTCTCTCTTTCTTAGGTTCCTGGCTCTGTACTTATACCTGCTTCTAGCTTTGACATTCAGGACGCCCTTTGGATTCTTCCAGTTTCTTAGACTTTAGCTTTCTAGCAGGTTCTTGGCTCTCTGTTAAAGACTCCCATTTTTGCATCTCCTGAAATTTCCAGTGAGAAACTTCCCACTGTTGTTCAGCCCCGTGGAACTTCACTAGGCATGGCCAGTTGCCTGACCTGTTGGAAATCCAGTATTCAAGGAAAAGTAGCTTTTATAACCACTCAGAGACCAACATAAGATGGTGACTTTGAAATGGGGCAAGTGCATAAAAATTATGAGGGTTGTTAGCTTTGAGAGGGTCATTTATCAGAAAGAACTCAGCCTAAAAGTTATTTGTTTGTTTCTGCTAAACATTAAGTTGATGTATGAAACCCTTCTGTGCAGGCAGAGAATGGGCATACTTTTTCCAAAGGGAAAATTAATGTGGAGCCTTCTATTTCTGTTTCCATTTTTACATGTATCTCCCCATTAGCAAGTGGAAATAGCTATAGAACCATCACTGATGTAGACATTGTGATGTGAATTTATAACTGAGTACTGGCAGATAGAAAACAAAAGTTTCCTGCAATTCACCTATCAGTTCTCATACGAAAAAGTGAGTACTGGGACATGACTCAGCACGGGTTGAGACAGGAATTGGCCACCCTGTTCAATCAAGGGCAAGAAAATGAAGATACAAAATCAGAATAGGAGCATTTACTTTAGCCAGACCTGGCCAAGGGTTTTAGTGAAGAGAAACTGAAGGTGAATATCAGAACTCTACTGTAGTTAGCTGAGATATTTATACCTCCTTTCCTTTAATAAACACACTATTGGGAAAAGTCCTTTGATATGTGGTGAGTTTTATCATTTGTGATACAGAAGTATAAAAATTCCTAGTTCAGAAGGAGGTCAGTGTCAGATCGCTGCCAGTTGTCTAGAAATCTCTTTTATCTTAACACAACACGAGCCAGCATAACAAACACCATCCCACAATTCCACTAACCAAATGATTGTGCTCAGAGAGCAAACCCTCTGTCAAGAAAACACTTTATTTTTAATGGATTATTATTTGCAACTTAAAGGCGCCACCTGAGGAAGAGAATTCATACCCAATATTTTCATCAACAATACAGAGATTCAATTTATTCGACACACATTATTTGAAAATTTACTCTGTGTCAGGTACTGGGCTAAAGCCTGGGAAGGATAATTGTCATAGAATTTTGCTGTTAAGAATTAGAAAATCAGATCAGGACTCTTTCACAAAAGCCTGACAATTAGAAGTTGTACCAAGCTAGCTAAAGGCAAGATTAAGCTGACAGTCATGGGATGAATAATAAAATCTAACTTTTAATAACAATTTCAGAAGCTATAAGAAACGGATATTGCATCTGGTTTGTTTAAGAGTTTCCCTTTGGCCAACAAATCATAAGATCTACATTACAAAGCAGTACATGATAATCACAGGGTTATAAAGACAAGTGATCCATTGCTTCACGAAACACAGCGGTGGTAGGCAGGGTAACAACCCTCCAAAGATGTTCACATTCCAATCCCCAGAACCTGTGAATGTATTACTTTACATGGCAAAAGGGACTTTGTAGATGCAAATAAATCAAGGATCTTGAGATGGGGAGATTATCCTGGAGTATCCAGGTGGGTTCAACATAATCACAAGGGTTCTTATAAGAGGGAAGCAGACTTCTGATCCCTAGAATTATAAAAGGAGAAATTTGTATTGTTTTAAGCCAATAAGTTAGAAACTAATACAATGGCTGACTGAGGAATGTCCATTGGAAATGACAATGAACTCGCCTGTGCAGAAATCTGCGTGGATGGAGACTGCAGACACAGCAGGCCTGAAGGAAGCACTGAGGCACAAGTGTCCATCATGCAGTATGGCCACTGTAAAAAATGGTCACTAATTCTTTGATAGATTTCCCCTGAAGAGGTAGGACCTATGTGCCCTACCCTTGAATCTGGATTCCCTTTGGGACTCCTTCAACCAATACAGTATGGAAATGCTGACATACAACACTTGAGGCTCAGTCAGTTTCCAGTGAGAAACCGGACAATTCTTAAGTTCTTTTATATTCTGCAGAACTACAATTTGATAAATGTTCACATCTTTTAGGGAGAATACCAGCAAGAGTAAATGCATTTCATCAAAGAAAGAAATGGAACTGCACTGAGTTTAAGATTCCAATTCAAACAAATTATGGGCAATTTTCTTCCGCTTTTTTTTTTTTTTTTTTTTGAAAGGCATTGGGCCAATCTTTGTGTTCATTTTCTCACCAGGTTTGGACATATTCCTTCTTTCACCCTATGTTTTGCCATTTTTATGTAACAAGAATTATTTTGAATGCCACTTCCTTCATTTGTTACACTAAAGGGGGAAAAACAGTTTCTACTCTCCAATCTGGAATCTAAGACTCAGGGCCGGCTCCAACAATGATATTATTATTGTTATCAATTATTATTAATTATTATTATTTCCATATGTTCTTATCTTCCAGCCATTACTGTGATCCTTCTTAGACCTCCCTCTTCTACCTTATCAGCTTTCAAATATTTATAAAATTAAAGATTCATCCTCTAACAACACATTTAAACAAGATTACTCGTCTCCGTCCATTCTTCTCATTCCTTTCTAGTTTAGAGAAGCAATTATTTTCCTGGGGATAGTTGGCCATAACGACAGGCAACTCCAAAATTACTTCCGATAAAATGTTTGTTCAACTTTGCTTAATTAAAGAGATGAACTTTGCTTGAAGCTTCAGTGAGTATAATGAGTTCTTTGTGAAGACGTAATAGGTGGTGACTCTATATTAGAAAAGTCACTTGAAACCTCATATGCAGAGCTCCAGTTCAAGTTAAAAAAAAACCCACTAAAGCGTGATTTTTACAGGTAGCTTACATCAGTGACTATGAAAGTTATGTGATTTAGACAGACATTTTGGGGAAATTTTTTAGTTTGATATACTTTCAAATTTAAGGATCTCTCATATACCCTTTACCCACAGTTTATACTTTGCCCCATTTGCTTTATCATCATCTCTGTGTGTGTGCATGTGCATGTATAATTTTTTTCGGAACCATTTTAGAGTAACTTGAGGATATTTTGTCCCTTTATCCCTAAATTCTCCAGAGTGCATTTCCAAAAAGGACATTCTCTTACATAACTATATGGCTGTCAGTGATTTAAACAGACTTTTAAAAAAAATTTTTTTTTCTATTTATTTATTTGTTTGGCTGTGTTGGGTCTTTATTGCTATACACGGGCTTTCTTTAGTTGCAGCGAGCGGGGGCTACTCTTTGTTGCGGTGTGCAGGCTTCTCATTGCAGTGGCTTCTCTTGTGGAGAACGGGCTCTAGGCTCACAGGCTTCAGTAGTTGCAGCACACGGGCTCAGTAGTTGTGGCTCGCGGGCTCTAGAGCACAGGCTCAGTAGCTGTGGCACACGGGCTTAGTTGCTCCGTGGCATGTGGGATCTTCCCAGACCAGGGCACGAACCCGTGTCCCCTGCACTGGCAGGCGGATTCTTAACCACTGCACCACCAGGGAAGCCCTAGACAGACTTTTATCATCCATTTCCTCTTAAAAGTCTGTCTTTCAAAGGAAGTCTCAGTTAGAACACATTGCTATAATCAGGTCAAACTTATAGGAGTCGTGTTCTTCTTATACCGGTAGCTCCTGAGGGTAGAAAAGTCCTCTCTCCCCTACTACAGAGGTGCAGATTTTGTCCTAAATTCCTTTTGTCCCTGTAAGTCCTGGGTCAGGGGTGGGGGGAGAAGAGAGAGCTTCTGAATTCAAGACTAAAAGGAAGCCAAAAATTTAACTCATGAATCCACTCTGTGCCTGATCTCCACATTCTGGTCTGATTAGGTTCACGAAGTCTTTCTAGATGTTTCTGAAAGTATGATCATAATGGTCTTAAACTGGACTTAGATCTCTGTTGTAGCCACACAAAAGTTAGGAGACTGTCACTTTTATTTAGTGATGCAATTTTTACTTTAGGCAGATCTCTTTAAGACTTACTTTTCTGAAAAAAATGATACAAATGAACTTATTTACAAAACAGAAACAGACTTACAGGTCTCGAAATCAAACTTATGGTTACCAAAGGGGAAACGTCAGGGGAAGTGATAAATTAGGAGATTGGGATTAACATATACACACTACTGTATATAAAATAGATAACAAGGACCTACTGTATAGCACAGGGAATATTCAATATTCTGTAATAACCTTATATGGGAGAAGAATCTGAAAAAGAATGGGGATATATATATATATATATACATATATATGATTCACTTGTTGTACACCTGAAACTAACACAACATTGTAAATCAACTATACTCCAATAAAAATTTTGTAAAAAAAGACTTTTTTTTTTCTGGACTCTGGAAAAGTCCACTTCACGCTACATCATGCTTGTCCAAGCTTTTGAGAAGTACATCTTACTATCACCTTCTAGGAAAACATGGTCTCATTTCTAATTTCCTACAGCGTTCCTACTTTCAGCTCAACTCCCTAATATTATTATTTCATTTATTTCTATATTTCTCTGGACATATAAAATTCATTTTAATATCATTTATCTATTCTTTAGCTTCACTTGAGTAACTTAGTCATCAAAACTAGTAGAAGTAACTGTTTCTAGTGTCCATGTTTTGGCTATTTGATGATTTCATAAACTTTGTTTCCCCAAATGCCACAATTTTTAAATAATTATTTTAAATGTCAAAATATAGTTTTAAAATGTACAATAAAGTAAAATACGTTGTTACTGGATATATTTCATTCTACTTTGTACGAGATAGATGCAAATTGTGTGATTAATTGAAGGCATTTGATAGATAGCAAAAGTGCAATTGGAAGCACGGAGTAGATAGGAAATCACGGGGTTGGAGGATCTATTTTGTTAGTGAAATTCTTGAAATTCATAGCATACTAAATTGGGAGATACTACAATCATCCATAGACTTAGATTTATTCCTAGGTGTATAATGGTATCTGAGGTTATTATAGTGATTTGATTTCATTTTCCAATTGTCTACTGTAAGTATAAAGAAGTACAATTTATTTTTGTATATTGACCTTATACCATACAATCTTGCTAAACTCACTCATTCTACTAGTTTTTTGGTAGATTCCTTAGTGTTTTCTATGTAAACAGTCCTATCATCTGTAAATAATGATAGTTTTATCTTTCTTTTCAATTTTTACGCCTTTTTTTCTTGCCTAATTTCACTGGCTAGTACTATTTAAACAGTGCCGAATCAAAGTAATGAGAGCAGATCTCTTTCCCTTGTTCCTGAACTTAGGAGGAAAGTGCTTCATATTTTACCATTAAGCATGATCTTCACCATAGATATTTCATACATGTTCTTTATAAGGTTCCAGAAGATTCCTTCTATTCCTAGTTTGTATAAAAACCATCTAACACAAGGCTAAACAATTAGCCAAAAATAAAAATCAAGACTGCCTTGGAAAAATTTGTAGTATGTGAGGCTTCTATATCTTTTCCTTTTACCTTTGAGTCTCACACAAACCCTTCCTACCCTCTGAACCTTGTCCTAGTGGCCTCAGCCCTTTGGAACCAAAGACATCTCCTAAGCAGAAGGTAATTAATCTCCAGTCCTAAAATGGGCCTCCATGCAAGAAGATCCCACACACTCTTAAAACCCCAGAAAAATACCACGTAATACCAAAAGCCCTTCCAGTTCTTAAAATCCATTTAATCTTCCTACCAAAGCCCTACCCTCAATCTAGTGAAGGAAAGGAAAATGGGAAAAGCAAAAAGAGAGAGGTCTCTCAGCTTTTCTGCTCCCAGATGCCTCTCTGGATAGGGCTCTTTTAAGTAAGTGCGAAGGGCACTGCATGGGTCTAGGAAGAGGTGGTGAGGATCCAGGTGGTGTGGTGAAAAGAGCCTGGATTGGCAGTAAAGAGACCTGGGTTCTGTTCTGTACTCCATTCCTTCCTAGCCATTTGACCTTGGAGAAGGCTCCCTAGTGACCTCCTTGACCTCAGTGCCCTCACCTATAAAATACATGGATTGAACCAAAACATGAACTCCAAGTGCCCTCTGATATTCTGGACCACTTGATTCCAGATTAGGACAACTAAACATACAGAAAGACTGATGGTTACTGAATGGTGACGAATCTACTAGATAACAAATGCAAATACTCTGTGCAACTGTTTACTAGATAACTGGAGCCCCATTAACTGCGAGGTTATCAACCTGGGTTGTGACCTTAGGTATTGATTATCCTGCTCCACATTTATCTCCTCAAAGGATCACAGCTTCCTAGCCAATAAGAAATTTGTAAGGTAAGGCTTACTAATGTATCACACAGGACACAGAAAATGTTCCAGCTTTGACAGGGAAGAAGTGGGTAGAAAATCTCAAGTTACAACACTGCCCAGGAAGGGGTGAGGAAGCAAGGAAGGGGAAGCTGGCAGCTGAAATGTCCCCTTACTCTAATGGGGGAAAAGCAAAGGCAATTCACCTGCATTAATGGGAGTGCTTCATTGGGGGAAGTCCCTGTAGATCCAAGATGTCCGAAGAGTATAGAATAAAATTAGTTGGGCATCAGAGTATTATAGTTGACAACACCTATTCAACAGTGTCAAGTTCCACCCTTGCTTTATTGAAACTGACATGGTCTTGGCTTTCTTGGGACAGTGCAGATTTTATGTAATAAAGGTCATTAGTGAATGCATAACTGTGGTGATTTTAAAACATGGCTACAAATTCTTTGATACTTCTATTGACAGGTGAGGATCTAGGTCCCCTTCCTTTGAATCTTGGCAGGCTTGTGACTGCTTTAACCAATAGAGTCTAGTAAAAGTGGTGCTATGTGATTTCTGAGGCTAGATCAAAAAAGGTGATGTAGCTTCTACCTTGTCTGGTAGAACAGTCTCTCTTGGAGCCCTGAGCCACTATATGAGATGTCAGATTATTTTGAGACACCAGGCTGTGAGGAAGCCCAAGTCACATGGAAGGACAATGAATAGGCACTCCAGTCATCATTCCTGGTCTTCAAGTCATCCCAGACCAAATGCCAGACATGTGAGTGAAGAAGCCTCTAGATGATCCCAGTCCTTAGCCATTCAAGCCACTTCCAGCTGTCTGAATCTTCACAGCTGAGGCCTCAGACTTTTTGGAAGAGTGATAAGCCACACTTGCTGTCCCCTGCCTGAATTCTTGACACACAGAATCTGAGAGGATAAGAAGGTGATTGTGGCTTTCTGTTACTAAGTTTGGGTGATTTGTTACACAACAATAGGTAATGAGAATAATAACCAACAAATGTGATTTAATCACTGTACCAGATACTTTTTATATTCAAAACTGTAAAAGCTAACTCTGCTCAGAAAATATCTCCTAATTTTTCACTTGGGAAGTAGGATCACTGTTATCCATTATCCATCAAGTGGTCCGTCCCCCCAAATGAAAACCTACTGGAGGATTCAGTGAATATATTGATATGTGTGAGTTAGCTGATACTCAGCACCCACTAAATACAGAACTCAGAGTAAGTTTAAAAACAATAATATGGAATACAAGACACACTTTGTTCTTTAGAAATCTGCATCTGAATTGAATGGCCGGGTCTAAAGACAGGGCAAGGGCAAATTTGCTTATAAAGGGTACATTAGCCTAACTTTAGGCAGTAGGGCATAGTATTTACAAGGTCATGGATCCCAACCACCTGGGATTTGAATCCTCGGATTTAAATTCAGATTCAGACCCCTCCCTTCCAGCTGTGTGACCTCAAGCAAGCTACTTAACTCCTTCATGCCTCAGTTTCTTGATCTGTAACTTGGGGTTATTGGTAGTATCTTCTCATAGGGTGTTTATAAGGATTCAATGAGATAATGCATGGAAAGCATTAGAATGGTGCCTGGCACATAGTTAGTTCTCAATAAATGTTAGGTGTCAACATTATAAGAGTATTGAGAGGATGCTTCAGACATACCTCACACGGGAAAGTGCAGACTAAAGCAAAGTTTCATTAAAACGTCACTTAGGGAATTTCCTGGCAGTCCAGTGGTTAGGACGCCGAGGTTTCACTGTCAGGGGCCTGGGTTCGATCTCTGCAAGGGAAACTAAGATCCCGCAAGCCGAGTGGTGCGACCAAAAAAATAAAACATTTAAAAAAATAAAATAAAATGTCACAAGTAGTCCAGGGACTGAAGGCTCAGGTGTGCTCCCAGGAGCCTAGAGCTGCTGGCTAGAATCTCAGTGAATCTTGCGTCAGTCTTTCTCCTCTCCCTAGTCACTGACTTCCTCTGGCCCACCTTTCTCACCTGGCTGTGGGTGTAATAAAAGGGTTTGAATTTCAGAGTTAGACAGATCCTAAGTCTTAACCCTGTCACTCACCTTTGTGACCTTGGGCAAATTAGCTAGCATTCCTCAATTTCTCCATCTGTAAACTGGAGTAAACAATACCTACATTCATGGAGTGTGGTGAGGACAAAAGTGCTAAAGAACCTAGCACGTAATAGGCACTTGATAATTAGTCCCTTCATAATGGGGAAGGGGGAGGGAGGTTAGGGAAGATGCCTCAACTACATTTTACATTTTATGTTTGTTTATACACAATTCTGATTAGCCTGTCCTCAGAACAGCCTTAAAAAGCAGTTACCTTATCACAGGTGAGATTTATTATGTCCTAAACACACAGTGCCTTTGGATATGCACTACTGTCTCAGTCCAAACAGAATCTAGACATTCAAGCTTTGAGACATCAAAGCTTCTTATAGGTCAGAAAAAGAAAAAAGTTCTCTGTTTTTGTTTCTTTTTAAACTTTAGTGTATTTAAAAGTTACTCTCTGTCAGACAGAGAAAGACAAATATCGTATGATACCACTTATTTGTGGAATCTAAAAAAAACGATACAAATGAATTTATTTACAAAACAGAAGCAGACTCACAGACAGAGAAAACAAACTTATGGTTACCAAAGGGGAAAGCTGGGGGAAGGATAAGTTAGGAATTTATACACAGTACTATATATAAAATAGATCAACAACAAGGACCTACTCTATAGCACAGGGAACTCTACTCAGTATTCTGTAATAACCTAAATGGGAAAAGAATTTGAAAAAGAATAGATACATGTATATGTATACCTGAATCACTTTGCTGTACACCTGAAACTAACACACCATTGTCAGTCAACTATACTTCCATAAAAAATAAAAAAATTTAAAAAATCATTATTACATGGAAAAACATTCAAAACAAAAATAATAATAATAATAAAAGCCAGAACTCAACTTCCTCTGTCGCCATTAATATTAAACTTATTTAAATTGAAAAAAATAGTTTCTCTGAAGCAGCAATGGAAAAGAGTGGCACACAACAACGTAGATGAAACTCACATACATAGTGATGAGAAAAAAAACAGGCACGAAAAGAGTACACGCTGTCTGACTCCATTTATATAACATTTAGGAAAAGGCAAGACAACTCAATGGGATTGAGGGCAGAACTGTGATTAATTTTGTTGGGTTCCTGCCTGGGAGAGAGAATGAAGAAGGCTTTAGTGGTTTTGGAAATGTTCTCAACCTTGATCTGGGGCATAACGTGGATGAGTACATCTCGAAAAATTGTATGAAGCTGTACGCTTAAGATTCGTGCGCTTTCCTGCATGTGTGTTAGACCTCATTAAAAAATGTCCCGGGAAGGTGCTGCCATTACTACTTCCCTTTAATTTACAGGTGGTGGGAATGAGGAAGAGGAGGGTAGTGTGGGGGGCATTTACGTGTGTCTTTGGTTGTAGACCAAAGCCTTCATTTTGATAATTACTTTTAATTTAGCAGAAAAGGCCTGATGCAGCCACAACAGTGTGATTCAGCTCCCAGCTTTCCCACGGCATTCTGCAAAATGAAGGCACGGCAGGGGGGATATATGTATTTCTTTTCTTCATATATAAAGGGCTTATAAATAGTAATACCAACCTCAGTGCCAGGCATTTCCTGGGGAATTAATAGCTAGCTGGGGTTAACGGTCCTTGGTTTGACTTTGGGCCATCAACTCTTCTTGCTGCTCATTAATTCCCAGAAAGTACCCTGTGCCTTGATGGTTATTGCTTAAATACATTAAAATCAAGTTAAGGGTCTGACTTAATGTTTAGCTGTGATAATGGAAAACACAAGGAAGTACTCCCAGCAGACACATCCACTGTTGTGTGTTTTTATTTAACTCATCTTCTATATTTTTGAGTAGCACCATGGAATGATACACATGGAGATTTTTGCAGATGTTGTTGCTGGTGTGTGTGCTCGTGTTTAAGGCTCAGAACTCATAAAACGAGACCTGCACAGGAACCTCACTAAAAAATTTTGCAATGGGTTCATCATTTCAGTGAAAATTTTCTATTTGGATCTAAGCGTTCTATGAGAAAATAGTTGAACATAATATGAGTTAAGTAAAGTATCAGTTCTGCATAAATTTAGCACAAAAGTAAGAGTTTGGAACATGGCGAGCAGCTCTTTATAACAATAATTTCCCTGTGCCTCTTTGGAGGATGGACGGAACCCTTCCTAGGGTTTTCTGCCCAGTAGAGGAGAATCATTTCAAGGCAATTCCAAGCAGTTCCCGGAATAGGAAAGCATACACATTTCAAGTTTTAAAAATCCTGTCCATTTAATTCAATAAAATGAGCATTTGTTGCAAACCCCGTTATATGCAAGGCAGAGCAAGGAAGAGATTGTTAACTGTGAATTCCTTACCTTTGGTAGCTCACCGTCAAGTGACAGGGATGGACAGACCCAGACCAGAATACAGGGCAGAATATGTTCATCTCTATCTTTAAGAAAACAGGAACTTCCTTGTGAACAGAGACAGATTTATGAAGATCGCTCACATTGTGAGAACTTGAAGCATTTGGACTAATTCTCAATTTCTTCTATGAATCAGGTTCCAAAGAAAGGGTCTGACTAGATGCGCAAGGTTCCCAAACAAAAGATATTTTGTTGGAAAACATTTAGAGAGCTATCTGAATCTCTCAAACTCATTTCTTTGCATGCCTGGGTTTGGGGGGCAGGGATGAGGGATTGTTTAAAATTCAAATTCACGGCCCGACTTGAGAAATTAAATCAGAATACTGTATCTGGGGGTGGAACCCAGACATCTCATTTAAACAAAGTTCCCTGGTGATCTTTTAGTGTGCTGAAGTTTGAAATCACTGAATTAGGGTCTCTCAAATCTACAAAAACTGTCTTGCCTTAACCACTACTGCCATCAAGTAAACATCTTGTCTTGGGAAGAGCTAAATTCTTAGCATCCAAACTTCCCCCAAGTACTTTCCAGCTAGTTTGATGGTTTGAGATTTGTGTTTAGCTTCTTTCAGGCCAGGACCACTTCTGGTTCACTCTTAACCTCCTGGTCCAGATAGTTCTGGGCACACCAATGATCCGCTCAATACATATTTGCTAAATGGAGGAATGGATGAATGAATGCAGATAAGTTCATATTTGAATGGCTAGCAGCCTCCTTGCAAAATGTTCCCAAGATCAAAACATTCATCGAAAATAGACATTAACCTGGAAATGGCCTGAATTCTGTAAGACTGGCAATTACTGGGAGATGTATGCCTGTGCTAAGTCCCTGGTTTGGATGCCACACCTGGTACAGGTAGAACCTGGTAGCTTCAGACATAGGATGCAAAAGAATAATGTGCAACACCTCTACCAGCAAAATTGAGAAAATTTGTCTGTGATGATTAGGAGGGATACAAATGGGGTTTGCGTTAAACTGAAATGTAAGTGTCTACATGGACCATTAAAAATATTGATAAGGGGCTTCCCTGGTGGCGCAGTGGTTGAGAATCTGCCTACCAATGCAGGGGACACGGGTTCGAGCCCTGGTCTGGGAAGATCCCACATGCCGCGGAGCAACTAGGACTGTGAACCACAGTTGTTGAGCCTGCGCGTCTGGAGCCTGTGCTCCGCAACAAGAGAGGCCGCGATGAAGAGTGGCCCCCACTTGCCACAACTAGAGAAAGCCCTCGCACAGAAACGAAGACCCAACACAGCCAAAAATAAATAAATAATAAATAAATAAATAAAATTAAAAAAAAAAACTAAAGTTGTAATTATTTTTAAAAAAAATTGATAAAATCCTATTATTGTTTCTCTCTCTCTCTTTCCATGCATCCATCTATAACCCATGGGTAATAATTATATATACCTTTTCTACCTCCCAAGGTTGGGGAACGTATATGTGAAATTTATAAATTGTACTGTGCTATATAAACCCCAACTGTTATTATCACTTCTACTCTCTTGGGGTAAATATTTCTGTGGTAAATATTTCACTTGATGAGGGTCTTCCCCATGACAGCACACTCCAAGGAGCCTGTACCCCTCACCACCAGACTGAGGTGTGCCCCTTAGGCAAAGTAAAATGATTTTAATTGTTGTTTAAGAAAAACACAGGAGGAAGGTAAATGGTAAGTGAAACAGAATTTTTAAAATATTATCTTGTTTGGGATCCTTTATGCACTTCATTTTTTAAGATAATCAAGAGTTAACTGCCAACATACACCATGTTCAGTTTATTGTGATAACTTGGACAGATCTTTACCAAAAAAGAAGTGCCACTTATTTTATTTATTTATTTTTTTAGAAATGCTGTTTAGCTGATACACTTGACTCTTCCCCATTTCCTAAGTGAAGTTTTTTTTTCCAGCTAGCCAAGTTATTTGCATCATATTTCTTTTTACCTTAAGTTCACATAACCCCTAAACGTGAATCTAGGGCAAAAGAGGACAGAGCAGACCTAACGTTATCGATTCATTGATGTGGCACCGTTGGTTTTGATTTTAGAAGGTCAATGCCCTATGGGCCAAATTTGTTCAAAGGACAAATACACGATAATGGTATAGTGCTTCCTCCCTTTAAAAATCCAACCACCACTGTTTAAATACATCAGTGGGAAAATGTAATGTATACTTTTAAAAGTAAGTCTCTGTGTGGTTTAGAGTCATTCTATAATTATGTTTTAAATAAATGATCACCTTTTAAAACATATAATAGTAACATTGCTGATACTTCAGATAAATAGTTCCTGTTTCATTTTTAATATGTCATTAACTTATCATTACTAAAAATTTAAGCATGCTTTAAAGAATTCCCAGATGGAAATGAGATTATATTAGTAATTTACAATAGAGCAATACATTTCTGTTACCCTTATTTATTAGTGCATTTATATCACGCAAATTCCTTTGAATATAAAATTGTCATCTGGATCTACTGGGTAGCAGGTAGGAAATGAAAAAAAATTCAAATAGGAGATATGGGGAAAGATGACAAATATGCAAAGCAGAGTTGTTTTTCCTGTAGACAGGACAATACCTTGAGGAAGAAGTTTTAAAGTATAATTAGGAAAGAAGAGGGACTAAAGGAAGTTTGTGCGTGTCTGTTCATGCACGTGTGCGCGAAAGTGTGTGTGTTCAAAATAAAAATAACTCCTAAGAGCCTAAAATTATTCTTCAATGTTCAGAATATTCACTTATAAAAAGAATCACTCAGGGCTATTACATTTATTGACCAGCTAAATTCACTTTAATGACACTCCGTACAAGTATATAATGCTTTGGGGTTTTATAGCATACAGAAGATGTCACCTACAGATATAACTAATGACCGTTGTAGATGTAGCTGTAGATGTGATCAGATAGATGATGCCATGTCTCTATTTTCAGCATTGGCTAAAAAGCAACTTTATGAGTCTGTGGACATCTGAAATCTGCCTGGGTCTCATATGCTTTCCAAAGCTCCCTGCCTGCTATACGATCTAGTGTAATCTTGTAACATTCATACTAATTACCTACTTGCCAAATTTATTTGAAGTTGTTTTTGTTTCCTTAAGGTGATTCTTTGAAACCATTTTATCATTTGATTTATGACAAGAAGTGGACCATAAGTCCACTTATCCCAGGAGTTCTTAACCTGGAAAGCTTCAAGCATCATCAACTCCCAGAAATTGGACGTTCAATTTGCACATCAGTGCTATATTCCAAGGAGAGGATTCCTACCTTTTGTCAGAGTCTAAGAGATTAGAAAAGCGAGAGGTTTTCATATACACTGCAAGATGGAGCCAATGATAGGGCCAAAGGCAGAGCGAGGAAAGAGGACAAATTGTGAGGGGCAAAAGGAGTAGGAGGGACAAGAGAAACATGAGAAAGGAAAGGTAGAAGAGAGAAGAAGCAAAGGAAGGGGAAGGAGAAGAGGGAACAAAGGTTAAGAGCAAAGGAAAATAAAAGCAAGTCACAGGAAGGGGCAAATTAGGGGTATGGGATTAACAGACGCAAACTACTATATATAAAATAGGTAAGCAACAGGGATGTACTGTATAGCACAGGGAATTAGCCATTATCTTCTAATTACCTGTAATGGAGTATAATCTGCAAAAATATTGAATCACTATACTGTATACCTGAAACTAACATAATACTGTCAATCAACTATACTTCAAGAAAGAAAGAAAGAAAGAGAGAGATAAAGACAGAAAGACAGAAACAGGAAAGAAGGAAGGAAGGAAGGAAGGGGGGAAGGAAGGGGAGAAGGAAATAAAAGATAAGCTAAAAAAAAGCAAGTCACAGGGGAGAAGGGAAGAGGGAGAGAAAGAAAAGGATAAGAAAGCTCATCCCACAGCCTTCTCTGGGACTCAGGACACCAAGAAATTCCCCCTTCCCTCAGCCAGCTGCCCCCAAGCAGGTCCAGCTTCTATCCAGCTATGGCACATAGCCCTTATTTTTTTTTTTCCTATTTTACACTATGCCTGCTGATTCAAGCTCAGGTTTTTACTTGGGCAAAGGTTCCATAACAATGAATTGAACGATGGTTCCAAAACTGCATCAGAGGATGAGGATTGTGTTGCCTCACAATTAGGTGCAATCAAATAGGCTAAGCTAAACAAGAAGTCTTGAGCAGCAACTTGCACTCTAATGGACACTGGACAATCCTACTGACACAGACCCAGTGAAAAACGAAATCTGCAGTCTAGGGTGAACAACACATAGGTAAATGCAGGTTCTTCACATGGATCAAAGCCTTCAAATTTTCAAGGAAAAATAAACTTTTATTTTAAAAATAAAGTTTGAAGGAAAGATGTCCTGAGTTTACATTAAAATAATGCTAAACAATTTGGGGTTCCAGGAATAGACTTTTGGAGTAGACCTAGACTTTTTGAGAGATCTAGAGATTAGATGATTCAGGATCGAGTACACAGAAATTCCCAGTAGCCCTTGAAGTGGCATACTGGAGACCAGGCCCCAAAGGACCTCCTTTTCAAATGTTTAGCTTGGCACCCAGAAACACCTCTGCTGGAGTTCGAATCTGGTCTCAGAAAAGCACAGAGGAATACGGTTTAACATTGACCCATGAGACTAACCTTAATCTGTTCCAAATGATCACTATTTATAGGGTGAACATATGATTTATCATCCATACTGGGATGCTTTGGAGAGTGAAAAAAGGGGTCATTAACAAATTAAGTCAAGGCAATAGTCATAAATGGAGACTGTCCCTGACAAACTGGGATGTATGATCACCCCATCTCTACAGAACTTCTCACTGCTTGTCAGTGAGGTAAAGCACAGGGGGATCAGCTCGGTGCTTTGCGATGACCTAGAGGGGTGGGATAGGGAGGGTGGGAGGGAGGCTCAAGAGGGAGGGGATGTGGGGACATATGTATGCATATGGCTGATTCACTTTGTTGTACAACAGAAACTAACACAGTATTGTGAAGCAATTATACTCCAATAAAGATGTATTAAAAAAACAAAACAAACATACAAACCCAAAATAACAACCAGTAATGATTAATAAAACTGTAATGAAATCTGGTTCCAAATGGAACCCAAAAGCTTTCAGCAATTTTAATTACCAAAACTCATCACGTCTGTGGCTATTGGTTAGCCTTGTGTTTGTGTAAAAGAGGTAATAAATAAGACATAAGGCATCTGGATACTGTCTCTCCTTGCATAAATGGAAGATCCTGACCAAAATATAATTTAAGTATTGACAGGAAGGAACCACCTGGTGACTGACAGGTGTCACTTTCTAGGTCAAGGAAGAAAAGTTGGAAGCTAGGACCAACTGGCGGTATATCAAAGAAATAATTCCCTTAACTGATTCACTTTGTTATAAAGCAGAAGCTAACACACCATTGTAAGGCAATTATACTTCAATAAAGATGTTTAAAAAAAAAAAAAAAAAAGAAAGAAGTCCCAATTTTGGGAGAAACTTTTATTAAAAACTTACAGTGTTTCCTAATACACAGGAATTAGCCATATTATATTAGATGACTCTCTCTCATCTTTTTCTAAGTCTGTCTGTTTTTCACTCCTCTGATGAGTCTAGAAAGTCATGGGTCCTGTCCTGAATTCACAAGGCTTTCCAGAGACTAGAAGCGACAGGAGCAGAAATAAAGACTTTTCATTGGTCTTCTGGACCATTGCAACATTACTGTTAAAAAGACATGCATGCATACATACATACATACGCACATAAAAAATAACCTCTCATTACTCTCATTGGTTCCTGAACTGACAAGAGGGTGGGATAGACATTTTGGCTGGCGAGTGGGGCTGGAAAACCCTTCCGGAATATCTCCTAGAAAGTGGGTACCACTTACTCTAGGGATAATCTTATTGGTATGGTTAACTTACGGCAACTTGATTCCACCACAAGGTGTCCAGACATTTGGTCAGATATTGTTCTGGGTATGTCTGTGAGGGTGTTTCTGGATGAGGTTAACATTTGAATCTGTGGACTAAAGCAGATTGCCCTCCCCAGTGTGTGTGGCCCTCATCCAATCAATTGAAGGCCTGAATAGAACACAAAGGCTGAGTGAGAGGGAACTTTCTCTGCCTGACTACTTGAGCTGGGACACTGATCTTCTGCCCTCGGAGTGAAACTTACACCATCAGCTCTCCCGGTTCTCAGGCCTTCAGACTTGGACTGGAGCTACACCATCAGATCTCCTGGGTCTCTAGCTTGCCGACTGCAGATATTGGGACTTCTCAGCCTCCATAATTATATGAGCCGATGAAGATTGGTTCTGTTTCTCTGGAGAACCCTGACTAATACACCCACTTTCGAGCAATCTAGGTTCAGCAGTGCCTTAAGATACAGCAAAGAATAGGTGTGTGATCCACTGGAAGTTAAGAAAATGTCTTACAGCCTGTAGCCCATGGAGGACAATTATAAGGAGCGTTGACCTGGTCTGGCCCCAATCCCAGCTATAACCATGAACAGGTTGGGCCCAAACCAGTGGGCCCCATGGCTATCAAGTCCCTGCTCTGCCTTGGAAGTCGGAATGCCCCTGGTACTCGTGTACCCCCAAACCTCCTGTCAGCTATTTGATACTCTTCATGCTTGGAGTCCAACCCTCAGGAACAAATCCAGAACCATGGATAGACTCTGAGGCTGTCTCTTTGGCAGAGGCCACAGGAATAGTCAAGGGGCCAAGTGGAAAAGTTCACCAGATACCCTAAGCAAACACTTCAGACAAAAAGCAACAAGCCATGAAACAAAGAAGAAATATGGTTGAGAGCTAACGTGGTCAAAAGAGCAGGTCTCCACGTGGAAAAGAAAAATGGAGGGAAGACAACATCCTCAAATACTGCCCCTCCTGCCTCTGTTATCCTTGGGTCCAGTTATTTTTGTTTCTGTTGGGACCAGGTGGGTTGTTCCTCAAGGTACCTGGGCCTTGCTGGATGCCTCAGAGGCATTAGACATTAATTCTCAACTCTACTTTATAGGTATTCTATCCCCGTGATTTTGTCTCATTCTCGCCCTTAGGTGCATCAGTGAGATTTTTATATCAGTTGGATAAATCCTCCCTGTAGCCAGACAATCAGGGCCCATAATTATTGGCTGTTTATTTTAAGGACGAAAGCATTTCTTTCCATCTCTACCCCTGTTCATTCCTGAGGTTAAAAAGGCATCTGTAAATTTTGTCTGATAAATTTTCCATTCATTCTCCTCCTCTCCTTCAATATGCCAATCAAGCTGTCAGCTTGCTTTCTCTGCAGATTCATAACACTTCACCTTCAGTCTCATTAACTGATTTGCCTTTTGTTTCACATGAAGAAAACTCATCTCAACACTTAAAACCCTGGGAGTTACAATTCAGGACTTCTTCAGCTGTCTTTCGGATTTTTAGCTCCCACTGCTGGTTCTTTATTTTCTGCCTTTGAGATAGAAAAATTTCATTTTTCTTTCAACCACCTTTCGTTGACCCTCTCTTCAAATAGGAAGTAAGATTTACACTCATATTTTAGCTTTTCTATGTGCCAACTTTTATAAATTTCAAAATACAGTCCAAATTCACTCATTCGGACTCTATTTGGACATTGTGAAAATTAGGATAAAATCTGGGCTATACAATTTGCTTAGGTATACCCTTTCCCATTAGGGTAATAAATAGTACCTTAATAATACTTTATACACAAACAATCACGGATGTAATCTGTGTCTTGGAGCACTGTTGAGCCCAGATTGCCCTAAAGTAAAACTGAGCTTAGATGTAAGTAGAGTGAGTGCAAATAATTCCCTTCACTGAAGGTACTTGGTGAGCTCAGTTTAAGTTAATGCAGCCACCTAACTGTTGAAAAAAAAAACAATGTTTCTAAAACTTAAAAGTTTAGGTGATGGTTAAGGATGCAGTTGTAGAGTCAGACTGTCAAGTTTGGAATGGCTTCACCATTAACTCACTGTATGATCTAGGGCCAGTTACTTCTCAGGGCCTCAATTTCTTCTCCATAAGACATGGAAAAAGAAAATAAATACCTCCTAAAGTTGTCTCGAAGATTAATTGAGTTGAAGCATGTCAAATGCTTAGCATCTTGTCAGGAAGACGGTACTCTCTTAGTCAGCTGACTGAGTTTGTGTTCTCCCTAAAGCAGATCTTGGGATAAGGATGCGAGTGCAAGTAGTTTATCTGGAAGAGGATCCCAAGAAACATGTGCAGAAGAGTGAGACAGGGAAGGGAAGGCATCCAATAAAGGGTGTGGTACCAAGTAGGTTATTACTGTGGACCACTGGGGCTCAGTTCCACTGGGGCCCTCTGGAAGACTGTCCAGCACACATCTCAGAGCTATGCCTGGCCCTCTGCCAAGGGGGTAGGGAGCTGGGGTGTTTATGGATGAATTCCTGAGGACCATGCCAAGAGTATTGTTTGAGATGAGGGAGACATTGGCTCTGCCTTTGTGGACCTTACATTTTAATGGGACTAGGGTAGAACATCTTGGAGTTCTTACTGTATGCATTTAACAAAATTATCTGGGTCCTATGAGAAAGGTTGTGGTCAGTCAAGGGGCAGCCATGCCTGTGGATGCAGAGTCAGGGTAGGAGGGCTGGACACTGGCGTAGAGAATCAGAGCTGCTCAGAAGAACCCAGTTTGTAGCCAGGTTGTCAACCGTATATGTCAAATTTGTGGGGCAAGGCAAGGCCAGAGTAAGGAAAATGGGGAAGACAGGGTGAGAGTCAGAGTATGGGCCATGACAGGTAGATCAGGGCAGATCCTTGCACAAAGAGACGTGCTGGGTAACCCATAAATTTGTCCAAAGCAGGCCGAACTGTCTTAAAACTTGTGTTTTGGAAAAATGATGTAAATCTGTAAAATTTAAAGGAGTTTTCTTTTATCCTGGAAAAGGAATGGGGAAAAGAATCATTTTCTATGTAAATGTCATAAATCTTCCAACTATGAGGGACATGCCAGGCCTTTGGGAAACCCAACCTACATGTCATTCAAAGTTCAGCTCCAATGTCACTCCCTCAAGAAAGCTTTCCCCAAATAGCCTTTCCCACGTGCACATTGTCATGCCACCCTGTGAATCTCTTTTGTGGCACTTACCTAGATGTCTTGCTTATAATTAAATGATCAGCTGTGTCATTAGCCATTGGATGGTCGCCTTCCTGACAGGTCAGTCACTTTCACCACCTTATCTCAGGACCTTGCATAGTGCAGGCTATAGTCGGTACACAGTAATTATTTGTTGAAGAAAGAGTACATTTTTCCACGTGAGGTTTAGAAAATATCATGTATTAGTAAATAGTAGCCAAAAAATCCCCAAAACAGCCCCTCCTGGGTGATTTTTCCACTGTTTCTCTCAGCAGTGTCTCTGTAACTTGGAATAGTCCCAGATCCTTCTGTCGCCCGGCAGTGTATAGATCCTTCCTCAGCAGCGTCCTTAGTGGGCAGCTGCTCAGGAAGACCCCTTAGTGAATGTGATGCTGTGAAGCTCTTTCAAGACAAGATTGAAATTTGAGACAGTAGCTGAGTCCTACCTGTCTTCTCAGGGGTCTTCTGCAGATACCACCAGATACTCGCCTCATGTGAGCCTTCATCCTTCCCCTGCAATACTTTCAGGAGCAGGCTTTGAGCCTGGAATTTTTCTCTGCCTTACAAGTGTTCAGTCCCAGGTAGCTAAAGACCTTGGTCATAACCCCAAGCCATCTGCCTTCCCCCATAGGGTGGAGGGGCACTTGTATAAGAGTTCTAGAGACATCTTGGATCACCCCATGATTGCCAAGTTACCTGTGCAAATTCAACTCTGATACTAACCCTGGAGAAACACTCATTTATGCAGAGTTGTAAGAAGACAGTGGGTATGGAGTCTCATGGTTTTCTATACAGGCAGTCCTTGCTTTGCATGGTTTTGATATGCAAAAATTTCAGATACCACAGTTTAGTTAATAACACCAGTCCCCCAACAACATGACTCAAATTTCAGTTACCATGTTATATGAACACTGAGTAATTGCATAAAGTACAAACTTTGCTGCTAACTCTTTGGTCCACAAATCACTACATAAATAACAGAGGCACATCACAATCAGTGACCAATCATATCACTTCTTTCAAAGTCTATCGGTGATTGGTATCTGAGAATCTGTTATTCAATTCACACAGGGACAGCAAAGCCTGTATTTGCGTTGCCTACTTGTTACCCAGTGATAAAACCATGTGACATTTTACAGAAATGGATAATTGAAAGAGGAAATTGGCCAGCCAAGAAATGAAAAGTAGTAATACTGGAAGTCAAATGAGGAAAATGGTTGTGATGAAAAAAATGAAGATGTCCCAGAGGAAGTGACACCAGAAAAAACTTCACATTAAAGGAACTCTCAGAGATATTTTACAACATTGAAAGTGCAAAAGACAAAATGTTGGAAGCTGATTCATACTTAGAAAGGAGTATGACAATTTGCCAAGGCATAGGAAAGGTGCTTGCTCTGTATCCAAGGTTATATGATGAGAAGAAGGCGGCAAGTACTGCTCAGACTACTCTTGATAAGATTTTTACAAAGAAAACCACTTTAATTCTCAGTGTGTCTAATGTTTTAAATTGCAGTGTACTAAATAAATATTAATTTGACTATTTTTCATTTTCCTATTTTTCATTTTCCTATACATCTATAGTCAACAGTAAGAGAAATTTTAATGTCTTTGTCAGCAATTTTTAAAAGTCACAGAACACCTGTAATATTTCCCATTGGTTAATATTGCTTTCCCCGGTTTGCAAAACAAAAACTACCTATAATTTGTTGCAGTGGAATATATCCAGCTATATTGACAAGCTCATTGTTATTATGACTGTATTAGCAAACTAAAAATTATATGAAGGCAAGTATTCACATTCTGATAGTGGGACAGAATATTTAAATTTGAGGGTCTCTGAAAAAATAAAGTTACTAAAAAATGATAGTAGAATATCAGCTATCAGGAGCAAGAGATTGTAACTGCATTGTCTCTTGGTTATTTTTAATTGAGATATAGTTGCTGTACAATCTTATATAAGTTACAGGTGTACAATATAGAGATTCACAATTTTTAAAGGTTATACTCCAATTATTGTTATTATAAAATATTGGCTATATTCCCCATGTTGTACAATATATCCTTGTAGCTTATTTTATACCTAATAATTTGTACCTCTTACTCCCCTACCTCTATCTTGCCCCTCCCCGCTTCCCTCTTCCCACTGGTAACCACTACTTTGTTCTCTATATCTGTGAGTCTGCTTCTTTTTTGTTACCTTCACTAGTTTGTTGTATTTTTTAGATTCCACATATAAGTGATATCATACCGTATTTGTCTTTCTCTGTCTGACTTATCCCACTAATCATAATACCCTCCAGGTCTATCCACGCTGTTGCAAATGGCAAAATTTCATTCTTTTTTTGGCTGAGTAGTATTCCATTGTGTGTGTGTGTATATCTGTATCTCTATCTCTATCTCTATCTATCTTTTTTAGCCATTCATCTGTTGATGGACACTTAGGTTGCTGCCATACTTGGCAATTGTAAATAATGTTATGCACATTGGGGTGCATGTATCTTTTAGAATTAGTGGTTTTGATTTTTTCAGATATATACCCAGAAGTGGAATTGCATTGTCTCAATTTTTAATGCCACCAAATCTGGCTATCCCCGGAACCCCTGTTTTTCTATTGAGTAGGGAAGCTTAAATTCCATCCCTTGATCCACTACTGAATAAAAGGGACTCTTGAACACATTTCATTACTTTCCTATCATTCAAACCGTCCAATTGTGTGACAAAACATACTCCTAGGTATGTTGCAAGGACTGACAATACTTTTAGATAACTTTGAATGGCATGTGATGCTAACAAACTGAATACTCAAATATATTTTATGGGTAATGCTTGCAGATCTTATGGTCAGGGGCATTCTCCCTATTGTATTAGTTCCCTCTACCTTGCAACAATCCTCTCTTATAAAGTCTCTCTTTACCAAGTCTGCAAAAAATATGTTTTATGAATACTTATTACTTAACGATCCTTATGTGTACATACACATTGAGAGCTGAAATTCCTAGCTGTAACTTGAACTGGCCAATTCCTGCCAAATATAGGAACCTCTTGCTAATATGAGCTGAGTCTGGTCTGCAAAGTGACTGGAATTTCTTTTTCTCTCCAATGCAACATTTCCAGCATCCCACAGGGCAATGTGTGATCTTCTCACAGCAATGGCTTGGAGTCTTCCCCCTTGGCTTGATTGGGAACCCAAGGAAGCAGGGACAATGCCCCCACCCCACCCCCTACCAAGATGTGAGCTTGCTTCAGGAAACACTCTAGTTTCCTATTTTATGTGTAGTCACTGTTCAATAAATATTCATGGTTTGACCAAAGAGTATGATTTGATGCTTTGTAGGGACAGAGTTGTAGGGCTCTGAGGAGAGAGGGGACAGAGAAGCCCATAACAATGGCCCTAAGCTCTTGGTCATGATGAGACTACGTAAGCTGGGTTGTTAAAATGGGTTTATATATTGCTTAAAATAATCACAACAACTTTCTTTTTCTGGGATGTTGTAGACTCAGTGGTCATTAGGAAGCCAATGAACCTACCCAGATGGCTGGTTGTGAACAAAGTGATGTGGAGGGCACTGCAGAAGATGGGAAGCAAAGGGAGAGATGGTTCCAGAGATGAACACATTGGCGTGCCCCATGGGGTATTTCATACAGTATTCACCTTTCAATCGTGCTCCAAACTATTTTTTTATGTTTATTGTTGCAAATATGTAAACAGAGAAAAGTTCACCAGATAAAATGTACTCTAAATATAACCACAGTTTCGGTAGTACCCCTCAGATATAACCACTGCTTCCACTTTGTATTCTTCCACTGTATTCTTTGAGTCATTTTTTTTCATATTTATTTATTTTTTAAAATGTGCTAAAATACATGTAACATAAAATTGACCTTCTTAACAACTTTTAAGTGCATAGTTTAGTAGTGTTAAGTACATTCACATTGTTGTGCAGCCAATCTCCAGAACTCTTTTCATTTTTCAAAACTGAAAGTCTATATCCAGTAAACAACTCCCCATTCTCCCCTGCCCTCATCCCTGGCAACCACCCTCTCAAATATTTTTTTTCTCAACTGTAAAATAGGGACAATATTCTGAAAGGATTGTTATGAGAATTAAATGAGATAATGTATGCAAATTGCTTGCTATAGTGCTTGATACACAGTTAAGTGTTCAACAAATGTTAGATATTATTATTCTGTATGATTCTATCTTATGATTTGTTTTGAAAACACCATGAATCAACTTGGGTGAAACTGAGTTTACATAAACACAAATGCAGCCTATAATTAGAGAAAGATGCACAAAAAGGATGCAGGCAACAAGAGACCTTATGTGGAAGACGAAAGAAGATGGATACCCTTATCTCAGAGATAGGGAGTTGGGATGGGGGCTCTGATCTACCTTGATTTAATTGGCAGCTGTATATGAGCCTCAATTTCCTTTTGGCACCTGTTGGTTAACAGTTCATAGGACCTGGGCTATCTTCTATTTGTTCTAATGCAGAGGTGGCACATAGCAGTGGGCTTTTATTTCACTCTCTGTATGAGATATACTGGATTTCATTCATTCATTAAGCAAATATTTATTGCACATTTACGATGATAAGAGATGTGCTGGGCCTCAGAAATACAGACTTGAGAAAGATCCACTCTTTCTCTTCAAGGGACTGTGAATCAGGCAATAAATCACCAATTACGACACAGTGTAACAAGTGTCGATGTGGGCAAAGGAAGGGTAGTCAGCCTGGGGGCGTGGGGGGAGAGAGGGAGGGCTTCCAGGAGGAGAACTCACTTCAGCAGAACCCTGAAAGAGGAGTAGGAGTAAGAGAGAATGAGAAATGAGGAGGACCAGCCCAGGATCTCAGGCAGAGAAATGGGAAGTGAGAAAAATGAATGAAAAGGATAAGAGGGGAGGTCATGAATTACTGGACCATGATGAGAGATTTGGACATACTCAGCGGTGATGTGGGAACAACCTCAGAGGCCCAGAGACTGCTTAAGAGGCTTTTGCGAGAGTCTAGGCATGAGATGGTGCTGGCTTGTAATAAACTGTCAGTTGAGATGGAGAAGGAGGACACAGCTGAGTGATATTAAGGAGGTAGAATTGATCAGACTTGGTGATGAACTTTGATGAGGCAGTGAGGGGACAGAGGAATCTAAGATTGTGTCCAGTTTTTGGCTTGGGAAACTGGGTGATTGGTGGTGGCATTAACGGAGACACAGAACAGAGGAGGAGGAACAAGTTCTGCATGAAAATAAAGAGTTCAGATTTGGACACTCTGAGTCCAAGGTACCCATAATCCAAGTGGAGATATCCAGTTGGTAGATAGATAGATATGCCATATGAATGCAAAATATTATTTTTCATTGCTAGTATTATATTAGTGTTCTTTTTAAAAAAATTTTTTTTATTTATTTATTTTAGCTGCACTGGGTCTTAGTTGCGGCACGGGGGACCTTCATTGTAGCATGTCGAATCTTTAGTTGCAGCATGCGGACTCTTAGTCGTGGCATGCGGGATCTAGTTCCCTGACCAAGGATCGAATGCAGGCCCCTGCATGTGGGAGCGTGGAGTCTTAGCCACTGGACCACCAGGGAAATCCCTAGTGTTCTTTATAATTTAAAAGTTAATGATTTCAACATATTAAATCATATGCAAATCAATAATATCAGACAAATATTATATAATAGGAAGCATATAATGATTCATAAGTAATAGAGAAAAGCACAGTTAAAAAGACTGTGTGGAGAAGCAAGAAGAACTACAATCCTGCAGCCTGTGGAAGAAAAACCACATTCACAGAAAGATAGACAAGATGAAAAGGCAGAGGGCTATATACCAGATGAAGGAACAAGATAAAACCCCAGAAAAACAACTAAATGAAGTGGAGATAGGCAACTTTCCAGAAAAAGAATTCAGAATAATGATAGTGAAGATGATCCAGGACCTCGGAAAAAGAATGTAGGCAAACATCGAGAAGATGCAAGAAATGTTTAACAAAGACCTAGAAGAATTAAAGAACAAACAAACAGAGATGAACAATACAATAACTGAAATGAAAACTACACTAGACGGAATCAATAGCAGAATAACTGAGACAGAAGAATGGGAAAGTGACCTGGAAGACAGAATGGTGGAATTCACTGCTGTGGAACAAAATAAAGAAAAAAGAATAGAAAGAAATGAAGACAGCCTAAGAGATCTCTGGGACAACATTAAATGCAACAATGTTCGAATTATAGGGGTCCCAGAAGGAGAAGCGAGAGAGAAAGGACCAGAGAAAATATTTGAAGAGATTACAGTCGAAAACTTCCCTAACATGGGAAAGGAAATAGCCACCCAAGTCCAGGAAGTGCAGGGAGTCCCATACAGGATAAACCCAAGGAGAAACACGCCGAGACACATAGTAATCAAACTGCCAAAAATTAAAGACGAAGAAAAACTATTGAAAGCAGCAAGAGAAAAACAACAAATAACATACAAGGGAACTCCCATAAGGTTAACAGCTGATTTCTCAGCAGAAACTCTACAAGCCAGAAGGGAGTGGCATGATATACTTAAAGTGATGAAAGAGAAGAATCTACAACCAAGATTACTCTACTCGGCAAGGATCTCATTCAGATTCAATGGAGAAATCAAAAGCTTTACAGACAAGCAAAAGCTAAGCGAATTCAGCACCACCAAACCAGCTCCACAAAAAATGCTAAATGAACTTCACTAAGTGGGAAACACAAGAGAAGTAAAGGACCTACAAAAACAAACCCAAAACAACTAAGAAAATGATCATAGGAACATACATATCAATAATTACCTTAAACGTGAATGTATTAAATGCTCCAACCAAAAGACACAGGCTTGCTGAATGGATACAAAAACAAGACCCATATATATGCTGTCTACAAGAGACCCACTTCAGACCTAGGGACACATACGACTAAAAGTGAGGGGATGGGAAAAGATATTCCATGCAAATGGAAATCAAAAGAAAGCTGGAGTAGCAATACTCATATCAGATAAAATAGACTTTAAAATAAAGAATGTTACAAGAGACAGGGAAGGACACTACATAAAGATCAAGGGACCAATCCAAGAAGAAGATATAACAATCATAAATATATACGCACCCAACATAGGAGCACCTCAATACATAAGGCAACTGCTAACAGCTATAAAAGAGAAAATCGACAGTAACACAATAATAGTGGGGGACTTTAACACCTCACTTACACCAATGGACAGACCATCCAAGATGAAAATAAATAAGGAAACAGAAGCTTTAAATGACACAATAGACCAGATAGATTTAATTGATATTTATAGGACATTCCATCTAAACCCAGCAGATTACACTTTCTTCTCAAGTGTTCATGGAACATTCTCCAGGATAGATCACATCTTGGGTCACAAATCAAGCCTCAGTAAATTTAAGAAAATTGAAATCATATCATGCATCTTTTCTAACCACAACACTATGAGATTAGAAATGAATTACAAGGAAAAAAAAACGTAAAAAACACAAACACATGGAGGCTAAACAATACGTTACTAAATAACCAAGAGATCACTGAAGAAATCAAAGAGGAAATCAAAAAATACCTAGAAACAAATGACAATGAAAACAGGATGATCCAAAACCTATGGGATGCAGCAAAAGCAGTTCTAAGAGGGAAGTTTATAGCTATACAAGCCTACCTCAAGAAACAAGAAAAATCTGAAATAAACAATCTAACCTTACACCTAAAGGAGCTAGAGAAGGAAGAACAAACAAAACCCAAAGTTAGCAGAAGGAAAGAAATCATAAAGATCAGAGCAGAAATAAATGAAATAGAAACAAAGAAAACAATAGCAAAGATCAATAAAACTAAAAGCTGGTTCTTTGAGAAGATAAACAAAATTGATAAACCATTAGCCAGACTCATCAAGAAAAAGAGGGAGAAAACTCAAATCAATAAAATTAGAAATGAAAAAGGAGAAGTTACAACAGACACTGCAGAAATACAAAACATCCTAAGAGACTACTACAAGCAACTCTATGCCAATAAAATGGACAACCTGGAAGAAATGGACAAATTCTTAGAAAGGTATAACCTTCCAAGACTGAACCAGGAAGAAATAGAAAATATGAACAGACCCATCACAAGTAATGAAATTGAAACTGTGATTAAAAATCTTCGAACAAACAAAAGTCCAGGACCAGATGGCTTCACAGGTGAATGCTATCAAACATTTAGAGAAGAGCTAACACCCATCCTTCTCAAACTCTTCCAAATAATTACAGAGGAAGGAACACTCCCAAACTCATTCTATGAGGCCACCATCACCCTGATACAAAAATCAGACAATGATGTCACAAAGAAAGAAAATTACAGACCAGTATCACTGATGAATATAGATGCAAAAATCCTCAACAAAATACTAGCAAACAGAATCCAACAACACATTAAAAGGATCATACACCATGATCAAGTGGGGTTTATCCCAGGGATGCAAGGATTCTTCAATATATGCAAATCAATCAATGTGATACACCATATTCACAAACTGAAGAATAAAAACCATATGATCATCTCAATAGATGCAGAAAAAGCTTTTGACAAAATTCAACACCTATTTATGATAAAAGCTCTCCAGAAAGTGGGTATAGAGGGAACCTACCTCAACATAATAAAGGCCATATATGACAAACCCACAGCAAACATCATTCTCAATGGTGAAACACTGAAACCATTTCCTCTAAGATCAGGAACAAGACAAGGATGCCCAGTCTCACCACTATTATTCAACATAGTTTTGAAAGTCCTAGCCACAGCAATCAGAGAATAAAAAGAAATAAAATGAATACAAATTGGAAAAGAAGAAGTAAAACTGTTACTGTTTGCAGATGACATGATACTATACATAGAGAATCCTAAAAATGCCACCAGAAAACTCCTAGAGCTAATCAATGAATCTGGTAAAGTTGCAGGATACAAAATTACTGCACAGAAATCTCTTGCATTCCTATACACTAATGATGAAAAATCTGAAAAGGAAATTAAGGAAACACTCTCATTTACCCCTGAAACAAAAAGAATAAAATACCTAGGAATAAACCTACCTAGGGAGACAAAAGACCTGTATGCAGAAAGCTATAAAACACTGATGAAAGAAATTAAAGATGATACCAACAGATGGAGAGATATACCATGTTCTTGGATTGGAAGAATCAATATTGTGAAAATGACTCTACTACCCAAAGCAATCTACAGATTCAATGCAATCCCTATCAAACTACCAATGGCATTTTTTACGGAACTAGGACAAAAAATCTTAAAATTTGTATGGAGACACAAAAGACCCCGAATAGCCAAAGCAGTCTTGAGGGAAAAAAACGGAGCTGGAGGAATCAGACTCCCTAACTTCAGACTATACTACAAAGCTACAGTAACCAAGACAATATGGTACTGGCACAAAAACAGAAACATAGATCAATGGAACAAGATAGAAAGCCCAGAGATAAACCCATGCACCTGTGGTCAACTAATCTATGACAAAGCAGACAAGGATATACAATGGAGAAAAGACAGTCCCTTCAATAAGTGGTGCTGGGAAAACTTGACAGCTACATGTAAAAGAATTAAATTAGAACACTCCCTAACACCATTCACAAAAATAAACTCAAAATGGATTCGAGACCTAAATGTAAGACCAGACACTATAAAACTCTGAGAGGAAAATATCGGAAGAACACACCTTGACATAAATCACAGCAAGATCTTTTTTGATCCACCTCCTAGAGTAATGGAAATAAAAACAAAAATAAACAAATGGGACCTAATGAAACTTAAAAGCTTTTGCACAGCAAAGGAAACCATAAACAAGACGAAAAGACAACCCTCAGAATGGGAGAAAATATTTGCAAACGAATCAACAGACAAAGGATTAGTCTCCAAAATATATAAACAGCTCATGCAGCTCAATATTAAAGAAACAAACAACCCAATCCAAAAATGGGCAGAAGACCTAAATAGACATTTCTCCAAAGAAGACATACAGATGGCCAAGAAGCACATGAAAAGCTGCTCAACATCACTAATTATTAGAGATGTGCAAATGAAAAGTACAATGAGGTATCACCTCACACCGGTTAGAATGGGCATCATCAGAAAATCTACAAACAACGAATGCTGCAGAGGGTGTGGAGAAAAGGGAAACCTCTTGCCCTGTTGGTGGGAATGTAAATGGATACAGTCACTATGGAGAACAGTATGAAGGTTCCTTAAAAAACTAAAAATAGAATTACCATATGATCCAGCAATCCCACTACTGGGCCTATACCCAGAGAAAACCATAATTCAAAAAGATGCATGCACCCCAATGTTCATTGCAGCACTATTTACAATAGCCAGGTCATGGAAGCAACCTAAATGCCCATCGACAGACAAATGGATAAAGAATAAGTGGTACATATATACAATGGAATATTACTCAGCCATAAAAAGGAACGAAATTGGGTCATTTGTGGAGACATGGATGGATCTAGAGACGGTCATACAGAGTGAAGTAAGTCAGAAAGAGAAAAACAAATATCGTATATTACCGCATGTAAGTGGAACCTAGAAAAATAGTACAGATGAACCGGTTTTCAGGGCAGAAGTTGAGACACAGATGCAGAGAACAAACGTATGGACACCAAGGGGGGGTGGGGATGGTGGTGTGATGAATTGGGCGATTGGGATTGACATGTATACACTGATGTGTATAAAATTGATGACTAATAAGAACCTGCTGTATAAAAAAATAAATAAAATAAAATTTAAAAATTAAAAAAAACAACCAATACTAAAGTTTCTTTGGGTTATTTGTATGGAAATATGTTAATATAAATGTTTCAGAGATTACATGAAATTCCTAAAAATCTTACATGTTCTGGTATAATGTTATAAGTCATAATTCTAGTTATTATTTTAAAATGTATATCTCAGAAATAACAAAAAAAAAAAATACCGTGTGGACATACATTAAGCAGGCAACTCACAGGCCAGAATATAAACCCAGGGTACTTAACAATGTGCTCTCTACACATTGAAATAAATCTTTTAAGGAAAGGAAATAGCACCTCATTTTAAGTCAAGGTGTCATTTTTCACTTTAATTGCAATTGATATATTGCTAATGCACCATTTGACAATTTGTGATTAAAAAAAAAACCAGTAGTTCACTATATCACAGTTCATGATTACTAGAGCTTTGTTTGTGTACATAGTACACTTTTTATTTATTTATTTATTTAAAGTTTTAATTTATTTTTTATTTATTTATTTTTGGCTGCGTTGGGTCTTTGTTGCTGCACGTGGGCTTTCTCTAGTTGTGCCGAGTGGGGGCTACTCTTCTTTGCCGTGTGTGGGCTTCTCATTGCGGTGGCTCCTCTTGTTGCAGAGCATGGGCTCTAGGCACACAGGCTTCAGTAGATGTGGCAGGTGGGCTCAGTAGTTGTGGCTCACGGGGTCTAGAGGGCAGGCTCAGTAGTTGTGGTGCACGTGCGTAGTTGCTCTGCGGCATGTGGGATCTTCCCGGACTGGGGCTCGAACCCATGCCCCCTGAATTGGCAGGCAGATTCTTAACCACTGCGCCACCAGGGGAGTCCCATAGTACACTTTTTAAAAGCTTATATTTACCATCCAAAAGCCATGATGAAATAGCTAATTTTGCCTGCGATGTTGTCATTACATGATCGCCAGAAGAAAATAAAATTCCAGATTGTTAATGAACTGAGTGCATTTTAAGTTCTACAGGGATCTTGTAACAATGAAATATTCCCCTTTAAATATTGCATATTTATCTAATGATCTAAACAAATGAAATGTTTTCCACCAAATCCTACCGTGTATATTTGTCACAATCAGTGAAAACAGAAATGAATAGGACTAGGCATAACTGAATGCCAATTGTCCCTTCATCCATCACTAATGCTTCCAGTCTGTTAAAGTCATATTTGCGTTCTTCTGGGTCATGCTGGTTCATATTTCCCACAGACTCATCGTGGAAGAGGTTAACCAATAGAGAACTACTCGCCACCTCTCTGTCCTACCTTAGTTACAGGGGAAAGGAACACTGTATTATCTTGCCGAGATAGCAAGACAAATAATTCAAGTTTGTCAAAAACAAGTTGAGTTCAGCCAGGCAACCAGTGTCTCAGACTTTTACTTCTTATTTATAGGGCTTTTCTTTCGTCCATCTTTCAGCTCTAGTAGGACAGGTCTGCATTATTTCCACCTCTGGCTTTTTTAAAGCCACCACTATAGGAATATTTTGGAATGCTAAATGTTTGTTTCCAGGTTAACATTATAGATGGCAGATTTTCTCCTCCTGAAGAATGTTTCAGACAATTGTTTACCTGTTAGCTATATTTCTTTAAATTCTTTTCTCTCCATTTTCCCAGAAAACATAAAAAACAAGTTGAACCAGTAAATGAGAACATGGTCCTTGGAATGCTCTATGATTAAAGAAAAGGGAAGGGAAATGGTCAATTTTCTTGTGCATGTTACTGGGTAATAAAGGATCATTGGTTGAACTGCTTTTCATTTCAGAACCAACCAACCATTGCATTCTTTGATTTTTCTACATCTCCTCACTGAAGTTGAACGATTCCATGAAGGTGAGCATTTGGATACCTGATCTATTGTTTCAATCAGAGCCAGCAATAATTCTGGTGATCATTCCATACAGAGCCTGCCAGGGTCAGAGTAAATCTTCCACATCAAAACCATTGTTGTCACTTTTATGCTTGGAGAAATTGGCTCCTGACAGGCCCCCAGATTCCAGAGGCTTAGCTGTGATTATTGTTCTGGTTTCATTTGAGAGCAGCTTAAGTCTGGGGTGCCCCAGGATCTTCATGTCTTGAGTTTAATAGGTATGGGTTATTAGAACAGATTCCAACAACACAGTGTAAAAACAGAATAAAATTGGGAACAGCAGAGCCGAATTTAGAAGTAACGTCATCATGGGGTCTTGAGGTTCAACGCAGAGTGCTAAAGTGTATTTCTAAGAGAGAGAATAAGTCAGGTATAGTTTAAGGTATTATATTTTCTTCCTCTGGCAGGATGATATATACGCGTGGGGATGGGGGAGGGGATTGGCAATTTCAGGTTTTTCTCCTTTCTCTACCTACCCATTGCTGGGGACCCATACCCCTGTGGTACCTTCATCTCCATTAGGGGTGCTTCTCCCTCACTTTGTTTCTGTCTCTTGGCACCAATAGGATGTAGCAGAGAGCCTCTGCTCCATGTTAGGTGACCCATACAGAAGGTCAATGATGTGGAAATTCAGAGGGTGATGATTGCTGAGGAGAGCGAGGTTGATCTAGAAAAGCTGGAAACTTGGAAATCAATACTGGCTGGACTCTGAAGCCAGACTCCCTGGGTTTGAATCTCGACTTTGCCACTTCCTGACTAGGACACGTAGAGCAAGTTATTGATCTCTTTACACCTCAGTTTCCTCATCTGTGAAATGGGAATGATAAGAGTACCTACCTAATAGAATTGTTATGAAAATTAAATGGGTACATATTGATCATGCATTTATTGCTGGGCACATAGTAAGTGCTATCCTAGTGTTAGTTAAATAATAAATCTCTTTAAATGCAACTTTGTTGAGTTCTCAGGATGAAGCTCTTGACATGTAATGCAGTTGAACACAGAATGGATGCATTTTTATGCTAGTTTCGAGTCTCGGCAGGTATGATCATTTTAGGGTGTTAGGGGAATGTGAGGAAGCCCACAGATAAAGTGGCACAAAGGTGTAACCAGAAAAAAATAGTCATGATAGAGGTAAATAAATAAAGCTACTACATGCTCCAGAATCTACACTGATTGTCATGGTAGCCACTAGCCACATGTGGCTATATAAATTTAAATTAATTAAAATAAAATAAAATAAAAATTTGGTTTCTGAGTTACCCTGGCCACATTTCAAGTGCTTGATAACCACATGTGGCTAGTGGCTACCACATTGGACAGCACAGATCTAGAAATTTCCATCATAATAGAAAGTTCTATGGGACAGTACTGATTTAGATTTTTTATGATAGACCCATTTCATGTAATTCAACTTTTATTTTAACCAAGGCAACTTCTAAACATGTGATTTGTCAGACATTAGGAGGCTCACAAACTTAAAAACATTCTTGTATAAGGCTGCACGCCCTGGCTTGGAGTTCTGTAAATTACAGACCCATGAAACTCAAAGCTGAGGAGAAAACTGAGTCCTGCCAGCAGAGCAGGCACACGACATCAGTCACTCATTCTGAGCCGGCAGGGGGCATGCAGTGATTGTGCCTTTGTAAGGGTGACTGTCTGGGGGATGGCTAGAGGTGTCCCTGGAAAAGTTCCCAGATGTACGTTTGGCCTGATCCCTCTGGGCCAATGAACCAAGACCTTTTCTGTTGGGAGAAGGAGGCAAAAGTAGAGGTGTCACTCAACTTTCCTTCAATATTTGTTTAGCTCTTGATTATTACAATGGACGTAGATATAATTAAGAACTATAAATAGGAATCAAATATCAAATGGACAGTTTGTGACCTGAGTTGCTTTTGTTTTGCCAACAGTTTCCTGATCTGCAGACACCGTATTTACCAGCCCCTCTGTAGTGCATTTTCGTATAGACTCAGATACTTCTTTCTAAACTAACTCTTTTGTTGACTTCAGAAAGTTCAGAGCTAGGGAATTCCCTGGTGGTCCAGTAGTTAGGACTCAGCACTTTCACTGCCGTGGGCCTGGATTCCATCCTTGGTCAGGGAATTAAGATCCCACGAGCTGTGCAGCACAACCAAAAAAAAAAAAAGAGAAAGTTCAGAGCTAAAGAAACCCTCCAGGAAATGTTAGAGACACTTACCTGGAGTGAGCTGATCCCATTCTACTCTTGTAGTCATTATTTTGGTGCTCACACCTGGAAAAATCCAATCAACAGTTTCCTCTACCCATTGCATGTTACCTTAGTAAGATTGATTTCTGCCTAGAACATGCTATAATATTGTATAAAGGGAGTAGCACTAGGAAGGCCAGAACCAATCCCATTATTGATTAAGAGTTTGAGTCATACAATCCCTCATATTTGCATAGAGTCCATGTATTGCCCAGCATTTTCACCTGCATCATTTCACTTAATCTTCACAACAGTCTTATGATTAAGATAATTATCTACATTTTTACAAATGAGGGAACTGAGGTTTGGTGAGAGAGAGAGTATAACTCACTTGCTTAAAGTCACCAACGAGGGCAGTAGATCTGAGACCAGGACTTTATCATTGCAAGACTCTCTATCACCCAAAGACATCTCCTGGCTTCATTTTAATTTAAATTTTAATTAATTAATTTTTAAAAATTGAAGTATAGTTGATTTACAGTGTTGTGCTAGTTTCAGGCGTACAGCAAAGTGATTCAGATATATATATGTATATATATATATATATATATATATTCTCTTTCAGATTCTTTTCCCTTATAGGTTATTACAAAATATTGAGTGTAGTTCCCTGTGCTATACAGTAGGTCCTTGTCAGTTATCTATTTTATATATAGTAGTGTGTATATGTTAATCCAGTATCCACTTTGAAATGTGCAAATATCCTTAGGAGGGCTAACACATCTAACTTTCATAAGCAATTCACACCATAGTATAAATTGGAGAATCACGTTGATTTTCTCAGTTACTCAAAGAAGTTTAGAAAGAAAAAAATCTCAGGGTGGAATTTTAAAAGTCATTTCTGCCAATGCAAGGCCCTCAAGGAATGGGCATGTTGTTGATGAGCCGAAGAGAGAGTCATCTGAAGCTCGAGGGAAGAGCCCAAGTTCAAGACTGCCTGTGACTGGAGGCTTCAGGGAGTCAGGGCAGCAGGAGGCGGCGGGGAAACCCACAGAGAGAGGGGGAAGACAAGAGGGAAAGGAAAGAAGAAAGAAGAGCCTATCGAACATGTTTGCCCACTTGGCAGTATTTCTCTGCTTCAGCTCATAGCTGCTGGAATATTTTGCTTTAAATATTGAGTGACCAGGCCTGTGGGCTGTGAGCAGAGCTTTACCAGGCAATAGGGTGTGTTTATTTTTTCTCATGATGTCCTACATTTCTCCCACATTTCATTTTCTCCAGTTGCTCCAAAGTTACTCTGGGCTCTGTATCCGAGCTTTCTGTCACTTAAGAAGACAAGCTAAGCTATGCCATACAGCTATGCCACTCAAAGTTGGACTGAACTCTCAGACCCACACAGATGCCAAGTACTCAAATGGGCCCGAGTGAAATTATAAGGAACATTCTCTGGCATTTCCTCAGACATTACCAGATTCACTCTAGTCTAGAACATTAAGCAATCCATTTCAGCCGTGCCTTCCTCCTGAGACAAAGTATGTGTCTATAAAAGGCCCTGCTGCTGAGTGGGGGGAGGGCGACCTCGCAGTGTGCAGAAACCAATAAAGCACTCTGAGTCTGGCAAAACCCCAGCCCATCATGGTTCCACAGATGTTAGTTTTAGTAAAAACAAATTCAGATGCATTTGCCCAGGAAACAGCAATGGAGGGTCACCGTATCCTGTGTTTACTTTGATGTACATTGGTTGCTTAGTCCTGGTGTCCGTCCAGCCAGCTCTTCTCAAAGCTGTGCCCCCCTCTATCCCCGTGTTGTCACCCCCTGTCTGTGCCTCCTCTCCCGGCTAGCTGGAGCTCACCCTCCCACCTCTCCCTTGCTTTCTCTCTGCTTCTTCTACCTGAAGAACTGTTAATCTAACAGAAGCTTTCCGGGGAAAAGGCAGTGAATATTGTTTCTGCAGAGGCAAAACCAGTCTTCACTAGTGGTGCTAGAGGGATGCAGGCGATCTGGGTCTAATCCCAGTTCTGTCCCCAACTGGCAGGGAGGCTTGGGACAAGTCATTTCCCTGAGGGGCTCAGGTTGCTTTGTCTGTAAAACAAAGAAGTTCTCTATTTGTGGAAACTCAGGAATATTGTTTAGAATCAAGAAATGAGGCTGGGGGTAGGGGGCATAAATCATCTTTTTATAAACCCTGAAAATAAAATAGTGTAATTTTTAGAATTATAAAACTATTGGCTCATTGAAAAAAAATGAAATCAATACACACACACACACGAGAAAAGGGAGTTTGGGATTGACATGTACACACTGCTATGTTTAAAATAGATAACCAACAAGGACTTACTGTATAGCTCAGGGAACTCTGCTCAATACTCTGTAATAACCTAAATGGGAAAATAATGTGAAAAAGAATAGATACATGTATATGTAAAACTGAATCACTTTGCTGTACACCTGAAACTAACACAACATTGTTAATCAATGATACTTTAATATAAAATAAAAATTTTTAAAAAACCAAAAAAGACACAAAAAATAAATTAAATAGAGCAATTTTTAAAATTATAAAACTGCTCATTGAAAAAAATGAAATGAATACACACACACCCCCACACACACACACGATAAAAGTCAGAATTAGCTAAAATCTTCTTGATCAGAATGAAATTATTCTTAGGAGATCTATCAGATGAACCTTCCTTCTGAAGGCACCATGCCCAGAGAGGGCTTTAGCATCCCAAAGCCACAGGTAAAAGCTTGACTTGCCTAAATATGGACCCCATTCTATGCAATAAAAATAATCAGAAGCAAAGTAAAGATTGATGTGTCCTATTTATCTCGTGGCTAACCAACCTGGTGAAATGGAAAAAACTTGAGACCAGAAATTAGAATATCAGGGTGCTAGTCCTGATTCAACATTTTATGGCTCTATGAGTCAGAGTCAAACTGGTTGCTCTCTATTTGTTTTCTCCTCCCCCAGCGCACACACACACACACACACACACACACACACACCCCTTCCTTCTCTCCTTTGCCCTGGCTGTGCCCCTGGAGACTGACCCCTGTGGATCACATAACCCGTTGCCCATCACCACTGGCTTTTAGTTAGGTTTGGTTAGTGGGAGGCAGGAGCAGGAGACAGGAGGATGAAAGGAGAGAAAGGTGTACTTATTCTCCTCCCTCCCTCCTCATTAGGATGTGATGTGGGCAGTTCCTGCGTTCCTATACCTATAGCCACAGCTCATGTCAGAAGGCCTCACTTCCAAGTCGGTAGCTCTTACCTGATTCTGGTAATGCCACTGCCTCCCTTTGCCCCTGCTGGTCCAGGGAAGGTGAGTCCCTAGCAGTTCCCCACCATGCCCTGTCAGTTCCCTTCAACCTGCCTGTATCAGTGTAAACAGCCTCTTCATTCAACACTTTTCGGTTCTCCTGTTGAGTGCACCATCTGCTTCCTGCCAGGACCTGCCTGATACAGAGTCTCACCGGTAAACAGAACGCTCTTGAGTGTTCAACACGGAGCACTTTAATGCAGGGAGCTGGTTACTCAGGTAAAAGAATTGCCGAGAAGCCAAACAAGCCACTTGGCAACTCAGAGATGAGCAACAGCAGGAACACACAAAAACAGAGGGAGAAAGGGACCAGGCCATGACACAGGCACTGAGGGACAGGAGGCAACCAGCCAAAGCTGGCACCAGGACAGATCTGACCAACAAGGGAAAAGACAGAGTCCCTGTAGGAGAAGCCACCGGAGGCGGGGGTGGAGGAGGTAGCTTCTTCCTCCCTCCAGCCGGTCTTCCCCCCATTCCTTACACTGGCTGCACCCAGCTGATGCAAGGAGCCTCCTCAGAAGTTCCGCCTGTGGGGGTTGACCTCTCTTCCCTGCAAAGCAGAACAGGGGAAGGACAAGGAAAATAGATCAAGAACAAATAGGTCGAGAACCAGCACAATGGCCGTGACACCTTGGACCAGTTACTAAGCCACTTTGAACTTTTGCGTCCTTATGTATAAAAGGAGATGGTCTGGGTGTACTCTGATGCTTTTGCAAATATGTTCCTATAAAAGGGTTTCATCTTCAAGAAATTCATGGAAAAGACTCTGACAAGTACAGGTTTCTGGTAACTGACTGTACTGCTGAACTGAATGAATAAGCATTTTCAGAACTCTAATGAAAAACTGATGAACTCATAAAAGTGCTAACAAAAGATCAAGATGAAAAAAAAATTAATTACATGGGACTGAGTGAACCGATGAGGATGAGTATAATTTTTGTGACTTTCTGTTTGAATTAAAAAAAAAATCCCACAAGCACTCAGAGGCAAAGAATATACAAATCAATTTTCACTGCAAAGTAAAGGAGCTGCTACAGTGGAGGATTACCGGACTGAATGTCAATATTATGACATAGTATGAGTGTGTTTCGTGTTTGGTAATTACAATCATTGTTGCTTTTGTTGTGGTCATCCATGTACAATGCTTGGTGTCAGTCTATTTATCTCTTGTAAAAATAAAATATAGTGTGTGTGTGTGAAAAAAAAAAGAAAGAGGTTAAATCACTGCTTGAAGGTCACACGGCTAATAAGTGCTAGGGCGAACATTTGAACATACATGTCTGAATCTTTATGTTTAATACAATATTTAAATAAATGGTTGGTGTCTTCATAGCCAAAAAAAAAAAAAGAAAAAAAAAAAGGAGATGGTTAATGCTTTACCTGCCTCGTGGGGATGCTCTGAACCAAACCTAAAAATTCTGTTGGAGTGTTTGGGAAACTGTAAGGTGCTATATAAACTAAAGTATCTGTCTGAGTGCCTGGGCCTGTCAGTTTCTAATGCTATCGCTTTTGTTCTCAGGCGACTGCTTTTAGTGTAATACCTCAACCAAAGAAATGCCTTCGCCAGATCGATTCTCTTCAGCTGCCTAGGAGCCTGTTTTGCAAGGAAAGGCAAATAAAGTGCAGGTTCGGAAGCGCAGTCATTTGTGTGTGATTCAGGTCTATTGGTTACCCAATCGGGGCTCTGCAGGGGGGTGCCGGCTCCTGTCTTTCGCAGCCCGGCTGCGTCCTCGAGCACATGTGCCAAGCTCAGTGTGGCACACCAAGAAAGTGTGCCCGCTTAGCAGTCCCCACGCCAGGCAGTGTTTAGGGAGGGATGGCAGAGAGCCAGATGGAAAGCAGACACATCTCTGCCCAGGATTAGCTTTCACGTCCCCTGGGCTCTCATGAAGCCAGAAGCCAAGCTGGGAGTCAGCTGCCTGCACGGAATCGCTGCCACACCAGCAGGATGTGCTTGTTCAGCACCTGTTTCTGAAGACGATGGAGATTGTCTTCAGTACCTGCCCAGTTCTTCCTCCTTCAGCGATTCATTTCTCCTCTGGTCCTCTTCCCAGGTGATTTCTTTCTTTCTTCCTCCTTTCTTTTACTATCCATCTTCAAGAAGGATCTGAGGCCAGCCTTTTGAATCATGGTATGACATCGCCTACCTAGTGGTCCTGGAATCTGGCTGCATTTGGAACCATCTGGGGATCTTTTGAAAATCCCAATGCCTTGGCCATACCCAGGTTAATACCAGAATCTCTGGGGGTAGGACCTAGATATTGTTATTTTTAGAAGGTCCCCAGGTGATGTGAATGTGCAGCCAAGGTTGAGAACCCACTGTGTTAGAAGAAGAATTTAACCTCATCACATAGTGAAATTAAAGCCGTGCTCTTCCTGCTGAAGGAAAGTCAATGGGAAAGCCCTGCCCTAGGGCAAAGAATCTTCCCAAATCACAAGTGGGCTGCCTGAGAGGGGGCTTATATGGTAATGAATAGTGAGGTTCTTCCAGTGCAGGAGGCAACCCCATACCACTGTGCTTCTGGAGCAATGGCACCATCCATTCCAGTGCCAAAACTGTGTTCTCCTTACAGTTGACCAAGTCTTGCAATAGGGCAAGGAGAAGGGATCCAACTCTCTCTATATCATAGAAGCTTTGAGCCATGGAGATTCACTGGACTTTAGACCTTATCTAAAATGAGAAGAGGAGACTATATGGGCCTGAGAGGTTAAGTGACTTTTACAAGGTGCCACAATGGACTTTCTGGCAGAGCTGGATGGACGTCAGCTCTCCTTCCTTGCAATCCTGCCAGAGTTCCATTTCATTCTTCCCCCAACACTTCCAGCACATACTTCACACTTCTGCTGGAATCTGAGCCTCTTCAGTGAAATTTTGGAAGGCTTTTAAAAATGATGATTTTTATACTAGGAGCCAGACAAATAAGGGGAGACAGTGGTAATGATTAGGAAATATTTATGTCTTTCACACATGGGGCCTTCACATGCTGATTTGTTTACTTGGCAAATAAACTGGAGCCTGTGATGTCACTACACATAGATGATGAAAAGTTTAAACATTCATCTATGCAAACAAGGGAGAGAAAACTTGTATTTGTGAGAAACAAATAGGATTACATTAATTTGAATAAGGCTGCCTATTAAACTGTAGTATGTTACTTTGGATTCTTTTTCAGCACTTGGGGAAATAAGATAACTTTCACTCACTTGGTTGAGAATGAGTATAGAAATGTTATCATCAAGATTTTATATATATATATATGTATGTATGTATATATATATATATATATATATATATATATATATATATATATATAGTGCTTTGGTGTTTTTGACAAGTAACATGAGATGATATCATAAAGATGCCTTACAGCTTCCAAGTTTTAAGAAGGGTTCGGGGAATTCCCTGGCAGTCCAGTGGTTAGAACTCCACCCTCTCACTGCTGAGGGCCTGGGTTCAGTCCCTGATTGGAGAACTAAGATCCCACAAGTCACGTGGTGCGGCCAAAGAAAGAAGGGTTCCGTTTGAGATAAAGACTAATTACTTTTATTTGTGAGAGAGAAATGATCAGATAAAGGCATAAAGATATTGGAAATTTTGGCACAGACCTAGAGTTTTTAAAATTGATTTCTACTCAGCGCTGTGCCCCTTAGCTCCAATAAGACCAGTGGCTCCTGTGGACCTGGGGCCAGGACTGGGTTGCAGCAAGGGGGACCTGGGACACAAAATGTAAGGAGACGTCACTCTCAAGGCTGTGCCTGCACTTGTGTGATCCTGAGATAGAGACGATGGGTTTTGCTTTCAAAGAGTGAAACTGATAGCTTAGGAGGGTGACTTTAAAGGCCAGAAAATGATGCTAGTACTACACAGATAGCTTCATGAAAGAAGGTGTTTGTGCCCCCAAAATGTGCAGGAATAAAAGGGGACAGGAGAATGAAAAGAGAGCCTAGGAGCTCAAGTAAGAAAAGGGTGTCATCCATAGAGAACAGACTGGTGGTTGCCAAGGGGGAGGGGGTTGGGGGTGGGATGGAGCGGGAGGTTGGGATTAGCAGATGTAAGCTATTATATATAGAACGGATAAACAAGGGCCTACTGTACAGCACAGGGAACTATATTCAACATCCTATGATAAACCATAATGGAAAAGAAAATTAAAAAAAGAATGTATATATATGTTAACTGAATCACTTTGCTGTACAGCAGAAATTAACACATTATAAATCAACTTTAGTTCAATTTAAAAAATATTAAAACTGAAAAAAAAGAGAAAAGGGTGTCATCTATTAACAACTAAACTCTCACACAAGATTGTCATGAGCATCTAGAGAGTCGGGTTTCTCTAACTGGAAGGTATATCAGAACACCCCGGACCCAACTCCCAGAGTTTCTGATGCAGGAGTCTTGAGAAGTTGCATCTCTAACAAGTTGCAAGGTGAGCTGCTGATCCAGAGAGATCACATTGAGAACTGCTGTTCTAGAGCCTTGTCTCTCAAACTGGGATTCCTGACCGTCTGAGAATCTAAGAATGTCTTGAAAGGTACCCCAGATTTGTTTTAATCCGTATGGTAAAGGGACAGACTCGGAGACAACTGCCTTTGAAAGAAGGGTGTATTACTCATGGTTCCCAAGTGGAGAGCACATGGCACATCATGCCTGGCCAAACAGGGAAGTACTAGGGTCAATCAGGAAGCAGGAGTGAGGGGAGACCATGGGCAAAAGCCTTTACTGTGGTTTTCACAGGAAGGAATGGACAAGCCTTAGGATTGGCTAGTTTAAATAATTTTACTGGGCTCTGGGCTATAGGAGTAGTCCTCAGTTGTCTGGTACCTGGCCTTGGGGTGATTTAGGGCAGGGAGAACGTTGGCTTTGTGAGTGAGAGTTTGAGAAAGCAGTTGGTTGGGGGTAGGGGCTGTGGGTTGGTTGGTTTGCATATGAAGGGTGTGCTTGAAGGCAAGTTGTTTACTATCTCCAGGAGTTAGCCAGCTTCAGAAGGGGCACTCTGTCCAGGATTAGCAAGGCCCCAAGGTGTCAAAGCATCATAAAATACAAATAATTAATTAACTAATACAAGGAAGACTTTTCTATTCTCTCTTTATTGTAATAATAATCTTCATTGGGGGAGGGGATGTGTACTTGTAAAACCGAATCCTTTCCTGGTGATAATTCCCGATGTAAAGATAGTTTCATAAAATGAGACTTGAGTTTATGAAGTCATTGTCTCTAAAACAGGACCCTCGGAAATCCAAAAATATATTCTTATGGGTCAAAGAGAACTTTTTCTTAACCATTAAAAGGGCTCCAGACTTAACTCTACCCCAACACCCCTCTTCAGCCGATGAACAGCAATTGTTACTTTTTAAAATTGTTTTTTATTTTATTTTTCTGGAAAAATAGAAAAAAAAACATTTTTTTAATAAAACCATGCCATACTCACAAGTTTTAAAATGGATTAAAAAGAAACTGGCATGGAATGCAGAAAAACATGCTCTAAGTATAAAATTAAATATTCCAATCTAATTTGGTGTGCTTTCTTAAGAAAAGTTACAATATGCTAAATATATCATCAAGACACTTGAAATTACACTTATTGATACTGTTCAAATCATAAGAACTTAACCCACAAACAGTAGCAAGTAGCATGTGTCATTTCAAACATTTAAATTGTTTTTCAAAAGCTAATCTCTTAAAGACAATATATAGGGAATCAACAATGTAAAAAAGTCATCAACTCATTCTCCCTACCAAGTCGTTCCTTTCTTTTATCTACTCACAAAACTTTTTTCCTCTTCCTTTTTTTTATTTAAAGATTTTTATTCTTTTGTTTTGCATAAAAAGGAAAAAATAGTGTGATTTAATTGATATAGACTTAAGAAGTGCCAACATATTGTCTTACTGAGACAAAACTTTTTATATACCGACAAGACTGTGTGCGTGTGTGTGTGCACGTGCACGCGCATGCTTACACAAAGGGTTTGACTAAGATACTCTGAAATATTACTTTCAGGAATGCTTATGTAAGTCACTCAACTGATTCAAGAATCAAGTAATTTCGCCTGTGTGGTGGGGGTAGAGGTATCTTTCATCGTATCTCTGTGCCAAGACAAATAGGAGAAGTCCACTCCCCTCGGAGGAGAATACGGTGTACTATGAGGTTAAAAGCAGCATCGTTTTTATCAGTTTGCTACACACTGTTACTGCTCAATGAGCAGGTGGCTATTTATAAAGTGGCATTCTGCCTCAGCTGCACAGCATTTGAAGAGTTTTCTGGAAAAATCACATTTCCTCCCAAACTTTATTCGGGTCATTGAAGCTGAGGTTTCAGTGATACTTGAAATCTTTTCTGGGATGAAAAGTATAGAGAACTTCCCTAACAGAACCATAATAAAATCTGGAAATGACTTCTGGCTGGGGTAGAGTTTTCATGAGGGACTTAAAAAGCCTTAAGCGTGTTCTTAGCCGGCTATAAGGGAAGCCATGTGCACCCCAGCAAAACAGAGCGGTACACAATGAAACATTTCATGGCCCACAGATTGTCCAGTACTAATTTGGATAACTGGGGCACAGAGTTTATTTTTCCTTATTTTATGTATTTTTGTCTTGCTAAAACTCGACGGCCTGCTGAGGCACCTCTACCCCACCTTCAGCATCCTTTCACCAGGTTTTCTCACATATCTTCCTCCTCAAACCCTTTATTTCTCTGACCCCTTGCCCACGTTCTTGCCATTTCTTTCTTCTCTTATTATCAGTCAGTCAATCAGTAATTAGATAAATATTTAATTCTATTGACCAAGTATTTACTAATATTTACTAGCTTACATAAGTAAGGAACAAAGAAACCTGACATACAGTCCCTGACCTAAAGGAATATATAAATTTGAATCTTCTACTCTTAGGAATAGACTCTCCTTTTTTCAATACCCATGAAGACTGCCTTTCTGAAGATTGGAGTTATTAGCAAAAGCATCAGCCAGTAGCTTGCCTGGGGCAACCCTGCAAGGTAGAAAAGCTACAAGGGTTGCCTCTGGTGACAGAAAGTCAAGAAGGACACAGAGGGTCACAAAGGCCAGAGGGTTGCATTCCCAGAAGGCAGTTGTGGGAACAGGAGCAGAAACACAGAGAGTCATTCAGAAACGAAGGAAATATTTTCCCTTGCTCACAGCTGAAGGTGGAATCGAAAATTAGAGAGAATTTGCAGAGATAGAGTCAGATATTCTTTAAGTAGTACAGAGGAAAGGAGCTTCAATTTATTGAAACCATACAGTGTACCAGGCACTTACTATGTGCTTTACATACATAATCTCATTTAATCCTTTTAACAGTCCTGTGGGCTAGCTATTACTAGTGCCATTCACCATATTGAAGAAATCGCCCAAGAAATGGTGAAAATGGCAGACTCGGGATTTGCATCAAGGTATTTCTGAGCGCAGAGTCTGTGCACTTTCCATCATGTCTTGCTGATGACCCAGTTTGAGATTGATAGGGATATGCTGTAGGTATTTATGTCTGCTGTTCAAGCCAGAGACTGTGCAGTTACATCATCTTGCATATCATCTTTCAGAGAAGTTTTGTGTGCACATGAATGTTTTATTATTATTATTATTGTTATGATTCGAAAGGAAAATACCTATAGAATTTCAAATCACACATGACATTTCTTGACATACAGTCAGAATGATTTCTTTTATGAAAATATTGAATGCAGGCTCTGGAAATAAGAAAGGTTTTGCTACACATGCACTGTAGAATAATGCTCAAGCCAAAAAAAGAAAAATGGTGACCTTATTAACCCAGTTCCTTCCACATAAAATTCTCACAAACTGTCAGCATCCCACAGGATTCTACCCACATAGCAAAACCTAATGCAATACTTTGAACAAAGACATCTATCTCGGTAAACTTCCATGTGGCTGTTGAAACCACCTTCAGGATAGAGAACTTTCTTTACGGGCTCTGTAATTAGATGTAAAGCTGTACAAGTCTTCTAGTGCATATGAGGAGAATCTTGAATTTAGTGTTTCAGGACCACACATGAGTAACGTGGGCATGATTCCACTCAGTAGGCAAAGCCATCTTTGGAAATCAGATGTAGTGATTTACAAAAAATGTCTCATGCATGCTGCCACCCACTCAAACTGCACCTATGGCAGATACCTGGGAAGGATACCAACACTTTCCTTCCAGCTCAGAAGTCTTAGCCCTTCTTCATGCTGGGCACCTGTTGATTGGAGTGGTCATTAAGTGAATGGATGAAAATGAAATCCATTTGCCATCCCTGATCTAAAAATAACTTTTCTGGAAACAAATCACATGGACATGATTCAAATGTATGCTGCCGTTGTCTTTTAGAACCATGCCAAGCCCATCTAGTCGATGAAACCTTCCTTTGGACCTCAACTGCTCCTGACCTGCAGTGTATATTGTTTGAAACTTAGATTGGCATTTTACCAGAGACTGCTTGGGTTTTTATTAATTTTCTTAGAGATACATGATTGACTGTACGCCTCTCACCAGTGGGGGTCACATCACATCATACGTCTCTGTTATGTTGTCATGTAGTGTTGTGCTTTGCTTTTGGAACGTGCTCAGAACTGTGCATGATGATGTTAAGCTAATGCTTGATGGTGAGCATTTGGAAGTAGGAGTCGTGGAAGGACTAAGATGGCGTTGATGGCCCAGCATCAGTTCAGTTCACCATTTACTGGAGGACAACTCAGTGTCTACTTTTACTGCTCATGGATCAGCACAGGAAAGGAAAAGTGTTTTTGCAGAATGTGTAGTTTTATTCTAAGCAAACCACAGCCTTATCCAGAGGAAGAGGGAGGGAGATAGGCCCAGAATCTCTCTTCTGGTTGCTTTGTATTGGAGAATAAGGTCACCCATGCGTGACAGGACCTCTCCCAGACAGCTAAGCTCATGGGGATCCTCCATGGGTCTCTGAGGTAGAAAGAGATTTGTGAAGCTGCTCCTTCTTTGCGGCTTGCTCCAAGCTTTCCTTTGCTCTATCAGGTGCAGCCAGAAGCCTGAACTAGAGATCTTAGCTGTTGGACCCTCTGCCCAGGGGACGGTGTCGTATCCTCTCCATCTTTCCACGAGTCTTCCTAATCATCCTCTGTTGTCTTGGCTCTCTGCATATGGACCCCACATAGTAGTACAGAGAGTTTTCCTTTGGGTACTTTCTTAGTTCTTAGCCTGTGATTAGCAGTTTTAGTTCTGCCAGTATCTTGGGCAATAAAAAGAGGCATAATTATCATATATACCACATATCATATATATGTGTATCTGTGTGTATTTATTCAAATAGCATTCTATTGTATAATCTTTATGCACAGCAATCTTTACTCAAACATCCCCACAGCAATTCTACACCAGATGTAGGGTCATTTCAAAGTTCTGTGAGGGAGAAGATGGGTCTCCAATGAGTAAGTATGAATAAATGTGGTTCTCCAAACCCTTGTCCACCTTACGTAACATGCTTATTGTATTACTGGAACAAATTTTGAAGCGCAGGCAAAGTACAGAGAATAATATAACAAGCAAACAAGTATGCAGAACACATAATTGAATTTTGCCATTTGCTTCAGATTTTTTTAAAAATACAAGAACAAAATTACAGAGTTGAAAGTGTCTTTATATTCTTTGTCCAGTGCCACTTACCTTTCTCCTTTCACTATTCTGAATTTTGTATCCTACTATCTTTCCAGTCTGTGTGCTTATAACCCCATCACATATATATTCCTGGTGTATTTCACATATATTCATCTGTATGTTTACATAAATGGTATCATACCATTCACATAATTGTACAATTTGCTCTTTTATTTCCACATATCTCAGTATGTTTTTGGAGGAGAGGCAGTTCATTTATAGCAGCCACGTAGTGCTTCATTATATGAATATATCCCAATTTGATGAACATTAAGTTGTTACTAGTTTTTGCTATTATATTGGGTGGGCCAAAAAGTTTGTTCGGGAGCTTTTTGGCCAACCCAATAGTAATCCTGCAACACACAACACATTTTCTCCTGGAACATAAGTGAAAGTTGCTCTGGGATACATACCTTCAAGTAGGATGCTAAGTATGTATCTTTTCAACTTTAATATTAGTGCCAAATGCATTTGCTCCAATTTATACTCTCAATCTCCTAGCTTGCCAGAGATCCATCAACCCTTGATATTTTCTGACTTTTTATTTTTTTTTGTTCTGATGGTGTGAAAAAGAATCTAATCTTTGTCTTTATTTGCATTTTCCTGATTACTTAGGAGGTTGAACCTCTTTTTATATGTTTATTAACCATTTGTGTGCTCTCTTCCATGAGAATTGCCCTGGGCCATTTTTCTCAACTAAGGACTAACTCCTTGCCCATTTCACACTGTCTTCACACCAGACTTCTGGTTTCCCCTATTCCTCTTTTAGCTGTGCAGACTTGACATAGACTGTTATTTTACTGATTTCCATATTGTTCTGAAGTCTTTTTGTTTAACAGCTTTACTGAGGTATAATCTCTGTACATAAAATCCACCCAATATTAGTATATGATTTTATGATTTATAGTAAAATTACTTAGTGGTACAAACATCGTTATATAATCCAGTCTTAGAACAATTCCATTATCCCCAGAAATTCTCCAGTGCACATTTTCAGTCCATCACCACACAAACCTCCAGCCCCAGGAAATACTCACCTGCTTTCTGTCTCTATGGTTGTATCTTTTCTAGAAATTTCATATAGATAGAATCATGAAATATGTACTCTTTTGTGTCTGGCTTCTATTACTTAGCATAATGTTTTTGCGGTTCATCCACATTTTTATATTTATCAACAGTTCATTTAGTTTATTCCCTTTTATTGCTGAGTAGTATACCACTGTCTGGATATACCACATTTTGTTTATCCATTCACCATTTGATGGACATTTGAGTTGTTTCTGGTTTGGGGCTATTATGAATAATGCTCTATAGACTTTCACATATAAGTCTTTTTGTGGACATGTGTTTTCATTTCTCTTGGGTGGATACCTGGGAATGAAATTGCTGGGTTATATAGAAATTGTATGTATAAGTTTTTAATAAGCTGTCAAAGTGTTTTCCAAAGTAGTTCTATCATTTTATGTTCCCATCAATAATGTATGAGTATGAGTTCCTCTACACTCTTGTCAGCAGTTTGTTTTGTCAATCTTTTTTTTATTGAAGTATAGTTTATTTACAATGTTGTGTTAATTTCTGCTGTACAGCAAAGTGATTCAGTTATACATATATATACATCTTTTTCATATTCTTTTCCATTATGATTTATCACAGGATATTGAATATAGTTCCCTGTGCTATACAGTAGGACCTTGTTGTTTATCCACTCTATACATAATAGTTTGCATCTGCTAACCCCAAACTCCCATTCCATCTGCCCCCCAATCCCCTCCGCCTTGGCAACCACAAGTCTGTTCTCTATGTCTGTGAGTCTGTTTCTGTTTTGTAGATAGGTTCATTTGTGTCATATTTTAGATTCCACATATGTGATATCATATGGTATTTGTCTTTCTCCTCTGACTTACTTCACTTAGTATGATAATCTCTAGTTGCATCCATGTTGCTGCAAATGGCATTTTTTCATTCTATTTTAAGACTGAGTAGTGTTCCATTGTATATATGTACTATATCTTCTTCATCCATTCATCTGTCGATGGACATTTACGTTGTTTCCATGTCTTGGCTATTATGAATAGTGCTTCTATGAACATAGGGGTGAATGTATCATTTTGAATTATAGTTTTGTCCATATATATGCCCAGGAGTGAGATTGCTGGATAATATGGCAACTCTATTTTTAGTTTTTTGAGGAACCTCCATACTGTTTTCCATAGTGGCTGCACCAACTTACATTCCCACCAACAGTGTAGGAGGGTTCCCTTTTCGCCATATCCTCTCCAGCATTTGTTATTTGTAGACTTTTTAATGATGACCCTTCTAACCAGTTTGAGGTGGTACCTCATGGTAGTTTTTATTTGCATTTTTCTAATAATTAGCGATGCTGAGCATCCTTTCATGTGCCTGTTGGCCATCTGTATGTCTTCTTTGGAGAAATGTCTATTTAGGTCTTCCGCCCATTTTTTAATTGGGTTGTTTGTTTTTTTGTTGTTGACTTGTATGAGATGTTTGTATATTTTGCAAATTAGGCCCTTGTTCGTCGCATCATTAGCAAATATTTTCTCCTAGTCTGTAGGTTGTCTTTTCGTTTTGTTTATGATTTCCTTTGCTTTACAAAAGCTTGTAAGTTTGATTAGGTTTATTTTTGCTTTTATTTCTATTGCCTTGGGAGACTGTGTTTTGTCAATCTTTTTTTTTTTTTTTTTTTTTTTTTTGTCAATCTTTTTGATCATAGCCATTCCAGTGGGTGTGAAGTGATATTGTGATTTTAGTTTGTGTTTTAATTGGTATTGCCCCAAAGACTAATAATGTTAATCTTTTCATATGCTTATTAGACATCTGTATATAATCTTTGGTGAAGTGTCTGTTCAAATATTTTTCTCACTTTTATTGGGTTGTTTGTCTTTTATTATGGAGATATAAGAGTTCTTTATATATCCTGGATGCAAGTTATTTATCAGACATGTGATCTGACAATTTTTTCCTCACGTCTGTGGCTTTATTTTTATTTAAAGAGCAAAAGTCTTAAATTTTGATGAAGTCTAATTTATCATTTTTTAAAAATTTTTCATGACTTTTCTGTTATAGCTAAGAAATCTTTACCTTAGTCAGGGTCACTAAGACTTCTAGAAGTTTTACAGTTTTAGCTCTGACATTTAAATTTCTGATCTATTTTGAGTTGATTCTTGTATATTGTGGGGGCAAGGATTTAAGTTCTTTTTTTAATTGACATATGTATATCCAATACTATAGTAATATTTGTTGAAAGGCTAACCTTTCCTGTTGGATTGCTTTGGCATCTTAGTTGAAAATCAATTTTTCATAAATGTTTGGATCTATTTCTAGACCCTCTATTTTTTATCAATCTATATGTCTATCCCCATACCAATACCATATATATAGTAAGGTTTGAAAGCAGGTTAAAGTCTTTCAACTTGATTATTTCATTTCAAAACTGTTTTGGCTATTCCAGATTGCTTGCATTTGCATACACATTTTATGACCAGCTTGTCAATTTCTACCAAAATCAAAAACCTGCTGGAATTTTCATGTTAATTTTGTTGAATCTGTAGATCAATTTGGGGATACTTGCCATCTTAAGAACATTGAGTTTTATAATCAATGAATATGGTACATCTCTTCATTTACTTAGGCCTTCTTTAATTTTTTGCTCATATTGAGATATTATTGACATATATTTAAGTTTAAGGTATACAATGTGATGATTTGAATCAAGTATATATTGCACAATGATTACCACAGTAAGATTAGTTAACACCTCCGTCTCCTCACATAATTGCCTTTGTGTGTGTGTGTGTGTGTGTGTGTGTGTGTGTGTTTGTGTGTCTGGTGATAACATTTAAGATCTACTCTCTTAACAACCTTCAAGTATAAAATATAGTATTTTTAATTATAGTCACCATGCTGTGCATTAAATCCCCAGAACTTATTCATCTTATAACTGGGAGTTTATACCCTTTGACCAACATCTTCCCATTTTCCCCATCCCCCAGCCCCTGGCAACCACCATTTTACTCTCTATTTTCTAGGAGTTCAGCTTTTTTAGATTCTGCTTATTAGTGAGAACATACAGTATTTGTTTTTCTCTGTCTGACTTACTTCATTTAGCACAATGCCCTCAAGGTCCATCCATGTTATTGCAAAAGGCAAAATTTCCTTCTTTTAATGGCTGAATAATATTCCATTGTGTATATACAATATCTTCTTTATCCATTCATCTGTTGTCAGATACTTAAGTTGTTTCCATGTCTTGCCTATTGTGAATAATGCTCCAATGAACATGGAGGTTCAGATATCTATTTACAACACTGATTTCATTTCCCCCATATATATACCCAGAAGTAAGATTTCTGGATCATATGGTAGTTCTATTTTTAAGTTTTTGAGGAACCTCCATACTGTTTTCTATAGTGGCTGTAACAATTTACATTACCAACAATGGTGCACAAGGGTTCCCTTTTCTCCATGGCCTCACCAACACTTGTTTTCTCTTGTCTTTTGATAATAGCCACTCTAGCAGGTGTGAGGTGATATCTCATTGTGGTTTTGATTTATATTTCTCTAAAGATTAAGATGTCAAACATCTTTTCATGTACCTGTTTAGGCCTTCTTTAATTAATCCCAGCAATGTTTTGTAGTTTTTGGTGTACAGGTTTTTTACTTTGCTATAGGTTGAATGCTTATGTCTCCCTCAAGATTCATATGCTGAAATTTTAACCCCCAAGGTACCTTTAAGAGGTGATTAAGTCTTGAGGGAGAGCGCTCATGAATGAGATTAGTGCCCTTATAAAAGAGGCAGAGAGATCACTTGCCCCTTCTGCCATGTGAGGACGCAGCAAAAAGATGGCACTCTGTGAATCAGGAAGTGGATGCTCACCAGACACTAAATCTGCTAGTGCCTTGATCTTGGACTTCCCAGCCTCCAGAACTGTGAGAAATAAATTTCTGTTGTTTATAAGGCACCAATATATGGTATTTTGTTAGAGCAGCTGAAACAAACAAAGATATACTTCTTTCATTAAAATTATTGCTGAATATTTATTTTTTAATACTATTGCAAATGGAACTCTTTTTAAATTTTATCTTTTAATTCTTCTTTGTTAGACTATGGAAATGCAATTGATTTAATCCTGTATCCTGTGACCTTGCTAAACTTTCTTACTAGTTCTACTAGTTTTTTAATGTTCCTTAGGATTTTCTACATACATGATTATTTCATCTGTGAATAAAAATAATTTTCCTTCCTTTCTTCTTCCCTACGTGCTTTTATTATCTATTCTCATGCCTTACTGCACTGGCTAGAATCTCCAGTGTAATGTAGAAGTAGGGACATATTTATCTTTGCCTTATCTCTGATATTGAGGGGAAAGCATTACATCTTTCACCATTAGTATGATTTTAGTGCTAAGTGTTTCATAGATGCCCTTTTATCAGGATGAGGAAATTTCCTTTTACTCCTAGTTTGTTGAGTGTTTTTATCATGATGGGTGTTAGATTCTATCAAATGTTTTTTCTTCATTTCTTGAGATGATCATTTTTTTTGTTCCTTTATTCTATTAAGATGGTGTCTTATATTAACTGATTTTCAGATGTTGTATCAACCTTGCATTCCATAAACCCCACTCGAATTTAATATATAATGCTTTAATATGTTGCTGAATTCAGTTTCCTAATATTTTGCTAAGGATTTTTTGTATCTATATTGATGAGAAATATTTGTCTGTAGTTTTCTTTTCTTGTGATATGTGTTACTGGACTTATGAGTTGGAAAGTATTTCCCTCTCCTCTGTTTTCTGAAAGAGTTTGTGTAGAATTGGAATTATTTTTTTCCTTAAATATTTGATAAAATTTACCAGTGAAGCCTTCTGTGCTTGGGAAAAATTTAAATTATTAACTTAATTTCTTTACTTTTTGTGCCAGAAATTTGTCCATTTCAACAAGTTGTCTAATTTGTTGGCATAAAGTTGGTCATAGTACTACCTTTTAATCTTTTAAATTTATGTACTTCTGTTGTGAATTCCTCTCTTTCATTTCTGACTTTGATAATGTTTATCTTTTCTGGTTTTTTCTTGGTTAGTGTAGCTATATTTTTTGTCTTTTCAAAGAACAAACTTTTGGTTCTGTTGACTTTCTGTATTGTTTTTCTGTTTTGTATTTTATTGATTTCTGCTCTTACTTTTATTACCTTCTATCTTCTTACTTTGGATTTGAGCTCTAAGTGGTTATTCCTGTTTCTCTGTAGCTTAGTGGCTAGCCACTGATTTCGGCAAAGTTATGCTGAAACATCTCAAACCTGTAAGATTTCCACCTCCTGCTGATTGATTGATTTCTGTGTGGGGTGGGGGATACATTCAAATTTGTTACTAATTTTCAATTCTCCCTTGGCTTTTACCCTTTGCTCAATTTTCTCAGGTTTCCTCTGTGCCTGTGTGTAGTTTCTTCAGATATCCAGATATGTGGAGATCTTATCTCAACCCTTTTATAGCTCTGTCATTTCCAGGATCTCACTCTTAAATTTTTGGCTTGTTACTCACCCGACCCAGGTCTTCATCCTCAAGCTGAGAATGCTGTGGATTCTCATTTGTTTTCTATCAAATTTGTTAGTTGTAGCTGATGGAACCATGATTAAACCACACCCATCCCAAATTGAATCTTCACCCTCTAGTAGCAGAGCTGTTGGTTTTCACAGCCAGCTGCATGCTGGTAAAATTAAGTTCTTACCAATGAAGCTGGGAGCAGTGTATGTAAGCAGACCCAGGAATGAAAGCCACAGACTCCTGCTGTTCTTACCTGAAGCTCAAGCAATTTCTCAAGAATAAATGCTTCTCAAATTGTTTTCTACCTTTGGCCAGTTCCAAAGCTCTAAAATGGTTGTTTTTGACACTTGCGTGCAGTTGTACTCTTGTTCTTTGCTGAGAGGATTCAGCAATGTCTTAATGCCTTCACACCATAACCTGAAGTGTTTCCCCTGTTTTCTTTCTAGTGAAATTCTTAAGGTTTCTCATAGTCTCTCTTATGCCTTCTGGTGCCAGAAATATCAGAAAACTCTGGATCTCATCTCTTGGCTTGTCCGTACTCCAGGATGCTCTTGGCCAGGCAATTCATTCCCTTGAACAGAACTTCCATCTGACTATCCTCATCCTCATCATGGAGCCTGGAAGCTTAGTTCTAACAGAGTGAAATTTTCCCTGCATAGAGTAAGTTTTCACGTGCCAAATCTTCTGCATGATAATGGGATTATTTGTATATCCAATTAGTAAAAAATTTTATTTTACTGGAAACAACCTAAAATTTGGAACAATTGCATTAAGACTGGAAATCTGGCAATCCTAGGTATGAACAGGAGACAGATAGTTTACTTGGATTATGAAGAGGACATAAAATTTGGGGTTGAGCAATTTACAAGAACCTTTAAATGTTGAGTGCTAGTTAAGTGTAGGTTGTAAGGTCTTTTATTACAAACCTCAATTCACAAGGCAAGAAGGTATCCACTGTGTCTAGCAAGGGTGTGGCATGAGTCCCGAGCAGTCCAGGTGGATAATATTTACTGTTGTCCTTAAGCAAGTTAGAAAAGAACTGAGACCAGAAAAGTTATCTTGAAGGTGGTTGCTGTAGAATAGGAGGGGGCTTTGAAACCATTTGTAAATTGTTGTGTCATGTTGGGTTTTACCAGTGAACGATTATCCCAATTTAAGAGAGGCAATATTGTATGGTAGTTTTACAGCATATTCTTTGGAGTCAAAGGCATTTAAATATAGTAGGGAACCAGAAAGATCCCCTGCCTAGATTTTCCTGCTCACACCATCTTTAGAAAACTGATATTTTTGTGCAGGGCATCTGGTAACCGCATTCACAGAGATCTATTTTTACCTGCAATTCACAACTAAGGGGAACTTTAGGTCTGACAAATTTTAAAATTCCAAGGACCACAAAAGGCTAAGGATTCCCTTTTTTGAGGTTGTGGGAATAGTATCCTGGCAGTAACAAGACTGTGGGTAACCCCCTCTCAATTCCCACAGTCTTGTGGATCCCACCAGGATGCTACTAAAATCAGAAGCAAGGTTTGTCTGGGCTAGCTTGGGGTTCTAGGCCAGGTCAGAGGTAATTAGGGTCCATCGTAGAATGAGTGATATGGGAGTGGAGAGATGGGGAAGCTTCCAAGACTGGGGAGGAGAGCTATTTTTAAAATGTTTCTTAAAGGCATTCTTTAAAAACAAACAAAAATAAAAGGGGAGGAGGAATGAATTGGGAGTTTGGGATTGACATATACACTCTACTATATTTAAAATAAATAACCAACAAGGACCTACTGTATAGCACAGGGAACTCTACTCAGTATTCTGTAATAACCTAAAGGGAAAAGAATTTGAAAAAGAATAGGTATATGTATATGTATAACTGGATCACTTTGCTGTACACCTGAAACTAACACAACATTGTAAATCAGCTATACTCCAATATTAAATAAAACTTTAGAAAAAAAAACCCTCTACGTTATAACTATAAAATCTTATTAAAAATTATCTCGACAAATTTTCAGGTCAGTTTGAACCCTTTGAGATAGGTCATGTGGCTGGTGCTACCTGTTCACAGGCGCACAAGAGGCCTATAATTCAAAAGAGTATGCACTGAATACCTAGAATTTTTGAATCTTTTCAGCACTTTGCTAAATGCCATTAATACTACACTACAGAAGTTCTCTTTGTCTTTTTGACATCAGCATTCAAAGGAAACTGTATTGCAAATATAATGTACCTCATTTTCTTGCTACTTGAGATACCCATTTTTACATTCTGAAATTGAGATACATTTTTCAATCAACCTATTCATTTAATGTGGTAGTATTCCTTATTTCTTTGAAAAACTCTTATTAAATCCAAGGTATATCTTACAATCTATGAGGTTTTAGAATAGAAGAGACAGTGAAAGTGTTAAGAGCATGAACTCTGGTTAGACAGAACATTTGAATTCTTGCCTCATAAACTACTGGTTCTGTGACCTTGGACAAGATACTTAATTTTTCTAAGCCTGAGCTTTCTTGTTTGCAAAATGGGGATAATAATACCTATTTTGAGAATTAAATGAGATAATATACATCAACTAGGAGTGAATGGTCAATTAATATAAGCTATCATCATGATATATTCATTTTTCCTTCCTGTTTTATCCTTGGATGGCAAGTATTATCCGGTTTATACTCCAGAAATCAGGCTGAGGGAAAATTTATCAAACCACTAGTATGTATGGAGGATCTTTTATGTATTCAGAACCATACGAGGCACTTTGCAGAAAGTTATAGAATCATGGTATGGTCTCTGCCCTCAGGGTTCTTATAACCTTGTTGAGGACAAAAGACAAACTCAGATCAGAGAATATATTTTTTAATAATTGGTACTATATAATTTAACATCTAGTCATGTAAATCAGAATAAAAGTGACTCAGCACTCCTTAAAGGAAGGGACTTCAATTCATGGGAATAACATGGATCCTAGAGTCAGTTCAGGGTTCAAATCCTGATTCTATCAGTTACTAGCTATGTAACCTTGGGAAAGTTATCTAACTTCCTTGAGCCTCCATTTTCTTGTTGATAAAATGAGGGCAACAATATCTGTGTTACAGGGTTGCTATGGGAAGTAAATATAAAGTCCATGGCCTCTATCTGGCACTTAATAGGTAGTAGTCATTATTTGATGCATGTTTGTTTCCTCTACAGCACAGCACCTAACTCAGAGATCTATACAGAAATATGTAATCAGCAAATGTTTACTGAACTGAAAAATTAGCATTTGTTTGGTATTTTCTTCTTCAGGCTGTTTTATTCACTGCTGTAATATGTAGGCTCATGGTGATCATCCAGGTGAAGTAAATTGGTGGACAATTTTTGGGTTGTTATATTTACAGAACCCATCTATGATCTGGAAAAGATTCATGAATTCAAATTAAGTAAAAGGTCATTGTCTTCACCATCTCACTGATGAATATTCTAGCAGTCAATTCTAGCAGGAAATGGTATAAATTTCCTCCTTGATATTTACCGTACTGTATGTGTGTTATCTTATGCAGAATACTCTATACAGGCAAATGGATAACTTTCCATATTAGATGTTCTTGGGAAAAACAGCAAATTATTACAAAGTTACTCAGTCAGTTTTCCCATTAAGGAGATTGCTTTCTGGTTAGCTTGTCAAGGGAACATTTGCTTAACCAAAAAAAAAAAAAAAAAGCCTCCCTATGAACTGACAAATATCCTAGGCTTAATCTTGCACTAATTACAGCTGGATTTTCTTAATTCATTTCACAAATATGTGTAAACTGTCACAATGTGCAAGGAATTGTAGTAGGGGATATGGGGGAAAAACATATATGGGAGGTATTCTCTACTTTCAAAGGGTTTTGTAGCAGATAGAGGTACAAAAACAACTATAACATGAGGCAAAATATTATTACGTGGCTTAAGAGAGGCGCAATATGCATTAGGAACATGAAAGATGGGGAGATTGATTTAGGAACCATGAAAACTCCAGGAGGATATGGGACCTAACTTCAATTCCTGAAACAAGCTGAGACCTTCTTAAGCTCTGTTGGCTACTGAAGCCAGTAAGTTTTATCTAAATCTTACATCCACTTTGGGCAGAACTATTTGTACTTTTGTGACTTTGCAAACACGGCTGATCCCCAGCTTTGACATACAACTTCAACAAACACCTACTTTCTTTCTTAAGCTTTCCCCTTCCCTCCCTTCCACAGGCTGGCACTCTTTAGGTGACCAACCCTAAATATCCCAGCTTTCTTGGCTCTTGATTGAAGTAAAAATCTATTATGTGGAGTTTGTATCTTCTAAGGGTATCGAGTTACAAATTGGCTCTCTATTCTTCACAACCTATTTTGCCTCATAAAAATATCAAATTTATCAATAAAACAAATTTCAAAAAGAAAATGCAAATACATGTTAGGTTGAAATATAAATATTTATAAGATATGTAAAATGAAGCACTTATAAAAGCTGTATTTTAAATACTCTTTTGGAGGATTTTTTCTGGGAAATAGGTAAGTTAAGCCTTCTTAAAATAAATAGTTAATGAAGTTTGGATTAAAGACCCCTTCTTCTTTTTTATTTCTTGGTAAATCTCCTTCCAGTAAGCATAAGCATTCATAATTAGGGTCATCTGTCTCAAATTTTTTTCTCTGCTGATTTGTTGTGGATAAATGCTTCTAAAAATCTCTGAAAGGCAAATGCTAGTGGGAGGCAGTTTCCATGGTGACTTCAGAGTTTGCATTGTTGTTTTTAGACATCATAAATATGGGGGTTGTTTTTGCTTGTTACTGTGCAGATCTTACTCATGGTAAGAAAGGGTACAAGGTGAGGACGGTGTGGCCAGTCCAATGGTCTGGGCCTCCGGTGGTGTATGTTTAGAATCTTTGTGTCTCTCATGTCTATGCGTCTGTTTCATTTGATGCTGAATCTGATCTGAGGTGGACACGGAACTCAGATACCCAGATGAGCACACCAGAGAGCTATGCAGGCAGCATGCACAAAGGGGTTGGGGGAAGGGTTTCCATAACAAGTGAATGAAAGTTGATGAATGTATCTTAATAAAGCAGAAAATACAGTACTTGTTTCCCTGACAAACTCATTCTGTCTCTAAGAAAAACTATTTTAATGTTTAAAGTAAGAGGCGAAAGAAGAGCCACGTCTTACTGCAAAGTCAAATTCATTTCCCTTTACCATCATAATGGACATAGTTATAAAACATTAATATTAAGAGAATGAGAGTCTGTACATTACACATCTGTAATAACTTCATTTACATTAAGACAGGTATTTCCAGATAATACACCCTTATGGAATTTGGAACTCTATTTTTTTCCTTCAAAAGTCACCTTACAACTTATGTAGTAAAGAATTCAACCTTGCCCAAAGAGAGGTCTGCCCCTTGTCCTATGCTCCTGGGAAGTAATTTCTAAGCCCCTGGAATATCTTGCCTTGATAAAAGTGTCTTTGTTTATCTGGGGGCTATGAGGCTGCTTCAGATAGTCTAACAATGTGATTTAGGGTGGGGCCTTTGGGTCATGTAGTATCAGTTTGACCAATTGAAGGGTTGGAGACTGAGGTTAGTAGAAAACCAGATCTATGTGACTGAGCTCCAATAAAGACCCTGAACGTGAAGGCTCAGGTCATTGTTATCAGGAAAGTGAGCACTGGGAGAGGACAGCCAGAAGCTCTGCATGTAGAACTTTCCTGAACTCTGCCCCTTGCATCTCTTCCCTTGGTTGGTTTTAATCTATATCCTTTCACTATAATAAACTGTGAGTATAACAGCTTTCAATGAATTCTGTGAGTCCTGTTAGCTAATTACCAAACCTGAGGGTGGCTTGGGGGGCCCTTGAGCTTGCAATCGGTGTCAGAAGTGAGGGTGGTCTTGGGGACTGTTCCCTAACTTGGCACAACTTTAGAAGAAGTTCTTTTGGAGAAGTTAGTGAGGTTCCCTCCTGTCACAAATTGGGTTCCCCAGGAAACAGATCTTGAGACTCTGAGATCTGTGTGCAGGAGATTTATTGGGGAATGTTCTAGGAACAACCCCTGTGAGGGAGCAAGGGAAGCAGGATTGGACAGAGGGAATGTCACAGCAGGAGGTCTCAGCTGCTCCCTTGGGAAGCTCTGGAGCTGGGATGGGCTTTCAGAGTTGGCATGAACTGAGGCAAATGGACTGGGCCTTTATGTGAACCCTCTTCACCTCCTCCACTCCCAACCAATTATTACATATAGGTTATACCCAGGGAGGGTGTGTAACCTTTGCTGAGACAGCAACCATGGGAAGAGACTCAGCTGTGAGTCATCAGCAGCCAACACTCCTAGTGGCTGGAGAAATGAGTGCCTTAGGCATAAAGAGAAGATCTAGATGTGGCACCAGATTCTCCACTATACCTCCCTTTTTAATTTTCTCTGGGTTCTACTGAGTGGCTGTCAGGGCCAGGGACAACTTAAGTGGCTCTCATTTCGTGAGATGAAGATCACAGAACAGGGTGTAGGCGAAAGTCTTCTTTGGAAAACCTCATGTAGAATTACATGTTCCTACAAAATAAAATACTTGAGGAGAGACCGTTTCAATTCACCTCTCTGCCATTACATGGTAGAGAGGAAAGAGGTGATGGGGAGCAAAGACAAAGAAACATAAAGAACAGAAAGAAACAAATTCCAACTGAAGCGCAATCACAAATGAATACAAGACATCACTAAAATTATCATGTGTGTTTGTGGAGAAAATACTTTGGGATTTTAGAAAAGTTCAAAAAAAAAATGGTTCTGAAGCACCTAAGGGCAGGACAGGAATAAAGACACAGACATAGAGAATGGACTTGAGGACATGGGGAGGGGGAAGGGTAAGCTGGGATGAAGTGAGAGAGTGGCATGGACATATATACACTACCAAATGTAAAATAGATAGCTAGTGGGAAGCAGCCGCATAGCACAGGGAGATCAGCTCGGTGCTTTCTGACCACCTAGAGGGGTGGGATAGGGAGGGTAGGAGGGAGATGCAAGGGGGAGGGGATATGGGGATATATGTATATGTATAGCTGATTCACTTTGTCATAAAGCAGAAACTAACACACCATGGAAAGCAATTATACTCCAATAAAGATGTTAAAAAAAAAAAAGTTCAAGTGCAGCAGATGCTGCCAGTGCCTTACCCATGTCCCCCGTGTCTATCCTGGAGAGTTCCCTACATACAGTTTCCTGTGCCTCAACCGAGGGTGTTTGACCACTTTGACTAGAACTTGAGACAGTCCAGAAGTACCACAGTGTTAATGCCACAGGGGTGTCCCTCAATTGATGTGGGGTGGAAGTTAGTGGGTACACACCCCAGCTTCCTTGATCCTCAAAGGGATATTTCTGAAGCCTGTTCTAAACTGTGCTATCCAATACAGTAGCCACCAGCCACATGTGGCTCTTGAGCATTTTAAACTGCAGCTAGTCTGATTTGAGATGTGCTGTAAGTATAAAATACATGCTGGAAATCAAAGTCTTAGTATGATAAAAGACTATCAAATATCTCATTGATATTTTTCTATTGATCACACATTGAAATGATAATATTTAGATATATTGTGATAAATGAACTGTATTATTATCATTCATCTTACCTGTTCCTTTTTAGTTTTTTTAATGTGGCTATTAGAACATTTTAAATTACATATGTGGCTGGCATTTTATTTCTATTGTACAGCACTTTTCTAAATAGTCTCAGAAAATCCCCAGAGAATTGAAGCCCAGTTGCCCATAGGTATAATCAGCTCATTAGCAAACCCTTTGTGGGTTTCTCCCTTCCCTGTCTTACTCCCTCATTCTCTCATCATGCTTCCTGGGATCACCTCCCAAATAAACTATGGGTGCCCAAGCCCTTGTTTCAGGGTCTGCTTTGAGTAGGTGCATGGGTAGGGGTTGAGGGGCAAACTAGAGACATTAGGTGAGCTAGTCTTTTATGACCTGAACCCAGAAGGTTCCTGGTGCTATTAGAGTTATGATCCCCTCCTCCCATCAAAAATTTCTGTTGACCCTTTAATGCACCTAAGAAAAAGTTCATACCTTAGCATGGCATATGAGATCCCTTGCCATCTGCCCAAGATATACCTCACCTTGAAACTCACAGACTTGTTACATTGCATGTTTGTTATATTTCCTTACTCATATATTCTTTTCTCCAAACCTGAAATTTGATTTCCCTTTCTTTCCTCTCTCTCTCTGGCAAATTCTCATCCATATTTGAGCTCAAATGTCAACAATTATGTTAGATATTCCCTAGAGTATCTAATCTCTTGGAATCTTACTTCTTGGTAATCCCACAATTCCCTTGTCCATATATTAAAGTGTTACAAGCCATATTATAATTACCAACTTTTGTCTATCTCCTACATTGTAATTACTATGCGCTCCTAAGAACACTCTGTTTCTCCAGTAGCAAGCATAAAAGCTGACTGTGAAATGTGGACTGAAGAGTCTTAGGGGCCTTGGAACAGGGCTTCTCAAAGGTTTCCATTTAAGAAGCCATGACTGGAAGGGATGATGGGATGTGAGGGGAGAAGTGAATAGCAGGAGAGTATTCACTATGAGACAAATTCATGGCAATAAGTAAGATTTCATAGCTAATCTAAAAAATCCACATGGATTTTGTATTTTACTCTATAATCTGTCTCTGTATTTTAGTATTAAAATGTTTTAAACTGACGCTAGGGAAACAAAACACACAAATTCTTTCCCACTTGTCTCATTAGCTAATAGGCAAGATGCTTTGGAGTTGAATTTATTAATTAAAAAAAACTGTACTGTACTGAAGCAAGCAAAAATTACCTGGAAGATTCAGTATTAGGCAAATCCCTGCAATGTCTAGAAAACCACAATATATTGAAAGCCCAGATGCACGTAAAACCACGGATATAAATGGCAACAGCTATTTTCTTGTCTTTCCTTTCCTTTCCCTTTTCGTTTCCATTTTCGTTTTCATTTTCCTTTTCTCTTCTTTTCTTTCCAAGCTTCTATGCTTTCCTCAATGTGTGTTCTTGGTGCCTTTGTCAAAGATTAATTGACCATATATGTGTGGGCTTATCTCTGGACTCTCAATTCTGTTCCACTGGTCTATGTGTCTGTCTTTATGCCAGTACCATACTGTTTTGATCACTATAGCTTTGAAATATAGTTTGATATCAGGAAATGTGATGCCTCCAGCTTTGTTCTTTCAGGGGGTTGTTGTGGCTATTTGGGATCCTTTGTGGATCCATACACATATTAAACTGGCAGCATGCAGTTGCACTGATGCAGGGACTGGCTGTAGGCACACACAGAGGTGTAGGTCAGTGACAGGAGTCAGAACTGGATCCAAGCCTACAAACAGCTGTGCAGGCCTTGGCTGTTGGTGTGCACTTGTGTGGCTACAGAGGCTCCCCATGGCCATATGCCCAGTGGTGGTGGCTGGTGATGCAAGATGGGGCTGGTGGCATGCAGGTGCACAACTGCAGAGGCTAGCTGCACACACATACAGCAGTGCAAGCCAATGACAGGATTCAGGGCTGGATCCACGCCCACAAGCCTCTGTGGGGACCTTGGCTGTCTGCATGCACACGCAACTGCAGAGGCTGGGGCTGGCTGCCACTGTGGATCTCTGGCCCTGGTGGGGAGTTGGGGTAGAGGGAGTGGGAAGGAACCCAGGCAACTGGCATCTGCAACCACGATAACTTGTGAGGCATAAACCTCAGCAGTGAATTCTGCAGGGGGTCTGTGGTGGCTTTACTTGTTTTTTTTCCCATCTCTGCTCTAACACTCAGCACTTTCTGCTCCATCTTCTTCCTTATCACTGCTTTTTGCACTATGTTGGTCAGTGCCTTTCACACAGTGTGAACACTGTAAATATTTGTTGAATATGGTTACTTCATGAAAGTGCCCGTTTTAAAATGAGTGTGCTAATGTGGTAATGGAGAGAAGTGAGTTTTTAACTTTATTATGACTGAGTTATGGTATTTTTTTAAAATATGGAAAATAAAAAATGCAAAATGTCAAGATCCTTTTATAAAGTGGGGTGCTGGCCTTTCTCCCCCTTTTTTCCCTATAACTGCCTAACAAAATTTGTTTCCAAATTAAGCCAGCAGTAGATTCTTCAGCATTATCACTCAGTGGTAATTTTCTGAGACTGGTTTATCAACCTCATGTTATAAAATGCGGTGCTTTTCTGTTCAATCCAAGATACCAATTACTCTGGCTGCTTTGAAAGGCATCACAGCAGTATCTCCTCAGTTAGCTCAGTGCATTGAAGTGTGTATAACATCACTAGGCAGAAATAGTCTCTTGTTCCTTCTACTCCAGGCAAATCTGAAAAACGTCTGTGGGGAATTGGATAAACATAGCACAGGCACAAGGGAAGGGGTCTTCTTAATTGCATTTTTAAAAACTGGATTACCCTAATATTCAGTCTGGGATCTGGTAAGTTCTCAGCTCCTTCATCACCACCACCCAGATCTCTTACTTGAAATCCTGCTGACTCCACCTTCCTCCCCGCCCCCCATAGTTTATTCTCCACACAGAAGCCACCGATCTGATAATGTCATTTGGCTCAAAACCCTCCAGTGGTTTCCCATCTCACTCAAAGTAAAATCCAAGTTCCCATTACATGATCTAATCCCCTGATAACTCTTTGACCTTATTTCCTACCACTCCAACTCTTCATTCCTGATGTATTGGTAGTTTTGCTATTTCTTGAACTCATCATACACACTCCTATCTCGGGGCCTTTGCAGCCTCAGTTCCCTCTGCCAGGAAAACTCTTCCCTCAAATACCCACTTGCTTCATTCTTCATTGCCTTTTATTTTTAAACATCTTTATTGGAGTATAATTGCTTTACAATGGTGTGTTAGTTTCTGCTTTATAACAAAGTGAATCAGTTTTACATATACATATGTTCCCATATCTCTTCCCTCTTGCATCTCCCTCTCTCCCGCCCTCCCCACCCCACACCTCTAGGTGGTCACAAAGCACCGAGCTGATCTCACTGTGCTATGTGGTTGCTTCCCATTAGCTATCTATTTTACATTTGGTAGTGTATATATGTCCATGCCATTCTCTCTCTTTGTCACATCTTACCCTTCCCCCTCCCCAAATCCTCAAGTCCATTCTCTAGTAGGTCTGTGTCTTTATTCCCGTCTTGCCACTAGATTCTTCATGACCTTTTTTTTCCCTTAGATTCCATATATATGTGTTAGCATACTGTATTTGTTTTTCTCTTTCTGACTTACTTCACTCTGTATGACAGACACTAACTCCATCCACCTCACTACAAATAACTCCATTTCGTTTCTTTTTACGGCTGAGTAGTATTCCATTTTATATATGTGCCACATCTTTATCGATTCATCCGATGATGGACACTTAGGTTGCTTCCATGTCCTGGCTATTGTAAATAGAGCTGCAATGAACATTTTGGTACATGACTCTTTTTGAATTATGGTTTTCTCAGGGTATATGCCCAGTAGTGGGATTGCTGGGTCGTATGGTAGTTCTATTTGTAGTTTTTTAAGGAACCTCCATACGGTTCTCCATAGTGGCTGTATCAATTTACATTCCCACCAACAGTGCAAGAGTGTTCCCTTTTCTCCACACCCTCTCCAGCATTATTGTTTCTAGATTTTCTGATGATGGCCATTCTGACCGGTGTGAGATGATATCTCATTGTAGTTCTGATTTGCATTTCTCTAATGATTAATGATGTTGAGCATTCTTTCATGTGTTTGTTGGCGATCTGTATATCTTCTTTGGAGAAATGTCTATTTAGGTCTTCTGCCCATTTTTGGATTGGGTTGTTTGTTTTTTTGTTATTGAGCTGCATGAGCTGCTTGTAAATCTTGGAGATTAATCCTTTGTCAGTTGCTTCATTTGCAAATATTTTCTCCCATTCTGAGGGTTGTCTTTTTGTCTTGTTTATGGTTTCCTTTGCTGTGCAAAAGCTTTTAAGTTTCATTAGGTCCCATTTGTTTATTTTTGTTTTTATTTCCATTTCTCTAGGAGGTGGGTCAAAAAGGATCTTGCTGTGTTTTATGTCATAGAGTGTTCTGCCTATGTTTTCCTCTAAGAGTTTGATAGTGTCTGGCCTTACACTTAGGTCTTTAATCCATTTTGAGTTTATTTTTGTGTATGGTGTTAGGGAGTGTTCTAATTTCATACTTTTACATGTACCTGTCCAGTTTTCCCAGCACCACTTATTGAAGAGGCTGTCTTTTCTCCACTGTATATGTTTGCCTCCTTTATCAAAGATAAGGTGACCATATGTGCGTGGGTTTATCTCTGGGCTTTCTATCTTGTTCCATTGATCTATGTCTCTGTTTTTGTGCCAGTACCAAATTGTCTTGATTACTGTAGCTTTGTAGTATAGTCTGAAGTCAGGGAGCCTGATTCCTCCAGCTCCATTTTTCATTCTCAAGATTGCTTTGGCTATTCGGGGTCTTTTGTGTTTCCATACAAATTGTGCAATTTTTTGTTCTAGTTCTGTGAAAAATGCCATTGGTAGTTTGATAGGGATTGCATTGAATCTGTAGATTGCTTTGGGTAGTAGAGTCGTTTTCACAATGTTGATTCTTCCAATCCAAGAACACGGTATATCTCTCCATCTATTTGTATCATCTTTAATTTCTTTCATCGGTGTCCTATAATTTTCTGCATACAGGTCTTTTGTCTCCTTAGGTAGGTTTATTCCTAGATATTTTATTCTTTTTGTTGCAATGGTAAACGGGAGTGTTTTCTTAATTTCACTTTCAGATTTTTCATCATTAGTGTATAGGAATGCAAGAGATTTCTGTGTATTAATTTTGTATCCTGCTACTTTACCAAATTCATTGATTAGCTCTAGTAGTTTTCTGGTAGCATGTTTAGGATTCTCTATGTATAGTATAATGTCATCTGCAAACAGTGACAGCTTTACTTCTTCTTTTCCGATTTGGATTCCTTTTATTTCTTTTTCTTCTCTGATTGTTGTGGCTAACACTTCCAAAACTATGTTGAATAATAGTGGTGAGTTCATTGCCTTTTGATGTCTGTTCAAATGTTACTTTATCTAATAGGACTCTCCTTTCTGATAACAAAAGAATATTCTCTATATCCTTACCACACATTATTCTACATCTGCATTGCAGTATTTGTCATCACCTGGCTGTATATATTTATAATTATACTTAATCCTTGTTTATTTGCATATTGTCTTTCTCCCCTGACTAGAATGTCAGTTCCATGAGGGCAGGGACTTTGTCTGCTTTGCTCTCTCCTGTATCTTTTTGGACCACACCTGGTGTATAGGAAGGTCTTGGCAAACACTTGTTAAATGGTTGACTCCAGGTGCTATAACTACTCCTACCTAACAGAATTAGCCTCAGGCTCACATAAGCATACCCTGGGCTCTATTTTCCTTTGTATTAATACCTAGTGATCTCTAATATGGTCCTTTCATTCCTCTCCAGGACTGAGTAAGCTTCTCATGGGCAGGAACTACATTCCGAGTCACTGGATGATGTTTAAAGGGCTAGGACCAGAGGGGAAGGATGATCTTGTAGGTGTTACTGAGTGATTAAAAAGGCAGAGTAGGGAATTCCCTGGTGGTCCAGTGGTTAGGATTCCGTGCTTTCACTGCTGAGGGTCCCGGTTCAATACCTGGTAGGGGAATTAAGGTCCCACAAGCTGCACAGCCAAAAAAAGGGGGGAGGCAGAGTAGTAATGGACCTCTACAGCACTTTTCCATCCCACATGACCCACATTTCTGCCCAACATGATGGCAACTAAGAGGAATGCTGGTAACCTGTATTGTTTTTTCTTTTTTTCTTTTTTTAAACTGCTGGATTTCTAAGGCCAGAGAATTCCAGCGGCAAATTCCTTATTGTGTGATTTACTAGCAAGTCCGTTTTGACAGCTATTTCTCCACAAAGAAGAGTAGGTAATGGAGAGTGGAAAGAAGACTGGTAAATTCTCTTTTTGAAAGCTAGATCAAAACACTTGCAGGGATGTGAAAGGTAGTAAAGCATTCTTTAATCTGCTGGCAACAATAAAGATCTTTGGAATTTTTAAACTGATCTGACCAAATCTTCAGGAGAGTTGGTACTATTAATACTAAGGATGGTATCATACTAAGGAAAGTTGAGGAGATTTTTTAAGTTATATGTTTCTTTCCCAAGATGTTTTAGTAGTTGCAAATCTATACATCAGCATACATGATTAAGGTCTTTTCTCCATTTTTTTTACCAGACTAGGCCAATGGCTATAAGGTGTGGATATCCAGGAGGTTCACCCAATTTAAGGTTTTGTGTATTACTATTGAGTGACACAGTTGTAATGCTACAAGAGCAATCAATAGGTGTAGTGTTTCAATGTCTCTACTTAAAGGAAACACTGAAAACCACGGTGACTTGTACATTAAAAAAAAAGAAAAACTTTGTAAGCTTACTCCCAAAATGCCCTGTTTGCACCAACATGGTTAATGGGAACAGAGAAGCATTAAATAAGGACGGCAGGTGTTGTCTCATGGGATTGGTAATTAATTCATTCAATAAATCACTAACTTAACTTTTCATGGGTAATTATGATACTGAAACACCAATGAAGTCTAGTAAAACTTCAAATCTTTTAAGTTACTACCAGATGTACAAGCTTTGGAATAATTCTTCAGTTTCATGCCAATAAATACATGCTGTATGTTTTCTTAATTTCAATTGAATATTTTTTAATCTAAAATGAACTTGAGTGGCAATAAAATGGTATCCATAAAAATAAAACCACTGCTTTTTTCACATTTGAAAGTTAGGGTTTGGTCATCATAAAGCCTGATTTAACAGCGTCTCAGACTTATAACTTCTCTATTATACTAAGCATCTGAAATTTAACACTGAAAAAACCCTAGGAAGTGAATCCAGAGTTTTCCCTTAAGAAAACTGAAAAATAGAAAAAATAGCTTCTTAATGTGTTTCCCCACATTGATTCCCCTTTGATTCCGAGAATTCATATCTCCAAGTCTGACCACTCTTTCAATGAACATTTACATAGCCCTTGACCACCCAGGTCTCTCCCTCTCCCATCCATTGAAATTTTATGGGTCTCCATCCTGTTAAGATGGAGTCTTTTGACAGAGATAGACTTGAATATTTTGGATAAATCTTGTATAGTTGTTTCCAAATTAATCATGTTAAACTCCTTCCTGCATCTCAACACCAACATTAACCATTAAACCATAAATTAAAAGGTGGAATAAGGGACTTCTGGTTTCCAGTTCCCCACATAAGGAGCGAGGAAGTCACCACTCTCTCCTAATAATAAGCAAACACCTGAACAGACTGAAAAATCAACAGTTCTTCTTGGATCCAGAAGGGAGGAGACAGGGCAAATTGTTGCCCTCAAGATTGGAGAGACAGACAAGTGAATACAAGGAGTTGCAGTTCACCTGAGCGGAGATTCACAAGTGGAAACCACTGTGGGAACCAGTGCCAGGATAGGAAAACATGAATTGTAATTGGCAAATATAGGCCCAGCCTGGACAACTCTAAGAGTTATAAACTCCAGGGGGACCCAGTCATGGGGGACTCCACAATATTATGAGATTTACCTCTAGGAGTTCTACCAGATTCCCACAGTAAATATCAGAGAAAAATCACCTTGGGATTCCTGCGGGGGGAGGGGAAAAGTAACCGATCTGAAACATTACAGAGCACTCTGTTCTTAAGGTCTGCTCTGACGGGACATGAGTTAATCAGTGCCTAACCAGCTGGGGTATTATCATAGCCTAACTAATCTGGGGAAGGAAAATACCCAATTCCAGCCCACTCTAGCCATCTTGTCATACAGAAAGGGAGAGAAAAAACTGAAAAACACCTGGGAAGTTTACAGTGCAGAAGCACAGGCTTAATAAAGATTGAGACCTAATTATAGGACTATAGAATGCTTCCCCTTATCTCACACCTCACCACCTATTACTAAAGGCTTATTTACAGCAGTTCTTTTACACAGTATATCATGTCCAACTTTCAAGAAAAAAAAATACAAGGCATACCAAAAGGCAAAAAAACACAATTTGAAGAGACAGAGCAAGCATCAGAACCAGACTCAGGTATAGCTAGGACGTTATAATTATCACACCAGTAATTTAAAACAACTATGATTAATATGTTAAGGGTTCTAATGGATAAAGTAGACAGCATGCAAGAACAGATGGACAATGTAAGCAGAGGTATGGAAATCCTAAGGAAGAACCAAAAAGAAATGCTAGAGATCAAAAACACTGTAGCAGAAATGAAGACTGCCTTTGGTAGATTTATTAATAGATCAGACATGGCTAAGGAAAGAATCTCTGAATGAGAGGATATATTACTAGAAAACTCAAAACCGGAAAGTCAAACAGAACAAAGACTGGAAAAACAATTGAACAGAATGTCCAAGGACTGTTGGACAACTACAAAAAGTGTAACATACATGCAATGGGAATACCAGAAGAAGAAGGAAAGGAGAAAGAAATGGAAAAAATATTTAAAACAATAATGACTGAGAATTTCCCCAAAATTAATGTCAGACACCAAATCACAAATCCAGGAAGCTCAGAGAACACCAAGCAAGATCAATGCCAAACTTATATATACATATATACATATCCAAACTACAGAATTACAGATATATATATACACATACACACACACACACACACACACACAGAGGGGAAAAACATCTTTCCTATAGAGGAACAAAGATAAGAGTTACATCTGACATCTCCTCAGAAACCTGCAAGCAAGATGAGAATGGAGTGAAATAGTTAATGTTTTGAGAGAAAAAGATCACCAACCTAGAATTATGTACCCTGCAAAATTATCCTTCAAAAGTGAAGGAGAAATGAAGACTTTCTCAGGCAAACAAAAATTGAGGAGAAAGACAAATACAGTATGATATTACTTGTATCTAGAAAAGCCAATCTCATAGAAACAGAGAGTAGAATGGTGGTCACCAGGGGCTTGGGGTTGGGGGAATTGGGGAGATGTTGTTTGAGAGTACAAAATTGCACCTGGAAGATGAATAAGTTCTAGATATCTAATACACAACATAGTGATTATAGTCAACAATACTGTATTGTAAACTGCAAGGAAGCTAGGAGACTTGATCTTAACTATTCTTACCACAAAAAAGAAATAATAATGTGATGTGATAGGGATCTTACTTAGCTAACACCTCAATGATAATCATATTGCAATATATAAATATATCAAATCGACATGTTGTACACCTTAAAGTTACACAATGTTATGTGTCAATTATATCTCAATAAAATTTAAGGAAATTTGTTGTCAGTAGACCTACTTTGCAGGAAACGGTAAAAAGAAGTTCTTTTAGAGAGAAGGGAAACAATATAGGTAGAAACTCAGATCTACATAAAGAAAAGAAGAGTTTAAAAGAAAGAATAAGTAAAGCTAAAATTAAAACTTTTTTTCTTATTCTTAATTGGTCTAACAGATAACAGTTACTTCACAAATATAACAACAATGTACTCAATTATATATGCTTAGGTATAATTATATATAATTGAAATGAATGACAGCAATCGTACGAAGACTGGGAGGAAGGAATTATTATAATCTGGTTATTATAAAGTACTCACACTACCTGTAAGTGGTATAGTGTTGGTTGAAAGTGGACATGGATTACTTGTAAAATGTATATTGCAAACTCTAGTGCAATCACTAGACTGTTTTTTTTAAAGTATAACCAATATGCTAAAAAGGAGAGAAAATGGAATCATATAAAATGCTCAATTAAACAAAAAATGAAGAAAAAGAGTAAAAGACAGAAACAGGAACAGAAACCAAGGGCAACAAATAGGAAACAGTAATGAATATGGTAGATATTAATCCAAATATATCAGTAATCCCTTTGAGGGTCAAGCATCTAAAGGTTCCAGTTAAAAGACAGAGATTGTTAGAATGGATCAAAAAATATGATCCAACTATATGCTGTCTACAAGAAACCCATCTTAAATATAAAGACACATATAGATTAAAAGTAAATAGATGGAGGAAAATATACCATGCTAACACCTTTATAGGAAAGAAGGAGTAGCTCTGTTAATTTCAGACAGAGTAGACTTCAAAGTAAGAAATGTTATCAGGGATAAAGAGGGACATTACATAACGACAAAGGAGTCAATTCTCCAAGATGACATGAGAATTCTTAACATGTATGTGCCTAACAACAGAACATCAAATTACACGAGGCAAAAACTGATAGAACTGCAAGGAGAAATAGATGAATCCACTATCATGGTTGAAGACATGAACACCCCTTTATCAGAAATACACAGATCCAGCAAGCAGAAAACAGTAAGGGCAAAGGTGAACTCAACAACACCATTAATCTACTGAGTATAATAGATAGGCTACTTCATCCAGTAACAGCAGAATACACATTTTGGGGGGCTCACATGGAACATTTACCAAGATAGACCACATGCTGAGCCATAAAACATACCTTAACACATTAAAAAAATAGAAATCATACAATGTCTCCATTCAGACCACAGTGGAATTAGACTAGAAATCGATAACATAAAGATAGCTGAAAAATCCCCAAATATATGGGGATTAAGCAACACACTTCTAAATAGCACATGGGTCAAAGGAAAAAAATCTCAAGAGAAATTAAAAGTATTTTGAAATAAATAAAAATGAAAGTAGAATTTATCAAATTTGTGGGATGCAGTGAAAGCAGTCATCAGAAGAAAATTCATAGCATTGAATGCATATATTAGAAAATAAAAAAGATCTAAGATCAGTAATCTAAGCTTCTACCTTAGGAAATTAGAAAAAGAAGAGAATTAAATCCAAAGTAACCAGATTAAAGGAAATTCTAAGAATCACAGCAGAATCAATAAAATCGAAAACAGGACATCAATAGAGAAAATCAACAAAACCAAAAGCTGGCTCTTTGAAAAGATCAATAAAATCAACAAGCCTCTAGCCAGGCTAAGAAAAAAGAGAAAGAACACAAATACTAATATCAGAAATGAAAGAGGGGACATCACTGCAGGTGCCATGGAAATTTAAAGGATAATAATAAAGGATAATAAAGTAATACTCTATGCCCACAAATTTGATAACCTGGGTGAAATGGATCAATTCTTTGAAAGACACAACTTGTGAAAACTAACACAAGAAGAAATAGATGATCTGAATAGACCTGTATTGATTAAGGAAATTGAATTAATAATTAATAACCACTCAAAACAGAAAACACCAAGCCCAGATGGGTTCACTGGTGAATTCTACCAAACATTTAAGGAAGAAATTATACCAATTCTCACAATCTCTTTCAGAGACTAGAAGCAGCATGAATACTTTCCAAATCATTCTATGAGGCCAGTATTACCCAAATACCAAAACAGGACAAAGACATTACAAGATAAGGAAACTACAGGTCAATATATCTCATGAATAGAATGCAAAAATCCTCAGCAAAATATTAGCAAATTTAATCCAAAAAAGTATGAAAAGAATTATACACCATAACCAAGTAGTATTTACCCCAGGTACGCAAGGCTGGTTCAACATTCAAAAATCAATGTAATCCATCATATCAACAGACTAAAAAAGAAAAATCACACGATCATATCAGTAGATACAGAAGAAGCATTTGATGAAATCCAACCCTCATTCATGATAAAAAAATTTTTTAAAACTCAGTAAGCTAGGAATAGAGGGGAACTGTCTCAATGTGATAAAGACTATCTACCAAAACCTACAGCTAACATCATATTTAATGGTGAGAAATTCAAAGCTTTCCCACTAGCATCAGGTACAAGAAAGGAGGTTTGCTCTCACCACTCCTTTTTAACATCATACTGGAAGTCCTTGCTAGTGCAATAAGGCAAGAAAAGGAAATAAAAATTATACGAATTGGAAAGGAAGACATAAAACTGTCTATTTTCACAGATGTCATGATTGTCTATATAAAAATTCTGAAAGAGCTGACCGAAAAACTCCTGGAACTAATAAGCAATTATAGCAAGATTGCAGGATGCATGGTAAATTTTAAAAAGTCAATCACTTTCTCGTACATTGACAATGATTAAGTGGTATTTGAAATAAAAACACAATACCATTTACATTAGCACCTCCCCCCAAAAATGTAGGTATAAATCTAACAAAATGTGTACAAGATCTATATGAGGAAAACTACAATAGTCTGATGAGTGAAATCAAAGGACTAAAAAAAATAGAAAGATATTCCACGTTCATGGATAAGAAGAATTAATATTGTCAAAATATCAGTTCTTTCAACTTGATCTATAGTTTCAATACAATCTCAATCAATAATCCAGAAAGTTTTTTTGTGGATATTGACAAACTCTTTCAAATTTTTTTGGAGAGGTAAAAAACCCAGAATTACCAACACAATACTGAAGAAGAATAAAGTTGGAGTACTGACACTACCCAACTTCGAGACTTACTATAAGGCTACGGTAATCAAGACAGTATGGTATTGGTGAAAGAATAGACAAATAGATCAATAGAACAGAATAGAGAGCCCAGAAATAGACACACATAAATATAGTCAACTGATGTTTGACAAAGGGGCAAAGGTAATATTATGGAACAAAGATAGTCTTTTCAGAAAATGGTGCTGGAACAACTGGATATCCACATGCAAAAACTGAATCTAGACACACACCTTACAACTTTCACAAAATTAACTAAAAAATGGATCATAGACCTAAATGTAAAATGAAAAACTATAAAACTTCTAGAAGATAACATAGGAGAAAACCTACATGAAGTTGGGTATTGTGATGCCTTTTTAGATCAACACCAAAGGTATGATCCATGAAAGAATAACTGATAAGCTGGACTTCATTATAATTAAAAACATCTGCTCTGCAAAACACAATATCCAGAGAATTAGAAGACAAGCCACTGACTGGGAGAAAATATTTGCAAAAGATACATCTGATAAAGGACTATTATCTAAAATATACAAAGAACTGTGAAGACTCAACAGTAAGAAGACAAATAACCTGATTAAAATGGGCCAAAGACTTTTACAGACTCCTCACGAAAGAAGCTACATAGATTGCAATAAGCATAAGAAAAGATGCTCCACATCATATGTCATCAAAGAAATACAAATTAAGACAACAGTGAGATACCACTACACAGCTATTAGAATGCCCAAAATCTGGAACACTACAACACCAAATTCTAGCAAGGATGTGGAACAATAGGAAGTCTCATACATTGCTGGCGGGAATGCAAAATGATTACAGCCACTTTGGAAGACAGTTTGGTGGTTTATTACAAAACTAAACATACTCTTCCTTAACGATCCAGCAGTCATGCTCATTGGTACTTACCCAAAGGAATTGAAAACTTATGTACACAGAAACACCTGCTCATGGATGTTTACATCAGCTTTGTTCATAATTGCCAAAACTTGGAAGCAACCAAGATGTCCTTCAGTAGGTGGTACATCCAGACAATGGAATATTATTCAACACTAAAAATAAATGAGCTATCAAGCCATGAAAAGATATGGAAGAAATTTAAATGTATTTTACTAAGTGAAAGAAGCCAATCTGATAAGGCTCCATAAAGTATGATTCCAACCATATGACTTTCTGGAAGAGGCAAAACTGTGGAGACATTAAAAAGATCAGTGGTTTCCACGGGTAGAGGTAAGAGGGAGTGATGTATAGGCAGAACACAGAGGATTTTTAAGGCAGTGAAAATACTATGTATGTTATAATGATGGATCTATATCTCATACATTTGTCCAAACCCATCAAAGGTACAATATCAAGAGTGAATCCTAAGGTAAACTATGGATTTGGGTAATTATGATATGCCTGTATATGTTCATCCTTCATTTAGAAAAATGTACTATTCTGGTAAGTGATGTTGATAATGGTGGAGGCTATGCATGTATAGAGCAGGGGATACAGGGAAAATCTCTGTACCTCCCTCTGAATTTTGTTCTCAGTCTAAACCTGTTCTAAAAAAATAGTCTAAAAATAAGGAAACCCAATGTAGGGATAAATGAACAGTCCCACAGTTCCTCTACATACATGTCCACACACCAGAATTAGAGTTGGTATCACACTAGTTATAAGTTTAACAGGAAACCTTCCAGACCTTTACAATTAAAGAAAAAATTTTAAATACCAATGGTCTCAACAATGCAAAAAAAAGTGAAATAGAATAGAAAGTACTAGAGTACACAGCATGTAGTGAAGATAAATACCATTTCAAGAAGGTTATATTTATATATTTCGAGGTTTTATATATATGTATATTTATATACAAAATCTTACACACAAACATACATACACATACACAAACATGCATACAAGTATGTGTCTGCTGTATCACCGTGCACTTAATGCATTTCTCCCTATCAGTCATGGTCAAAAAGCTTGAAAGAGAATTTGAGTGAGCCCGAGAAAAGACAAGCCTTTCAAATGATGTCTTCCAGGGAACTACTTGATAATGACTCCTATTTAGGAGTAAAGTTTTAAAAGATTTCCAGCCCTCCTCTGCTTTTCGCAGTACTGAGAATGTAGGCTGTTATTTTTCAAGAGACTGTGGAGCTGTGGCGACATGGATGGGACTAGGGTACGTTTAAATGCCACAAATCTTGCTGTTCCTATCAAGATGCAGCCACTTTTCTGGACTAAATACTCCCCCGTGTTGCTGCAAGCCTTTAGCTAGTTTCCAGAGTACTATAAAAGTTGATTTTGACAATTTCTGTCAATTTTCTCATTGCTTTTACGAAGCAGCAAATTTTCTGAGTTCTTTACTCCAACGTTCTCACTAACGTCTCCTCCTGTTATTTTTTGACATTTCATCTCGTAATGGAAAATCATCCACTTTTTAAAAAGCAAAATTTCAGAGTTCCTTATTTGAACGTTTTCACTGATGCCTCCCCCCTTATATTTTGACATTTCATCTTGTAATGAAAAATCATCTATTTTTTAAAAAGAGTTTTTTATTTGTTCGTTCTGTTAACCCAACTGTGGCTAGAATGACTTCATTAATGAAAATCTTTCCTTTTGAAGCCAAATTTGACACACCATATTATTATTCCTTTAGACATTCTCCCTGAAAAAGAAGTAAAATTAAGAGAACAAATTTAAAAGTCTGAATCAACATTTCCAGAATCATAGATACAAAGAATCATAAATGTACACAGCGTCTTGAAGATGGTAAATTATATAGAAGCAAGCAAAAAGACAAAAGCAATTTCTGCCTAGAAGAGTTTAGATTCTATATAATGCTGAGATGGTGACACAAGCTATTTCAAGTTAAAATTAAGACTGACACAGCAATGAACCAAATTGTATTTCAGCTTACTTTGAAGATGCTCTAAGTATGGAATAAAGTGTCAACTTGTCTTAATTTGGACTTCTTTATTACCTTTAAAAGTTAACCTGAAACATATTAGTTCTATCATTTGAAACTGAGGTTTAGTCTATTTCCAAGTCTTATACATTCTTCCTAAAGAAAATGGTTAAAGCTTTTGTGAAAAATTTGCCTTCAATAGGTCAATAATGAAACTACTTGAAATGCAACTGAAATTTGAGTCATTTTAAATGCAAAATATCTGTGACTTTCTCACATAATGTTTATATAATGATATAATCATTAACAGATCTGAGGTGGGATGTGGATTTCATTTCAAAATCTTTTATAAACTTGCTGTCAGAATATGGAAGTGTGTATGTTTGTGTGTGTGTGTGTGTGTGTGTGTGCATGTGTGTGTGTGCTAAAAAAACAGCTTGCCTTATTTGGTATTTGAACATGTCTTATATTTCCAATTAACAGTAATGGAAGTGTTGGCCGAAAATTGATCAGATTAGTGACATGTGGGTGGGATTCCGGCAGCATCCAAATATTCACATGAAAAATAAATGCAAACCCTGGAGCAAAAAATTCTTCCTTGCATGGAGGACTTGGCCACATGTCATAGCTGGAAACTGTGCAGAGACAAAATGTGCAAGATGCACTACATTTCAATTCTCTGCACTTTCAGCACCCTCCAAAATATTCTCTCTGTGCAAAATGGTGATACAAATTCTGTTGCCAATATTCAGATTTAAGATGAAAATAGAAGCTCTGAGGACAATCCCTGAGTCCCTCATCCTTAGATTTCAGAGGCAGACGGTGCCTTGAGATGTTAGTTTGGGGCCTAGAATTTTTATTCTAGTTTGTTCTGTAAATAGGTGTTTTACTTCATGGAGGAAACAGAGGGAGTGTTCTGATTATTATGATTAAAAAAAAATGTACAGACTCCCCTTGCATGCAAAACAAGTCATCAAGTCATCATACAGGGAGTTAACATTCACAGCCGTAGTCCTCCAGACATTTCAAGTATGAAGTAGACAGCATTGCCATGGTTACGCATAAAGGAGGGCTGCACAAAGCAAGCCCATTACACAGCGTTATGCACATACTGTGGGTAGTGCAGGAAGCAGTTAGAAGGCTGTATGTTTAGAGGATGTGGAAATATGAAAACATGCCCTGTCATGGCATGGTCATGACTCTCTAACTCAGTTTATAAGCACCGATGTGGTCTCATTCTTTAATGGATCAAGGCATAATTAAGCTGAATTCTGACTACACACTCAGAATAATTCATTTATTCAAGTATCAAATATTAATTGAGTACCCACTATGTGTCAGGAATGGTTCATAGAGAAACCATTGGGCATTTGGGAAACAGAACTACAAAACACTTCCCAGCGAAGACTACGTTTAGAAGTTCTCTACAAGCAACCAAGAAGCAGGATTTTGCAATTGAAATTTGTAACTGAAGAAGAGTGAAATTCATTCATTAATATGTACTAGTATGTTCCTCCCCTGCCACACTTTCAACACTGGGCCTTGAAGACTTAATGGCATTTAGATAGATGGATGGGGAAAGCCTTTCTGATGAGGGGAACAGCATGAGCAAAGGGATAGACGCAGGACTATATAGAACACAATGAGAAACCCAGACTTCTTAAAACGAAATAACTTGAAGGTCTCAGTTATCTGATAAAAATATGGAATGTTTTCTGTATAAATTTAATTTGTTTAAGTGAGAAATGCAAATATAAAATTGCCACATTCTACCAGTAGACTTCTTCTCTAGAAATGTAGTCCAACATTTTAATCAAATAAGACACTATATATAAAAACGTTTTGAAAGATCTTAAGTGCTCTGAAAAGTGCCTTATTTAGTGCATTATTTAGTCTTATCTTCCTTACCTACTCCATGAAAGGAAGCAAGAATGAGAAGAAGAAAACTGGTGTGCTGGCCACTATTTGGCTGTGTCTTCCTGAAACTGGAATCTTTTCTGAAGTTTTAGTTTTCTTTCTCTTCATTTCTTTTCTTTTCTCCTCCTTTCCTTTTCTTCCTTTTCCTTTCCTTCCCTTTCCTATCCTTCCTTCATTCAAAAGATATTTAATTAGTGCCTTATTTTTGCCAGGTTCTCTCTGCTAGGGATATAGCAGTAAACAAAACAGGCAAAAATTCTTGCCCCCATGCATCTTAAATTATAGTAGGGAGAGAGAAATAGTTTCTTAGATGATGATACATGCTATGAAGATAAATTAAGTAGGGAAGAGAATAGGAAGTATGTATGTAGGGTGGGGGAGGGGAGTTGTAATTACAAAGAGATGACCTCATTGAAAAGGTAATATTTTGACAAAAACTTGGAGTGATCCATTTAGATATCTGGAAGACTATTCTAGGCAGAGGGAACAGCTAGTGCAAAGGCCCTGAGGCAAGTTTCTGCCAGGATGTTCAATGAACAGCTAAGCAGTCAACGTAGTAACAGCAGAAGTTACAGAGGGAGAGAGTTGAAGTCAAAGAGATGTGTGTATGTGTGTACATTGTGTGTTGGGGAAAGGGGGTACAGATGGTGTAGGCCCTTGTAGGCTTTTACGCTGAGTGAAATGGGAAGCCATTGCTCATTTTGTTTTTGACATGAGTGTATTTGACGATGCAATCCATTAAAAAGATTTCTATGTTTTAAATGCTAAAAGCATAAACAGAAATATATCAAATAGTGACATGGGGGGAAATATGGAGCTTTGATTTCAGTTCAGTGCATTAATATCTATTTGCAATCTGTTTTAATCAGAGGAAGGCCCCCAATCTACTACTTTGTGATGAATCTGCCCATCTCCCAACTCTACCAAAGACAGGATATCCTCTGATGAGTATTCACTCCCCATTGTCTATAGCCCATCCAAATGTGAGGGGATGTAGGAGGAGACCACGAGTGTGGTTCTTCCCCAAGGGTTCCTGTAAATTTCTCCATCGCCTTTTACTCCTTGCTCCACTTCCAAGCCAGTGATCTAAGAGGTTTGCCTCTCCCTCATACAAGCATGCAAGCTACACAAAAGCAGGAGCCTTGTCTATCTTGTTCAGCACGGTATCCCAGAGGCTAGAAGATTCCTTGACCAGAGGACTTTGTTGTATTAATTTATAAAAGAAAGTTAGCCCCTCAAACATAATAGTTGAGAATCCTTAATCCAGGGGTACTCAAATTTTAATATATCTACAGGAAACTTTCTTCAGTCCAAATAAATGATTCTACCAAACAGTGATTATATTAGTCAGGGTTCTCCAGGACAGAACCAATAGGATGGCTATCTATCTATCTATTCATCTATCTATCTCATATATACTTATTATATATATCAATCATATTTATTATAGATTTATATGATTTCTTGGAATTGGCTTATGTGATTATGGAGTCTAATTCTACTAAACAGTGGTTGTATTAGTCAGGGTTCTCTGGAGAACCCAGAGAAATCAGTATATACAATAAATCATATATATATGATATATATAATAATAATATGTATATAACCAATAGCATATGTGCATATATAGAAATATATAATAGTGTTTATAATATTTAAAACCAATAGTGTGTGTATATAGATTTTATATATATATATATATATATATATATATATATGTATATATGTATAAGACTAAGAAGTCCCAAGACCTGCAGTCAGCAAGCTAGAGACCCAGGAGAACCAATGTAAATTCTAACTTGGGTCTACATCTTAAGGCAGGAGAAGACTGTCATCTCAGATCAAAGACAATATACTCAGTCTACCAATTCAAATGTTAATCTCATCCAGAAGCATTCTCACAGACACACCCAGAATAATGTTTAACCAAACGTCTAACCAAAACTGGGCACCCATGGCCCAGTCAAGTTGGCACACAAAATTAACCATCACAGTGTTGTACAAAGGGTGGGGCAGTAGGAAGTGATATGCCATGGATACAAGCAATAATGGGGTATATTTTCTGTAGAGAATGTAAAAAATAAAATCAACTGAAATCAACCTTACTTTTATTATTATCATGTGCTAGCAATTCTATCAATATCAGTAATTACATAATTCTTCCTCCCCCAATCTTTTGTTTGTCTCAATTCTGAGCAATTACTGCAATTATTGATGAGGTTTTTAAAATTGTGGTAAAATATATATAAAATAAAATTTACCATATTAACCATTTTTAAGTATACAGTTCAGTGGCATTAAGTACATTCTGACTTCTGACTTACTTTTGTGTATATTCTATAGGTATTTTCTTTGTGGTTACCATGGGAATTACATATAATTTTGTCATACAGTGGAGTGGGATGTTAAAATATTATCCACTCTGGGTATCAAATATGCAAGGTTTGCCACTGACATTTGAGTAAAACCATATTCAACAGTGAGCTGATCATTTAGAGAATGGTATTCTCACCCAATACTCATATTCATTCCTAGAGGTATCCTCACCCTCTCAAATGTTAAAATGCAGACCTTCTCGCCTTGGAGTTGTGGCAGAGTTTCTAAAACTGTCACATTCCAAAACAAGGTGCCAGAAAATCTACAGAGGACTTGCAGAAGAGGTGGCAAAAGCTGGTTTGCTCCCCTCAGGTCATCACATGTACAGGGCATACAAGATTAATAAGGAGAAATTGATAGGGAAAATTTCTTTAGAGAAGCATTCAGTGAAGTAGTGTCATGTTTCCCTATTTTCCTTTTCCTTGGTTGAGTGGTTTAAGAAAACCACCTGGACATCTGTGCCCTCTGAAATTTGGAGGCTGCAGGGATTGGAATGGAATTGGGCTCACAGGCTTTCCTTAGGGCAAAGCAAGAAGAAAGGCTACTATGGAAGTGAGCCGCACTCTCATGAGTGGAGTGGGGCGGTTGGTGGTGGAGTATGGGGGGTGCAAAGATACAAAATTTATTGAGAATCTCATGTCATCTTCAATCATATTAGACTCAATGCCCTCTTTTTATAATAAATATTTTATAATACTCCTCTTTAATATCCTGAAATGAAATTTATAAATAATATAACCTACACATAATTTGAAAAATAAAGAAATGTAATGCTATAACTGTAATATGGAGAAATAAAAGAAAGGAAAGTACTTTATATATTAAAATATTACACATTTTGATATATAAATACTTTGGCATGACTACAGTAGATGGTGACATAATGAATCAAATACTTGCAACTACTTCTAATGAACAAATCTAGATTGAAGTAACACTATTCATTTGAATATAGTCAATGTGTTTTCTTCATATTAACCATTTGAAATAAGAACAAAATATAACTATATATCTAACTATATATATATGTATCTACCATGAATGCAACAGCTACTAATAAAGTCTGTTACAAATGTGTTGTATTGGTTATTTACATGACACAAATGATGTGTCTGTCAGTAAAATGATTTTCGAAAATGGTGAACAATTCTTTGTAAAGTTCTGAACAAGACAATATCCAATAGTCCTTTGACTTATTCAGTGTTTGCAATTTTGGAAAATTGAGTATATAGTAAACCAGTGGAAAAAATACTTTGTATTTATATGTTTTTCATGTACGTGAATATCCAGCAAGACATTCAAAATCCATGCCGTACCACGAACAAGTGTTCACTTACTGGCAAAAACCCTATTCTATCTGGCCCTTATCTAGACAAATGTCATTAAATCTCACCCACTATGAATGCAACAACCAAAAGTGCCCCATGAATTTCTAATGCCCACCATCCAGTGAGTGGTGCCTCATTTGTTGAGAAACACAGCTTTAGAATTACTGGACATTTTCATATCTAAAAGCCATCAAATAAGCCATGCAATCTGTCCAAGATTTCATTCAGGGCCGAGGAAGAAACAATTTGACAAAAGAGCAGTAGTAAGAAAGAGTAAAGTTGCTTTCTGCTTGCACTCTCTATGGAATTTCGCTACTTCAATGAAAATCTGTTGTATTAACAATAACGCAAGCAATACTAGAACAATGGTTAGTTCTAGTAACCAGCAAACACAAGAACTCAGAGGTAGAAATACTTGCCATGTTTAAGGAAAAATAAAATGGCTAGAATGGCTGGAGTGTAATGGTAGGAATGTAGAAAGCAAGGGGAAAAGTGAAAGGATTTAAGGTAAAAGAGAGATTGCAAGATGTAAGGCCTTGTAGGCCTTGGAAAGGGGTTTCAATTTTATTTGAGATGCAGTGGAAGGGAGAGATATGACATGAACTGATTTGCACTTATAAAAAAGTATCAAAGTTATACTGATCTGAGAAGTATAGGTTGTAAGGAAATAAGAATGGCTGCAGGGTAAACATTTAAAAGGTGATTTCACTCTTCCAGGCAAGGGCTGGGGCTAGAATAGAAGCAGCCAAAATGAAAATACTAAAAGAGATCGAAGAGGCTGAGGTGATTGTACTTGCTGATGAATGGGTGTGGATGGAAGGGGCCTAGAAGCCGTAATGGCCTTGACCCACTGTGGGGGTGATGATGCCCTGGACTGGCATGGGGTAGATACTTGAGCATAGAATTTGATAGACCATTAAAAAGACAATTTTTCCCTTTCATCAAAATATGTCTTCTTAGGAGAAAGACAAATGTGTTAAGTAGATAGTTACCGACTTCCAATTAGAAAATAGCCATCTCGGAATCTTCATCCTCACTGTCACGGATTAATACCTTTTCAGGTATTAATACCTTTAGCATAAACTGGCCTGAATCTAGCTTTCGGCAATTTCCATCTGAGTTCAAGTCGAAATCTTGCCTCTCCCTTATTTTTAAACCAGGATTTCAACATAATTTCTTTATCCATAAAACTTTCATAAGGATAACAAATTCCATAAGATATGAGAATTAATTATTGAATGATTATACAACCCTCAGCAAATATTAAAACTGATATTGTAAGGGGAGCTGCTTTTAAAATGGAAAAGTGTTTCTTGGTATCTCTAAGATTAAGAATAAGAAAATCAATAATCACGTGCTCCTCTCATTAAGTCTGGGGAACAATTGCCACACACAGGTGTTGGAGGGGGGATCATGTATGGGTGGGCATGAAGATGAGCCAGCTGGGCATGGTTCCACTCCCAAATGAGCCTCCAAATTATTGTCCATACGTGGAAACAAAAACAAAAAGCAACCTGAATTAGCATTGAATTTAGACCCTAGTCAAGGTGAGTAAAAGGGTCAAAATATTGTGTCTGTTCAATTTGTTGTAGCTCCTTCAAGATGCCATTTTTCCTGGCAAAGTACAAATACCACTGCTTGAAAGTAACTGTTATGGGGCTCCCAGTTTCCTGAACATGTCAATGTGAAGGGCCAGGGCTCCTTTGGGGTGTTGCTAGGGCAAACACACACATTAGCTCAGGTTCTGTGGGGTAAAGTTGAACAAGGGAAAGAAAGGTCCAAATCACAGGATGTGATCGCATCTTGGTAAGTGGCAAAGGGAGAGGCACAGCATGAAGACAATTGCAGTTTATCATTGGAGAAGGGGCTAAAGATGGATAGGAGGAGCAAGTAGAAAGGGGGGCTGAGGGCACCAGAGATCATGTCCACTATTACACTATTTTTCCTAGGGCTGGCTGATAAGAGAGATGGCAGTGGAGAGGTTAACTCGGGGGAAACAGGGTTTTGTCATGAGACTCTCTAAGGTAATAGAACAGTGAGAAAGTTTTCCTCCTCCCAACCTCCTTACCATCCCATCATTAGCCATCCTTTACGTCCCTCTGTCTGCTTCTCTCAGTGGTGGAGCTGAAGTAACCAAAAATATAATCAGTGGGTAAACCCCGCCACTGGTGGTGCCCACTGATTGAAATCTTCCCTAGTGAGCCATTTGGCTTTCACACCTCAGCTAGTCACCCAGAGAATCTGAGCCCCAGGAACTCCTTTGATGAACAGATTGCCTTTTGTCTAGTTGAGAGCAACAAGGGGAGAAAACAGAGACCTTAGAGGGAATTGCAATCTATTCTTAATCTATCTTCTGCAAGACAGCTTGCTTGGGCTGAGAAGATAAGCAGTGTCTGTTCTGAGCTGTCTTATAAAGTATTGGGTTTAGTTGAAGAGTAGCCATGTGAAAAGGGCAAGTTGATGACTTAAACAAGTTTTCTTTAATATTTCTGAATCATTTCTTCAGTTGTAAGAGAAATTAATAGCATGCTGGATTTGTACCAATTGTTGGAATCATGGTATGGCTGAAACAGATTAAAAATAAAGTGCTTGCCTCTGGTCAAAGTTCACACTAGGCTTGCACATTCTTATGGAGTATCAGACTACGGTAGGCCCCTTTAGCTCTGAAAACCAAATGAATCTTTTTCTATCTATGGGAGCATGCATGAATTTGTTTAATCAGGCCTGTGACTGTCAGTGTTATCTGGGCATAGGGTTCAGTCAGCTGCACACAATTGGGCACAGAGCATGTGCCCTGGAAAAATATGGGTGTGGAGTCCTATGTTCTCTCTTTGCCTTATTTCACTGTCCTTATCCTTGCCCCCCACACCCCTTCCTACACACTCAGTCCCTGGCCTTGAGCCCTGCTACCTCTTTCCCCATCCTCATTCTTATAGCTGTTGACAGGCTCATGCCTGGACCTCCCCAGGCTCCCTTAGGACATTTCAGTACAATCCTGGTTGTTCTTGCTACCTCTGGTTTCTCCTCAAAAAGCCCTATTACTGTTCACCATATGCTTACTGGATGTTCACTGCATGCTCACTGCAGTCCAGACATTGAGCCAAGCACTTTTCATGCATTACTTCATTAACTTCAAAACAACCCTACGAATAGCTCCAATTTGCAGATGGGAAAATTGAGATCCAGAGAGCTTGGGTAACAGATCTTAGGAGACAGAGCTAGTAGAGGTGCATTTTTTTAGCATATGGAACACTAAAATTTATTCACTTTATTTATATATTTAACTCAGGACTGCCCGATCCCCAATTGTGAGCTCATAACCATCACAGTACAAGTTCTCCAGTTCACCTCACACACTGACTACAGAATTATCTTTGTATTGATAAAACACTGTACAATACCAAGTTATTCACCTCCTTAAAGCCTTCAGTCATCCACTCTAGAACTATGCCTTTAAACCAAATTAAACAATTTGCCTCAGATACTCAGACTCTGTTTACATGAAATGGATGAGATTTCACAGCCTTGCTTGGCTCTAGTTTCTTATTCTATTTCAGTTCTGCCTAAGTCCCAATCTGTGGGGTGTTTTTCTTCTGCTTTTGGTCTTTCTCCTATCTGCTCGCACTTGATGATTAAGCTCAGTTTTCTCAGATTTGACCCTTAACCTCCTTTCAGTATTCCTACTTTGCCCTTTACTGTTCTTGGTTTCTTTAAGCAAATGGCCCCTCATCCTTCCTCAGGCTTCTGGGATCCCAACCTGACACATTCCTTCAGTGTTCCAATATGCCAAGCCGCCACAATTCAGCTCCTTAGACTGACTGAGTACTTGACACTGACTTCAAACTGCCTTTCAAGCCTCAACTCCTGTTCCTTCCTTAGGGTTTATAAGCCCTTTAAAATGACTTTTAAAGATCAATTTTGGAAATTTTTCAGCATTATCTTTTTAACTGTTGCTCCTGTATAGTTATTTCTTTTCTTTCCTTCTGGGACTCGAATTAAATATAAACAAAATCTTATCACTGATTCCTCTAGATAATTTACTCTTCCTTCTGTATTTGTCAACCTTTTTTCTCTCCATGTTTCTGTCTGGATATTTTCATCTGGTCTATCTTCTAGTTCACTAAATCTCCTTTCATTTGTGTCCAATCTGCTGTTAAACCTACCCACCAAGTTCTTAATTTTTTAATTTCTAAATTCTAGAATTTCCATTCTTAATCATGTATTTTATCTTGTTTTTAGCAAACACAATTATTTTTAAGTTGTTGTCTGATAACCCTAATACATGGAATCTCTGTGGGTATATTCCTACTGTCTATTGTTTCTCTTTGTTTTTAACCATGTATCTTATTTTCTTTGGTCCCTGATTATTGTGTGTGTGTGTGTGTGTGTGTGTGTGTGTGTGTGTGTGTGTGTTGGACATTGTATTAGCAAAATTGTTAGAAGTTATTTGAGGCCTAAATTAATGTTCTTTTCTCCAGAGGGGATTTATGTTTGATTCCATCAAGTGGATTGTTGGCACGAGAAATAAGGGTTTATTTCAATGCAAGTCTAGGGATTGAGATAATGGTTTAAGGCTGAGCTAGAGTCAGAATAATGGACGCTTTCTTCTGGTCCACTCTTCTGTTAGAATACATGATTTCAGATTCCCATCCGTAAGTGAGAATCTCTAGTCCCTGACCTCCCCTATCCCAACTTCGGCAGTCCCAGGACTCCAATCCCTGTCTACCCAGCCCTGCAAAGTTATTAAAAATGCTACTCAACATCTCAACTACTTACTATCCTCCTCTGAAATGGGAAAACACACCCAGAGAAAACAGGGTCCAAGTGATGGTCTTAATTTCTGGGACCTGTGCCCTCACCACATCCTGGTTCTGTAATTTTTCGTTCTCTTTTTAGTTTTCTGATGCCTTTATAAAGATTTTAAAATATTTTTTCCAGCTTTTACAGTTGTCATCAATGGGAGAGTTGGTTTGACTTCTCCAGTCTGTAATTACCTGAACGGGCAATGACATTATATCATTCCACGACCTGCTGGCTTTCATTCATAGAGAGTTTGACAGGTGTCCCTCTCCCTCTAAAAATTTACAGTGCAAACTAGTTACCATCGACAACTCTATCATTTGAAGGATACAGTCAAGTCCATATTGAAACAATATATACAAATACATTTGCATTTATGCTAGTCATAGTGCACCATGATTTCCACTAACTTCCACCTTGCTCTTAGCACTGGCCTCCTTTTCTCTAACTTTGATTAATGAAGCACTATTTTGCAAGCAAAGTGTTGGTTACTGGTAATCAAATGCCCACAATATTTAAACCCCATGGCCCAGTTTGCAAAATATAAACACAATATGGTAAATTGAGATGATTTTGTCAGTGATAACTGGTCCCAAATGGACGGTAAGTCATTTTGCTTCAAGGGACACTTAGGCTATGAGGATATTGGTAAAGAGCGTGGAAGATGTACAACAACTAATCTCCATTAAAAGTACATTTAGATCTGAGAGTAATAGTTGAAAGTCTGGAATGGAAAGTAAAGCCATCGGTGGAGATAGCAGAAAGGTTACTAAATTTGGAGGTCAATATCTGAAATGATTTTGCCTGTAGATAGATACTGGTTTTTAAGTATAAATAATGTGTAAATACTTAAAAGCACACTTGGTTTAAAATCTAAAAATATTTATGAAAGTGCATTTGGATTATTTTATTTGACTATCATTCAATTTCTTTATAAATATTTATGATCACTATTACATGAGAGAATTTTTTAAGGAAAAATTATCCTACCTCTCAAATTAGTCTTTCTCTCTTTTTTCTCAGAATCTAACTCAAAACTCCAAGACTGCTTTACTGAAGTATTTTCCCACTTAAAAAAAAAAAACAACACAATAGCTTTTTCAAGAGGGGAGAGACAGCATGCTCCATCACATTAAATCTTTCTTATTGATGCCTCTCTTAGTCTTTAGTTGTACCAGGCCATCAAAAATCAATTATGGATCTCCCCAACAGCTCCTACATTTAAGCTCCTGAGAGCTACTAGAGAAAATCTTACAACACACAAATATTTGCCACTGGAAATACAAGACCTCCAACCTCAACTGGATCATTAACTAGTTGGTCCCAGGTTCACTCATTTTTTCATTCCCAGAACAGCTATTTCAAACTTTTACCATTCCTTTTAAGCCCTCAATCCAAAACCTTAACTTCCAGCAGAAACCCTTTTCTCCTACTTCACAGAGAACTTAAGCCATCTTCTGAGTATTACAGCAATCTTCTACCTAAAATTTCTTTCTTGATATTTTTCAGCTATTATGGAAAAGTTAAAACATATTCAAAATTAGACAATATAAAGTGAACCCTCAGGTACATATCATCCAGTTTCCATAATGATCAACTCATGGCCAATATTGTTTCATCGACTACACCTTTTAAAAACTGCATTTCTAATCATTCTTACTTCTTCATGTCACTCTGAAAGAAGTTTCTTTTCTATCTGAGGTTATTCTCTGCATCAAGATCTGGATTTTATCCCTTGTAGCCTCTTCAAACCCTTGCTCTATTATCCCTCTTTTTAAACACTCCCTTTATACTGACTGATTTCAGTCAGTATTTAAACAATTAATTTACTTTTATATTAGGAAACACACACACACACACACACACACACACACATCCTCTTGACACTACATATACCTTTAGCTACCATCCTTTCACCTTCCGTTTTCTACCAAAAATCTGGAAAGAGTATTCTGTACTCACTGTTTCTATTGCCTTATTCCCTCCCACACCACAATCCAAGCAAAAAGTTTGTTTCTAGATACAACACTCTGCTGAAACTGCTCTCATTGAATTTACTGATTTTTTTTTTTTAAAGAAAATCTTCTTCAAACTCTTGCTTCCTTTTGATCCCATGAAAACAATTTCTCCCACATTTCCTCCTACAGCTCTGGCTTCTCCCTCCTCAATCTCCTTCTTTGACTCTCCTTTGTCTCTTTCATGTGGGTGTTCCCTGGAATCTGTCTTTGGCTCTCTTCTCATTTACAATATCTTGGACCAATCTAGCCCACTGCTTATGTCATCACCATCTGTACAGTTTTTCTCAAACATTTGGAGTCTAACCGGATAATGACACATGCGAGAATGAACAATTTTTTTAATTAAAAGATTCATTTCTATTTGTAAAAACGAAAAAATAAATTCATATTACTAAAGAAATACTGATAATAGGTACACAACAGAGAAAATAACGACATTATTTGTAACAGTTCTTCACTGTTTCTGTATCTGACGATGTGGAATCGCTTGGCTTTTAGGTCAAGTTTCATATGTATCTGCTTCTTTTTTCCTCCTCTTTATACTAATTTAGAGGGTCTTAACTCACAATTTTGAGTTGTAGGAATGGTATTAAAGACTTGCTGCATTTACCAGATAAATTTTGGATATTGGATTAAGCAAAAAGCAGAAACTATGAAGATGATTCTAACTAAAAATTAATGTTTTTTCAGATGCTAAGCTGAATAACATATCACAGACAAAAACTAGAAGGATGAATGATTTGACTTGGAAAATGGGAGCAAATGGATTGTTTTTTTTTTTTAAAGGTGTGATAACGGCTTTATGTGGATATTTGCTTTTTTTTTTTATGGCTGTGTTGGGTCTTCGTTTCTGTGCGAGGGCTTCCTCTAGTTGTGGCGAGCGGGGGCCACTCTTCATTGCGGTCCGCGGGCCTCTCACTATCGCGGCCTCTCTTGTTGCAGAGCACAGGCTCCAGACGCGCAGGCTCAGTAATTGTGGCTCACGGGCCTAGTTCCGCGGCATGTGGGATCTTCCCAGACCAGGGCTCGAACCCGTGTCCCCTGCACTGGCAGGCAGATTCTCAACCACTGTGCCACCAAGGAAGCCCACAAATGGATTATTGATCTACTCTTTGGTTGTATTCCATTTTGAAAATATTTCTTCATATTCCAATGTGGTACTTGGAGGTGTTTTTAAAATATGTTCTATGATATATCAATGACTAATCCTGTTAGAAAAGTGTCAGCTCTTGAGGATTGAGAATTGTGTATCACAGTTTAGTCTTCTTAAGATATCCTAATTTTTTTTAACATTTTTATTTGAGTATAACTGCTTTACAATGTTGTTTTGGTCTCTGCTGTATAACAAAGTGAATCAGGTATATGTATACATATATCCCCATATCCTCTCTCTCTTGCGTCTCCCTCCCACCCTCCCTATCCCACCACTCTAGGTGGTCACAAAGCGCTGAGCTGATCTCCCTGTGCTATGCGGCTGCTTCCCACTAGCTATCTATTTTGCATTTGGTAGTATATATATATCCATGCCACTCTCTCACTTCATCCCACCTTACCCTTCCCACTCCCTGTGTCCTCAAGTCCATTCTCTACGTCTGCGTCTTTATTCCCGTCCTGCCCTTAGTCTTATCAGAACCTTTTCTTTTTCTTAGATTCCATATATATGTGTTACCATACGATATTAGTTTTTCTCTTTCTGACTTACTGCACTCTGTATGACAGACTCTAGGTCCATCCACCTCACTACAAATAACTCAATTTCGTTACTTTTTATGACCGAGTAATATTCCATTGTATATATGTGCAACATCTTCTTTATCCACTAATCTGTCGATGGACACTTAAGTGGCTTCCATGTCCTGGGGATTGTAAATAGTGCTGTGATAACCATTGTGGTACAAGTCTCTTTTAGAATTATGGTTTTCTCAGGGTGTATGCCCAGTAGTGGGATTGTTGGATCATATGGTAGTTCTATTTATAGTTTTTTAAGGAGTCTCCATACTGTTCTCCATAGTAGCTGTATCAATTTACATCCCCACCAACAATGCAAGAGAGTTCACTTTTCTCCACACCCTCTCCAGCATTTATTGTTTGTAGATTTTTTGATGATGGCCATTCTGACCAGTGTGAGGTGATACCTCATTGCAGTTTTGATTTGCATTTCTCTAATGATTAGTGATCTTGAGCATCCTTTCATGTGTTTCCTGGCAATCTGTATATGCTCTTTGGAGAAATGTCTATTTAGGTCTTCCACCCATTTTTGGATTGGGTTGTTTGTTTTGTTGATATTGAGCTGCATGAGCTGCTTGTATATTTTGGAGATTAATCCTCTGTCAGTTGCTTCATTTGCAAATATTTTCTCCCATTCTGAGAGTTGTCTTTTTGTCTTGTTTATGGTTTCCTTTGCTGTGCAAAAGTTTTTAAGTTTCATAAGGTCCCATTTGTTTATTTTTGTTTTTATTTCCATTTCTCTAGGAGGTGGGTCAAAAAGGATCTTGCTGTGATTTATGTCATAGAGTGTTCTGCCTATGTTTTCCTCTAAGAGTTTGATAGTGTCTGGCCTTACATTTAGGTTTTTAATCCATTTTGAGTTTATTTTTGTGTATGGTGTTAGGAAGTGTTCTAATTTTATTCTTTTACATGTAGCTGTCCAGTTTTCCCATCACCACTTATTGAACAGGCTGTCTTTTCTCCATTGTATATTCTTGCCTCCTTTATCAAAGATAAGGTGACCATATGTGCGTGGGCTTGTCTCTGGGCTTTCTATCCTATTCCTTTGACCTATATTTCTGTTTTTGTGCCAGCACCATACTCTCTTCATTACTGTAGCTTTGTAGTATAGTCTGAAGTCACAGAGTCTGATTCCTCCAGCTCCATTTTTTTCCCCTCAAGACTGCTTTGGTTATTCTGGGTTTTTTGCGTTTCTATGCAAACTGTAAAATTTTTTGTTCTAGTTCTGTGAAAAATGCCATTGGTAGCTTGATAAAGATTGTACTGAATCTGTAGTTTGCTTTGGGTAGTATAGTCATTTTCACAATGTAGATTCTTCCAATCCAAGAATGTGGTATATCTCTCCATCTGTTTGTATCATCTTTAATTTCTTTCATCAGTGTCTCATAGTTTTTGGCATACAGGTCTTTTACCTCCTTAGGAAGGTTTATTCCTAGGTATTTTATTCTTTTGTTGCAATGGTAAATGGGAGTGTTTCCTTAATTTTTCCTTCAGATTTTTCATCGTTAGTGTATAGGAATGCAAGAGATTTCTGTGCATTAATTTAGTATCGTGCTACTTTACCAAATTCATTGATTAGCTCTAGTAGTTTTCTGGCAGCATCTTTAGGATTCTCTATGTATAGTATCATGTCATCTGCAAACAGTGACAGTTTTACTTCTTCTTTTCTGATTTGGATTCCTTTTATTTCTTTTTCTTCTCTGATTGCTGTGGCTAAAACTTCCAAAACTATGTTGAATAATAGTGATGAGAGTGGGCAACCTTGTCTTGTTCCTGATCTTAGAGGAAATGGTTTCAGTTTTTCACCATTGAGAACGGTGTTGGCTGTGGGTTTGTCATATGTGACCTTTATTATTTTGAGGTAGGTTCCCTCTATGCCCACTTTCTGGAGAGTTTTTAACATAAATGGGTGTTGAATTTTGTCAAAAGCTTTCTCTGCATCTATTGAGATTATCATATGATTTTTATCCTTCAGTTTGTTAATATGGTGTGTCACATTCATTGATTTGCGTATATTGAAGAATCCTTGCATTCCTGGGATAAATCCCACTTGATCACTGTGTATTATCCTTTTAATGTGCTGTTGGATTCTGTTTGCTAGGATTTTGTTGAGGATTTTTGCATCTATGTTCATCAGTGATATTGGCCTGTAGTTTTCTTTTTTTGTGACATCTTTGTCTGGTTTTGGTATCAGGGTGATGGTGGCTTTGTAGAATGAGTTTGGGAGTGTTCCTCCCTCTGCTATATTTTAGAAGTCTTTGAGAAAGATAGGTGTTAGCTCCTCTCTAAATGTTTGATAGAATTCGCCTGTGAAGCCATCTGGTCCTGGGCTTTTGTTGGTTGGAAGATTTTTAATCAGAGTCTCAATTTCAGTGCTTGTGATTGGGCTGTTTATATTTTCTATTTCTTCCTGGTTCAGTCTTGGAAGGATGTACTTTTGTAAGAATTTGTCCATTACTTCCAGGTTGTCCGTTTTATTGGCATATTGTTACTTGTAGTAATCTCTCATGATCCTTTGCATTTCTGCAGTGTCAGTGGTTACTTCTCCTTTTTCATTTCTAATTCTATTGATTTGAGTCCTCTCCCTCTTTTTCTTGATGAGTCTGACTAATGGTTTATCAGTTTTGTTTATCTTCTTAAAGAACCAGCTTTTAGTTTTATTGATCTTTGCTCTTGTTTCCTTCATTACTTTTTCATTTATTTCTGATCTGATCTTTATGATTTTTTTCCTTCTGCTAACTTTGTGGGGGTGTTTTTCTTCTTTCTCTAATTGCTTTAGGTGTAAGGTTAGGTTGTTTTTTTGAGATGTTTCTTGTTTCTTGAGGTAGGATTGTATTGCTATAAACTTCCCTCTTAGAAATGCTTTTGCTGCATCCCATAGGTTTTGGGTCATCGTAGTTTCATTAACATTTGTTTCTAGGTATTTTTTGATATCCTCTTTGATTTCTTCAGTGATCTCTTGGTTATTTAGTAGTGTTTTGTTTAGCCTCCATGTGTTTGTTTTTTTTACAGTTTTTTTCCTGTAATTGATATCTAGTCTCATACTGCTTTTGTCGGAAGAGATACTTGATATGATTTCAATTTTCTTAAATTTACCAAGGCTTGATTTGTGACCCAAGATATGATCTATCCTGGAGAATGTTCCATAAGCACTTGAGAAGAAAGCATATTCTGTTGTTTTTGGATGGAATGTCCTGTAAATATCAATTAAATCCATCTTGTTTAATGTATCATTTAAAGCTTGTGTTTCCTTATTTATTTTCATTCTGGATGATCTGTCCATTGGTGAAAGTGGGGTGTTAAAGTCCCCTACTATGATTGTGTTGCTGTCAATTTCCCCTTTTATGGCTGTTAGCATTTGCCTTATGTATTGAGGTGCTCCTGTGTTGGGTGCATAAATATTTACAATTGTTATATCTTCTTCTTAGATTGATCTCCTGATCATTATGTAGTGTCCTTCTTTGTCTCTTGTAATAGTCATTATTTTAAAGTCTCTTTTGTCTCATATGAGAATTGCTACTCCAGCTTTCTTTTGATTTCCATTTTCATGGAATATCGTTTTCCATCCCCCACTTTCAGTCTGTATGTGTCCCTAAGTCTGAAGTCGTCTCTTGTAGACAGCATATATACAGGTCTTGCTTTTGTATCCATTCAGCCAGTCTGTGTCTTTTGGTTGGAGCATTTAATCCATTTACATTTAAGGTAATTATTGATATGTATGTTCCTATTACCATTTTCTTAATTGTTTTGGGTTTGTTTTTGTAGGTCTTTTCCACCTCTTGTGTTTCCTGCCTGGAGAAGCTCCTTTAGCATTTTTTGTAAAGCTGATTTGGTGGTGCTGAATTCTCTTAACTGTTGCTTGTCTAAAGGTTTTCATTTCTCCGTTGAATGTGAATGAGATCCTTGCTGTGTAGAGTAATCTTGGTTGTGGGTTTTTCCCTTTCATCACTTTAAATATGTCCTGCCACGTCCTTCTGGTTTGCAGAGTTTCTGCTGAAAGATCAGACGTTAACGTTATTGGGTTTCCCTTGTATGTTATTTGCTGCTTTTCCCTTGCTGATTTTAATATTTTTTCTTTGTATTTAGTTTTTGATAGTTTGATTAATATGTGTCTTGGCGTGTTTTTCCTTGGGTTTATCCTGTATGGGACTCTCTGCGCTTCCTGGACTTGACTATTTCCTTTCCCGTGTTAGGGAAGTTTTCAACTATAATGCCTTCAAATATTTTCTCAGTCCCTTTCTTTTTGTCTTCTTCTTCTGGGTCCCCTATAATTCGGATGTTGGTGTGTTTAATGTTGTCCCAGAGGTCTCTGAGACTGTTCTCAATTCTTTTCATTCTTTTTTCTTTATTCTGCTCTGTGGCAGTTATTTCCACTATTTTATCTTCCAGGTCACTTATCCGTTCTTCTTCCTCAGTTATTCTGCTATTGAGTCCTTTTAGGGTATTTTTAATTCCATTTATTGTGTTGTCCATCATTGTTTGTTTGCTCTTTAGTTCTTCTTGGTCCTTGTTAAGCATTTCTTGTATTTTCTCCATTTTATTTCTGAGATTTTGGATCACCTTTACTATTATTACTTGAATTCTTTTCCAGGTAGACTGCCTATTTCCTATTCATTTGTTTGGTCTGGTGGGTTTTTACCTTGCTCCTTCATCTGCCGCATATTTCTCTGTTTTCTCATTTTGTTTAAGTTACTATGTTTGGGGTCTCCTTTTTGCAGGCTGGACGTTCATAGTTCCTGTTATTTTTAGTGTCTGCTCCCTGTGAGGTTGGTTCAGTGGCTTGTGTAGCCTTCCTGGTGGAGGCGCTGGTGCCTGTGTTCTCATGGGTGGGGCTGTATCTTGTCCTTCTGGTGGGCAGGGCTGTGTCCAGTGCTGTGTTTTGGGGTGTCTGTGAACTTACATGACTTTAGGCAGCCTCTCTGCTAATGGGTGGGGTTGTGTTCCTGTCTTGCTAGTTGTTTGGCCTGGGGCATCCAGCACTGGAGTTTTCTGGCCATTGGCTGGAGCTGAGTCTTAGGGTTGAGATGCAGATCTCTGGGAGAGCTCTAACCAATTGATATTACATGGGGACAGGAGGTTTCTGGTGGTCCAATGTCCTGGACTCGGCCCTCCTATCTTGGAGGCTCAGGCCTGACACTTGGCCAGGGCACCAAGACCTTGCCAGCCACATAGCTCAGAAGAAAAGGAAGAAAGATAAAAAAGAAAAAACCAAAACAAAAGAAAAACAAAAACAAAAAAAACGGACAGACCGATCCCTAGGACAAATGGTAAAAGCAAACTTATACAGACAAAATCACACAAAGAAGTATACACAACCAAACTCACAAAAAGGGAAAAAAATATGTATATAAAGGAAGAGAGCAACCAAACCAATAAACAAATCCACCAATGATAATAAGCTCTAAGTACTAAACTAAGATAAACATAAAACCAGAAACAAATTAGATGCAGAAAGCAAAGCCCAAGTCTACAGTTGCTCCCAAAGTCCACCACCTCAATTTTGGGAACATTTGTTGTCTATTCAGGTATTCTTCAGATTCAGGGTTTATCAAGTTGATTGTGGGGATTTAATCTGCTGCTCCTGAGGCTACACAGAGAAATTTCCCTTTCTCTTCTTTGTTCACACAGCCCCTTGGGTTCAGCTTTGGTTTTGGCCCCGCCTCTGCATGTAGGCTGCCCTCAGGAGTCTGTTCCCCACCCAGACAGGACGGGGTTAAAGCAGCGGTTGATTAGGGTTCTGTTGCTCACTCAGGCTGGGGGCAGGGAGTGGTGCAGTAGTCATAATTGGAATGCGGGGCAAGCCTGAGGTGGCAGAGGCCAGCGTGACATTACAACAGCCTGAGGGGTGATGTGTGTTCTCCCGGTGAAGTTGTCCCTGGATCATGGGACCCTGGCAGTGGCGGGCTGCACAGGCTCCTGGAGGGGGATGTGTGTGCATAGTGACCTGCACTTGCACACAGGATTCTTGGTGGTTGCAGCAGCAGCATTAGCGTTTCATGCCTGTCTCTGGGGTCCGAGGTGATAGCCGTGGCTCACGCCTGTCTCTGGAGCTCATTTAGGCAGTGCTGTGCCTTCTGTGGGCAGACAGGGAAGGAAGCCCCTCTCCTCATGCACCCCGAAACAATGGTCTCTTGCCTCTTAGGCAGGTCCAGACTTTTTCCCGGACTCCCTCCGGCTAGCTGTGCCGACTAGCCCCCTTCTGGCTGTGTTCATGCAGCCAACCCCAGTCCTCTCCCTGGGGTCTGACCTCCAAAGCCCAAACCTCAGCTCCCAGCCCCACCTGCTCTGGCGGGTGAGCAGACAAGCCTCTCAGGCTGGTGAGTGCTGGTCAGCACCGATCCTCTGTGTGGGAGTCTCTCCGCTTTGCCCTCTGCACCCCTGTTGCTGAGCTCTCCTCCATGGCCTTGAAGCTTCTCCCCCCACCCCCGTCTCCACCAGTGAAGGGGCTTCCTAGTGTATGGAAACTTTTCCTCCTTCACAGCTCCCTCCCCGAGGTGCAGGTCCCATCCCTATTCTTTTGTCTCTGTTTTTTCTTTTTTCTTTTGCCTACTCAGGTACGTGGGCATTTTCTTGCCTTTTGGGAAGTCTGAGGTCTTCTGTCAGTGTTCAGTAGGTGTTTGGTAGGAGTTATTTCACATGTAGATGTATTTTTGATGTATTTATAGGGAGAAAGGTGATCTCCATGTCTTACTCCTCCACCATCTTGAAGGTCTCCCCCATCCTAATATTTTATTCTCAATGGAAAACCATGACCTTGGTCCTTGAAATGATAGGAAGAAATCATTGAGTATATTTTTAAGTAATTGAACTTGAGCAATCCACTTAGAATCAGAGAAATAGTCTTTATTGGCATTATTTGTGATGAGGAGATATTGCTATCTCAACTCTCGTTTCAAATTCTCATGTGACCAACTACCCCAGACAGTCAGCTTACTTCAGTTTGGAAAAGCAGGCCTGAAAAGATACATGTTCAGTGACTTCAGTCAGGTTGTCTTCACAATCTTCACTGGAAGGGAAAGATTGTTATCCCTAATTTATAGATGATAAAACTGAGGCTTCAAAAGGTTAAGAAACTTTCCCTGAGAAGACATTTGGACAGGCTGACTAGGAGTCAGCAGTAGTTTTTAAGAAAAATTCAGATTGAACTGCCCTCAATTAAATTTTCTAAAAAACTGGCCTTAGCAAAGCAGGCAAATTTTCTCTTTCATGTTCTCAGACTTCCCTTTCTCTGTCCCTGTTGTAATTTTAAAGCATTACCCCAATGTTCTCTGACATTCCTACAATTGAATAGTGAAATCTATATCCCTTCCCCATGAATCTGGGTTTTGTGATTGTTTGACCAATTGAATATTATAGAAGTGATGTGGTGCTACTTTCTGAGCCCAGGCCTCAAGAAATTGTCAGCTTCAACTTCTTGTCCCTTGGGAAGATCATTCTTATAACCCAGCCCCCATGCTGTGAGGAAGCCCAAGCCACTGTATGGAATAGTCCAACATGGAGAGGAACCAATAACCAGTACCAACTTGCCAGCTATATGAGTGAGCCATCTTGGAAGTAGATGCTCAACCCAGCTGAGCTCAGCTCAAGTAAAGCCACCATAGGTGGCACTACATGGAGCAAAGACAAATTGCCCCCAATGAGCCCTTCCCAAATTTCAGATTCATAAGCAAAATAATTGATCACTGTTCTTTTAAATCTCAAAGTGGTTTGGTGTGAAGCAATAGATAACCAGAATATCCCCCTGCTTTTTACACTCCTCTCCCTCTCCTTCCTTTCTTGTTAATTTTACTTGCTTTCCCCCAAATCTGTCTCACAATCAACAGAAACTTTTTTGCCTTGGGGAAGGATATGTTCAATACTGTCATTCTTTTTATAAGATGATGAGCAACAAGGATTCTTATTTTGTTCATTTCTGTGTGGACTGAGTAGAAGCTCAGCAAATTTTTTTCTTAGTCCTTTTGGGCAGCTGTAACAGAATACCATAGACTGGGTGGCTTATAAACAGTAGGAATTTATTTTTCACAGTTCTGGAGGGTAGGAAGTCCAAGATCAAGGTACCAACAGATTCGGTGTATGGTGAGAGCTCACTTCCTGGTTCATGGTTGTCTTATTGTGTCTTCACATGGCAGAAAGGACAAGGGAGCTCTGTGGGCTCTCTTATAAGGGCACAAATCCCATTCATGAGGGCTCCAACCTCATGACCTAATCACCTCCCAAAGGCCCCACCTCCAAATACCATCACTTTGGGGGTTAGGATTTAACATGAATTTTGGGAGGACGCAATCTATAGCAATTTTATTTAACTGGATTGATTGACAGCAGTCATTTTAACCAGTTTTCCATTATTTTTATTAAATGGTGTTTGAACTACTCCTCATATCTACTGAATCATATGTTCCAGAGTGGGGCTTGGGAAGCTACATTTTTAATAAGCTTCCCAGCTAATTTCTACACATATAAGTTTGAAAACTTTGCCACAGTGGTCATTTAAAATTCCTTTGGAATGAGGATTATTGCGAGATTTAAAGAGACTTTAACTGCTATAAAGCATTTATCATGGAGCTCGGCATATTATAAGAGCTAAACAAATTTCATTTACTACAATCATCGCCAACATCATCATTGCTATTTTTAAAGGTTATCTTTAATTTTGGAAGATACTTACTCATGTGTCTTTGGGGGCAAACAGGGGTTGTCATTGTGCTAGTTTGCCTGTTAAAATAAGCAGTTGTTGCCTATTGTTCAGAATGTTCTGTGCCCCAGGTATCAGATGTAGGCTAGCAGTTATCTCCAGGAGACCAGAGTAAGTTTAGGCAAAACATTCTTCAGAGTGCCTACCCACCTGATTCAGGTACACATACATATGTACAAGAGACAAGACATAAAGGTTCATCTGATATATGCTCTGACAATGGTTTACCATCAATGATTTACTATCATTGACACTGGGTCTTTTCAGAAAACTCTAGATAGAGGATCTTCATATCTTTGGAAGAAGGCACCTACAAGGAAATTCTAGTAAACACTTCGCCAAATTTCCCTGGTTTCCTCTGGGAATATGTGGGACCTGATATTCCATTTCAATATAGAAGCAGATGTACTAACTTACGGGCTGAAAGCTTGATTGGACAGGCTAGTTATAAATCAGCAGCACTTTTTAAGAAAATTCAACATTCTCTACAATTTATTTTCCTTTGGATGTTTTTTTTTATAAATTTATTTATTTATTTATTTATTTTTGGCTGTGTTGGGTCTTCGTCTCTGTGCGAGGGCTTTCTCTAGTTGCTGAGAGCGGGGGCCACTCTTCATCGCGGTGTGCGGGCCTCTCACCGTCACGGCCTCTCTTGTTGTGGAGCACAGGCTCCAGACGCACAAGCTCAGCAGTTGTGGCACATGGGCCCAGCTGCTCCGCGGCATGTGGGATCCTCCCAGACCAGGGCTCGAACCCGTGTCCCCTGCATTGGCAGGCAGACTCTCAACCACTGCACCACCAGAGAAGCCCTGGATGTGGTTTTTTAAGTGCACCTGTTTGGTGGAAAACATTCAGATTAGATTATTAAGTCTCAATTAGGCTGAATGCTTAGAGAAGGGGATACTTTGACATTCAAATTTATTAATTAACTTAGGGTCAACAACATCACATTTTCTTTAATCCTTGTTGCTAAAAAATAACAACTCTCTACAGTGTTCTGCCCTAGTAAGAACAGTGTAGTGAATAGTTTGAATCTGTGTAAATTACTTAACCTCTCTCTGCCTCAGTTTCCTCATTTGTAAAAAAGAGGAATCATAATGGTACCTCAAAAAATTGTTCAAGATTAAATCAGTTAATGTATGAAAATGCATAGAATACTTTTTGGCACATAGTAAGCACTATAAAGGTATTAGCTATTATTATTATTATTATTATTATTACTTGGAAAGAAACCACATTACTAGGCAATTTTTCTCTTGGTACAGACCTATAACTGAGATAAAAGATGAAACTAGAAGAAATATAGAAATCAGGCTGAGGCCAGGACTCTTGACTATTCCCTAAGGGTGAGATCAGGATTTTTCCTGTTCACTTCGGAACTTTTAGAGTCTTGCATCTTGTCTGGCACAGGATTGGTGCTCAGTAAACTTCTGTTGAATAAATGATGGTTCCTAAAAGATGAATACTTGTTGATTATTAAGATTTCTTCTTGTCTTTTGTCTTTCTGCTTAGAGTGCTCTTTAGTTGATGATTATTGTTAGATTCTGTGTCATTGTGTATGACTATTTTTGTTGCTTATCTCTTGTTAGAGGAATCTGATGGAGAAAAAGAAGAGAAAAAGTAACATAAGTGGCCCCAGAAGCCAATAAAGAAGGCGAAACAGCTGGCTGCAAACTTTATGGTCTAAAGAATTTTGACTTATCTTTGAAGTGTATTTAAACGATAAAAAGAAAAGATCTCAACTGACCAGGATGTAATTACAGGGACTAAACCTATAAAAGACAATAATCCCCTCCACACTCTCTTTTCTGAGAGATAGTATAGGCATGTAATGGCAACAGTCAAAAATTGTCCAGCTCAGTGTTTTGCTGTGTTTCAGAGCCCAGGCAGCAGTGCTTGATGCAATCTCATCAAAGTAAATATCAAACTTGGTCACAAGATTGAATCACTGCATGTTGAAAGTCTATGTGACGTCAGTACCTAATCAGGCAAATATGGACATTTTCTATAAGTGCATTTTTGTTAAGAGTTAGTGTGTATCAAATTCAAGATTCCATGGAAATGAAAAGCTATGAGTAATAAATCCCTAGAGCCTTTGATGGGAGTAGGAGTTTTCAGCCTGTTCATCTGCCATGCTGCAGATCAGGAATATATTCATTCTACTTCATTTTCCTCATTGCGTCACTTGGGGAGATGCTTCTGCCATGTTTATTTAGAAAGCCCCAGGCTGGAATCAAACTAAGAAAAAAAGTCACTGCTGTTTCCTAATTTACAGTGGAGCTGCCTCCTCACCCGCCCCACCACCACTTTAGTATCACCTTGATCCATATGTATAGATTGATGTTGAATGCCTTGAGATGTGGGCAGGAGAAGTGGAGATTGTTGGTAAAAATAAAGGGCTCTACCAACGGTTTTTTCAAAGCAGATGGTCTGCAAAAAGCTGTACATAGACTCACATGTCCAAAAATTTGTTTTATAAATTTCTTTTTAAAGCTTAAACATCTAAAAGAAAATAATAAAACAAAAATTAAGACCGGAAAAAAATACACTTCCTAGTCTCTTGATTCAAGAAACCATAAGATATGAAGTATGATTTATTCTAATGGAGAGGGTTATCAGCACAATAAAGAAATGTAGGCATCCATGATCTTTTGCAGTGTTAAAAAAATACCAACACTTAGTGCCTTAAAGCAATCAGTCTTTTCACTCATGATTCTGTGGGTTGGTTGGGCAGTTTTTCTGGTCCACTAATCTCTGCTGGCAGGTTGGCTAAAGGCTGGATGACCTAAGACAGTCTCACTCAGATATCTTGTCTCTCATCATTCAGCAGGCTAGCCCTGGGTTCTACACCTGGTGGTCTCAGAGTTCTAAGAGTATGAAAGCAGAAGCTGCAAGATTTCTTAAGACCTAGGTTGACAATTATACAATATCATTTCCATTGCAGTCTGTGGTCAAAGCAAGTCACAAGATTCAAAAAGTGGATAAATGGACTATCTCCTGATGGTAGGAGCTGCAGGCTATTGCTGTATTTGCAGTCTCCTGGATGAAGTGTACATACAATGCATGGCACCCTAATAACAATTATGCTAAGCAATCCTACTGCTAGAGACAGAGGTGTGATGGTGGCAAGCATGCTAGAAACTGGACTCCAAAGCCCAGGGTTCTAGAGAAGGTCTTGCCATGTATTATTTCCTGACCTTAAATAAATCCACTCTACTTCTCTGGGCCTCAATTTAGTCATCTCTGAAATGAGGGGTTGGATAAGATAACCTCTAAAGTCTCTTCCAGATTTCTCAGGACTCTAAGAATTCAACACACTTCCCAGTTTTCAAAGGCAAGATTTCCTAGTTCTAAGGATCTCAAGGGGACGTTGCAAAATTCTAAACTTTTATTTTAACTTTGTGACTCTAATTTGGAAAAAATCACATGGTATGATTACAACCATGTAAAAGTATACTTATGAAAGAAACTATTTAATAATTAATGGCAGGATGGTAGGTTTGAGGGTTTTAAATGTTATTTTAACAGATCTAAAAAATATTTGTTACTATATTAACTCTTCAATAAAAAGGAATAAATACTTTTCACATAATATCTCTAAAAAGAAAATTGTCCCCAGATCAGCAGGATCACAATTCTTACAGCTTCCAGAAGCAACAAGTAATCACTTGCTTGTTTAGCCTTTTCCATTCTCCAGTACACAGCAGAGAGAATGGTGAGAGCAATCTTTGCCTCCTATGCCCTTCTCTCCCTGTCACATGCCCTGCCCAGACTCCGCACAAAGCACATCACTTTTCTTGCTCAGACATGAACACTTAAACTTTGGATTGGAAATTATTTTCCCTCAAATTGATCAAACTTTCAGGACAAATGTTCTGAGAAATAAAGAAAGAAAGTAAAATGAAGGATTTAGCTAAGGAGTCCTCCATTTCCAATTTGAGCCATCAATCTCCTATTGGTCCATTTTCTTGGATCTTTCCAGCCTTATCTTACTTAACCTCTCAGGTGAGTTAGACCTTTTTGATAACTCCCTTTTTTCTGGGTGGTTCTTTCTCCCTTAGTTTCTTTCTTTCTTTCTTTCTTTTTTAATAATGATACCTTTATTTTATTTTTAAAATTTATTTAATTAATTTATTTTTGGCTGCATTGGGTCTTCATTGCTGTGCGTGGGCTTTCCCTAGTTGTGGCGAGCGGGGGCTACTCTTGGTTGCGGTGCGCAGGCGTCTCATCACGGTGGCTTCTCTTGTTGCAGAGCACAGGCTCTAGGCACGTGGGCTTCAGTAGATGTGGTGCGTGGGCTCAGAAGTTGTAGCTTGTGGGCTCAGTAGTTGTGGCGCACAGGCTTCGTTGCTCTGCAGCATGTGGGATCCTCCCGGACCAGGGCTCAAACCCACGTCCCCTGCATTGCAGGCAGATTCCTAGGCACTGCACCACCAGGGAAGCCCTCTCCCTTAGTTTCTGAGACACCACTCTGACTTCTTCCTCACAGCCTTCTTTTCCATGGCCAGTCACTTGAGTGTTGGTGGTGTCTAAGCTTTGTCTCTGGTCCTCTTCTCCGATCATCCTACACTAACCCTGAGTGAACTCACTTACGCCCATGATTTCAAAGACTTTTCACGTTCTGTCGACTCCTGGTTGTATATCTCTATCACAGACTTCTCTCCTGAACTTCAGATTGCATCCTTGGCAGCTTTACAATGATTTCCCTTAGGCACCTTAAACACAACACAATCCCAAACTCCTGTGTCCTCAGCCCAGTGAATTACTGTCTGCCCAGTCACCTACAGTAGAAAACTGGGAAACCACATTCTCTCTTCAGTAAGCCAGGCCTATTTTCCTTCAGAATCGCTCCCTGTCATTCCCCTGCTCTACTCAGGAGGATTGATGCCCTGCAGGTTGCATCTGTCAGGCTTTTATATCAACCAGCTTCTGATTGAGTTTTTATTTGATGAGGGGCCCTGGTGTTAGAGATTAGCAAGACTCAATAACGGGGACTTTTTTTTGCCAAAGCTGATCTGCCACTGCTACTGCTGAGTCCTGGCCCACCAAATCAAGGACTAATTTGGCACCACTGAGCTCCCAATTTAGCATCATTCTCTGTGGGGGACCAGCCAGCTACCTGATGGCAAGTTGATTACATCTGACCCTTTCTTATCATAGAGGGGCCACAGTTTGTTCTTACTATTATGAGTATAGATTTGCCTTCTCAACATTACCATCTATGGGCTTATGGAATGCCTAATTCACCATCATGTTATCACATGCAACAATGCTTGTGTCTAAGGGATATATTTCACTGCAGGGAAAGTACAGTAATAAATCATGCCACTACAATTTCCTGATCTTGGCTTGTACCCCATCACTCAGGAGCTGCCAGACTGATAAAATAGTAGAATGTCTTAATTAAGATGCAGTTATGGTAACAACTGGGAGGTCACATTCTGTGGTGTTGGGATGTTCTCCCTCAGGATGTGGCATATTCTTTGAACCAGTGACCAACATATATGGTATGTTTCTCCCTTACATAGAATACATGGGTCCAGGAATTAAGAGGAAGAAGTGGTAATGACCTTTTTCACTATTATATCTAATAATCACCTCACAGAACTTTTGCTTCCTGTCCATAGCATTTAGCTCTATGGGTATAGAAGTCTTGGTTCCAAAGGAAAAAATGCTTCCAGTCAGTGTCAATATAAACTAGAAGTTGAGACTGTCACCTGGCATTTGGAGCTCCTCATACCACTGAACCAACAATCAGAGAAAGGGTAATTATATTGGCTGATGTGATTGATCATGATTAACGATGGGCAATTGGCTTGCTGCTATACAATGGGGGTTGGGAGGACTATGTCTGAAACCCAGAAGATTCATGGGAACATCTTTTAGTACTTCTGTGTCTGATAGTAAAAGCCAATCAAAGTCTCCAGCAACCTAATTTAAGTATAGGAGCACCAAGGATTCAGAAAGAAAGATCCTGAAAAGGAATGAAGAATTGGATTGCCCAACTGGGAAAACTACTCCAACCAGTCAATGTGCTGGCTGAGAGGGCAAGAATAACAAAACATGAGGTAGAAGAATAAAGTGATAAATATCAACTATGGCCACATGCCCAGTTACAGGAACAAGAATTTCAGCAGCGAGGTGTACTTCATTATGTCTGTATTAAACAACAATGTCCCTTTTCATTTCATTTCTCTCTCCCTACTATTTTGTATGAGGAATGTTGGTAATAAGCACTTGGCTTTTAAACTTACAGGTCAACAGACTCCAAGGAACTACATCTAGTATTTACAAGAGTGATTCCATAATTCCAAGAAGTCTTGGACTTAAGATAGAAAAATGACTAATGAAACTTTCTTCCTCCCCTTGTTGGAGAGAGCTGTGACTTGTATCATGGGTAGTTGTCTCATGTCTGGCAGAAGCATGAATTTGTTAAATGTGGCTATGAGGTGAGAATGGATGCTGTGTAGCTAAGAAGACTGACTATGTTAGTCCTTTGTCTGTTTGCCCCCACATCTGTTTCTTGCCTTTCCCCAGCTCTGCTCTGTATCCTAGGGAGTTGACTTCTATGGGTTACATTATCCAGACTCTCAAGTCATCTGGCTCGCAACTGGACTTGACATTGGTAGGAGATTGGAGGGTGGGAATGAGAAAGAAGCTAGGGTGTTTATACCCTTTCTCTCTGATGTAGGCAGATTTTCCAGCTGTGGCTACATCTGTGGCTTCAGTTCTTGCCAGACAAGCTACTGTATTTCCAACTTCCTCTGTGTAATCCTGGCCCCTGAGCTTCAGTAACGTGGCTTCATCTATTGCCCTCTGGTTGAGGAGTGGTGGGAGCTTCTTACTGTTGACAATCTCTGTAGTTCCTCACTGTGCTCTGTTTGGCTCCCAGCTCCTCTCTCATTTGTGTAATCAACTCTCTGCATTAAATTCCCCAACTGATACAGTCAAATTCCTATTCCTTAATATGTCCTGTGACTGTTCATTCCTGTCCATTTCTTACAACCACTATCTTACACATATCAGTTTCTCACTACCTTTCACCTGGGTTGTTGGTCTTACTTTTCAAACTCCATTCCACCACTCCCCCTCTCTCTTAATTAACACACGTAGGCTCTATGTCTTTAGTTTCTTCTCCTCTACTTCAAACAAGAATAACTTTCAGACGTGTAGGTCCATCAGTCATGTTGTTTTATAACTAGACCTTTTAACTTTATGACCTAGTGAATTGTGCCTTCTACTCAGTATAGAAGGTGTCTTTAGAAACTGAGAAACCAAGAAGGGTTGGCAGAAATGATATTGGAAGTCCAAAATTCTCTCCTTTCCATCTTTGCTGAAATGTTAATATTACTAAAATTTATTTGTCTCCCTAGCTTCAATCTTTCTCTTTGTATATTTCTAAAGAACATTGTTACATTGATGCTCAGATGAAATAGTTCATTTTTCTGACAGTATCATCTTTAGATGTTCATCATGAATATTTTGCAAGTTCAGAATAGTATAAAGAAGAAATAATCATCCATAATTCCACAACCCCAAAACAATCATTGCTAGCAGATCATTGAATAATCCTCTTGTTTTTTCTATATATTTAAAAAACAAAGTTGTTATATATAAAATAGATAATCAACAAGGATCTACTGTATAGCACAGGGAACTCTACTCAATATTCTGTAATAACCTATATGGGAAAAGAATCTGAAAAAGAATGGATATATGTATATGTATAGCCAAATCACTTTGCTGTACACCTAAAACTAACACATTGTAAATCAACTATACCCCAATATAAAATAAAAATTAAATTAAAAAATAATGAAAAAATTTTGTTATAAAACATATTCAATTCACATTTACTTTGTATCCTAATTGGTAGTCTAGGTCCACATCAAGTTCAAGAGAAAAAAAACAATAAAATGTATCCAAAAATAAAGTTGAGATCCATATTACTTTTATTTAAAATTTTTATTGAAATATTTGTAGATTCGCATACAGTTGTGAAAAATAAATAGAATTCCCTTGCGCACCTGACCCAGTTTCATCCAATGGTGATACTTTGCAAAACTATAATAGAATATCACAACCAGGATATTGACATTGGTACAATGCAATCATCTTATTCATATTTCTCCAGTTTCACTTGTATTCATTTGTGTTTGTACGTATGTGTGTGCATGTTTGTGTCTATGTATTACTTCTTAAACAATTGTATCAGCCATGTGGTTTCGTATATCCACCACCACAGTCACGATATTTAACATTTCCAACACTCAAAGATCTCTCAAGTTGCACTTTTATAACTACACTCACTCTTGCCCCTCCCTCCTTGTCTCTAACTTCTGGCAATTGCTAATCTCTCCTTAATTTCTAAAATGTTGTCATTTCAAAAAGTTATATAATTGGAATCATACAGTATGTAACCTATGTAGCATAGTTTCCTGGAGATTACTCAAAGTAGTTGTGTGTATCAATAGTTCTTTCCTTTTTCTTGCTAAGTAGCATTCCATGGTATGGATCTACCACAGTTTCTTTAACTATTCACCTGTTGAAGAACATATGGTCAGATAAATAAAGCTACTATGAACATTTGTGTACAGGTTTTTGTGTGAATATAAGTTGTTATTTCTCTGGGATAAATGCCCAAGACTGCAATTTCCAGGAAGTATTGTAATTACATGTTTAGTTAAAAAAAGAAAACTGCCAAAGTATTTTCAGCAGGACTGTACAATTTTACATTTCCATTCGCAGTGTTTGAATGATCCAGTTTCTCCACATCATCATCAGTATTTGATGTTGTCACTATTGTTTATTTTAGTCATTTTTATGGGTGTAGGGTTATCTCACTGTGGTTTTAATTTTCATTTCTTTGATGGCCAATGGTATTGAACGTCTTTTCATGTGCTTATTAAATGGCTACCTATATATCCTCTTTGGTGAAATGTCTGGTCATGTCTTTTGCCCATTTTTTAATTGAATTTTTTTTTTTCTGTTGAGTTTTGAGAGTTCATTATATATTTATGATACAGGTCCTCTACTGGATATGTAGTTTGCACATATTTTCTTCTAGTTGTCTGTCATCCTTTTAACAGGGTCTTTTGCAAGGGAAACTTTTTAATTTTGTTGAAGTCCAGTTTATCAATTTTTCCTTTTGTGGATCATTCTTTTGGTAACAGTCTAAAAACTCTTTGCCTAGCCCCAGATTCTGAAGATTGTCTCCTATGTTTTGTTCTAAAACTCTTGCAGTTTTACATTTTACATTTAAATCTGTGATCAATTTTGAGTTAATTTTTGTATATGGTGTAAGACTTAGGTCAAGGTTTATTTTTTTTGCCTATGGGTGTCCAATTGCTTCAGCACAATTTATTGAAAAGGCTATCATTTCTCCACTGAATTACTTTTGCACCTTTGTCAAAAGTCAGTTGGACATATTTGTGTGGGTTGATTTCAAGAGTCTGTATTCTATTCTATTTTTCTGTGTGTTCATCCCTCTGCCAATGATAGCACAGTCTTGATTACTGTAGCTATATAGTAAGTCTTGAAATTAGGTAGACTGTTTCTTCCCATTTTATTCTTCTTTTTCAAAATTGTTTTAACCATTCTGGTTTCTTTGCACTTCCACATAGAAAAATCTTGTCTGTATCTAGAAAAAGAATCTGGCTGGGATTTGATAGAAATTGTACTGAACCTGTATATCAGTTTGGGGAGAATTGACATCTTTACTATGTTAAATCTTCAAATTCATGAACAAGACATGACTCTCCATTTATTTAGGTCTTCTTTGACTTCTTTCATCAGCATTTTGTATTTTTCAGCATATAAATGCTGTGCATCTTCTTGGTTAGAGTCACACCTAAGTATTTAATTTTTTTGAGCAATGGTAAATGATATTATTTTTTTCTTTTTTATCTGGTTTTGTAAATGATATTATATTTTTTAAATTTCAGTGGTCACGTATTCATCGGTAGTATATAGAGGGAAAATTGATTTTTATATATTTACCCTGTGTCCTGAAATCTTGCTGAACTCACTTATTAGTTCTAGGAGTTTTGCTTTTTTGTAGATTCCTTGAGAATTTCTACATAGATAATCATGCAATCTGCAAATAGAAACCATTTTCTTTCTTCCTTTATGATTCATATGACTTTTATTTCCTTTTCTTGCCTTACTGAACTAGCTAGAACCTCCAGCACTATGTTAAATAACAGTGGTGTTAGCTGATATCCTCACCTTATTCCTGATCTTAGGAGGAATGTATTCAATCTTTCACCATTAGGTATAATGATAACTGTAGGTTATTTTGCAGATGCTTTTTACCAAGTTCCCTCTATTCTTATTTTTCTGAGAATTTTTATCATGAATGTGTGGTGAATTTTTTTCAAATGCTTTTTCTATATCAGTTGATAAAAACATATGATTTTTCTTCTATATCCTGTTGATTAATCACCTTGTTATTTGAATATTGAACTAGCTTTGCATACCTGAGATAAACTCCACTTGATCACACTATAATTCTTTTTATATATTGCTAAATCTATTTGCTAATATTGTGTTGAGAATCTTTGTATCTATATTCATGAGAGATATTGGTCTGTAGTTTTCTTATTTTTAGTCATTTTCTAATTTTGATATCATGGTAATACTAGCTTCATAAAATGAATTGGAAGTATTCTCTCTCTTTTATTTTCTAGAAGAGGCTGTGTAGAATTTATGTTAATTCTCCTTTAAATATTTGGTAGAATTCTCCAGTGAAAGCATCTGGGCTTGGACATTTATTTTATGGAAATTCAAAAATTACAGATCCAATTTCCTAAGTAGTTATAGGTTATTCAAATTTTATTTAGTTATTTTATATTTAGTTATTCAAATTTTCTATTTCATATGGGTTGGTTGTGATGGTTTGTGTTTTTCAAGGAATTGGTCCATTTCATATAAATTGTCAAACTTGTGCCTGCAAAATTGTTTGTAATATTCCCATAGTATCCTTTTGATGTCTACAGCATCTACAGGTATATCCCTTATTTCATTCCTGATACTGGTAATTAGTGTCTTCTCTCTTTTTTCTTTGTAAATCTTGTTAGATGTTTGTCCATTTTAGTGACTGTTTTGAAGAATCAGCTCTTTGTGTTGTTAATTTTCTCTATTCTTCTGTTCTCAATTTTGTTGATTTCTGCTCTTATCTTTAATATTTCCTTTCCTCTGCTTGCTTTGGGATTATGTTCCTGTTCTTTTTTTAGGTTCTTGAGATGGGAGCTTAGACTATTGATTTAAGACTTTTCTTGTTTTCTAATGTAAGCATTTAGTGCTCTAAATTTCCCTCTCCACTGCTTTAGCTGTGCCTCCCAAATTTTGACATGCAGTATTTTAATTTTCATTCAGTTCAATATATTTTCCCATTTTCCCTTTGGCCCATGGATTATTCAGAAGTGTGTTATTTAATTTCTAAGTCTTTGGAGATATTTCCTTTATCTTTCTGGTAATTCTAGTTTAATTCCACCATGGTCAGAGAAAATACTCTGCTATGATTTCAATTCTTTTAAATTTGTTGATGTTTGTTTTATGACCCAGGATGTGGTCTATCTTGGTATATATTCCATGGGCACTTTAAAAGAATGTTTTTTCTGCTGTTGTTGGGTGTAGTGTTCTATAAATGTCCACTAGATTCTGTTGGTTGATAGAGTTGTTAAGTTCTTCTATATCCTTGATGATTTTCTGTTTAATTGTTCTATTAGTTATTGAGATAGAGGTGATGAAGTCTCCAACTATAATTGTGGATTTATCTATTTCTCTTTTCAGCTTTATCACTTTTTACTTTATGTATTTTAAAACTCTCTTGTTGGGTGCATACACATTTAGATTTGTTATATCTTCCTGGTGGATTGATCCTTTTATCATCATGTAATGTCACTCTTTTTCTCTAGAATTTTTATTGGAAATCATTTTATCAGGTATTAATATAGCCACTTCTGCTTTTTCACATTAATGTTTGCATGGTTTATCTTTTTGTATTCTTTTACTTTCGACCTACCTGTGTCACTGAATTTGAAGTAAGCTTCTTGAAAATAGCATACAATTGGGTTGTGTTTTTTAAATGCCCTCTGCCCATCTCTGTTCTTTGATAGGTATATTTATATGATTTATATGTAAAGTAATTATAGATATGTTAGTGCTTAATTAAGTTTGCCATTTTGTTACCTGTTTTTAATTTATTTCCACAGGGTCTTTTTCCTCTGTTTGTTTTGTTTTTTTATGGGTTACTTGAGTAGTTTTTAGGATTCAATCTTGATTTATTTATAGTAGCTTTGGATGTATCTCTCTTTGAAGTTTTTGTAGTGATTACTCTGAGCATTACAATACATATGTGACTTATAACAGTTTACTTGTATCAACATTTCACCACTTTGAGTGAAGTGTGGAAACCTCACTTCAGTTTAGGTAAATTTACCTTCACTACTTTAAAATATTGTTGTCTTGAGTATCATATGGTGCTATAATTTTTGTTTTAATCATCAAACATGAGTTATAAAACTCATGAGGGAAAGCATATTCTATTATATTACCCATAGTCTTGCTCTTCTGTTCCTGATGCTCCAAGCGTCTTTTTTTTTTTTAATCATTTCTGTTTGAAGAATTTCCTTTAGTCAACTTTTTAAAATGGCCTTCTAGCAACAAATTCTTTTAATTCTCTTTTATCTGAGATGTTTTTAATTTTTCCTTCATTCTTAAGGATCATTTTGCCAGATACAGAATTCATGGTTGATAGTTCCTTTCTTTCAACAGTTCTTTCTGGCCTCCATGGTTTCAGATGAGAAATCTCCTGTCATTTGAATTGGTGTTTCTGTACAGGTAATGCATCATTTTCTCTGGCTGCTTTCAAGTCTCTTTGGGCTTTGCTCAACTTCTTTGTGTCTTTTGCTAAGCTTGGGAAGTTTTCAGCCATTATTTCATATTATATCATATCTAAGAAGGCTTTACCTACTGGTTTATCTTTGAATCTAAGAATATAGTGCTATGGCTGGCACATTGTTGATGCTCTCTTTATATTTATCAAATGAATGAATGAATAAATCTAAGAATAACTAAGTGAATAAATGAATTTTTGAGTAGGTACAATGAATGGTTAACTGTAATTTGGAATTTCAGGTCTCTTGATCAAAATTTTTCTTTCCCATAAGGAGCTGAACCAGTTTTATTTGTCTATTTATAGGCTGTAATCATAGGTGGAATGCAGTTCCCTAGGGAGCTAACAATGTCTTTTGTCCTTGGTTATTTGCATCTTCACATTCCTGAAGCATCTAATCTCATGTATTGATTGAGGAAAAGAATGAAAGTAATGGGGGAATCTCATGAGAACTCTTGAAACTCCCAAGGGGGATAGGGAGCTGTCCAGGAGACTGAAATTACCAGGGCCTTACTTTGCCACCTACCCTGTTTTGTCCCCATCTTTTGTATCTCTTAAAATACACACATTAAAAATCACCATTAGGGTAAATAAACATGGATGAATTCTTAGATATGTCTTTGGATAGAAAATTAAATGTTCCCAGATGCCCAGAAGGACAGCGCTCTTGACACTGTGTCCCAGCAGTTACTCCTATCTATAGCTTACAGGACTGAGCAGTAGTGCTTTGAATATCCCTTTCAGCCTAGGCTGGAAGCAGTAACACACTTGCACTTGATTTCCAAACCAACAGTGACAAACCAAAGATTTGATCAATAGATTTTGCTAGAGGCAGAAGCAAGTTTACTGTGGTAGTTTATTGGAAAATCCTCTTGTTTGTGCTAAACGCATCATTGGTTATATGTGTTTTCTCATGTTTTCATTTTTTCCTTCCTTCCCTCCCTCCCTTCCTGATTCTTTCTTTCTTGTCAGTTAAGGGCTACTTTCATACACAGAATACATCCAAAAACTAAAACCTTTAATGCTTGTTGAATTAGTGTCAATTTAACTATAAATTTAACCAAAATATATTTAGACAAGAGCTGTACATTCTTTGGCAAATGATTTTAAGTGTACTGAAAAGCAAAGCAAATGATAATAAGTCAAATAATAGGTATATATTCTGGTGAACACAATTTAATGGAATTTTCTTCAATTGGCAGCTGAAATGACTTATAATCCTAGCTGTGGTAAGGTTTTTCAGAGCATAGCCTGAAACCAGTGGTCCTTTATCACTTGGGACCAGTTAAGCATTCCTGCTCCATGATCATTTTTGAAATGATTTGGGGAAACTTAACCAGGCTGCAGCAGTGTGAAGGCCAGGGGTCCCCTGGGGAGGCTGTGGCTGTTACTGCCCATAGACCAGCCTAAACCTAGCTCCAGGTTCACACAGGTCACTTCCAAACTTCCAAGACTACTTGAGGTACAAAAAAGGGGTCTTAAAGCAGTGGAGTGGTGATGTATGGTCAGTTTCAGGCTCTGTCCACAAGAATAAATTGCAGCCTAGAATTTTAGCCAACTCTGAGCATGTCCAAAGGGCTTTCATGTTTACCATAATTCTAGGTGAGAGAGCCAGGATAAAGGAAAGCCACAACCACAGTGGGAACAGGGTTATTTAGAACTGAAATATTTAAATGTTCATAGAAAGAGTGAGGCTATTTTGTGTCCCTGTTAAGTGCTCTTCAAAGTTGTTTGTTTGGTTAATATGCTTTCTTTATTTGGATGAAATACTGGGTTTGTCTGCCAAAAGATTGTCTAATTATATGTTACTTTGCTTTCCTAAATGGCCCCCAATTTTTCTTTGGTGCTTCTATATTTGCTTTATATACCTGATCTTCAGTGGAGTAGGGGCTGTTTCAGGAATTAACATGAATAATTAAAATGAATTAATCCTTTGTTTGTGGCATAAATTGCACTTTTTAATTGAAGTATAGTTGATTTACAATGTTGTGTTAGTTTCAGGTGTACAGCAAAGTCATTCAGTTATTTATATATATATATATATATACATATATATGTGTATATATATTCTTTTTCAGATTCTTTTCCATTATAGGTTATTACAAGATATTGAATATAGTTCCCTGTACTGTACAGTAAGTCCTTGTTTATCTATTTTATATATAGTAGTGTGTATCTGTTAATCCCAGCTCCTAATTTATTCTACCCTCCCTTTGGTAACCATAAGTTTGTTTTCTATATCTGTGAGTCTATTTCTGTTTTGTAAATAAGTTCATTTGAATCATTTTTTTTAGATTCTACATACAAGTGATATTATATGCTATTTGTCTTTCTCTGTCTGACTTACTCCACTTAGTATGATAACCTCTAGGTCCATCCATGTTGTTGCAAGTAGCATTATTTCTTTCTTTTTTATGGCCAAGTAATATTCAATTGTGTATATATACATATATATATATATATATATATATATATACTACCTCTTCTTTATCCATTCATCGGTTGATGGACATTTAGGTTGCTTCCATGTCTTGGCTATTGTAAATAGTGCTGCTATGGACATTGGGATGGATGTATCTTTTTGAATTAAAGTTTTTGTCTTTTTCTGGATATATGCCCAGGAGTAGGATTGCTGGATCATATGGTAGTTCTATTTTTAGTTTTTTAAGGAGCCTCCATACTGTTCTCCATAGTGGCTGCACCAATTTGCATTCCCACCAATGGTGGAGAAGCGTTCCCTTTTCTCCACACGCTCTCCAGCATTTGTTATTTGTGGACTTTTTGATGATATCCATTCTGACTGGTGTGAGATGGTAACTCATTGTAGTTTCGATTTGCATTCCTCTAATAATTAGCGATGCTGAGCAGCTTTTCATGTGCCTGTTGGCCATCTGTATGTCTTCTTTGGAGAAATGTCTATTTAGGTCTTCTGCTCATTTTTTGATTGGGTTGTTTGTTTTTTTGATATTGAGCTGTATGAGCTGTTTGTATTATAAATTGCACTTTTTTTTTAGTTTTTCCATGTCTTTTGACTTGATGATTTTTTAAGCAGAAACTTATTTTTTAGGTAGTCAAATTTATCCATTTTTAATGTTATAGTTTCCGAATTTTGAAATTTAAAAGAACCTCCCTACTCTGAGGTAATCAAGTAATTTCTCCATGTTTTGTTCCAGCACTTATAGGGTTTGATTTACATTTTTGATCTACTTGGAATTTATCCTGGCAGATGCTGTGAGGTATAGATCCAAAGTTATTATTTTCCAGATAGTTACCTAGTTTTTCCAAAACAATATATCGAATGTTTGTCTTTTCAGCACTGATCTGAGAGGCCACCTATATCATAAATTAAATTATTGTATGTATTTCAGTCTACTTCTGTATTTTCTCTTCTGTTTCAATTGTTTGCCTTAATATTTATGCACTAATATCACATTGTTGAGGGCTCATAAAATGTTTTTCTGATTGGTAGAGATGGTCTTCCCTACTTTACCCCATTTCTAAATTTTCCCCATTATTCTTATTTACTTTTCTGTATGAGTTTTAGAGTGATTTTGTCTTATTTCTACCCACATCATCAAAATTAAACAAGTAAATAATATCTACTGCAATTCATATTGCTATCACATTGAATTTATGAATAAACTTAGAATTTACAGCTTTTGCAAATTGAGTCTTCCCATGCAAGAACATGGGTTGCTTTTCCATTCATTTCTTGGGTGTACTTCAAAAGTGATTTAAATTATTCTTCACGTTTTTGATATTTCTTGGTAAATATACTCCTATGCTTTTTCAATGTCATTGACACTATTGTAAAAGTGGTGCTTTCCTTCATTATAAATTCTAACTATTTGTTATTTAAGCAAAAAAAAATTTATATGATAAAATCTTAGAGCTTTCTCTAGAAGGAAATTTCAGAGATGTCACAGAAGCTTGACCATGATTCCATGATACTTCAATTAGCAAATTCCCAATAATGAAGTTTCATTTTAATATTGTATACTATGCTAAAACAATGTTTCTGGCAATATGGTAGTGCTTAAATAAAGCCTTACAAATGCCTGTGCCTTTTGATTTATATATGCTTACAGGCTATAAGAATAGATAGGATGATGCCAAGATTGGCTGGCTCTATGTTAGAAGGGTTTGTGGAAGAGTTTACATTTCCTTGTTTTCTGTTTGTTTGCATGTTTCTGATTTTTAAATCTCAAACATGCATTACTTTTATGAAATAAATGCTTTTTTCAATAAAAAAATCCATCTTCATAAATCATAGAAATTACACACGCATACACAGCCACATGTCAACAGCATCCCCTCCTCTGCAGCGTGGGTGTGCTGATGAATAGTGCACACAAGCAGCTCTGCTGAACAGGAAAGAGAAGAGGGTGTGGGAGTGAGCTGGGCCTGAGATCTAACCCCAGCTCTGCCACGTGCTAGCTTTGTGTCCCTGGACAGGTTACTTAACTTTGGACATTGTCTCACCTACAATATAGGCTTGCTGTTAGGTTAGAGAAAATATAAGTAACAACAACATTTAGCACACAGCAAGAATTTCAGGAAGGGTAGTTGCTTCAGTGATTCAGCAGAATCAGGACAACCATAGGTAACATTGAAAAGTCTGAGCGAGTTTTCTTCTCCCTTTCTTCCCTCTCGGTGACTCCCTTACCTCCTTCTCAGTAACGCTGAATATTCAGTATATACATTTTTGTTCTTCATGTCTTCTCCTTGTGAAAAACCCCTTCCTGCTATCAAAACAGGAAATTATTTACAACCCTTAATTAGTTAGCTGATTGCAAACAGCATTCTCAAGTAAATATTTTATCCTTCATGTACAATAGAATGAAAAATAACTGTTCTCAGTTAAAGGAATTTCATGCCAGGGTGATTTTGTGCCTCTCACCACTCAGGACCAATCCAATATTTTATATTTTCCACAACACTTTGCACAGTATTAATTGGTATTGAGTTATCTATGCATCATTTATGATTTATTTTATTTCACTATGAATATAGTCCTTACTGATATTGTTAAATACATCTTCGTGTCTCCCGTATTACTTCTTCCAAGAGCAGTAAAGTTTCTGAACACAGTATGTGCTGTCAGAACATATTTTTTTGTTAATATATACTAGGTTAGAATATGCTTATGTTTAAGATTTATAATGCAACAAAAGGAGCACTTTAGTAGCACATTCTTATTATTTTTATTGAATAAATTTAATGTGTTAACGTGTAAGTTTAAGGTGTACAGCTGTTATTTTGTTACATTTATATATTGTAACATGATTGGCAATGTAGCCATATTTATCACATTACATAATGTCCATAATTTGGGCTCCTTTGGTTCTGTGTTACCCAAATGTGTTAGTGAGCCTAAACAGAAATACAGTGCAGAATCCCTAAATAGGAAGAAAAGTAATCAATAGATAGAGACAATTTAAGTGATGTTTCAGCACAGTTAGGAACTGGCTGCAGAGGCTGAATGTCAAGGTCTTATAGGCCAGGAAGAAATAAGATTAAAGACATAAAAAAGACTTCCCCCTTATAAGTGGGAAGACCAGAAAGGGAAAAGGGAACCTACTGTGCTAAATGAAGTCAGTTCCAAAGATTTGCAGTTCTGTGGTGATGCGGGTCACCCGGAAACAGATGGAGAGAGGGTGAAGGCAAAGCAGGTCTGTCAGGAGAGCTAAGGCAAGAGGTGCTGAGGGCAAAGATTGAGGTGCAGGCAGCTTTGAGCGCAAGAAGTATGTAGGTATGCGCAGACGGGAGGAAATGCCAGAGCGGCTGATACCAAAAAGGACCCCATCCATCTTTACATGGAAAGGGAAAGGATTTCGGGAGACGGGCATACCAAGGTTTCTCAGGTCAGAAATGCCAGCTTTAGGAAAAGAAGCAGTGGAGAGTGAGGCAAACACCGTAAACAAACGAAATTACCTTCCTTAAGGACAAATCCAAGGCTTATGGGGGCTTGTGCAGCACAGGTGAGGCATCAACCAGTAAAAATCTCAAAAACAGCCTTTGTGCTTCAGTTTCCTCATCTAAACAATGGGGGAAATAAAACTACATGTACCTTGTCGAGTAATGGACTCGATTACAATGAGGTAATCTATGAAAAACGCTCAGAAGAGAGCCTGGCACATAGTAAATGCTATGCGTGTTTGTTATTATTATTCTGACACTAACCCTGACTTAATGTGCACCTTCTAAGGGCAGCCCCAGTGGCCTTTGTAGAGGAGAAGAGCATCATCCAGCAGTAGGGCAGTAAAAGAGCACTCTCCCAGGACCACATAATACACAGTTACTTCATTATTTTGTGCCACATTAAGGAAGCTTCCAACTTCCCAGTAAGTTTAGAACATTTGTGATGCTGATGGTAGATGTTAGGAAGGGAAAAGGTAGAGAAGTGGTCAAACTCACACATTGTTTTCTAAAAGTTGTGTACAATGGGTAAAATAAAGTCTTCACAATTTTCTTCTTTTACTCAGATTTCCCTTTCATTTCATTTACCCATTGCACGTAACTTTTAGAAAACAATGTGTGAGTTTGACCGCTTTCATGTTCTATTTAACATAGCTCACCCAAGATATCACCATGCAGGTGCCAGGCTGGATTCATGGGGCACTTACTGGCTCCTTCAAAACAATTGAAGAAGCAGGCAAGTGGCCTCTATAGACCAACGAGTCAATACTCCTTTTCTTTTTGGGGTTGCTGAACTCCCAGCAGAAGCTATTAACAATGAATATTTTTGCATCTCATTGAGCTGTAAATTGTAAACGCCTCCCCCAATCCCTACTGCTCTCTCACATTTCCTTCCTCTGAGCACTATTGTCTAAAAGATCTAACTAGTTAATGAGCTCCGTGTTCCTTTTACTTCCTAAGAAAAAAACGCAAACTTTGTGAACCTTATTAGTAACACTGTGCTTGCTAGAAAAATAAAGCAGGGTAATTTTAATCCATAATCCACAGCTAAGTATGTCTAAGATACTTAGCATTATAACAATTAGTACTTACTCAAGATAATGAAATCTTTCTCTAGCTCATCCATCCTTCTTTCCGAGAAATGGCTCTGAGGAATGGCCAGGAGCCCTCAGCTCTGGGGATTTATGAGTAATAAGATATGTAAGAATTTCAGCCTCCTGCTATCAAAGAAAGAGGTCTTGGAAGACTAAGATACATCATGCACAAAGTCAAACATTTATGACTCAAATGCCGTTGCCAGCACCATCCTAACAATTGTCTTGATTCAGAGAAAATGACATTCCCCAATGGGATTCCTGTTTCTCTTTGCCTACCAATGGCAGGCAACAGGAGAAGAGTTGTAGAAGCTTTGGATTGTTTTGATAATTCTCAAGGATAGTAAAAAATGAAAAAAAAAACTGCTAGGGGAATAGATAAGATCAATATACTTTTTTAAAATAAACTTTTTATTTTTTAATAGTTTTAGATTTACAGAATTATTGTAAAAATAGTACAGAGAGTTCCCATACCCCTCAAATCCAGTTTCCCCTATGATTGGTATCTTACATTAGAATAGTGCATTTGTCACAATTAATGAATCAATATATTATATATTATTTTAACTAAAGTTCATACTTTATTCAGATTATCTTAGCTTTCCACTAGTGTCCTTTTCTTGTTCTAGGATCTATCCAGGACACAATATTACATTTAATTATTGGGTCTCCTTACACCCCTCTTGGCTGTGACAATTTCTTAGACTTTCCTTGTTTTTGATGCTCTTTGACAGTTTTGAGGAGTACTGGTCAAATATTTTGTAGAATGTCCATCGATTGGGGTTTGTCTGATGTTTTTCTCATGATTAGACTGGGGTTATGGGATTTGGGCAGGAAGATCACAGAGGTGAAGTGCCATTCTCATCACGTCATATCAAGGGTCCATACCATCAACGTGACCTATCACTGTTGATGTTAACCTTGATCATCTGGCTGAGGTAATGTTTGTCAGGTTTCTCCACTGTACAGCTACTCCCTCTATACTATACTCTTTGAAAGCAAGTCACTAGGTACAGACCATACTCAAGGGTTGAAGAGTTAAGCTCCACCTCCTTGAAAGGCAGTGTCTATATAAACTATTTGGAATTCTGTACAGGAAGTTTGTCTATTTTCCCCCATTTATTTATTCATTTATTTCTATCAGTGTGGACTTAGGAATATTTATTTTATTCTTTGGGTTATAATCCAACACTACTTTATTTTGTTTCTCAAATTGCCCCAGCTTTGGTTATCAATAATTCCTTCAGTCAGCTGGTTCCTGTATCCCTTTGACATATGCCAATCATTATTTATTTGTTTGTATTTCCTTACTTTCTGGCACTATGAGATGCTCCAGACTCATCTTGTATATTTCTTGTCTCCCTCCTAAAATCTGCCATTTCTCCAAGGGGCCTTGGTTCCTTTTATTGGAGAACAATATTAGAAACCAAGATCTGGGTACTAGATATTGGGGTTTCATTGCTTGTAGGCCCTCTCAGTTGATGGAGCAAAAAGACATATGTGTGTATACAAACCCATGTATATACATATACCTACAAACGTTCCTATATGTAGTTATGTATATCTCTATTAAGCTAATCATGAGTTCATATGGTATCAACAACTCATTCTAGCCTCTTCCTCTTGCCTATCTGTAATCTCCTGCTCCAACAGTGAGAAACCTGGCACCCACTATCCATTATCCATTTACTTAGTTGTTTATTACAGTATACATGTGTACATGTATGTATAGCTGTTTATTACCCCATATGCCCATGGGGAAAAACTTTATCAGCTAGAGCAGTACTTATGTATAGTTCCTTTTGCCTTTATTCTTACAACTCCACTCATTTCCAAAATTACTTAGGTTAGCACCTTATTCCCCCATCCCCTTCAGTGAGGTTGTTTTATACATTTGTAATACAGTTAGACTATTTTGTCACATTCGGCATTCCACTCTGGAATCCTCCAACTTTCTAAATGATTTTTTAAAATTTACATACATTAAGGTTCACTCTTTGTATTTTAAGTTCTATGGGATTTGACAAATACTTAAATGTCTTATATTCACCATTACAATATTACACAAAATAGATTTACTGAATTAAACAATCTACTGTGTTTCACCTATACAACCCTCCCCTCACACCCCAAGCTTCTAGCAACCACTGATCTGTTTACTGTCTTTATAGCTTTTCCTTTCCCAAAACATCATATAATCAGAATCACACAATGTGTAGCCTTTTCAGACAGGCTTCTTTCACTTAGTAATTTGCACTTAAGATTCACCCATGTCTTTTTGTGGCTTGATAATTTATTTCATTTTATCACTGAATAAAATTTCATAATATAAACGTGCCATCATTTGTTTATTCATTCATCTATTGAAAGACATCTCAGTTGCTTCCAGGATTGGCAATTATGAATAAAGATGCTATAAGCATTTGAATGCAAGTTTTTGTGTAACATGTTTTCAAATTATTTGGGTAAGCACTTAGTTGTTAGATTACTGATCATATGAGAATATTAGATTTAGTTTTGTAAGAAACTGCCAAACTGTCTTCCAAAACAACTGTATCATTTTGCATTCCCATCAGCAATGAGTGAAAATTTCTGTTGCTTTTGCATCCTGGCCACCAATTGGTATTGTCAGTTTTTTGGATTTCAGCCTTTCTAATAGGTGTGTAGTTGTATCCAATTGTTGTTTTATTTTACAATTCCCTAATGGCAAATGATGTTGGGCATCTTTTCATATGCCTATTTGCCACCTGTATGTCCTCTTTGATGAAGTGTCTGTTTAGGTCTTTTGCCCATTTTAATTGGGTTGTCTCTTTTCTTGTCATTGAGTTTTAAGAGTTCTGTACATTTTGACACTTTATGACATAAATCACAGTAAGATCCTTTTTGACCCACCTGCCAGAGAAATGGAAATAAAAACAAAAATAAACAAATGGGACCTAATGAAACTTAAAAGCTTTTGCACAGCAAAGAAAACCATAAACAATACGAAAAGACAACCCTCAGAATGGGAGAAAATATTTGCAAATGAAGCAACTGACAAAGGATTAATCTCCAAAATATACAAGCACCTCATGCAGCTCAATATCAAAAATGAAACAACCCAATCCAAAAATGGGCAGAAGACCTAAATAAGACATTTCTCAAAAGAAGATATACAGATTGCCAACAAACACATGAAAGGATGCTCAACATCACTAATCATTAGAGAACTACAAATCAAAACTGCAATGAGGTATCACCTCACACCAGTCAGAATGGCCATCATCAAAAAATCTAGAAACAATAAATGCTGGAGAGGGTGTGGAGAAAAGGGAACCCTCTTGCACTGTTGGTGGGAATGTAAATTAATACAACCACTATGGAGAACAGTATGGAGGTTCCTTAAAAAACTAGAAATAGGGCTTCCCTGGTGGCACAGTGGTTAAGAATCTGCCTGCCAATGCAGGGGACACAGGTTTGAGCCTTGGTCCGGGAAGATCCCACGTGCCGTGGAGCAATTAGCACATTCGCCACAACTACTGAGCTTGCGCTCTAGAGCCTGTGTGCCACAACTACTGAAGCCCACATGCCTAGAGCCCATGCTCTGCAACAAGAGAAGCCACCGCAATGAGAAGCCTGCATACCACAATGAAGAGTAACCCCCGCTCACCACAACTAGAGAAAGCCTGTGTGCAGCAATGAAGACCCAACGCAGCCAAAGCTAAATAAGTAAAATAAATAAATAAATAAATAAACTAAAAATAGAACTACCATATGACCCAGCAATCCCACTACTGGGCATATACCCTGAGAAAACCATAATTCAAAAAGAGTCATGTACCCCAATGTTCATTGTAGCACTATTTACAATAGCCAGGACATGGAAGCAACCTAAATGTCCATCGACAGATGAATGGATAAAGAATATGTGGCACATATATACAATGGAATATTACTCAGCCTTAAAAAGAAATGAAATTGAATTATTTGTAGTGAGGTGGATGGACCTAGAGACTGTCATACAGAGTGAAGTAAGTCAGAAAGAGAAAAACAAATATCGTATGCTAACACATATATATGGAATCTAAAAAAAAAATTGGTTCTGGAGAACCTAGGGGCAGGACAGGAATAAAGACACGGACATAGAGAATGGACTTGAGGACACAGGGAGGGGGAAGGGTAAGCTGGCACGAAGTGAGAGAGTGGCATGGACATATATACACTACCAAATGTAAAATAGGTAGCTAGTGGGAAGCAGTCACATAGCACAGGGAGATCAGCTCGGTGCTTTGTGACTACCTAGAGGGGTGGGATAGGGAGGGTGGGAGGGATATGCAAGAGGGAGGAGATATGGGGATATATGTATACATATAGCTGATTCACTTTGTTATAAAGCAGAAACTAACACACCATTGTAAAGCAATTATACTCCGATAAAGATGTTTAAAAAAAAAAGGAGTTCTGTATATTTTGGATAATATTCCTTTATCAGCTATGTGCTTTGAAAATATTTTCCTCAGTCTGTGGCTTGTCTTTTCATTCTTTTAACATTGTCATTTACAGAGCATAAAATTGCTGATTGTCAGTGCTCCCACAGTGGATGTGGCTCTGGTGCCCTTCGGGAGCTCACACTCACCAGCGGTAGGGCTGACCTCCAAGCCAATTGTCAGTGCTCCCACAGTGGGGACAAGTCTGGGGGTGGCACCAGCAGGAGTGGACTGTGGGCGTGCACACCGGGTGGTGGGTGACATCACAGAATCGCATGTCCCCGGCGGATAGCACCTGGGGAGGAATACCCAGTGGCTCCTTTCCCAGTGAGAGTGCTCCAGTCCCACCTACCTCACACTGCAGCTTAGAACCAGATCTGGGGGCTTCTACTCCAACAACTGGGGAGCAGACCCTTCCCCCAACAGGACTGTGACAGCCATAGAGCAAAGAGGAGGCTCCGCCTAACATTTAGTGCAGGCTCTTGTCACCACAACACCAAAAACACCCCCTATCAAGAGGACAACAGCCAGCACATTCTGAGGAAAGACGTGGCAGGCATCCATACCAAGCACAGCCCTCACACCAAAATATTGGACTCTCGCAGTCTACACAGGGATGCTTCCACATATAAACAGCCCTTCAGGACCACAGGTGGTGATAACTGTTTCTCCTAAATTCATAGAGTCAGAGAAATGTAAGTAAAATGAAAAAGCAGAGGAAATACTCCCAATTAAAAGGACAAGAGAAATCTCCTGAAAGAACAGACAATGAAACAGACCTCTCCAGTATATCACACCCCGAGTTCAAAAAGGAGGTAATAAAAAATGCTAAAGGAAATAAGAAAGGTTATCGTTAGAAATGTAGACGACTGTAACAAGGAACTAGAAATTATAAAGAGGAACCAATCAAAATTAGACAACTCGATTGCCTAGATAAAAACCCAGCTAAAGGCAATGCATAGCAGACTAAATAATGAAGAAGAATGAATAAGTGATCTGGAAGATAGAATAATGGAAATCACACAATCAGAACAGCAGACAGAAAGACAAATGAAAAAAATGAAAGCAACATATGAGATCTATGGAATAATATAAAACATGCCAACCCATGCATAATAGGGATCCCAGAAGGAGAAGAAAGAAAAGTGGGTCGAGTCTTCCAATCCATGAACATGAGCTATTTTTCCATTTATTTAGATCTTCCTTGATTTTTTAATCAGTTTTGTAGTTATCTACATACAGGTACTGTATGTATTTTATTATATTTATCCCTAAGTATTTGCTTTTTAAGTGCTATTATAAATGGTATTTTTTTAACATTTCAAATTCCATTTATTCATTGTTGGTATATAGGAAAGCAATTGACATTTGCATATTGCAACCTTGTTCCTTATTAGTCCCAGGAGATTTTTGTTGGTTTTTTTGGGATTTTCTACATAGACAATCATGTCATCTGTAAGTAGAGAGTTTTATTTCTTCCTTTCTAGTCTCTATATCTTTTATTTTCTCTTCTCACCTTATAGCATTAACTAGAACTATATTGAGTAGGAGAGGTGAGAGAGGACACCCTTGCCTTGCTCTTGATCTTAGGGGAAAGTGCTCAATTTCTCACCATTAACTGTGATGTTATATGTAGGGTTTTGGTAGATTTTTTTTTTTTATCTATTTGAGGAAGTTCCCTTCTATTCCTAGTTTGCTGAGAGTTTTTCTTTTTTTTAAATCATGAATTGGTACTGAATTTTGTCAAATGCTTTTTCTAAAACAATTGATATGTTTATGTGATTTTTTTTCTCTTTAGACTGTTGATGTGGATTACATTGATTGTGTTTTGAATGTTGAGTCAGTCTTGCATACCTGTTATAAATCTCACTTGAGTGCGGTATGTAATTCTTTATATGCATTATTGGATTTCATTTGTTAATATTTTGTTGAGGATATTTATTTCTATGTTCATGAGAAATATTGGTGTAATTTTCCTTTCTTGTAATATCTTTATCTGGTTTTGTTATTAGGGTAATAATGGTCTCATAGAATGTGTTAGGAAGTATTTCCTCTTCTATTTTTTAGAAGAGATTATGGAGAACTGGTATCATTTTGTCTTTAACTATTTGGTAGAACTCACTGGTAAAACCATCTGGGCCCAGACATTTCTTTTTTTGAAAGGCTATTAAATTAAAATTTTCTTGTAGTCACATTTTAAAAAGTAAAAAGAAACAAGTGAATTTAACTTGAATAATAAACTTATTTAACCTAATATATCCCAATTATTGTCATTTCAACGTGTAGTTAATATAAAATATATTAATGAGATATTTTATATTCTTTTCTTGAATGAAGTCTTTGAAATATGGTGTGTATTTTATACTTACTGCACATCTCAATTTGAAGTAGCCACATATCAAGTGCTCACATATCAATAGCCACATGTAGCTAATGGCTACCATATTAGACAGTACACCTAAGGTCTAAATCAAAGCTGTGGTTACTGTTGAGTTTTAATAATATATATTTTATCTTGTCTCTTATTAGGATATTAATGATAGAATACAGATTTATTATTTTTTAAAAGGAAACATTCTGATACTTTCCCTTAAGAGAGAATCATATTGACCACTATCAGAAAATAAGCCTTCCCAATAAAAAGATACTATGTATGATATTATTTCTCATGTAATAAATGCAAATTAATTTTAGGGAATGTCACAAAATCTTCAAGAGGCAAATAAACCAAGCTGCAATGTGATAACTGGAAACTAACCTTTTCTGTGATAAAGTGCCTCTAACAATTTCAAACTGAGTTACTATACTCAGAGAACTGTAAAGCCAAAGCTATCCACTAGCAAAGTGACTTGACCTTGTTTGCACTAAGCCATTTATTGTTAGCATAAATTTACAGTGTGGACTACTCAACAAATACAGCAGAGCAATTAGTTCTATTGAATATACATCCCTGTGTGATGTTGGCTTAACGAGGCTTTTCTCCTTCATTATATAAGCCACTTTCCCTTTCCAGACCTGTCTCTATTGGTCCTCAGAAAACCCAAACATTATGGGACCAGCAAGTTGACCAGTGCTTTGGATTCGGCCAGAAATACAAAAGATGCAAGCAGGAGTAGTAGGAATCTTATTTCTGGCTCAGAGGTCCAGTGGCTAACAGGTGTCTTAGCCTCCATGAGGTTCCCCAAATCTTGGCAGCATCCAGCCAAAATCAGGAACAGGCTCCTTATCTGTATTGTGCTCACCATTGTACCCCTGAGACCTAGAAGGGGTGAGCACATTATAAGTGGTTAATAAATAACAATTGGATGGATGGATGAGTCAATGAATAAATGCATGCATGAATGAATGAATAAAAATAAACTGCCTTCTCAGGGATCTGCAGTCCTCCTGCCTGCCGAAGGGTAGGCTCCAGGCCAAATTCTGAAGTCAGAAAGCTTTGTCTTTGATTTCCTCTCATCTCCTTTTCTTGGTGCCCTTATGTTCTCATAAATTCTAGCCTATGTCCTATTCCCACATTATCTCCTAAACCTTTGTGATGGGATTATTTTCCCTATTAGGTACCATTTCCACTAAGATCAGGAACAAGACAAGGTTGCCCACTTTCACCACTATTATTCAACATAGTTTTGGAAGTTTTAGCCACAGCACTCAGAGAAGAAAAAGAAATAAAAGGAATCCAAATCGGAAAAGAAGAAGTAAAGCTGTCACTGTTTGCAGATGACATGATACTATACATAGAGAATCCTAAACATGCTACCAGAAAACTACTAGAGCTAATCAATGAATTTGGTAAAGTAGCAGGATACAAAATTAATGCACAGAAATCTCTTGCATTCCTATACACAAATGATGAAAAATATGAAAGTGAAATTAAGGAAACACTCCCATTTACCATTGCAACAAAAAGAATAAAATGCCTAGGAATAAACCTACCTAAGGAGACAAAAGACCTGTATGCTGAAAACTATAAGACACTGATGAAAGAAATTAAAGATGATACAAATACATGGAGAGATATACCATGTTCTTGGATTGGAAGAATCAACATTGTGAAAATGACTCTACTACCCAAAGCAATCTACAGATTCAATGCAATCCCTATCAAACTACCACTGGCATTATTCACAGAACTAGAACAAAAAATTTCACAATTTGTATGGAAACACAAAAGACCCCGAATAGCCAAAGCAATCTTGAGAAAGAAAAATGGAGCTGGAGGAATCAGGCTCCCTGACTTCAGACTATACTACAAAGCTACAGTAATCAAGACAGTATGGTACTGGTACAAAAACAGAAATATAGATCAGTGGAACAGGATAGAAAGCCCAGAGATAAACCCACGCACATATGGTCACCTTATCATTGATAAAGGAGGCAAGAATATACACTGGAGAAAACACAGCCTCTTCAATAAGTGGTGCTGGGAAAACTAGACAGCTACATGTAAAAGAATGAAATTAGAACACTCCCTAACACCATACACAAAAATAAACTCAAAATGGATTAAAGACCTAAATACAAGGCCAGACACCACCAAACTCTTAGAGGAAAACATAGGCAGAACCCTCTATGACATAAATCACAGCAAGATCCTTTTTGATCCACCTCCTAGAGAAATGGAAATTAAAACAAAAGTAAACAAATGGGACCTAATGAAACTTAAAAGCTTTTGCACAGCAAAGGAAACCATAAACAAGATGGAAAGACAACCCTTAGAATGGGAGAAAATATTTGCAAATGAAGCAACTGACAAAGGATTAAGCTCCCTCTTAGGTAAATGGAAAAACAGGCTCAGAAGCAAGAAGAAGCTCTGAATGCTAGTCTTGACTCTGACTTTATCCCTCAGGATGATGTTGAACATCTACCTTCAAGCCTGGGACTCAGATTAATGCCTTCTATTCCTACACAGCTTGGATGGCTGCTACTCACCAGCTGTGTGAATTTAGTCAGATTACTTACCTTCTATTAGCCTCAGTTGCCTTATCTGTAAAGTCTAAGTAAATATCTGATGGGTTCATTTACCTGATGGGTTCATTTACCTGATGGGCTGTTTAAAAAAAGTAAATAGATGAAATAAGGCTCATAAACCACTTAGCACAATAACAAGCATATAACAAATACTCAATAAACATTAACCATTATCATTTCTATTATCTCCCATCTGTCAAATGGTTGTCCTATCTATGCTTAAAAATAATAATACTGAAATAATAAATAACTAACATATATTGAGCCAGGAAATGTGCAAAGCTATTTACATATGTTATCTCACCTAATTCTTGCATAATAACATCCTCATAATTTTACAGGAGAAGAAATTGAACCTCAAAATGTGTAAGTAACTTGCCTAAGGACACAATTGCTTAGTGGTAGATTTGATATTTGAAAGTGTATCTTTCTAATTTCAAAGCATGTGCTCTTTCCACTATATTAAAAGAACACTGCTAGCTCTAAAAGTCTATGACTTCCAACTATTGTTTGATTTATAAAAATTTAGTGATTCAAAAAATAAATCCATTAAAGGCCAACTTGTACATGGCTGTATGCTAGGTATTATGACGTGTACAAGATGAATAGGACAATATCCTTAGCCCCTCATATTCTGGCAACATGAAGTAATTATTTCATTTTGGCTAGTTTTCCTTGGACCTCTCTTCTGATATAATCCTAAAATTGAGCAGTAATTTCTCTGACTCTCTCATTTTTATAAATTGTTAGTGTCAAAAATGTGTTTTTAAAGAACCACATTTGCTAAATTAACAGTGCTAACAAAGGCTGATTATCTCATCACAGTAGATTGTCAGCATCAATGTTTAGGCTTTTTAATTAGCTTGAAATTATTATTACTAAGTGACCCTTTATGTAACACAATAACAAATCATTTCAAAAACATTTGTTGACAACCTACAATAAATTAGGTGGTGTCAAAAAAACCCATAAAACACCCCCAAAAGCCCACCCATGTTTAAAGATTTTTTTTGAAGAAAGATTCAAACTTATAGGGGATTCTCCCACTCAACCATCTGTAAAAAGATCTGTTCTATCGAACACCTGCTGTGATACATGGTGCTTGATGTATAAGCAGATATAAAGTATAAGGTATGAGGTATGAGCTTTTTTATTCTAAATCAATTGAAAGATCACCATAATTGGTTTATGGGTTGGAAAAAAACAGTATGAGATATCAAGCTAACTGATCAACAGGAATCCAGTACTTCTGTTTAGATGGAACAAAATTTTTAAAAATCGCTTTTTATGCTAACATAAATGTATGCAATACTTCCTCTATACCCCTAAAATGAAGAGACATTAGCATAATAAAAATAACTGGGCAATTTCTATTGAATTTATTCTCATTTCTCATGCTTCTGGTTCTCATAGTTTCAGGAATCAGAAAATGAAAGGTTTAATCCTATTGTTTTCAACAAACTTATGGTTACCAAATGGGAGAGAGAGGGGAAGGGGTACAAATTAGGAGTATGGGATTAACAGATACAAACTACTATACATAAAATAGATAAGCAACAAGGGTTTACTGTATATCACAGGGAATTTTATCCAATATCTTGTAATAACCTATAATTCAATATAATCAGAAAAATCTTAAAAATAAATAATCACATTGTTTTCACATTGATCAGGAAAGGAGGATGTAGACAACAGGCTTTTAAGGAGAACCTGCACATGTCTACTTTCCTGCTCCAAAATTTATATTTGAAGTCAGGGCAGAAGTTTTATTAACAAAAAAGTGTTTTTCCATCTCAGAATCTTTCAAAAACTAGGTCTTTCTAACTTTACCAAGACCTCTGCTCTTCATTTAGTCTCTTCGTTATTACTTACTGTTTCCCTCTCTACTAGGCAAACAGGTATTTACTTGTTGCTTAGGTTATTTGGAGTCAGACATTCTCCTTAACAAAGGAGCACTAAATTGTTCAGAGATCAGTTCGGAGACAGATGACTGAAAGTTTGGGTCATGGATGAAATTCTGTTCAAATCACTTGTTGATAGAAAATAAACTACTTTCATTAATAGATGAGGACTCACAAACATTAATAAAGGGAACTCATGGTCATCATCTCAGCTTTCACCAACATTTCCATGTCCAATTGCTCTGAGATTCTAAAGTAACTTCAAAGTTATGGGGGTCCGGGAGAGAGGAATCCTACAGACCCAAATCCATGGGTTGTCCTCTGTGGAAAACCATGCCTATCTTTCCACATCTTCTTTGCTCTCATAGTACAATAATATCTTTGCAGTACAATGAGTTACAGTTTATAGACTAGATCAACCCATAGACTATCTTAACCCTCTCCCAGACCCAAACTCTTTCTTTTTCCTGTCTTAGCCAACATTTTTTTTTTTGGCTGCACTGCGTGGCTTGTGGGATCTCAGTTCCCTGACCAGGGATTGAACCCGGGCCACAGCAATGAAAGCACCGAATCCTAACCACTAGACCACCAGGGAACTCCTTTAGCCAACACTTTTTATCCATACTTACTAGATTTCTAGATGACCATCTGGGCAAGCAATATCCTGTGTAACAGAAAAAGAATTGCAGAAGATCTTGAAAAGTTGGGATGATTGAGCTGAGTCACAGTGGATGAAATGCAACAAGAATAAATGTAAGGTTCTCTACTCTGGCATGAAGAACTCAACTGGGCAGGCTTGAGGTAGAGGAGTCATGGAGTCTACGTGTAGTCAAAGATGTAGGGGTGAACAGAAGTAGAAAGTCTACTGTCTTTTTTTAAATTGAAGTACAGTTGATTTACAATATCGTGTTAGTTTCAGGTGTACAGCACAGTGATTCAGATATATATATATTCCTGTTCAGATTCTTTTCCCGTATAGGTGTTTTATTTATTTATTTATTTATTTATTGGCTGCATTGTATCTTACTTGCCGTATGTGGGATCTTTGTTGCGGTATGTGGGATCTTTCATTGTGGTGTGCGGGCTCTTCATTGCAGCGTGCAGGCTTCTCTCTAGTTGTGGCATGCAGGTTTTTTTTTTCTCTCTCTAGTTGAGGCACGCGGGCTCAGTAGTTGTGGCGTGCAGGCTTAGTTGCCCTGTGGCATGTGGGATCTTAGTTCCCTGACCAGGGATTAAACCCATGTCCCTGCATTGCAAGGCGATTCTTTACCAGTGGACCACAAGGGAAGTCCCTCCATTATAGGTTATTACAAAATATTGAGTATAGTTCCATATGATATGCAGTAGGTCCTTGTTGGTTATCTATTTTGTATACAGTAGTGTCTTTTGTTCAGCCTCTGACTGCTGCACTGCATGGAATTTTGAGAAAGGAAGGAAGGAAGGAAGGAAGGAAGGAAGGAAGGAAGGAAGGAAGGGAGGGAGGGAGGGAGGGAGGAAGGATGGATTTGCAATTTATTCAGAAGGAGATTAAGAGGAGGTAAGGGAAAGAACAAGGAAAATAAAAGGAGAGGAAGAAGGAAATGAGCAAAGGGGAGAACTGAGGAAAGGAAAAGGAGAACTATAGTGAAGGACAGGTCTGCCATCTGAAACGGAGGATCAGAGTTACAGTCTCAGAAACCACACTTAGAATTCAGGCTTCTCAGCCTCTCTCTTTCTACCACTCCTTCCCTGTCAGGCCCCCTCCCATGTCAGGACCTGGAACAGTGATCAATTGAGGCAGTTTAGATAGCTGAAATAAAAAGCAAGTAAAGGATAACTATGGCTCTCACTTGTAGTGTTTTCCTAAAGAAACAAAAAGACACAAATTTTCAATTTTCTTATCAAGTGGGCAAGTACAACTACTATATTAACACAATCTGACTTTTTGTTTCAGGTACCTTATAACAAAGTATTTATACCAATAGGCAAAGAGATCTCAATCTAGGCCATAATCTATATCCCAATGGTTCTTAAACATGTATTTACCTAATGTGCCAATAAAACTAAAGTCAAAATACAAGTGTTTAGTGGATTGTGTGATGACCCTGGACGCCAAATTCTGGTTTCTAGGGATGCAAATCCGGGTCACACGAATGCTGCCGTTACCTCCAGCAGCTTGGTTCTCCTGTGTGTTTGGACCAGTCCCCATGTCCTACTGTGGGGCCTCTGCAGCCTTTGGCTTTATTGAGATATAATTCACATACCATAAAATTTACCTATGTAAAGTATATAACTCAAGAGACCTTCAAGATGGCAGAGGAGTAAGATGTGGACATCACCTTCCTCCCCACAAATACATCAGAAATACATCTACATGTGGAACAACTCCTACAGAACACCTACTGAATGCTGGCAGAAGACCTCAGACTTCCCAAAAGGCAAGAAACTCCCCACGAACCTGGCCATGTGGCTGACAGCGTCTTCATACTCTGGCCGGGTGTCAGGCCTGTGCCTCTGAGGTGGGAGAGCCAAGTTCAGGACACTGGTCCACAAGAGACCTCCCAGCTCCACGTAATATCAAATGGTGAAAGCTCTCCCAGACATCTCCATCTCAATGCTAAGACCCAGCTCCACTCAATTACCAGCAAGCTACAGTGCTGGACACCGTATGCCAAACAACTAGCAAGACAGGAACACAACCACATCCATTAGCAAAGAGGCTGCCTAAAGTCATAATAAGGTCATAGACACCCCAAAACACACCAGCGGACACAGTCCTACCCACCAGAAAGACAAGATCCAGACTCTTCTACCAGAACACAGGCACTATTCCCCTCCACCAGGAAGCCTACACAACCCACTGAACCAACCATAGCCACTGGGGGTAGACACCAAAAACAATGGGAACTACGAACCTGCAGCCTGTGAAAAGAAGACCCCAAACACAGTAAGTTAAGCAAAGTGAGAAGACAGAGAAACACACAGCAGATGAAGTAGCAAGGTAAAAACCTACCAGACCAAACAAATGAAGAGGAAATAGACAGTCTACGTGAAAAAGAATTCAGAGTAATGATGGTAAAGATGATCCAAAATCTTGGAAATAGAATGTAGAAAATACAAGAAACATTTAACAAGGACATAGAAGAACTAAAGAGCAAACAAACAATGATGAACAACACAATAAATGAAATTAAAAATTCTCCAGAAGGAATCAATAGTAGAATAACTGAGGCAGAAGAACGGATAAGTGACCTGGAAGATAAAATAGTGGAAACAATTACCACAGAGCAGAATAAAGAAAAAAGAATGAAAAGAATTGAGGACAGTCTCAGAGACCTCTGGGACAACATTGAATGCACCAACATTCGAATTATAGGCGTCCCAGAAGAAGAAGAGAAAAAGAAAGGGACTGAGAAAATATTTGAAGAGATTATAGTTGAAAACTTCCCTAACATGGGAAAGGAAATAGTTAATCAAGTCCAGGAAGCACAGAGAGTCCCATACAGGATAAATCCAAGGAGAAACAAACCAAGACACATATTAAACAAACTATCAAAAATTAAATACAAAGAAAAAATATTAAAAGAAGCAAGTGAAAAACAACAAATAACGTACAAGGGAATCCCCATAATGTTAACAGCTGATCTTTCAGCAGAAACTCTGCAAGCCAGAAGGGAGTGGCAGGACATATTTAAAGTGATCAAAGGGGAAAACCTACAATCAAGATTACTCTACCCAGCAAGGATCTCATTCAGATTTGACAGAGAAATTAAAACGTTTACAGACAAGCAAAAGCTAAGAGAAGTCAGCACCACCAAACCAGCTCTACAACAAATGCTAAAGGAACTTCTCTAGGCAGGAAACACAAGAGAAGGAAAAGGCCTACAATAACAAACCCAAAACAATTAAGAAAATGGTAATAGGAACATACATATTGATAATCACCTTAAATGTAACAGGATTAAATGCTCCAACCAAAAGACATAGATTCTCTGAATGGATACAAAAACAAGACCCGTATATATGTGGACTATAAGAGACCCACCTCAGACCTAGGGACACATACAGACTGAAAGTGAGGGGATGGAAAAGATATTCCATGCAAATAGAAATCAAAAGAAAGCTGGAGTAGCAATTCTCATATCAGACAAAATAGACTTTAAAATAAAGACTAGTACAAGAGACAAAGAAGGACACTACATAACGATCAAGGGATCAATCCAAGAAGATATAACAATTGTAAATATTTATGCACCCAACATACATAAGCACCTTAATACATATTGAGCACCTCAATACATAAGTCAAATGCTAACAGCCATAAAAGGGGAAATCAACAGTAACACAATCGTAGTAGGGGACTTTAACACCCCACTTTCACCAATGGACAGATCATCCAAAATGAAAATAAATAAGGAAGCACAAGCTTTAAATGATACATTAAACAAGATGGACTTAGTTGATATTTATAGGACATTCCATCCAAAAACAACAGAATACGCTTTCTTCTCAAGTGCTCATGGAACTTTCTCCAGGAGAGATCATATCTTGGGTCACAAATCAAGCCTTGGTAAATTTAAGAAAATTGAAATCATATCAGGTACCTTTTCTAACCACAACGCTATGAGACTAGATATCAATTGCAGGAAAAAATCAGTAAAAAATACAAACACATGGAAGCTAAACAATACACTACTAAATAACCAAGAGATCACTGAAGAAATCAAAGAGGAAATCAAAAAATACCTAGAAACAAATGCCAGTGAAATCACAATGACCCAAAACCTATGGGATGCAGCAAAAGCATTTCTAAGAGGGAAGTTTATAGCAATACAATCTTACCTCAAGAAACAAGAAACATCTCAAATAAACAACCTAACCTTACACCTAAAGCAATTAGAGAAAGAAAAACAAAAAAAAACCCAAAGTAAGCAGAAGGAAAGAAATCATAAAGATCAGATCAGAAATAAATGAAAACTAAATGAAGGAACCGATAACAAAGATCAATAAAACTAAAAGCTTGTTCTTTGAGAAGATAAACAAAATCTATAAACCATTAGCCAGACTCATCAAGAAAAAAAGGGAGAAGAGTCAAATCAACAGAATTAGAAATGAAAAAAGAGAAGTAACAACTGACACTGCAGGAATACAAAGGATCATGAGAGATTACTACAAGCAATTATATGCCAATAAAATGGACTACCTGGAAGAAATGGACAAATTCTTAGAAAGCACAACCTTCTGAGACTGAACCAGGAAGAAATAGAAAATATAAACAGACCAATCACAAGCACTGAAATTGAGACTGTGATTAAAAATCTTCCAACCAACAAAAGCCCAGGACCAGATGGCTTCACAGGCAAATTCTATCAAACATTTAGAGAAGAGCTACCAGCTATCCTTCTCAAACTCTTCCAAAACATAGCAGAGGGAGGAATACTCCCAAACTCATTCTACAAGGCCACTATCACCTGGATACGAAAACCAGACAAAGATGTCACAAAGAAAGAAAACTACAGGCCAAAATCACTGATGAACATAGATGCAAAAATCCTCAACAAAATAGTAGCAAACAGAATCCAACAGCACATTAAGGGGATCATACACCCTTATCAAGTGGGGTTTATCCCAGGAATGCAAGGGTTATTCAATATACGCAAGTCAACCAATGTGATAAACCAAATTAACAAACTGAAGGAGAAAAGTCATATGATCATCTCAATAGATACAGAAAAACTTTCGACAAAATTCAACACCTATTTATGATAAAGGCCCTGCAGAAAGTAGGCATAGAGGGAACTTTCCTCAACATAATAAAGGCCATATATGACAAACCCACAGCCAACATTGTCCTCAATGGTGAAAAACTGAAACCATTTCCACTAAGATCAGGAACAAGACAAGGTTGCACACTATCACCACTATTATTCAACATAGTTTTGGAAGTATTAGCCACAGCCATCAGAAAAGAAAAAGAAATAAAAGAAATCCAAATCGGAAAAAAGAAGTAAAGCTGTCACAGTTTGCAGATGACATGATACTATACATAGAGAATCCTAAAAATGCCACCAGAAAATTACTAGAGCTAATCAATGAATTTGGTAAAGTAGCAGGATACAAAATTAATGCACAGAAATCCCTTGCATTCCTATATACTAATGATGAAAAGTCTGAAAGTGAAATTAAGAAAACACTCCCGTTTACCACTGCAACAAAAAGAATAAAATATCTAGGAATAAACCTACCTAAGGAGACAAAAGACCTGTATGCAGAAAATTATAAGACACCGATGAAAGAAATTAAAGATGATACAAATAGATGGAGAGATATACCATGTTCTTGGATTGGAAGAATCAACATTGTGAAAATGACTCTACTACCCAAAGCAATCTACAGATTCAATGCAATCCCTTTCAAACTACCACTGGCATTATTCACAGAACTAGAACAAAAAATTTCACAATTTGTATGGAAACACAAAAGACCCCAAATAGCCAAAGCAATCTTGAGAAACAAAAATGGAACTGGAGGAATCAGGCTCCCTGACTTCAGACTATATTACAAAGCTACAGTAATCAAGACAGTTTGGTACTGGCACAAAAACAGAAATATAGATCAATGGAACAGGATAGAAAGCCCAGAGATAAACCCACGCACATATGGTCACCTTATCTTTGATAAAGGAGGCAAGCATATACAGTGGAGAAAAGACAGCCTCTTCAATAAGTGGTGCTGGGAAAATTGGACAGGTACATGTAAAAGTATGAAATTAGAACACTCCCTGACACCATACACAAAAATAAACTCAAAATGGATTAAAGACCTAAGTGTAAGGCCAGACACTATCAAACTCTTAGAGGAAAACATAGGCAGAACACTCTATGACATAAATCAGAGCAAGATCCTTTTTGACCCAGCTCCTAGAGAAATGGAAATAAAAACACAAGTAAACAAATGGGACCAAATGAAACTTAAAAGCTTTTGCACAGCAAAGGAAACCATAAACAAGATGGAAAGACAACCCTCAGAATGGGAGAAAATATTTGCAAATGAAGCAACTGACAAAGGATTAATCTCCAAGATTTACAAGCAGCTCATGCAGCTCAATAACTAAAAAACAAACAACCCAATCCAAAAATGGGCAGAAGATCTAAATAGACATTTCTCCAAAGAAGATATACAGATTGCCAACAGACACATGAAAGAATGCTCAACATCATTAATCATTAGAGAAATGCAAATCAAAACTACAATGAGATATCATCTCACACCAGTCAGAATGGCCATCATCAAAAAATCTAGAAACAATAAATGCTGGAGAGGGTGTGGAGAAAAGGGAACACTCTTGCACTATTGGTGGGAATGTAAATTGATACAGCCACTATGGAGAACAGTATGGAGGTTCCTTAAAAATCTAAAAATGGAACTACTATACGACCCAGCAATCCCACTACTGGGCATATACCCTGAGAAAACCATAATTCAAAAAGAGTCATGTACCAAAATGTTCATTGCAGCTCTATTTACAATAGCCAGGACATGGAAGCATCCTAAGTGTCCATCATCAGATGAATGGATAAAGAAGATTTGGCACATATATACAATGGAATATTACTCAGTCATAAAAGGAAATGAAATGGAGGTATTTGTAGTGAGGTGGATGGTGTTAGAGTCTGTCATACAGAGTGGAGTAAGTCAGAAAGAGAAAAACAAATACAGTATGCTAACACATATATATGGAATCTAAGGAAAAAAAAAAAGTTCATGAAGAACCTAGTGGCAAGACGGGAATAAAGACACAGACCTACTAGAGAATGGACTTGAGGATATGGGGAGGGGGAGGGGTGAGATGTGACAGGGTGAGAGATGGCATGGACATATATACACTATCAAATGTAAAATAGATAGCTAGTGGGAAGCAGCCGCATAGCACAGGGAGATCAGCTTGGTGCTTTGTGACGACCTAGAGGGGTGGGATAGGAAGGGTGGGAGGGAGGGAGATGCAAGAGGGAAGAGATATGGGAACATATGTATATGTATAACTGATTAACTTTGTTATAAAGCAGAAACTAACATACCATTGTAAAGCAATTATACTCCAATAAAGATGTTTAAAAGAAAAAAAAGAGAAGTAACAACTGACACTGCAGAAATACAAAGGATCATGAGAGATTACTAAAAGCAATTATTTGCCAATAAATGGACTACCTGGAAGAAATGGACAAATTCTTAGAAAAGCACAATCTTCAGAGACTGAACCAGGAAGAAATAGAAAATATAGACAGACCAATCACAAGCACTGAAATTGAGACTGTGATTAAAAATCTTCCAACAAACAAAAGCCCAGGAACAGATGGCTTCACAGGAGAATTCTATCAAACATTTAGAGAAGAGCTAAAACCTATCCTCTCAAACTCTTTTAAAATATAACAGAGGGAGGAACACTCCCCAACTCATTCTACAAGGCCACCATCACCCTGATACCAAAACCAGACAATGATGTCACAAAGAAAGAAAACTATAGGCCAATATCACTGATGAACATAGATGCAAAAATCCTCAAGAAAATACTAACAAACAGAATCCAACAGCACATTAAAAGGATCATACACCATGAATAAGTGGGGTTATCCCGGGAATGCAAGGATTCTTCAATATATGCAAATCAATCAATGTGATAAACCATATTAACAAACTGAAAGAGAAAAACCATATGATCATCTCAATAGATGCAGAGAAAGCTTTCGACAAAATCCAACACCCATTTATGATAAAAACCCTCCAGAAAGTAGGCATAGAGGGAACTTACCTCAACATAATAACGGCCATATATGACAAAACCACAACCAACATAATTCTCAATGGTGAAAAACTGGAACCATTTCCACTAAGATCAGGAACAAGACAAGGTTGCCTACTCTCACCACTATTATTCAACATAGTTTTGGAAGTTTTAGCCACAGCAATCAGAGAAGAAAAAGAAATAAAATTTATCCAAATCAGAAAAGAAGAAGTAAAGGAGACCAGACTATGAAAAGGAAGAAATGAGGGTGGTGAAAAAGTCAAGTGGCTTATCTTTGCAATCTCAGGTAGCTACTGGCAGACTTGGAGCCCCAGTCCCTTGTGATCATTCCACTATATTTCTTAAAGTGTGGTCCTCAGAATGTTATTATGTTAGATTTTCTACAGGAAAGGGGACCATGGTTAAAGAAATTTCAGGACATGCTGTACTATATAGTCACTTTAGAGATTCGCAATGAACATGATCACATTAAAGTTTCTAAGAAGTCTTGTATGTTTAACTCTGTCCTGTGAAACACACTGGAAAAAATTACTCTAAATTTATGCTGCTTCTGCAGTGGACTAGGTCTAAATTCTATATCTTCTATCCAAAGTAGTATCAAGATAAGGCAGAACAAGTTGGAAAGTAAAGAGTTTACTTCAATCTGGATATCAAAAAACTTAAGAATTTCATTTCTTATGCCTAAAGTGAAATTTAGTTTTGTGGATCTCATTAAATTACGTGGTTCAAATCACTCATGGCAAATGCTAAGAGACTGTTTTAGCACGTTTTAATATGTCAAACTGTACTTGGCACTGGGCCAAGGACAGGGCAATTTTTCTGTGTTTTCAGAGAGCTTGGTTGGTTGTAGAGATTTGGGGATAATTGCTTTTATTCAATGTTAGATTGGGATGAAGCGATTGGAAATGTTTGTGGGAAAACACTGCCTTTCCCATAAGGCAAGTTTGGGGCCTCCTGAAGGACAGCCATGCCTTCTTAGTTTTATGCTTTGTTTTAGACTTCATTTTTCTACAAATATTGTTGGATATAAGAAAGAGAATTTCTGTTTTTCTTAGGCATATTATACACTTATGTATTAAGAGGGTTAAAAAAGAGCAAGATTGCTATCCATTACTCTTTGGATGGGACTAGGGCTCTCGGAAAGCTATCTTATTTAATAATATCACCAGAAGTTTTTTTTTTTTTTTTTTTAGAGATTGGAGTTTATTTATTTATGTATTTATTTATTTTCGGCTGTGTTGGGTCTTCGTTTCTGTGCGAGGGCTTTCTCTAGTTGCGGCAAGCGGGGGCCACTCTTCATCGCGGTGCGCGGGCCTCTCTTGTTGCGGAGCACAGGCTCCAGACGCACAGGCTCAGTACTTGTGGCTCACGGGCCTAGTTGCTCCGCGGCATGTGGGATCTTCCCAGACCAGGGATCGAACCCGTGTCCCCTGCACTGGCAGGCGGATTCTCAACCACTGTGCCACCAGGGAAGCCCCCCAGAAGTTTTTTATTTCAAACCATTTTCCCATAAATGTAGAAGACTCTTCTACCTAGGGAAAGGCATTGAGGCTTTTCAAAATCATCCTATTGTTGAGCGGGTGGCTTTTGTCCCTGGAGAGTAATTGATTCCTTATTTCTTCGAGTCTTCCAGGAAGAGCAGGGGATGGATATCCAGGGCAAGCTAAAGATGTAGGGTTTAGAACCCTGTGGACTCCAATTAGAATGCAAATTTCTTGTCCTGAGTTCTCTCAGTTCCAGAGAGTGTTAGCTACCTTCCCAGAAAAGAGCTTTTCACCATCCCCTACTCTAGTAGCTGGGGGCTCAGAGTTTGGGAGGAGCAATGTGCATTATCAGAGAGGAAAAGTACATTATCAGCTAGCCATGCTTCTATTATATGTAGAAACCTTGGACGTCTGATTCCCCAGGGAATCAGCAAGACCTTTTTCTTACCCATGCTGAGTAAACCAACCTACTAAATGTAGGGAAGTTATTTCTATTAGAAAACCTCAGCCCTTAATTTGGCTCTTTTATTTTCCTTCCACAGCAGAGAAATATTTCCAAAACCTGAAGTGGTTCTGATTAGTGGTAAAGTCAAAAAGCCTTCAGCTCCAATTAAAATGTGCTTTAAGTCATTTTGTGTGGTAATGGCAGCAGTATAAAAACAAGTTAAATTTCTCTTGATTTTTGATCATGGGTTTGGCTCTTGAATTCTTCTATTCACTAGCAAATCCTGGCGCAGTTTTCTGGGCTGCCTATGGAGGAGGCATTCACGGGCTTCTCAGTTAACACCCTGTTAAGCTGTACACCTGTGGTGGAATTACCCTCAGATCACGATATTGAAGCTTTGAACCCCATTACACCTATATTATTGTCCTGAAAGTCAAACTTAAAATGTTATAAAATTATTCCTGTTGTCTTGGCAAAGGTAATTTGTTTCCTTGGTATTCTTGTCAAGTGTAGAGGCATATGTAGGGGAGTCATTGTGAAGCAATTTATTTATTAACAACTTTATTGTGGTATGCTTTACATACCATAAAATTCACCCATTTTAAATGTACAATTCAGTGATTGTTAGTATAGTTTCAGAGTTGTGTAACCATCACCACAATCCAATTTTGGAACATTTCCATCACTGTATAAAGAAACTAGTACCCGTTAGCCATCACTCCCCATTCTTATATCCTGCCTCAGGCAACCACCAATCTATTTTCTGTCCTTATAGATTTGCCTTTTCTGGACATTTCATATTAATGGAATCATGCCATATGTGGCACTTTGTGTCTAACTTCTTTCATTTAGCATGTTTTCAAGGTTCATCCATGTTGTAGCATGTATCAGTACTTCATTCCTTTTTATTGGCAAATAGTGTCCATTGTATGAATACACCACGATTTTGTTTATCCATTCATCAGTTTGTAGACATTTGGGTTGTTTTCATATCTTGGCTATTCTGACTAATGCTGATTTGAACATTAGCATTCAGGACTTTGTGTGGACACAGCAATTTATATTAAACACAGCAAAAGCAGACTCAGTCTAAACCCTCATCTTCAGCCAGAACATTATTAGTAGAGCTATGGGGTGCTGTGATATCTGCAGAGTAAATGGCAGTTATACAAAATTGCTGATAATCAGAATGCTAGTTAATATAAAAATCTGTATAAATTCCCAAGGATTTTATGAAAATTTGGGGTTTTGTAAGACTTGCCATGTCCATTGGCAACAAGCTGAGCTTTTCCCAATGATTGTAAAGAATGTCAAGGGTTAGAATACTTGATGGTCTGAGTTTAGAGGACTGGTCTGGGACTTAAGAATTCTGTCTGCCTTTTCTATAACCCTCTATGCTGTCCTGGGAAAATTTTGCCACCAGACTCCTCTATTTCCTTATCTTCAAAATGGGGGTAAATGATTCCTATACAGATCCAAAGGCAGTTATGAGGTTAAACATTTTCCAGGCATTTAAAGCACCTCAAAAGAAAGGTAATACACTATATAAGCATAAAGAATTTTTGTTGGCAAAATGAAAGGAAGGTTTAGTCAACCTTTTTTTTCTTCTCTGGAAAACCTAAAAAATAGATAAAACCACAAGGTTTAATTTTGTATATTTGAGCTGGCAAGAATGTGATATTCATTTCCTCCAAGGCCAAAAATGTTCAAAGTTCCAGTAATGTTAAGCCCTTGATTGAAGGAACAGTTTTTCTGAGTTCCCAAAAGCTTTGCTAACTATATTCTAAAATTAAAGCCTTTTACCTTCTCATCACAAAACAACAACCATTTGGTTTAGAGCAGAATATGAAAAAAATCTATAGAAGGAAATTAATACAATAAGAAGTTACCCAGCAAGTCCTCACTGAAAGAGACACAAGGTGTTTCTGGCCTTAAAGAATGTGCTGTTCTGATGGGGTTCAAAGAGAATTAACAATAAAGAAACTATACCTATTTCATTTTAGTGCCCCATGTCTATTTCTATTCCAGAAAGGTATCTGGCCTGTTGAAGATAATTTTTTTTTAATGATGAAGTTTTGACTGTCATAGGAATGTAAAAATGAACATACGTTGAAGATTTAATTTAACTCATAATGAGAGAACCAGGCAGATGTTATAACCAATTCAAAGGGAATACAAAGAACAGACATATATATAGATCAGGAATATTCAAATGAATGTGCAAATGGAGGCTAAATGTGGCTTCTTCCACAGTGGGAAAGTGAAGTCAATTAAATCTCTACCAGACTGGTCTCTAGAGTGCTCAGAAAATATCTTTAAAGTTACTGGATGAAATAACTAATCAGACAATAAAGGCAGCAGAACTCAGGAGGAAACTGATAAAGATCTGTAAGGTTTATGAAAAAGATGGGCAGGGATTAAGTTTTGAAGATATTTGGTTAAGTTCAGGGTGCAGAGGAGGAGAGGGATGGGCAGTTCTAGGCAGGGCAGAGATGAGATGACCTGGTCTGTTGCAAGTCCAGGACAGTTGGAAGTGAAGACATGGATTAACTTCACGATAGGGATTAAGAGGTAGATCATCTATATACAAGTTCCCAGAAAAAGAGCTGGCTGTATCCCCAGTTGCTTTGTAAGTGTAGAATCAGCCCCTGGGAGCCCAGAGTTACATAATGTCGCTTATACAATGTGTGGAATTGCAAGCAGAGAACAGTACAGAGAAAATGAATGCTGGGTCATACTTGGTGAGCTATGAGTACTTCACTATCCCTGGGGTGGGAAGCATTAGGAAGCAGCAGGAACATTGGGGCCGACAAGTGGTCTTGCTAGACTAAGGAACTTTGGGCTTTCTGCTGAAATGGAGGTCCATTGAAATGCTTTAAGCAGGAGACTAACAGTCATTTTTGTAACTTGAGTCCCTGGTAGCAGTATGGAGAAAGGGTTGGGATAAAGGGAGTGAGACTGAATGTTCAGAGACCTGTGGCCATTAGAAGGAGAAGTCCTATGATATTTAGGCAATAAACTCAAAGAAAGGAAAATATATCCTAAATTCCTTATAAAATTAGTCCAGCAAGATATTTTATTTTAAAAGGGCATTCTATGATCACACAAGTTTGGAAAACACATTGTCAGCCTCTTAGATACACACTAGAATATTAAGGGCTCTGGTAACTAATTCAACAGGGAAAATCTGTTTATTTTTTGTTTAACCCAACAGTTCAAAATTTTATCAAATAACTTTAAATTTTGCATAACACCTATTAATATTTTGTTCTGTTGGGTTTGCCTTTGGGAATATTGGTCTAGGATGGCTTCCAGGGAGTTCTGGCTTGCTTAATAAACAGTGGTTCTATTAACTGAGTTTGGGAATACATGAATAAGAAGAGATTTGTGGGACAGGATATTGAGTTTAGTTTGCATATTTTGAGTTTTAGGAGGATATCTCCAACAAACAATTGAATAGATGAGCCTAGAACTTAAGGATGAGATCTGGGATGGAGGAACAGATTTGGGAATCACCTGTTGAATTTTAAATGGTAGGTGATGTTTCTAAGAAAAGTACATATAGGGAGAAGGAGACAAAAGGGCTGAGGATGGCCTTGACAGCACTATTTACTGAATTCTTTTCCCACTGAGTTGCTTCTTACAGATTTCATATTTCACTTATGTAGGTCTATTAACTGAACTCTTTATTTGATTCCAGTGCTCTATCTATTTCTCTGCCAATATTATGGGACATTAGTAGTAATTAGCTTTATAATAAGATGATATCTGGTAAGGCAAATTCATTTTCACTGTTCTTCAAAACTTGCTTTACAGTGGCACTTTGATCTTCCACATAAACTTTAGGATAAGTTCATCAAGGTCTAAAAAAATACCACTATCCATATTTCTATTGAAATTGCATTGAAGTGATTAGTTTAAAATTGATATTTTTATTATAGTGAGTCTTCTTATCCATGAACAATAGTGTGTGTGTGTATCCATGTATTTGTCTTATTACATTTGGTTAGCTGTGTATACATTTTACTTCAATGTTCTTAAATGTCTTTTGAAGGGATTAATGCTATCTATGTACCTTGTGGTTTTATTGTTATTGTCAAAAGACTTTTCCTGCCATCCTTTCTATTGTCTAATTGTCTATAACAGGTGCCCAAGAATGCTATTGATTTCCATATGTTGATCTTGTGTTCAATAGCCTTGCTGAACATTTTTTACTATTTCAAAAAGTTTGCATCCTCTCTTGAGTTTTTTTTTGCAGACAACCTATCAGCTGCAAAGAAGGACAATTTAATGCTTCTACTCCATTCCTTTTATATCTTTTATTTTTCTTGTCTTTTTGCACTGGCAAAGACCTCTGGTACAATTTTAAATTTAAAAAAAATGACGGTAACCATCTTTGTCTTATTCATAAGATTTATAGGAATGTTTCTAATTTTTAAAATTATGCTTTCCATAATTTTTATTAAATAGACTTTCATTTTTAGAGCAGTTTTAGGTTCACAGCAAAACTGAGCAGAAAGTACAGAGAGTTCCCATTCACCTCCTACCCGCACACATGCATAGCCTCCCCCATTATCAATATCCCCCATCAGAATGGTACAATTGTTACAGCTAATGAAAGTACATTGACACAATTTTATCATCCAAAGTGTGTTCTCTGAGCTTCCTGGATCTGTGGGGGGTTTCTTGGTTTTTGTTTTTAGGTCTAACATTAATTTGGGGAAATTCTTAGTCCTTGTTCTTTCAAATATTTCTTCCATTCCTTTTTCTCTTTCTTTTTCTGGTATTCCCATTACACATATGTCACACCTTTTTTAGTTGTCCCACAATCCTTGGTATTTTCTTCTGGTTTTTCCATCTTTTTTGTTTGTTTGTTTGTTTGCTTTTCAATTTTGGAGGTTTCTATTGAGATATCCTCAAGGTCAGAGATTCTTTCCTTAGCCATGGCTAGTCTACTAATAAGCCCATCAAAGGCAGTCTTCATTTCGGTTACAGTTATTTTTATCTGTAGCATTTTTTTTTTGATTCATTCTTTGAATTTCCATCTCTCTGCTTACATTGCCCATCTATTCTTTTTTTGGGGGTGGGGGTTAATACTTTATTTAGCATGCAAACAACTTCAGGTTGTTTCACTTTTATATTAATGGTAGGCTTTCAAGATGGACCAGTATTTCATTTTTTTTTAATTTTAAATTTTTTATTTTTTAAATTGAAGTATAGTTGATTTACAATGTTGTGCTAATTACTGCTGTACAGCAAAGTGATTCAGTTATACATATATATATTCTTTTTTTAAATATTCTTTTCCATTATGGTTTATCAGAGGATAGTGAATACAGTTCTCTGTGCTATACAGTAGGACCTTGTTGTTTATCCATTCTATCAACATATATAAAAGCTTACATCTGCTAACCCCAACCTCCCACTCCATATCTCTCCAAACCCCCTCCCCCTTGGCAACCACCAGTCTGTTCTCTATGTCCATGATTCTGTTTCTGTTTCATAGCTAGGTTCATTTGTGTCATATTTTAGATTCCATATATAAATGATATCATATAGTATTTGTCTTTCCCTTTCTGACTTACTTCACTTAGTATGATAATCTCTAGTTGCATCGATGTTGCTGCAAAAGGCATTATTTCATTCTTTTTTATGGCTGAGTAGTATGCCATTGTATATATATTACCACATCTGCCCATCTATTCTTTTTTTTTTAACGTCTTTATTGGAGTATAATTGTTTTACAGTGGTGTGTTAGTTTCTGCTCTATAACAAAGTGAATCAGCTATACATATACATATATCCCCATATCTCCTCCCTCTTGCGTCTCCCTCCCACCCTCCCTATCCCACTCCTCTAGGTGGTCACAAAGCACCGAGCTAATCTCCCTGTGCTATGCAGCTGCTTCCCACTAGCTATCTATTTTACATTTGGTAGTGTGTATTGCCCATCTATTCTTGAATGCTAGCTATTTTATCCATTAGAACCCTTAGCATATTAAACATCATTGCTTTAAACTACTGGTCTGATAATTGCAACATCCTTTTTTTTAAATTGGGGTATAGTTGTTTTACAATGTTGTGTTAGTTTCTACTGTACAGCGAAGTGGAGTTCCCTGTGCTGTACAGCAGGTTCTCATTAGTTATCTATTTTATACATATTAGTGTATATATGTCAATCCCATATATAAGTCTGGTTCTAATGCTTGCTCTGTCTCTTCAAACTGTGTTTTTTGCCTTTTAGTATGTCTTGTAATTTTTTCTTGATAGCCAAACATGATATACTGGGTAAAAGGAATTACTGTAAATAGGCCTTCAGTAATGTGGTAGTGAGGTTTGGGGAAGGAGAAAGCATATTGCATGTAGTTCTATGAGAGATCACAGTCTTTTTTGAGCCTATGCCTCTAGGCTGTGAACTTCACATGTGCTTCTTTGTCCCCCGCCCACTTGTGATGGGACAGGATGGCTAGAGTGGGCTGGAGTTGAGTATTTCCTTTTCCCCCAGGTCAGTTATGCTCTGATAAAACCCCAGCAGGTTAATCTCTGGTTGAACACTTTCTCCTAGGACAGACCTTGTTAAGAAGAACAGAATGTTCTGCAGTATTTGAAAATGGCTTATTGCCACTCCCCCAGCTGGAAGCAGGAGGGGATTTTTCTCCAATATTCACTGTGAGAACCTGGTAGAGTTTAGGAGGTAAAACTCACAAGAGTATCGTATTTCCCTTATAACTGTTTGTATGTGGAGTTTTTAATTCCTCAGACTTGTCCACACTCAGCCTCCAGCAACTTGTCAATTACAGTTCAGGTTAACCTACCCCAGCACTGGTTCCCTCAGAGATTCCTACTCATGAGTTAAGATTCTCTGTATCCACTTGTTTGTCTCTCCAATTTGTGGGGGTGGTGGGGGGGGGCAGTGATTTGCCCTGTGACCCACTTCTTTTATGGATCTAAAGAGAGTTGTTGATGTTTTAGTTTGTTCAGCTTTTTACATGTTGTTAGGATGGGGTGGTGACTTTCAAGCTTCTTACATGCTGGACCAGAAACACTTTCCATAAATTTTGAAACATGCTTTTATCAGGTTAGAGAAGTTAACTGCTTTTCTGAATTCCCTGAAGGATTTTTTTCCTCAATGAGTGTTGAATTTTATTGAATGTGTTTTCAATCTCTCTATATATAATCATGTATTGTTTTTGTATCTGTTAATATAGCAAATTTATTACATTGATAGATTGTCTTCTATGTTAAATCATCTTTGCCTTCCTGGGATAAACTTTATTTGATTGTGGTAGGCAGAATTCTAAGATGTCCTCTGTGACTCCCACCCCGTGGTAACCATGTCTTCGTGTAACCCCCTCCCCTGGTATGTGTGTGGAGCCTGAAACTTGCCTCTAACCAATAGAACATGGCAAAGTGAAGTGAATTTTCAGATGCAAGTAAAGTCCCTAGACAGTTGACTTTAAGTTAATCAAAAGAGAGATCATCCTGAATGGACCTGACCTAATGAGGTTATTCCTTTAAAAGAGGGTCTAAGTACTTTGAGATATTCTCCAGGTGGCCTTGAAGAAACAAGCCATCCTAAATTCCACAGCTGCAAGGAAATGAATTCTGCCAATAATCATGTGAGCTTGGAAGAGGACCCCAGGACTCAAATGATACCCCAGCCCAGGCTGACAACATGATTGTAGCCTTGTGAGCCCCTAAGCCAACGATTCGTTTAAGCTGTGTCTGAACTTCTGACCTACAGAATCTGTGTGATAATAAATGGGTGTTGTTTCAAACCAATAAGTTTTGTGGTTATTTGTTACACAGCAATAGAAAACTAATACTTTGGTATAATATATATTTTTAATATGCACTGTCACTAAGTTAATAACTTAGTTAATAAGTCTTTAGAACTTTATATCTATGTTTATATGTGAGAATGGTCTATAAGTTTAATTTTTTGTACTATCCTTATCCAATTTTAGTATCAAGCTTTTATTAGCCTCATAAAATGAGTCCAATAGCTTTCCTTCTTATAATCTGTGAAACAGCTTGTATAAAATAGGGAGAATATGTTCCTTGAGAGTTGATAAAACTTGCCTATAAAATCAACTAGGCATGATGTCTTTTGAATAACACATCCAATTGCCTGTTTAGTTGTTTAAAATTTTGTTGGTTAATTCATATGTTCTCTTTCTTGAATGAATTTTTATAATTTATATTTTCTTAGAAATTATTTATTTCATCTGTTCCCAAATATATTTCTATATTTTTTTCTCATATTATCCTTTAATCTTATAAAATTCTGTTTATAATGTCATACTTCCTTATTGTTTCTAATATTGTTTATTCATGCTTCCCTTTTTTTCAATGTTACCAGAGATATGTCTAATTTATAGACTTGTTAAAAAGTTTTTAGTTTTGTTGATTCTATGGATTTCTCTGTTTTCCACTTCACTCTTACTGCTCTTGTCCCCTTTATTCCAACTTATTTTACAGTGTTAGTTCCTTTATTTTTAATTTAGTATTTATTTTTATAAAAGTTATATATGCATATATTTGGAAAAGTCATACTTGTGCAAATATTGTTTCATAACAAATTGCATGTCTCCTGTCACATCTCTCCCATTCCTGCTCTCCAGAAGCAACAATTTTCAACTCTTTTAGCTAATTCTTACAATTGACGTGTGTTAAAAACATGCTAACGTTGCTATTTCTTGCTTGTGAAGTTTTAAACATTTTCCATTAATTTCCCAATACAGACTGATATCTGTGTTTAGATATATTTCACCATTACTCTACCTCCACCACACATGTCTATACTTCCTGTGACTTATCCTTCCAGGGCAGTTCTATGGTTACTTTGGTTAAATCACAATCATTTAATCATAATCATAAACCATTATTGGAACTATATAAATGCTATTTGTCCTGGAGTCTTCCTTCTTGAATAATTTTTTGTTTTCCTGGAGTTAATATCTTTTTATTTTGTTTTGTTTGCAAGTGTCTCACTCTCAAATTCTGCTCCATTGTGTAAATAGCTTCATAATATATTAATATATATTAGAATCTATCAATTTCATTTTCTTGAAGAAATCTCTTCTGGAAACTACTGGATGTTCTCTCACTGCTCTGCAGTTGTCCTTCGGAGATTTCACTCCAAGAATCATATTGGGTATTTCTTTTGCTCTTCCTTGTGTCAGCTCCCATTGCTTGAACCCCGTGTCTTCCTGTTTCTGGGTTTACTCCCGCAAAATGGTTGAGATATTACACTTCTGGGGGAAAAATGTCTTCATTCTACCCTCACACTTTTTTGATGATTTAGCCACTTGCTAAATCTTAGATTAGAATTATTTTCTCAGAATGATGGTGCACAGGTTTTTCGCTTTCATTATTACTGGTAAGAAGATCAATGCTATTCTGATTCTTTTACGTTCCTGTTAAACCTTTTCCTTTTCTCCTCTCTGAAAGCTGAAGAGTCTCCATTGTTCTAAAATTTCATGAAGACTTGGATAGATTTGAGTCCTTCAACTGCTGGATCGATTTAAAAGTGAAACTTGGGTCGTTCAACTGTGGGAAACATTCATTTATTTTTTTTTAACATTTTTATTGCAGTATAATTGCTTTACAATGGTGTGTTAGATTCTGCTGAATAACAAAGTGAATCAGCTATACATATACATATATCGCCATATCTCCTCCCTCTTGCATCTCCCTCCCACCCTCCCTATCCCACCCCTCTAGGTGGTCAGAAAGCACCGAGCTGATCTCCCTGTGCTATGCGGCTGCTTCCCACTAGCTATCTATTTTACATTTGGTAGTGTATATATGTCCATGCCACTCTCTCACTTCGTCCCAGATTACCCTTCCCCCTCCCCATGTCCTCAATTCCATTCTTTACGTCTGTGTCTTTATTCCTGTCCTGCCCCAAGGTTCTTCATAACGATTTTTTTTTAAGATTCCATATATATGTGTTAGCATACGGTATTTCTTTTTCCCTTTCTGACTTACTTCACTCTGTATGACAGACTATAGATCCATCCACCTCACTACAAATAACTCAATTTCGTTTTGCTTTATGGCTGAGTAAAATTCCATTGTATATATGTGCCACATCTTCTTTATCCATTCATCCAATGATGGACACTTAGGCTGCTTCCATGTCCTGGCTATTGTAAATAGAACTGCAGTGAACATTGTGGTCCATGATTCTTTTTGAAATATGCTTCTCTGAGAGTATATGCCCAGTAGTGGGATTGCTGGGTCGTATGGTCATTGTATTTTTAGATTTTTAAGGAACCTCCATACTGTTCTCCATAGTGGCTGTATCCATTCCCACCAACAGTGCAAGAGTGTTCCCTTTTCTCCACACCCTCTCCAGCATTTATTGTTTCTAGATTTTTTGATGATGGCCATTCTGACTGGTGTGAGATGATATCTCATTGTAGTTTTGATTTGCATTTCTCTAATGATTAATGATGTTGAGTATTCTTTCATGTGTTTGTTGGCACTCTGTATATCTTCTTTGGAGAAATGTCTATTTAGGTCTTCTGCCCATTTTTGGATTGAGTTGTTTGTTTTTATGATATAGAGCTGCATGAGCTGCCTGTAAATTTTGGAGATTAATCCTTTCTCAGTTGCTTCATTTGCAAACATTTTCTCACATTCTGAGGGTTGTCTTTTCGTTTTGTTTATGGTTTCCTTTGCTGTGCAAAAGCTTTTAAGTTTCATTAGGTCCCATTTGTTTATTTGTGTTTTTATTTCCATTTCTCTAGGAGGTGGGTCAAAAAGGATCTTGCTGTGATTTATGTCATATGAGTGTTCTGCCTTTGTTTTCCTTTAAGAGTTTTATAGTGTCTGGCCTTACATTTAGGTCTTTAATCCATTCTGAGTTTATTTTTGTGTATGGTGCTAGGGAGTGTTCTAATTTCATTCTTTTACAGGTAGCTGTCCAGTTTTCCCAACACCACTTATTGAAGAGGCTGTCTTTTCTCCAGTGTATATTCTTGCCTCCTTTATCAAAACTAACGTGACCATATGTGCGTGGGTTTATCTCTGGGCTTTCTATCCTGTTCCACTGATCTATATTTCTGTTTTTGTGCCAGTACCATATTGTCTTGATTACTGTTGCTTTGTAGTATAGTCTGAAGTCAGGGAGCCTTATTCCTCCAGCTCTGTTTTTCTTTCTCAAGGTTGCTTTTGCTATTCGGGGACTTTTGTGTTTCCATACAAATTGTGAAATTATTTTTTCTAGTTCTGTGAATAATGCCATTGGTAGTTTTATAGGGATTGCACTGAATCTGTAGATTGCTTTGGGTAGTAGAGTCATTTTCACAATGTTAATTCTTCCAATCCAAGAACATGTTGTATCTCTCCATCTATTTGTATCATCTTTAATTTCTTTCATCAGTGTCCTATAATTTTCTGCATACAAGTCTTTTGTCTCCTTAGGTAGGTTTATTCCAAGGTATTTTATTCTTTTTGTTGCAATGGTAAATGGGAGTGTTTCCTTAATTTCACTTTCATATTTTTCATCATTTGTGTATAGGAATGCAAGAGATTTCTGTGCATTAATTTTGTATCCTGCTACTTTACCAAATTCATTGATTAGCTCTAGTAGTTTTCTGGTAGCATCTTTAGGATTCTCTATGTATAGTATCATGTCATCTGCAAACAGTGACAGCTTTACTTCTTCTTTTCTGATTTGGATTCATTTTATTTCTTTTTCTTCTCTGATGGCTGTGGCTAAAACTTCCAAATCTATGTTGAATAATAGTGGTGAGAGTGAGCAACCTTGTCTTGTTCCTGATCTTAGTGGAAATGGTTTCAGCTTTTCACCATTGAGAATGATGTTGGCTGTGGGTTTGTCATATATGGCATTTATTATGTTGAGGTAAGTTCCCTCTATGCCTACTTTCTGGAGGGTTTTTATCATAAATAGGTGTTGAATTTTGTCGAAAGTTTTTCTGTATCTATTGAGATGATCATATGACTTTTCTCCTTCAGTTTGTTAATTTGGTTTATCACATTGGTTGACTTGCGTATATTGAATAACCCTTGCATTCCTGGGATAAACCCCACTTGATAAGGGTGTATGATCCCTTTAATGTGCTGTTGGATTCTGTTTGCTACTATTTTGTTGAGGATTTTTGCATCTATGTTCATCAGTGATTTTGGCCTGTAGTTTTCTTTCTTTGTGACATCTTTGTCTGGTTTTCGTATCCAGGTGATAGTGGCCTTGTAGAATGAGTTTGGGAGTATTCCTCCCTCTGCTATGTTTTGGAAGAGTTTGAGAAGGATAGCTGGTAGCTCTTCTCTAAATGTTTGATAGAATTTGCCTGTGAAGCCATCTGGTCCTGGGCTTTTGTTGGTTGGAAGATTTTTAATCACAGTCTCAATTTCAGTGTTTGTCATTTGTCTGTTTGTATTTTCTATTTCTTCCTGGTTCAGTCTCAGAAGGTTGTGCTTTGCTAAGAATCTGTCCATTTCTTCCAGGTTGTCCATTTTATTGGCACATAGTTACTTGTAGTACTCTCATGATCCTTTGTATTTCTGCAGTGTCAGTTGTTACTTCTCCTTTTTCATTTCAAATTCTGCTGATTTGAGTCTTCTCCCTTCTGTAGGAGTCGTTCCACATGTAGATGTATTTGTGGGGAGGAAGTTGATCTCCATATCTTATTCTTCCGCCATCTTGAAGCTATCCTCGTGAGAAACATTCTTGAATCATTTCTTTCTTTTCCTCTATTTTCTTGTTTATTTTGCATCTGTCTCTAATTCTCTTATCTTTTTATCTCTTACTTTCTTAAATTTGTCTTTTCACTGTTTTATGGGAGATTTTTCTCAACATCTTACTCTAATAATTTTATTGAGATTTTTCCATGTTTTTATTTCCTTGTTCTTATTATTCCTGAATATGTTTTTTAAGCTTCCTGTTCTTGTCTCAAAGAAGGATTTTTTTAAAGTTTTCTGATCCCATAAAGTGTCTGCTTCTTCCATATTAATTGGAAGTCTGTCACTTCTTTTCTAATTCTAATAATTTTCTAATTATCTAATAATTAACTTCTTTATTTTCAATTAACTTCTTTGTTTTTAATCTTTTCATCTTTAAATAAATACATTTTAGACTGTAAATTTCCTTCTAAATGCTGTTTTAGCTGCATGTTACAAATTTTTAAATGTAGTACTTTCATTGTCATTCAGTTCTAAATTTCTATTCTGTGATTTCCATTGTGGCTTCCTTGTTAACCATGAGTTCGTTCTGAGAGCATTTTTGAGCTTGCAAATATTGTTGTGTTTTTAGCCAGCTTTTTGGGGGGAGGGGTTGCTTGATTTCTGATTCAATTTATTGTGATCAGAGAAGAACATGGTCAGTATGACTACAAATCTTTTATATGTTTTAGACTTCCTTTAAATTCTAGTATGTCACTAAATTTTGCAAACATTATATTTGGAAATAATGTATTTTTATATTTATTGGCTTCTAGTTAATTTTCTTATTCAAAGATTCTATATGCTTAACAATTTTTGTCTGCTTGCTTTATAAGCTTATGATAGAGGTGTTTTAAAATCTCCCATTGTGATTATGGACTTTTGTTGTATATGTCTTGAGGCAATGTTGTCAGTTGCATACAAGTTGAGGACTATCTCTCTGGTAGAATTTGAATTATATTATTGCAAATTATCTCTCTTTATTCCAACTAGTGCTTGTTTCTTCAAATTCTGATTTGACTTAATACAGTTTTAGCATCTTTCTATGATTAGTATTTGCATGGTATATATTTCTCCATTCCTTTATTTTCAACATTTTTGTGAGGTGTTTTTTGATGTATGTCTTATATAGCTAAATGTTTAAATATTCCACTTTTTAAATAAAAGAGTGTAGTTTGTTTCATTTATTTTGATTGCTAATGTATTTGGACTTATTTTATATTTTCTATTAACCAGTTATTCTTTGTTTCTTTTTATCATGCCTTCTGTTCAACAGATAAAATTTTCCATTTGCTGATTTGGAGGCTATATATTTTTTTATTTCTTTATTAATATCTTCAAATTTTAAAATACGTATTCTTCCTTAAGCTTTCTAACAAAGAAAAAGTTGTTCAATATCTGTTTCCTTATCCTAACCCTGACAAGGTCCTTAGTCTATTTTTACTACCCAAAGAACACATTTCCCTGATCATGATTTTGTTTCGGCTTTAACTTTATATACATTTTAAATACAAAATTAGTTATAAATATTTTAAATTAATAGTTAATTAAATTTATTCACATATCGTATCATAGGTGGTGCAGTGTACTTCCATTAGGAAGCACATAATGCCTGGTTGTCTCTCTTTTTACACCATTAACAGCCAGTGGTGATCATTACTTATATTCATTAATTAAATAGGGGTTACAAAATGGTGATTTTTTTTTGTTATTCCTTCTTCATTTATTAGTTGGAACACTTCTATAGATTGAAACTTGTACTTATCAACTATTTGTTTACCCTGAGGTACAATTCATCTAAGAAAGGCATAATTAATGCTTTATTTACCCCCTTTATTTGTCAACTCAAAATAGTATATTGGTTCTCTAGTTATCACCTGAGAATGAACAAAGAACATTTTAAAAATATCCTTATAAACACACAGATTAAAATCCATTGCATGTGTTTATCCTTCCTGATGTTTAGACAGGCCCATCTTTGATCAATGAGGGCCTCTTCACATTGGTTTTTGAGTCCTAAAGACACAACCCTAATGTTCTTTGACAGCTTCTTGCTTTGTGATATCACATGATGTTCAGATTCATCTCATAAATTTCTTGCCCAGGAGCTCTATCCCTTTTAATGGAAAATTAGAGACCACAATCTGAGCTCTAGGGGATGCTTATTACTTCTGGTTTGTTGATTTTTGCCTCCAAGACTTTTTTTCTTGTTTAAAAGAAAATACATTGTGAGTTCATAATGATGCCTTCAATTCAAAATCAGGGTTATGGGTTTTACCTAACCTCATTGAACTTGCATCTGTGTTTTCTTTCTCCCATGCACAAAATCCTGATTTCAAGAACCAAGTACTCATTTGTTTTATCTAACAATAAACATACAGCAGTCTCAGAGTAATGATACCAACACTACCATCAACAGTATACTTCCTAACTAATTTTAGCTTTTATTTTTCAGGTTGTAGGTCATCATTGTGTTTTGCTTTGTTTTGGTTTTTGTCCTTTGGTTTTGTCCTCACTAAGGATGCACGGTCAAATTTCTGTGTTTTAAAGTCAATTAGTATAATTCTTCTCTGTGTGGTTATGCCAACAACTGTATACACATGAAGGTTCATATGCCATCTAAATTTCAGTTTTAGGAATTGCTTTTCTTCTCTCTTTTTTTTTTTAACATTTTCATTAGAGTATACTTGCTTTACAATGTTGCATTAGATTCTGCTGTATAACAAAGTGAATCAGCTATATGTATACATATATCTCCATATGCCTTCCCTCTTGCACCTCCCTCTCACCCTCCCTACCCTAACCCTCTAGCTGCTGCTAGATAGCTATCTATTTTACATTTGGTAGTGTATATATGTCAGTGCTACTCTTTCACTTCGTCCCAGTTTACCCTTCCCCCTGCTCATGTCCTCAAGTCCATTCTCTACGTCTGTGTCTTTATTCCTGTCCTGCCCCTAGGTTCATCAGAACCACTTTTTTTTTAGATTCCATATATGTGTTAACATACGGTATTTGTTTTTCTCTTTCTGACTTACTTCACTCTGTATGACAGACTCTAGGTCCATCCACCTCACTACATAAAACTCAATTTTGTTTCTTTTTATGGCCGAGTAATATTCCATTGTATATATGTGCCACATCTTCTTTATCCATTCATCTGTCGATGGACACTTCGGTTGCTTCCATGCCCTGGCGATTGTAAATAGTGGTGCAATGAACATTGTGCTACATGACTCTTTTTGAATTATAGTTTTCTCAGGGTATATGCCCAGTAGTGATATAGCTGTATCATATGGTAGTTCTATTTTTAGTTTTTTAAGGAACCTCCATGCTGTTCTCCATAGTGGCTGTATTAATTTACATTCCCACCAACAGTGCAAGAGGGTTCCCTTTTCTCCACACCCTCTCCAGCATTTATGGTTTGTAGATTTTTTGATGATGGCCATTCTGACTGGTGTGAGGTGATACCTCATTGTGGTTTTGATTTGGATTTCTCTAATGATTAGTGATGTTGAGCATCCCTTCATGTGTTTGTTGGCAATCTGTATATCTTCTTTGGAGAAATGTCTATTTATGTCTTCTGCCCATTTTTGGATTGGGTTGTTTGTTTTTTTTGATTTTGAGCTGCATGGGCTTCTTGTAAATTTTGGAGATTAATCCTTTGTCAGTTGCTTCATTTGCAAATATCTTCTCCCATTCTGAGGGTTGTCTTTTCATCTTGTTTATAGTTTCCTTTGCTGTGTAGAAGCTTTTAAGTTTCATTAGGTCCCATTTGTTTATTTTTGTTTTTATTTCCATTTCTCCAGAAGGTGGGTCAAAAACGATCTTGCTGTGATTTATGTCACAGAGTGTTCTGCCTATGTTTTCCTCTAAGAGTTTTATAGTGTCTGGCCTTGCATTTAGGTCTTTAATCCATTTTGAGTTTACTTTTGTATATGGTGTTAGGGAGTGTTCTAAGTTCATTCTTTTACATGTAGCTGTCTAGTTTTCCCAGCACCGCTTATTGAAGAGGCTGTCTTTTCTCCATTGTATATTCTTGCCTCCTTTATCAAAGGTAAGGTGACCATATGTGCATGGGTTTATCTCTGGGCTTTCTATCCTGTTCCATTGATCTTTATTTCTCTTTTTGTGCCAGTACCATACTGTCTTGATTAGCTTTGTAGTATAGTCTGAAGTCAGGGAGCCTGATTCCTCCAGCTCCGTTTTTCTTTCTCAAGATTGCTTTGGCTATTCGGGGTCTTTCGTGTTTCCATACAAATTGTGAACTTTTTTGTTCTAGTTCTGTGAAAAATGCCATTGGTAGTTTGTTAGGGATTGCACTCCATCTGTTGATTGTTTTGAGTAGTATAGTCATTTTCACAATGTAGATTCTTCCAATCCAAGAACATGTTGTATCTCTCCATCTGTTTGTATCATCTTTAATTTCTTTCATCAGTGTCTTATAGTTTTCTACATACAGGTCTTTTGTCTCCTTAGGTAGGTTTATTCCTAGGTATTTTATTCTTTTTGTTGCAGTGGTAAATGGGACTGTTTCCTTAATTTCTCCTTCAGATTTTTCGTCATTAATGTATAGGAATGAAAGAGATCTCTGTGCATTAATTTTGTATCCTGCTACTTTACCAAATTCATTGATTAGCTCTAGTAGTTTTCTTGTAGTATCTTTAGGGTTCTCTCTGTTTAGTATCATGTCATCTGCAAACAGTGACAGTTTTACATCTTCTCTTCTAATTTGGATTCCTTTTATTTCTTTTTCTCCTCTGATTGCCATAGCTAAAACTTCCAAAACTATGTTGAATAATAGTGGTGAGAGTGGGCAACCTTGTCTTGTCCCTGATCTTAGAGGAAATGGTTTCAGTTTTTCACCATTGAGAAGGATATTGCTTTTCTTAAATCTACTTTTGCTTTGTTAATGTGTAAAATATTTATATAGTTGCAAAGTCAAATATACAAAATGAGGTATATTCAATGAAATCTATCTCCTATTTCAATATCTCACCTTATTCTCCCCATAAATAACCATTTTTAATGTTATAATTTATCATTTCAAGTGTACATATGAACATAATTATACACATATTTATAGTTAACATTTCCCCTTTCCTAGTTTAAAAAAATGGCATCTGCACTGTTTTCTCCTTCTTGCTTTTCTTCTCTAAACAGCATACCCTAAGATTACTCCATAGGGATATTTCTTATTCCTTTTTGCACCTGCATAGCCCTTTACTTTTAAATACCACGTTTATTTAACTAGTTTCCTATTGATAGACATTTGGACCAGTTCCTGCTTTTCTTATCATTATAAATAATGTTTCAGCAGATGGCCTTTTACATATACATTTTGGGGGTTTTTGGCAATGTATCTTTGACATGGATACTTAGAAGTGAGAGTGCTGGGTTACAGGATAAATGCATATGTAATTTACAGGATAGTTTCAAATTTCCCTCTATAGGGATATTCCATTTTCTACTACCACCAGCAATGTTGACTCAAGGCCTCAGCCAATCTGGTGTGAAATCGTCTTTCTGCACTCTTTGTATTTCTTTCATCTTGAGTTAACCATCTTGTGTTAAGGTCCATTTACTTTTTTTTTTCTGTGAGTTGTCTGTTCATATCTCTATCCCAGTTTTCTCTGGGACTGATGGTCTTTTTCTTCTCTTCTTTTAGTAGTTCTTTATCTTTCCTAGTTTTCATTTCTCTTTTTACTTTACTCATTGTGGGTTTTTTTCCCCAATGTTCTGTTTATTGTTTTGATTATCTCTCATAGCATTAGATTATTTCTTGCATTTTGGAATTTTGATTTGTAGCCTCATTTGGTTTCCCTTTCTCTTACTCACCTCTGCATTCTTCTCTTTATTTTGGCAGTTTTGTAGTTGCTCATTCTTGTCCTTCTGGGCTCCCAGTCCAAAACTAGGTCTAATAATGACATTTGGGGGCTCCTGTCTCACAGTGATCTTGGGGGACCTGAGAGATCTGGTCAAGCAGGGGGCTTGGTTCAGCTCTAGGTTCCAAGGATGTGTGTCTGTCCTTTTGCCTTTGGGGACCTGCAGATTTATTCTAGTTCTACCCTCAGGCAACATTTGGGGTCATTTTTTAGGCTCCTTTCAAGGGGATGAGTTGGCATCCACATCCTGGCTTCTGGCTTCACATTGTGAACCTGCCCCCGTTTCCCTGACTTATCTGAATCCCTCCAGTCTCCTTGGCCATGCAAGAGCTAAATCTCTGACTACCACTGTCTATTCTTGGGTCCTGAATTCAGTAAGCTCATAGTCTCAGCTCATTTCTTGTTCATGGATATATGTCTCTTGTATTTGATCTCAACTACATCTTTTTTATTTTTACTTTTTATATCTTATTTATTATTGCTATGTGTTTGCCTCAGAGAGGATTTTCAAAGCAAGGAGTCACTGAGGAATTTTAATTGGAAGTCTACCTGATTCTGATTCTTTTCAGCATTTACTCAGGATTTAACATTCACTGTGGCTGCATATTATTGTCTGAACCCAGGTCACATGTCTGAATCAAAGCTTTAAGGGAACCTAAAAAGTATCTGGCACTTTCAGCTCCTATAAGGAGAGATAACTACCTTCCCCCAAAACTCATAATTTGGTGATTTCCCAAACTCTCAAAGAGGATTTAGATTTAGGGTTGCCAAACAAAATAACTATCTACTACGACGTATACCTTGGAAATCTATGAAGAGATATCCTCTATCTGACCATTATGTACATTTCTTAATCTCTGTACAAAACCACATAACTACACAAATGTTAACAAGCTAAAGTTTAATTTCTATGCAATGCAGAGCTGCAGGACCTACAGATCAGCATGACCATACAAAGCAGAGCTTTTGTTTTAAGTATGACTAAAATGCACAATGGCCTGATTTTATACTTTATAATAGCTTTTAATCTGCATTGGTTGGAACTCTAGAGGCCCATCTGTTCTAACAGAAGACTTTTTCAACTTTATATTTTTATGACACTACTGTAATTGCAAGTTTTTGTGATATTTGTAGTGTTCGAGCTGAAAATAATGAGAAAAATAATCTATAAAAAGGTTTGGGATGCCATCGACTTTCTAGCAGTTACCATGCAATCACAGATGCCAGGGATATTTAATGATTTAATCATATGGAACTTGAGACTCTCTTTCCAGTTTCCAAACTTGTGAACTTTTAGAATCAGAGATAATGGGGAAAAGAAAAAAAGAATGGAGTTTCCAGATTCCCTTTCCCCTCACATCCGAGGAAATATTTCCTTTGCCTTATGCCCACTGGAAAAGATTAACACTCCTTTGGTCCTTTAAGAATCCCCTTTTACAACTTCTATATGGAAAATGAAGGTGTCCTAGGAACCCTCTCTTGAACCTTTGTCAGTGACTCTGTGCCTTTTCTTCATATACCATGAGTGAATTAAAACATGGACTTCTCTTCTTCCCCAAGACATGAACCTATCTTTGCAATGTCAAAGCCTGCAGGTTTTCTTGCAAAATTTTAGAGTTAAGTTCCAACATGATATTGGTTTTGCTCCCCATACTGATCCTCATCAGTGATTAAGGCACATCTAACTCCATATATGGACACTGTGACCATTTTAAAGTATCTTCACCTTAGAAGATAACTCACTTGTAAAGATTGTGTATAGTCTCTGTAATATGTCTGAATTACTACCTCAGCATATTCTTGGGGTATCCTCTTTGTCTTCTTGACCCTCATTTTAGGGATAACCTAGAACATGATCAAAAATTCTCTGTGCATTCACCAGATGAGAGATTTATTGATTGACGGGAATTTGGTGATGATCTATCACCTTCTTCTCTGAATATTCATCCCCTATTTTTTACCATCCAATGTCTCTGTTTAGATATATTTTTAATACCTCAAGCTGCATATTGGTTAAGACTAAGTTCTCCTTATCCTGAACACAACTGGTAACACTTTGGAAGTGTAGTAAGGAGGCAAACAGGTCTGGGAGCCAAGCTTGGGAGTGAATTAAGAAATTAAGAATTATTTATTTTTATTATTATTTTTTGATGTGGACCATTTTTAAAGTCTTTATTGAATTTGTTACAATATTGCTTCTGTTTTATGTTTTGGGTTTTTTTTTTTTTGGCCCCAAGGCATGTGGGATCTTAGCTCCCCAACCAGGGATCAAACCCACACCCCCTGCATTGGAAGGTGAAGTCTTAAACACTGGACTGCCAAAGAAGTCCTGAAATGTGCATTTTTAGAATGGGAGAAAATATTTGCAAATTATGTGACCGACAAGGGATTAATCTCTAAAATATACAATGAGCTCATGCAGCTCTATGCCAAAAAAACACAAACAACCCAATCAAAGAATAGGCAGAAGACCTAAATAGACATTTCCCCAAAGAGGACAAACAGATGGCCAAAAAACACATGAAAAGATGCTCAACATCACTAATTATTAGAGAATTGTAAATCCAAGCTATAATGAGGTATCACCTCACACCAGTCAGAATGGCCATCATCAAAAAGTCTACAAACAATAAATGCTGGAGAGGGTGTGGAGAAAAGGGAACCCTCCTACACTGTTGCTAGGGATGTAAATTGATACAACCACTATGGAGATCAGTATGGAGTTTCCTTAAAAAACTAAAAATAGAACTAAGCATTTGGTCCAGCAATCCCACTCCTGGGCATATGTCTGGAGAAAACCATAATTTGAAAAGATACATGCACCCCAATGTTCATTGAAGCACTATTTACAATAGTCAAGACATGGAAGCAACCTAAATGTCCACTGACAGATGAATGGATAAAAAAGATGTGATACATATATACAATAGAATATTACTCAGCCATAAAAAGAGCAAAATAATGCCATTTGCAGCAACATGGATGGACCAAAGATTATCATACTAAGTGAAGTAAGTCAGACAGAGAAAGGTAAATATCATATGATATCACTCACATGTGAAATCTAATTTTTAAAAAACGGTACAAATGAACTTATTTACAAAACAGAAGCAGACTTATAGATATCAAAAACAAACTTATGGTTACCAAAGGGGAAGTGTGGGGGATAGGGATAAATCAGGAGCTTGGGATGAACACACACACACTGCTATATATAAGATAGACCTATATATAAGATAGATCAACAAGGACCTACTGTATAGCACAGGGAACTCTACCCAGTATTCTGTAATAACCTATATGAGAAAAGAATCTGAAAAAGAATGAATATATGTATATGTACAACTGATTCACTTTGCTGTCCATAAAGGAATTGTAAATCAACTATAAATTGTAAATCAACTATACTCCATTAAAATTAAAATATTAAAAAAAGAAAAGAAATGTGTGTTTTCCATCCAGAAAAAACAGTTAAACACACACCATTTGCTAGTCTTGTCTCCTCAAAGAAAAGGTCCTTGAATTAGCTATTAGTGCACTTGTGATCTTCTCCATGGTACATGGCATACTGTGAATGTTCAGAAAAGGTTGCACTCGGCTTCTCTTTCATATTCTGTGTGTTAAATTCAAGGTTAAAATGAAAATATAACAAATATAACAAAACACAGTGAGCTTATATTAGACTATTCATTGTGATTGGTCAAGTGATAAAAATTGTATTGAAAGTAAATAATTGAAGAAAAACACATTCAGATTCTTAAGAAACAAATATTTTAGAATTCTCTAGTCATTCATTTATAATGGAATAAATATTTTAAATAAATATTTAGTTAAACTCCCATATCTTTATGGACATATTCCTTTTGAAATTATTAGGAGCAGAAATGAGTGCTCCTTAAGAAAGATACATTGTATTCTGGCATCAACAAAGTCAAAAAGAACACTATTGCACCACTAAAATCTTATTCCTTGGCTTCTAGTCTTTGAAGCAGTGATTACTTCAAATTTACATCAGACTTAAACAAAAGAAAATAATCTAAACACTACACTTGTTATTTTACCTAGTTTCCTCAAAATTAAATTAAGCTATTTGGAGGGGGTGCGGTGAGAAAAGAAATAGGTTGCATCGTGAGATTTACACGTTCTCTTGCGTTCAAGAGAAAGCCCTGGTCACACGACAGTAAAAACAAGATCTAAAAACAAATGAAGAAAATAGGCTAGACTCAAAATCAAATTAGGAGTTTAGGATTAACATACACACACTATTGTATATAAAATAGATAACCAACAAGGACCTACTGTATAGCACAGGGAACTATACTCAATATCTTGTAATAATCTATAAGGGAAAAGAAACTGAAAAAGAATATATATATATATATATATATATATATATATGAAACTGAATCACTTAGCTGTACACCTGAAACTAACACAAGATTGTAAATTAACTATACTTCAATTTTTAAAAGTAATAAATAAATAACAACAACAACAAAAGTTAATATTAACACAAAAGTAAGGACAGGAAAAGGTAGAACTGTAAAGTAATTTTCAACACAACATAGAATGAAAACAAATTGTCCCCCTTTACATTTCACGCTCATGTCATACTGCTGCTATCTGCCACAAACCAGAGATAAACATGGGGAAGAATTGATATTTTTCTGAACAAAACCAGGGATAGAGGTCTAGAGAAGGCTGGATGAAAAGCTTTTCTTTAAGGAATATATAAGAAGGGTGAAGGAGGAGGTGGTGGCTGAGGAGGAGTTTAACTACGAATAAAATGTGACAGTTTGACAACCCCCTCCTGTAATTTCTTTATAATCACACCTCCTCTCCCTCCCATCTCCAACTCCTGGCAAACATTGATGTGCTCTCCATCCCTATAGTTTTCTCTATTTCAGAATGACATATAAATGGAATCATACAGTATGTAGCCTTTGTGCCTGGCTTCATTCACACAGCATAGTTCCCTGGAGACTCATTCAATTTTTTGCATATATCGATAGTTTATTCCTTTCTATTGATGAGTAGTAGTCCAGTGTATGGACGTACTACTCTTTGGTTTAACCATGAACCTCTTTGAAGGACATCTGGGTTCTTTCCAGTTTTGGTCTGTTATAAATAAAGTTGCTATTCATGTGCAAGTTTTGTATGAGCATATGTTTTTATTTTTCTATGATAAATGACCAAGAGTGTAATTGCAGACCTGTATGGCAAATTCATGTTTGGTTTTTTGTTGTTTCTTTGTTTGTTTGTTTTTTCACATCTTTATTGGAGTATAATTGTTTTACAGTGGTGTGTTACTTTCTGCTTTAGAACAAAGTGAATCAGTTATACATATACATATGTCCCCATATCTCTTCCCTCTTGCATCTCCCTCCCTCCCACCCTCCCTATCCCACCCCTCTAGGTGGTCACAAAGCACTGAGCTGAGCTCCCTGTGCTTTGTGGCTGCTTCCCACTAGCTATCTATTTTACGTTTGGTAGTGTATATATGTTCATGTCACTCTCTCTCTTTGTCACATCTTACCCTTCCCCCTCTCCATATCCTCAAGTGCATTCTCCAGTAGGTCTGTGTCTTTATTCCCATCTTGCCACTAGGTTCTTCATGACCTTTTTTTTTTCCTTAGATTCCATATATATTTGTTAGCATACTGTATTTGTTTTTCTCTTTCTGACTTACTTCACTCTGTATGACAGACTCTAACTCCATCCACCTCACTACAAATAACTCCATTTCATTTCTTTTTATGGCTGAGTAATATTCCATTGTATATATGTGCCACATCTTCTTTATCCATTCATCCGATGATGGACACTTAGGTTGCTTCCACGTCTTGGCTATTGTAAATAGAGCTGCAATGAACATTGTGGTACACAACTCTTTTTGAATTACGGTTTTCTCAGGGTACATGCCCAGTAGTGGGATTGCTGGGCCCTATGGTAGTTCTATTTTTAGTTTTTTAAGGAACTTCCATACTGTTCTCCATAGTGGCTGTACCAATTTACATTCCCACCAACAGTGCAAGAGGGTTCCCTTTTCTGCACACCCTCTCCAGCATTTATTGTTTGTAGATTATTCGATGATGGCCATTCTGACTGGTGTGAGATGATATCTCATTGTAGTTTTGATTTGCATTTCTCTAATGAATAATGATGTTGAGTATTCTTTCGTGTGTTTGTTGGCATTCTGTATATCTTCTTTGGAGAAATGTCTATTTAGGTCTTCTGCCCATTATTGGATTGGTTGGTTGTTTTTTTGATATTGAGCTGCATGAGCTGCCTGTAAATTTTGGAGATTAATCCTTTGTCAGTTGCTTCATTTGCAAATATCTTCTCCCACTCTGAGGGTTGTCTTTTCGTCTTGTTTATGGTTTCCTTTGCTGTGCAAAAGCTTTTAAGTTTCATTAGGTTCCATTTGTTTATTTTTATTTTTATTTCCATTTCTCTAGGAGCTGGGTCAAAAAGGATCTTGTTGTGATTTATGTCATGGATCGTTCTGCCTATGTTTTCCTCTAAGAGTTTGATAGTGTCTGGCCTTACATTTAGGTCTTTAATCCATTTTGAGTTTATTTTTGTGTATGGTGTTAGGGAGTGTTTTAATTTCATTCTTTTACAGGTAGCTGTCCAGTTTTCCCAGCACCACTGACTGAAGAGACTCTCTTTTCTCCACTGTGTATTCTTGCCTCCTTTATCAAAACTAAGGTGACCATATGTGCGTGGGTTTATCTCTGGGCTTTCTATCCTGTTCCATTGATCTATATTTCTGTTTTTGTGCTGGTACCAAACTGTCTTGATGACTGTAGCTTTGTAGTATAGTCCGAAGTCAAGGTGCCTTATTCCTCCAGCTCTGTTTTTCTTTCTCAAGATTGCTTTGGCTATTTGGGGTCTTTTGTGTTTCCATACAAATTGTGAAATTTTTTGTTCTAGTTCTGTGGAAAATGACAGTGGTAGTTTGATAGGGATTGCATTGAAACTGTAGATTGCTTTGGGTAGTATAGTAATTTTCCCAATGTTGATTCTTCCAATTCAAGAACATGGTATATCTCTCCATCTATTTGTATCATTAATTTCTTGCATCAGTGTCTCATAGTTTTCTGCATACAGGTCTTTTGTCTCCTTAGGTAGGTTTATTCCTAAATATTTTATTCTTTTTGTCGCAATGGTAAATGGGAGTGTTTTCTTAATTTCACTTTCAGATTTTTCATCATTAGTGTATAGGAATGCAAGACAGTTTTCTGCATTAATTTTGTATCCTGCTACTTTACCAAATTCATTGATTAGCTCTAGTAGTTTTCTTGTAGCATCTTTAGGGTTCTCTCTGTATAGTATCATGTCATCTGCAAGCAGTGACAGCTTTATTTCTTCTTTTCAGATTTGGATAAATTTTATTTCTTTTTCTTTTCTGATTGCTGTGGCTAAAACTTCCAAAACTATGTTGAATAATAATGGCGAGAGTAGGCAACCTTGTCTTGTTCCTGATCTTAGTGGAAATGGTTTCAGTTTTTCACCACTGAGGACGATGTTGGCTGTGGGTTTGTCATATATGGACTTTATTATGTTGAGGAGAGTTCCGTCTATGCCTACTTTCTGGAGGGTTTTTATCATAAACAGGTGTCGGATTTTGTTGAAAGCTTTCTCTGCATCTATTGAGATGATCATATGGTTTTACTCCTTCAATTTTTTAGTATGGTGTATCACATTGATTGATTTGCGTATACTGAAGAATCCTTGCATTCCTGGGATAAACCCCACTTGATCATGGTGTATGATTCTTTTAATGTGCTGTTCGATTCTGTTTGCTAATATTTTGTTGAGGATTTTTGCATCTATGTTCATCAGTGATATTGGCCTGTAGTTTTCTTTCTTTGTGATGTCTTTGTCTGGTTTTGGTATCAGGGTGATGGTGGCCTTGTAGAATGAGTTTGGGAGTGTTCCTCCCTCTGCTATATTTTGAAAGAGTTTGAGAAAGATAGTTGTTAGCTCTTCTCTAACTGTTTGATAGAATTCACCTGTGAAGCCATCTGGTCCTGGACTTTTGTTTGTTGGAAGAATTTTAATCACAGTTTCAATTTCAGTGCTTGTGATTGGCCTGTTCATATTTTCCATTTCTTCCTGGTTCAGTCTTGGAGGGTTCTGCATTTCTAAGAATTTTTCCATTTCTTCCAGGTTCTCCATTTTATTGGCATATAGTTGCTTGTAGTGATCTCTCATGAACCTTTGTATTTCTGCAGTGTCAGTTGTTACTTCTCCTTTTTCATTTCTAATTCTATTGATTTGAGTCTTCTCCCTTTTTTTCTTGATGAGTGTGGCTAATGGTTTATCAATTTTGCTTATCTTCTCAAAGAACCAGCTTTTAGTTTTATTGATCTTTGCTATCGTTTCCTTCATTTCTTTTTCATTTATTTCTGATCTGATCTTCATGATTTCTTTCCTTCTGCCAACTTTGGGGGTTTTTTGTTCTTCTTTCTCTAATTGCTTTAGGTGTAAAGTTAGGTTGTTTATTTGACATCTTTCTTATTTCTTAAGGTATGATTGTATTGCTATAAACTTCCCTCTTAGAACTGCTTTTGCTGCATCCCATAGGTTTTGTGTCGTCGTGTTTTCATTGTCATTTGTTTCTAGGTATTTTTGGATTTCCTCTTTGATTTCTTCAGTGATCTCTTGGTTATTAAGTAGTATATTGTTTAGCCTCCATGTGTTTGTATTTTTTACAGATTTTTTCCTGTAATTGATATCTAGTCTCATAGCATTGTGGTCAGAAATGATACTTGATCCAATTTCAATTTTCTTAAATTTACCAAGTCTTGATTTGTAATCCAAGATACGATCTATCCTGGAGAATGTTCCATAAGCACTTGAGAAGAATGTGTATTCTGTTGTTTTTGGATGGAATGTCCTATGAATATCAATTAAGACCATCTTGTTTAATGTATCATTTAAAGCTTGTGTTTCCTTATTTATTTTCATTTTGGATGATCTGTCCATTGGTGAAAGTGGGGTGTTAAAGTCCCCTACTATGATTGTGTTACTGTTGATTTCCCCTTTTATGGCTGTTAGTATTTGCCTTATGTATTGAGGTGCTACTGTGTTGGGTGCATAAATATTTACAATTGTTATATCTTCTTCTTGGATTGATCCCTTGATCTTATGTAGTGTCCTTCTTTGTCTCTTGTAATAATCTTTATTTTAAAGTCTATTTTGTCTGATATGAGAATTGCTACTCCAGCTTTCTTTTGATTTCCATTTGCATGGAATATCTTTGTCCATCCCCTCACTTTCAGTCTGTATGTGTCCCTAGGTCTGAGGTCAGTCTCTTGTAGACAGCATAGATACGTGACTTGTTTTTGTATCCATTCAGCCATTCTATGTCTTTTGGTTGGAGCATTTAATCCATTTACATTTAAGGTAATTATCGATATGTATGTTCCTATTACCATTTTATTAATTGTTTTTGGTTTGTTATTGTTGGTCCTTTCCTTCTTTTGTGTTTCCTGCTTAGAGAAGTTCCTTTAGCATTTGTTGTAAAGCTGGTTTGATGGTGCTGAATTCTCTTAGCTTTTGTTTGTTTGTAAAGGTTTTAATTTCTCCGTCAAATCTGAATGAGATCCTTGCTGGGTAGAGTAATCTTGGTTGTAGTTTTTCTCCTTCATCCCTTTAAATATGTCCTGCCGCTGCCTTCTGGTTTGCAGAGTTTCTGCTGAAAGATCAGCTGTTAACCTTATGGGGATTCCCTTGTGTGTTATTTGTTGTTTTTCCCTTGCTGCTTTTAATATTTTTTCTTTGTATTTAATTTTTGATAGTTTGATTAATATGTGTCTTGGTGTGTTTCTCCTTGGATTTATCGTTTATGGGACTCTCTGCACTTCCTGGACTTGATTAACTATTTCCTTTCCCTTATTAGGGAAGTTTTGAACTATAATGTCCTCAAATATTTTCTCAGTCCCTTTCTTTTTCTCTTCTTCTTCTGGGACCCCTATAATTGGAATGTTGGTGCGTTTAATGTTGTCCCAGAAGTCTCTGAGACTGTCCTTAATTCTTTTCGTTCTTTTTTCTTTATTCTGCTCTGCAGTAGTTATTTCCACTATTTTATCTTCCAGGTCACTTATCCGTTCTTCTGCCTCAGTTATTCTGCTGTTGATCCCTTCTAGAGAGTTTTTAATTTCATTTATTTTGTTGTTCATCACTGTTTGTTTACTCTTTAGTTCTTCTAGGTCCTTGTTAAACGTTTTTTGTATTTTCTCCATTCTATTTCCAAGATTTTGGAACATCTTTACTATCATTATTCTGAATTCTTTTTCAGGTAGACTGCCTATTTCCTCTTCATTTGTTAGGTCTGGTGGGTTTTTGCCTTGCTCCTTCATCTGCTGCATATTTCTCTGTCTTCTCATTTTGCTTAACTTACTGTGTTTGGGGTCTCCTTTTTGCAGGCTGCAGGTTCGTAGTTCCCATTGTTTTTGGTGTCTGTCCCCAGTGGCTAAGTCTGGTTCAGTGGGTTGTGTAGGTTTCGTGGTGGAGGGGACTAGTGCCTGTGTTCTGGTGGATGAGGCTGGCTCTTGTCTTTCTGGTGGACAGGTCCACATCTGTTGGTGTGTTTTGGGGTGTCTGTGGCCTTTTTATGATTTTAGGCAGCCTCTGTGCTAATGGATGTGGTTGTGTTCCTGTGTTGCTAGTTGTTTGGCATCGGGTGTCAAGCACTGTAGCTTGTTGGTCATTGAGTGGAGCTGGGTCTTGGCATTGAGATGGAGATCTCTGGGAGATTTTCACTCTTTGATATTATGTGGAGCTGGGAGGTCTCTTGTGGACCAGTTTCCTGAACTTGGCTCTCCCACCTCAGAGGCACAGCCCTGACGCCTGGCTGGGGCATCAAGAGCCTGTCATCCACACGGCTCTGGCACAAGGTGGCCATCCCTGGTTTCACATCAACATGATCTCAGGCACAAACCTTCTTTTTCCATTTTGTCTTTAAGTTACTTGTTGAAACAACTGGCCCACAGTCCCCAGGACTGTCACGTCTTTGGCTGCTGGGGTCCCTCCAGAGCTGGCAGCCTCAGTGAACGCTGCCCTCCTCTCGGGCTCCGAGGCAGTTCTGTGATGGCGGAGGGAAGAGACCCCGAGCCAGGAGTTCCAGCTCTGCAGAAACACGGGCTCCATTCCATGTTTGCTTTTATAAGAAACTGTCAGAATTACTGTACCATTTTACATTCCCACCAGCAGCAATGTACAAAAGATGCAGTTGCTCCCCGTCATCAACAACATTTGCTATTAACAGTGTTTTTTACTTTAATCATTCTAATAGGCATGCAATTGTACCTTATTGTGATTTTAATTTATCAAAAATTTTTATGCTTCAGGTGAAAACATTATGTGATTTTTCCTTCCTTAGTATGTTAATATAGTGGATAACACTGATGGATTTTTTTTTTGAGGAGGCAACTTTTTAAAAAATATTGAATATATGTATACGTATAACTGAATCACTTTGGAACTGAATCACTTTGCTGTACACCTGAAACTAATACAGCATTGTAAATCAACTCTATTCCAATAAATGTTTTTAAAAAGTTATTACAAAATAATGGCTATAATCCCTTGTCTTGTACAACATATCCTTGTTGCTTATTTTTTTATACATTGTAGTTTATATCTGTTAATCCCGTACCTCTGTCTTGCCCCCCCACTTCCCTCTCCCCACTGATTACACTAGTTTGTTTTCTATATATGTGAGTCCATTTCTGTTTTGTTATATATATTGGTTTGCATCATTTTTTAGATTCCACATTTAAGTAATATCATACACTATTTGTCTTTCTCAAAAGGGAAAAATTCTCAAATCTGACTTTTTTCACTAAGCATAATATTATCTGTGTCCATCCACATTGCTGCAAATTGCAAAATTTCATTCTTTTTAATAGCTGAGTAATATTCCATTATATATATATATATATATATATATATATATATATATATATATATATATATATATACCACATCTTCCTTATTCATTCATCAGTTGATGGACACTTAAGTAGGTTGCTTCCATATCTTTGCTATTGGAAATAATGCTGCTATGAACATTGAAGTGCACATATCTTTCCGAATTAGTGTTTTTATTTTTTTCTGGATATATACCCAGGAGTGGAATTGCTGGATTATATGGTCGTTCTATTTCTAGATTTTTGAGGACCCGCCATACTGTTTTCCATAATGCCTGCACCAATTTGCATTCCTACTAACAGTGTACAAGGGCTCCTTTTTCTTGCCAACATTTGTTTTTGGTAGACTTTTGATGGTAGTCTTCCTGATACGTGTGAGGTGATATCTCGTTGTTTTGATTTACATTTCTCTAGTAATTAATAATGTTGAGCATCTTTACACATGCCCCTTAGCCATCTGTATGTATCCATTGCAAAAATATCTATTCAGGTCCCTTTTTGATTGGGTTTTTTTATATTGAGTTGTACGAGCTGTTTATATATTTTGGATACTAACTCCTTGTAGGTCATATCATTTGCAAATATTTTCTCTCATTTCATAGGTTTTCTTTTCATTTTGTCAATGGTTTCCTTTGCTGTGCAAAACCTTCTATGTTTAATTAGGTCCTATTTGTTTATTTTTGCTTTTATTTCTTTTGCTTTAGGCGACACAGACAAAAAAATATTGCTACAATTTATTTCAAAGAGTGTTCTGCTTATGTTTTCTTCTAGGAGTTTTATGGTTTTAGGACTTACATTTAGGTCTTTACTTCATTAGGTCTTTAATTCTTCAATTCATTTTTACTTTATTTTTGTATATGGTGTGAGGAAATGTTCTAATCTCATTCATTGCCAGTTTTCCCAGCACCACGTATGGAAGAGAATGTCTTTTCCCCTTTGTATAGTCTTGCCCTCTTTGTCATAGACTAATTGACCATAAGTGTGTGGGGTTATTTCTGGACTTTGAATTCTTTATCTGGTAAATTGTTTATTTTTGTTTCATTATTTATTTTTCGGGGGTTTTATCTTGCTCTTTCAATTGAGAGTACTTCCTCTGCCTTTTCATTTTGCTTAACTTTATCTGCCTCTATGACTTTATGTGAAACAGTTACCTATTGCAGTCTTGAAAGTGTGTTCTTATGTGGGAGTATCCCTATATAGACTGCATGTGCTCAAAGCCTTTGGGGGAGAGCTGGATTTGATGTGGATGCAAGTCTCATCTTTCCTCAGGGTATGCTGGCAGCTGTCGCCTTGGTAGCAGGTGGGGCTGGAGATGGAGGGGCTACAGCTGGAGTCAGGTGTGAGGTGGAACTTCCCCTCTGCTCAGTAGCCATCACCACCCTACTGGGGGTGAGGTCTGATCCCAAGTTGCTGGAACAGAAACTCTGAGGGTCTGGTCCAAGCTGGCTCTGTTCCATCTAAGTGTGTGTTTTCCCCCTCCCAGCACTGGGACTCCTGCCTCAGATGGGGGAATTTCTGTGGCAAGGGGAGCCCATGTGGGATCTTGGCTCCTGTTGGCCACAGACAAGAGACCCAAGCTGTCTCCAATGCACTGCCTCACTCTGCTCAGACACAGCCTCGAGTGCAAGTCCCCATCGTTCCTCACAGCCCATCTCTGCCATCAGCTGCCCCTGCCCTGTTGTGGAGCCACTCCAGTAAGCAGGTAAGGCCCATGTAGACTCTTAGCATATATCAAGGTATGAGCTGTGGTCAAGTGGCTGCCACCAGAGATCTAGGTTTCTTCTGAAGTGCTGCTTGAATAAGTGCCAACAATGGCTGCTGCCACCCCACCCAGGCTCTGCCCTGGGACCAGGTAGCTTCTGTGTCCCACCGCCATGTCTTCTCCCCAGTCATGACCACCCCAGACCCAGTGCTGCAGTGTGACATGGCATGAGCACTGCCAGAGTGTTCACTTGATTCAAGCTGGGGTGCAAGACGAAGCAGTCATGGGAAACCCAGCAGCCATTAGAGCAGTTCTTTAACCACATTCTATGCTCTGCCTCAGGGGATAGCCAGAGCATACACGCTCCTCATAAGCAGAGTCTAGGCTTCCCACAGCCCTCCTGTAAGTCCCAGTGGTTCTCCAACCAGCCAATGGGGCTCCTCTCCCCTGTGTAGGATCCCAGGACTGGGGCACCCAATCTGTGGCTCTCACTGCTCACTCCCAAGGGTGGGTGTCAGACTGCATATTCTCCCTTTTCCTCTGAGTCCCCTTCCAGGGGCATAGGTCCTGACCCAATCACTTTCTTTTCCTTCCTATCTGATTACATGTGGATCTTTCTTACAGCCTTTATTCTGCCAGTTTGCAGTTAGTTTTCAGTGAGAATTGTTCCACTGAAGACGTATTTTTGATGTGTTCATGGGGGAAGGGGGAGGTGAGCTCCACATCCTCTCACTCCACCATCTTGATCGATCCCACTCAGGTTCAATATTTTTTCTTGAGTAAAAAGCTTCTTAATTTGATGTCTGACTTTAGTCAGTTTCCAGAGTCCTGACATGGTTGTTTTTGTTCATTTTATCCAGTTTTATGATTGAGAGAATTTACCTAGCTCCTTACTTCACCATTCTGCAAGTCCTGTCCCTTGATCAATGCAATTTTATTTCTAATTAGGAAATTAATGTGTTGAGCATCCAATGTAGCACAAGTTTCTTTCCCCTTTCATATATTTGGTAATATAAAAATGAATGGGTTACAGTGATCTAAATGGGATCATGGAGCCAGAAACTCAGCTAAGCCAGTACCACAAGACCCAACAGTATATGAACAAGCAGAGAAAGCACATTTATGCTCATGTCCAGCTAAAAGTACCTAAAAAGTTTTCCAGGTATTCTTCAGTACTGTGGATCCAATTTCTTCAGTTACAAAATCTGTACTAGTGAGTTCCTAGATAACTAGGTGTACTCTCAATCATTTTGAATACAGTTCGTTAATACTTAGATATGTGTGGACACCATTCTTCATAAAGAACCAAACAAATCTCAAAGCAGTTTTCAGTACTATAGTTTGTCCTTCTTCTAGTAGTTTCTGAAAATTAGTTCCTAATTCTGGATTGTAACCTTAGGCTTAGAGTAAATTTAGCAGAATTACATAATGTTGTCAGTGTGAAATTCATTGTCTTGTAAATTAATCATTCCTCACTCTTTCTGGTAATTAACCCTGAATTATTGTGGCATTATTTTAAGGAAAGGAAGGATTTCAAGGACTGGCCCATTTTATCTAAACCTTAGTTGCCTTTGGCCCAGTCGCTTAGTTGGTTAATGCACCTGTCTGGTAAACCTTAGTTGATATGAATTATGATTTAGGATTTGACAATTATCTGGCTCTGATATGGACCAGGTGTATAAGGAGTTAGTGACTCTTTGTATCTGATGTTCTTCTGCTTAGAAAATTCTCCTAACAGCCTTTAAGCTCAGCCAAAGTGAAAATGCCATTTTCACAAAGATACCCTGGATCTTCACTGTTCATTCCCCCAAATTACCAAAAGAGTTTGCTGATGATCTATTAGAAGGGAGTACTTTTTTCCCTTCTCTCTGGACTTTCTCCTCCCCAGATTTACTCCTTTCCATGGAAGAGAAATTTGCTTAATATGATTGGTAAGTTTGGAGAAAATAAACTGGGCATCCTCAGCTCAGTTCTGCTTTTTTTTCTCCTTGAAACAATCCTGCTCTCAGGGAGTAGAAGTTATCCTCTGAAACTCAGTGGTAGAGTCTCCTCAACCCATTTTACCCATGATAGAGTGGTTTAGTTTACTTAATTAGTCTGCTATATCCTCCAATTTAGCCTTTATTAGCGATAAAGTTAGTAATTTGGCCTCTGAACCATTCTTTTATATTGTTTTATTTGACTCTGCTTCTTTCTTTTCTTTTTTTCTTTCAGTTTTACTGAGATATAATTGACATACAGCACTGTATAAGTTTAAGGAGTATAGCATAATGATTTGACTTATATACATCATGAAATGATTACCACAGTAAGTTAATGACCATCCATCATCTCATATAGATACAAAATAAAAGAAAAACAAAAGGTTTTTCCCTTGTGATGAGAACTCTTAGGATTTTACTCTCTTAACAACTTTCATATATAAGATACAACAGTGTTAATTATATTTATCATGTTGTACATTACACTCCTAGTACTTATTTATCTTATAACTGGAAGTTTGTACCTTTTGACTGCCTTCATACAATTCCACCTCCCCTCACACCTTCCCTCTGGTAACCACAAATCGGATCTCTTTTCCTATTAGTTTGTCTGTTTGTTTGTTTTGGAAGTATAATTGACCTACTACACTATGTAAGTTCCTGGTGCACAACATAGTGATTTTTATGTATTACAAAATGATCACTACAGTAAGTCTAGTTACCATCTGTCACCATACAAAGATATTACATTATTATTGGCTATATTCCCCACACCGTATATTTCATACCCATGACTCATTTATTTTGTAACTGAAAGTTTGTACCTTTTAATCTCCCTCACCTATTTGTCTCATTCCCCCACCCCTCTGCACTCATGCAACCAGCTGTTTGTCTCTATATCTATTTCCCTGTTTCTGTTTTGTTATGTTTGTTCATTTGTTTTGCTTTTTACATGCCACATATAAGTGAAATCATACAATATTTGTCTTTCTGATTTACTTCACTTAGCATAATGCCATCCAGTTTCCTCCATGTTGTCACAAATGGCAGGATTTCCTTCTTTTTATGTTTGAATAATATTCCATTGTATATATATCCTGCATTTTCTTACCCATTCATCAATTGAAGGACATTTAGGTTGTTTCTATATGTTAGCTATTTTGAATAATGCTTCAATGAACATGGGTGTGCAGATATCTCTTGGGATACTGATTTCATTTCTTTTGGATATATACTGAGGAGTGGGATAGCTGGATCATATGGTAGCACTATTTTAAATTTTTTGAGGCATCACCATATAGTTTCCTATAATGGCTGCACCAATTTACCTTCCCACCAACAGTGTATAATAATCATTCCTTCTTCTTCACGTCTTCACTAACATTTGTTATCTCTTGTCTTTTTGATAATAGCCATCCTAGTAAGTGTGAGATGATAACTCATTGTGGTTTTAATTTGCATTTCCCTGATAATTAGTAATGTTGAGCACTTTTTCATATACCTATGGGCCATTTGTATGTCTTCTTTGGAAAATGTCTATTCAGGTCCTTTGCCTATTTTTCAATCGAATTATTTGATTTTTTGCTATTGAATTGCATGAGTCCTTCACATATTCTGGGTATTAATCCCTTATCAGATATATGATTTTCAAATATTTTATCCCATTCTGTATGTTGCCTTTTCAACTTATTGACTGTTTCCTTTGCTGTGCAGAAGCTCTTTAGTTCGTTGTGGTCCCACTTGTTTATTTTAGCTTTTGTTGCCTGTGCTTTTAGTGTCTTATCCAAGAAATCATTGCCAACACCAATGTCAAGGATATTTTCCCCTATTTTTCTCCTAAGAGTTTTATGGTTCAGGTCTTACATTTAATTCTTTGATCCATTTCAAGTTAATTTTTGTGAGTGTTGTAAGATAGTGGTCCAATTTCATTCCTTTGCATGTGGATATCTAGTTTTTCAACACCATTTATTGAAGAGACTCTCATTTCCCCATTTTGTGTTCTTGGCTTCCTTGTCAAAAATTAATTGATGGGATTGACATATATACACTAATATGTATAAAATAGATAACTAATGAGAACCTGCTGTATAGCACAGGGAACTTCACTTCGCTGTACAGTAGAAACTAACACAACGTTGTAAAGCAACTATACCCCAATAAAAAAAAATAATTGATTGTATATGTGTGGGTTTATATCTGGTCTTGCTATTCTGTTCCACCAGTATATGTGCCTGTTTTTATGCCAGTACCATACTGTTTTGATTACTGTAACTTTGCAATAAAGCTTGAAATCAGAAAGTATGATACCTCCACCTTTGTTCTTCTTTCTCAAAATTTCTTTATCAGGGGTCTTTTATGTTTCCATATGAATTTTAGGATAGTTTTTTCTATTTCAGTGAAAAAAATGCCATTGGAATTTTGATACTAAAGAGCTTCTGCACAGCAAAGGAAACAGTCAATAAGTTGAAAAGGCAACATTGAATCTATAGATTACTTTGTGTAGTATAGATATTTTCACAACTTTAATTCTTTTAATCCAAGAACACAGGATATCCTTCCATTTATTTGTGTTTTCTTCAACTTCTTTGATCAGTGTCTTATAGTTTTCACATACAGGTCTTTCACCTCCTTGGTTGAATTTATTCCTGAGGTTGTTAGTTTTGTTGTTTTGGTGCTATTGAAATGGGACTGGTTTCTAAATTTCTCTTTCAGATAGTTCATTTTACTGTATAGAAATGCAACTGATTTTTATATGTCAATTTGGTATCTTGCAACTTTACTGAATTTGTTGATTAGTTCTAACAGTTTTTAGTGGAGTCTTTAGGGTTTTCCACATAAAAGATCATGTCATCTGCAAAAAAGATAATTTTACTTCTTTATATCTGATTTGAATGTGTTTTATTTGTTTTTCTTGCCCAATTGCTCTGGCTAGGTCTTCCAGTACTATGTTGAATAGAAATGGTAAGAGTTGGCATTGTTGCCTTGTTCCTGATCTTAGAGGAAAGGTTTTTAATTTTTCACTGTTGAGAGTGATGTTAACTGTGGACTTTTCATATATGGCCCATAGCATGTTGAGGTACATTCCTTCTGTATCTAATTCATTGAGAATTTTTATCATGAAAGGAGGTTGAATTTTGTCAAGGATTTTTCTGCATCTATTGAGTTGATCATATCATTTTTACCCTTCATTTTGTTAATGTGGTGTGTCACATCGATTGATTTGCAAATGCTGAAACACCTTCATCTCAGAGATGAATCCCACTTGATCATGGTGCACGATCCTTTTATTATGCTCTTGAATTCAATTTCCTAGTATTTTGTTGAGTGTTCATCAGCTATATTGGCCTGTAATTTTCTTTTCTTGTAGTGTCCTTGTCTGATTCCAGTAGCATGGTAACATTGCCCTTATAAAATGAGTTTGGAAGCATTTCCTCCTCTTCAAAGTTAAGGAAGAGTTAGACAAGGACTGATATTAATTCTTCTTTAAATGTTTTGTAAAATTCAGCTGTAAAGTCATCTGGTCCTGGGATTTGCTGTGTTGGGAAGTTTTGATTATTGATTCAATCTCCTTGCTCATTATTGGTCTGTTCATATTTTCTATTTCTTCATGCTTCAGTCTTGGTAAGTTGTATGTTTCTTGAAATTTATCCATTTCTTCTAGGTTATCCAATTTGTTGACATATAATATTTCATAGTAGGTTCTTACAATCCTTTTTATTTCTGTGGTATCTGTTGTAATGTCTCCTCTTTCTTTTACCATTTTATTTATTTAAGTCCTCTCTCTTTTTTTCTTAGTCTAGCAAAAGGTTTGTCAGTTTTGTTTGTCTCTGTTTCATTTATTTCTGCTCTAATCTTTTTCTTTCTTTTTTTTACAGTAGGTCCTTGTTGGTTATCTATTTTAAATATAACAGTGTGTACATGTCAATCACAAATTCCCAATCTATCCCTCCCCCTCAACCTTCCCGCCTGACAACATAAGTTCATTCTCTAAGTCTGTGAGTCTGTTTCTGTTTTGTAAATATGCTCATTTGTATCATTTTTTAGATTCCACATATAAACAATATCATATGATATTTTCCTTTGTCTGATATTTCTGCTCTAATCTTTATTGTTTCTTTCCTTCTGCTAAATTTGGGCTTACTTTGTTCTTTATTTTCTAGTCCCTTGAGTTGTAAGGTTAGGGTTTTTATTTGAGATCTTTCTTTTTTCTTAAGGTAAGAATTTCTCACTATAATCTTCCCTCTTAGAACTGCTGTTGCTGCATTCCATAGGTTTTGGCATGCTATGTTTTCATTTTAATTTGTTCAAGACTTTAAAATTTTCTCTTTTGATTTCTTCTTTGACCCATTGGTTGTTCACAAGTATGTTGTTTAATTTTCAAATTTTTGGAATTTTCCAGTTTCTTTCTGTTATTGATTTCTAGTTTCATATCATTCTGGTCAGAAACAATACTTGATATGATTCCAATCTTCTTAAGTTTGTTAATACTTGTTTTGTAACCTAGCATATAATCTTTCCTGGAGAATGTTCTGTATGTGTTTGAGAAGAATATGTACTCTGCTGTTGTTAGATGGAATGTTCTGAATGTCTGTTAGTTCTCTTTGGTCCTAAGTTTAGTTCAAGTCCATTATTTCCTTATTGATTTTCTGTCTGGATGATCTATCAATTTCTGAGAGTGGAGGATTGAAGTCTCCTACTATTACTGCATTGTTGTCTATTTTTGCCTTCAGATCTGTTAACAATTTTTAATATAATTAGGTGCGCCAATATTAAATGCATATATATTGGGTTGGCCAAAAATTTCGGTCCAAAAGACGTTACAGAAAAACCTGAACGAACGTTCTGGCCAACAAAATATTTAAAATTGTTATATCCTCTTGATGAATTAACCCCTTTATCATTATGTAATGACCATCTTTGTCTCTTGTTCCTGTTTTGGCCTAAAGTCTGTGGGTTAAGAGACCTTCAAGATGGCAGAGGAATAAGACGTGGAGATCACCTTCCTCCCAACAAATACGTCAGAAATACATCTACATGTGGAACAACTCTTACAGAACACCTACTGAACGCTGGCAGAAGACCTCAAACTTCCCAAAAGGCAAGAAACTCCCCAAGTACCTGGATAGGGCAAAAGATGAAAGAAAAAACAGAGACAAAAGAATAGACACGGGACCTGCACCTCTGGGAAAGAGCTGTGAAGGAGGAAAAGTTTCCACACACTAGGAAGCCCCTTCACTGGCAGAGACGGGGGGCTGGGGGAGGGGGAAGCTTCGGAGCCACAGAGGAGAGTGCAGCAACAGGGGTTCAGAGGACAAAGCAGAGAGATTCGGTGCTGACCAGCACTCACCAGCCCAAGAGGTTTGTCTGCTCACCCGCCAGGACGGGTGGGGGCTGGGAGCTGAGGCTCGGCTTCAGAGGTCAGATCCCAGGGAGAGGACCAGGGTTGGCTGTGAGAACACAGCCTGAAGGGCCCTAGTGCGCCACAGCTAACTGGGAGGGAGTCCGGGGAAAAGCCTGGACCTGCCTAAGAGGCAAGAGACCATTATTTGGGGTGTGGGAGGAGAGGGAATTTAGAGCACCGCCTAAATGAGCTCCAGAGATGGGCGTGAGCCACGGCTATCAGTGAGGACACCAGAGACGGGCATGAAATGCTAAGGCTGCTGCTACAGCCACCAAGAAGCCTGTGTGCAAGCACAGGTCACTATCCACACCTCCCCTCCCAGCAGCCTGTGCAGCTTGCACTGTCAGGGTCCCATGATCCAGGGGCAACTTCCCCAGGAGAACACATGGCACACCTCAGGCTGTTGTAATGTCATTTTGGCCTCTGTCACCGCAGGCTCGCCCCACATTCCGTACCCCTCCTTCCCCCCGGCCTGAGTGAGCTAGAGTCCCTTAATCAGCTGCTACTTTAACCCCATCCTGTCTGGGAGGGGAACAGACACCGTCAGGCGGCCTTCATGCAGAGGTAGGGCCAAATCTAAAGCTGAACCCCAGGAGCTGTGCGAACAAAGGAGAGAAAAGGAAATTTCTCCCAGCAGCCTTAGGAGCAGCAGATTAACTCTCCACAATCAACTTGATGTACCCTGCATCTGTGGAATACCTGAATAGACAAGGAATCATCGCAAAATTGAGGAGGTGGAATTTGGGAGCAACTGTAGATTTGGGGTTTGCTTTCTGCATCTAATTTGTTTTTGGTTTTAGGTTTATTTTAGCTTAGTATATAAAGTTTATTATCATTGGTAGATTTGTTTATGGATTTGGTTGCTCTCTTCCTCCTATTTTTTTAATATATAGATATATATATTTTTTTCCTTTCTCTCTTTTTGTGAGTGTGTATGTGTATGCTTCTTTGTGTGATTTTTGTCTGTATAGCTTTGCTTTTCCCATTTGTCCAAGGGTCCTGTCTGTCCGTTTTTTTTTTTTTTTTTTAGTATAGTTTTAAGTGCTTGTTATCGTTGGTGGATTTGTTTTCTAGTTTGGTTGCTCTCATCTTTCTTTCTTTTCTTTTTTTATTACTTTTTAATTTTTTAATTTTTAATAATTTTTAAAATTTTTATTTTAATAACTTTATCTTATTTTACATATTTTTTCTTTCTTTCCAATTTTCTCCTTTTTCTTCTGAGCTGTGTGGCTGACATGGTCTTGGTGCTCTGGCCAGGTGTCAGACCTGTACCTCTGAGGTGGGAGAGCTGACATCAGGGCATTGGTCCACCAGAGACCTCCAGGTTCCACATAATATCAAACAGTGAAAGCTCCCCCAGAGATCACCATATCAACGCTAAGACCCAGCTCCACTCAACGACCAGCAACCTACAGTGTTGGACACCCTATGCCAAACAACTAGCAAAACAGGAACACAACCACACCCATCAGTAGAGAGCCTGCCTAAAATCATAATAAGGTCACAAACACACCAAAACACACCACCAGACGGGGTCAAGCACACCAGAAAGACAAGATCCAGCCTCATACACCAGAACACAGGCACTAATCCCCTCCACCAGTAAGCCTACACAACCCACTGAACCAACCTTAGCCACTGGGGGCAGACACCAAAAACAACGCGAACGACGAACATGCAGCCTGCAAAAAGGAGACCCCAAACACAGTAATTTAAGCAAAATGAGAAGACAGAGAAACACACAGCAGATGAAGGAGCAAGGTAAAAACCCACCAGAACAAAAAAATGAAGAGGAAATAGGCAGTCTACCTGAAAAAGGATTCAGAGTAATGATAGTAAAGGTGGTCCAAAATCTTGGAAAAAGAATGGAGAATATACAAGAAATGTTTAACAAGGACCTATAAGAACCACAGAGCAAATAAACACTGATGAACAACACAATAAATGAAATTTAAAATTCTCTAGGAAGAATCAATAGAAGAATAACTGAGGCAGAAGAACGGATAAGTGACCTGGAAGATAAAATAGTAGAAATAACTACTGCAGAGCAGAATACAGAAAAAAGAATGAAATGAATGGAGGACAGTCTTGGAGATCTCTGGGAAAACATTAAATGCACTAACATTCGAATTATAGGGCTCCCAGAAGAAGAAGAGGAAAAGAAAGGGACTGAGAAAATATTTGAAGACATTGTAGTTGAAAACTTCCTTAATATGGGAAAGAAAATAGTTAATCAAGTCCAGGAAGCAAGCACAGAGAGTCCCATACAGGATAAGTCCAAGGAAAAACACACTACCACACATTTTAATCAAACTATCAAAAATTAAACACAAAGAAAAAATATTAAAAGTAGCAAGGGAAAAACAACCTATAACGTAGAAGGGAATCGCCATAAGGTTAACAGCTGATCTTTCAGCAGAAACTCTGCAAGCCAGAAGGGCATGGCAGGACATATTTAAAGAGATCAATGGGAAAACTCTACAATCAAGATTACTCTACCCAGGGCTTCCTTGGTGGCGCAGTGCTTGAGAATCTGCCTGCCAATGCAGGGGACACAGGTTCGAGCCCTGGTCTGGGAAGATCCCCCATGCCGCGGACTGACTAAGCCTGTGAGCCACAATTGCTGAGCCTGCGCGTCTGGAGCCTGTGCTCCACAACAAGAGAGGCCGCGATAGTGAGACGCCTGTACACCATGATGAAGAGTGGCCCCCGCTTGCCGCAACTAGAGAAAGCCCTTGCACAGAAACGAAGACCAAACACAACCAAAAGTATATAAATAAATAAACAAATAAATAAAATTAAAAACAAAATTACTCTACTCAGCAAGGACCTCATTCAGATTCAATGGAGAAATTAAAACCTTTACAAACAAACAAAAGCTAAGAGAATTCAGCACCACCAAACCAGCTTTACAACAAATGCTAAAGGAACTTCTCTAGGCAGGAAACACAAGAGAAGGAAAAGACCTACAATAACAAACCCAAAACAATTAATAAAATGGTAATAGGAACATACATATCAATAATTACCTTAAAAGTAAATGGATTAAATGCTCCAACCAAAAGACATAGAATGGCTGAATGGATACAAAAACAAGACATATATATGCTGTCTACAAGAGACCCACTTCAGACCTAGGGACACATACGGACTGAAAGTGAGGGGATGGACAAAGATATTCCATGCAAATAGAAATCAAAAGAAAGCTGGAGTAGCAATTCTCATATCAGACAAAATAGACTTTAAAATAAAGACTAGTACAAGAGACAAAGAAGGACACTACATAATGATCAAGGGATCAATCCAAGAAGAAGATATAACAATTGTAAATATTTATGCACCCAACATAGTAGCACCTCAATACATAAGGCAAATGCTAACAGCCATAAAAAAGGAAATCGACAGTAACACAAACACAGTAGGGGACTTTAACACCCCACTTTCACCAATGGACAGATCATCCAAAATGAAAATAAAAAAGGAAACACAAGCTTTAAATGATACATTAAACAAGATGGTCTTAATTGATATTCATAGGACATTCCATCCAAAAGCAGCAGAATACACTTTCTTCTCAAGTGCTCATGGAACATTCTCCAGGATAGATTATATCTTGGGTCACAAATCAAGCCTTGGTAAATTTACAAAAATGGAAATCATATCAGGTATCTTTTCCAACCACAACGCTATGAGACTAGATATCAATTACAGGAAAAATTCTGTAAAAAATATTAAAACATGGAGGCTAAACAATACACAACTTAAAACCAAGAGATCACTGAAGAAATCAAAGGGGACATCAAAAAATACCTAGAAACAAATGACAACGAAAACACAATGACCCAAAGCCTATGAGATGTAGTAAAAGCAGTTCTACAAGGGAAGTTTAGAGCAAACAATCCTACCTCAAGAAACAAGAAACATCTCAAATAAACAACCTAACCTTGTACCTAAAGCAATTAAAGAAAGAAGAACCAAAAAACCCCAAAGTTAGCAGAAGGAAAGAAATCATAAAGATCAGATCATAAATAAATGAAAAAGAAATGAAGGAAACAATAGCAAAGATAAATAAAACTAAAGGTTGGTCCTTTGAGAAGATAAACAAAAGTGATAAACCATTAGCCAGACTCATCAAGAAAAAAAAGAAGAGTCAAATCAACAGAATTAGAAATGAAAAACGAGAAGTAACAACTGACACTGCAGAAATACAAAGGATCATGAGAGATTACTGCAAGCAACTATACGCCAATAAAATGGGGAAGAAATAGACACATTCTTAGCAAAGCACAACATTCCGAGACTGAACCAGGAAGAAATAGAAAATATAAACAGACCAATCACAAGCACTGAAATTGAGACTGTGGTTAAAAATCTTCCAACAAACAAAAGCCCAGGACCAGATGGCTTCACAGGCAAATTCTATCAAACATTTAGAGAAGAGCTACCACCTATCCTTCTCAAACTCTTCCAAAATAGAGCAGAGGGAGGAACACTCCCAAACTCATTCTACAAGGCCACCATCACCCTGATACCAAAACCAGACAAAGATGTCACAAAGAAAGAAAACTATAGGCCAATAACACTGATGAACATAGATGCAAAAATACTCAACAAAATACTAGCAAACAGAATCCAACAGCACATTGAAAAGATCAAACACCATGATCAAGTGGGGTTTAACCCAGGAATGCAAGGATTCTTCAATATACACAAAGCAATCAATGTGATAAACCATATTAACAAACTGAAGGTGAAAACTCATATGATCATCTCAATAGATGCAGAAAAACGTTTGACAAAATTCAACACCATTTATGATAAAAACCCTCCAAAAAGTAGGCATAGACGGAACTTATCTCAACATAATAAAGGCCATATATGGGAAACCCACAGTCAACATCGTTCTCAATGGTGAAAACCTGAAAGCATTTCCACTAAGATCAGGAACAAGACAAGGTTGCCCACTCTCACCACTATTATTCAACATAGTTTTGGAATTTCTAGCCACAGAAATCAGAAAAGAAAAGGAAATAAAAGTTATCCAAATCAGAAAAGAAGAGGTAAAGCTGTCACTGTTAGCAGATGACATGATACTATACACACAGAATCCTAAATATGCTACAGAAAACTACTAGAGCTAATCAATGAATTTAGTAAAGTTGCAGGATACAAAGTTAATGCACAGAAATCTCTTGCATTCCTATACACTAATGATGAAAAATCTGAAAGAGAAATTAAGGTAACACTCCCATTTACCATTGCAACAAAAAGAATAAGATACCTAGGAATAAACCTACCTAAGGAAACAAAAGACCTGTATGCAGAAAATTATAAGACACTGATGAAAGAAATAAAAGATGATACAAACAGATGGAGAGATATACTATGTTTTTGGATTGGAAGAATCAACATTGGGAAAATGACTCTACTACCCAAAGCAATCTACAGATTCAATGCAATCCCTATCAAGATACCAATGGCATTTTTCAAAGAACTAGAACAAAAAATTTCACAATTTGTATGGAAGCACAAAAGACCCCGAATAGCCAAAGCAATCTTGAGAAAGAAACACAGAGCTGGAGGAATCAGTCTTCCTGACTTCAGACTATACTACAAAGCTACAGTAATCAAGACAGTATGGTACTGGCACAAAAACAAAAATATAGATCAGTGAAACAAGATAGAAAGCCCAGAGATAAACCTACGCACATATGGTCACCTTATTTTTGATAAAGGAAGCAAGAATATACAATGGAGAAAAGACAGCCTCTTTAATAAGTGGTGCTGGGAAACTGGACAGCTACATGTAAAAAAATGAAATTAGGACACTCCCTAACACCATACACAAAAATAAACTCAAAATGGATTAAAGACCTAAATGTACGGTCAGACACTATAAAACTCTTCGAGGAAGACATAGGCAGAACACTGTATGACATAAATCACAGCAAGATCCTTTTTGACCCAGCTCCTAGAGAATTGGAAATGAAAACAAAAATAAACAAATGGGACCTAATGAAACTTCAAAGTTTTTGCACAGCAAACAAAACCATAAACAAGATGAATAGGCAACCCTCAGAATGGGAGAAAATATTTGCAAATGAAGCAATTGACAAAGGATTAATCTCCCAAATATACAGGCAGTTCATGCAGCTCAATATCAAAAAAGAAACAACCCAATCCAAAAATGGGCAGAAGACCTAAATAGACATTTCTCCAAAGAAGATATACAGATTGACAACAAACACATGAAGGGATGCTCAAAATTAGAGAAATCTAAATCAAAACCACTATGAGGTATCACCTCACACCAGTCAGAATGGCCATCATTAAAAAATCTACAAACAATAAATGCTGGAGACGGTGTGGAGAAAAAGGAACCCTCTTGTACTGTTGGTGGAAACGTAAATTGATACAGCCACTATAGAGAACAATATGGAGGTTCCCCAAAAAACTAAAAGGACAACTACCATGCGATCTAGCAATCCCACTACTGGGCATATACCCTGAGAAAACCATAATTCAAAAAGTCATGTACCACAATGTTCATTGCAGCTCTATTTACAATAGCCAGGACATGGAAGCAATGTAAGGGTCCATCAACAGATGAATGGATAAAGAAGATGTGGCACATATATACAATGGAATATTACTCAGCCATAAAAAGAAATGAAATTGAGTTATTTGTAGTGAGGTGGATGGGCCTAGAGTCTGTCATACAGAGGGAAGTAAGTCAGAAAGAGAAAAACAAATACCATATGGTAACACATATATTTGGAGTCTAAGGAAAAAAAAATGGGTCTGATAAACCTAGGAGCAGGATTGGAATAAAGACGCAGACGTAGAGAATGGACTTGAGGACATGGGGAGGGGCAAGGGTAAGCTGGGACGAAGTGAGAGAGTGGCATGGACATATATACACTACCGAATGTGAAATAGACAGCTAGTGGGAAAGCAGGCACATAGCACAGGCAGATCAGCTCGGTGCTTTGTGACCACCTAGAGGGGTGGGATAGGGAGGGTGGGAGGGATATGCAAGAGGGAGGAGATATGGGGATATATGTATATGTACAGCTGATTCACTTTGTTATAAAGCAGAAACTAATACACCACTGTAAAGCAATTATACTCCAATAAAGATGTTACAAAAAATTAAAAAAAAATAAAGTCTGTGGGGTTTTTCTCTGATATAGGCATAGTTATCCCTGATCTCTTTTGTATTCCATTTGCATATCTTTTTCCATCCTTTTCCTTTCAGCCTATGAGTGTCCTTAAAGATTGGGTCTTTTGCACTCAGCATATACTTGGGTCTAATTTTCTCATCCATTCAGCCACTATTTGTTTTTTAATTGGGGAATTTAAACATTTACATTTAGAGTAATTATTGATAGGTAAGAACGTACTGTTGCCATTTTGTTAATTACTCTGATTATTTTGTAGTTCTGTGAAATAATAGAAAATATATTTATTGGTCTCTGCCCTCAGTTCTTGGTACAGAACTTCAAAATTCTTATAATCCCCTAAATGATAAGAGCACTAGGAGCATCTTTTGTTCTAAAATTTGGTCTTTGAACCTGGTTCCTGACATAGAGTTCCTGAAACCCTTGTAATTTCCTAGATGATAGGAGAATCTTTTGTTCTCATGAGGTGACTCTGATTGTGCTCCTAGATGCCTCTTGGATGAGGGCTGGTCACTGGAAATACCAAGGCATAATTAGAAGCTTGGAATTTCTAGCCCTGCCCCCCATTCTCCTGAGAAGGGAGACGAGTTGAAAATGGAGTTAATGGTCAACATGCCTACATGATGAAGCCTCCATAAAAATCCCAATAGTACAGGGTTTGGGGAGCTTTCAGGTGGGCAAACACATGCCCACCAGGATGGTGACACACCCCACCTCCACAGGGACAGAATCTCCTGGACTCGGGATCCTCCCAGACTTCATCTTATGTGTTCTTCATGTGGCTATTCATCTGTATCCTTTATCATATCTTTTAATCAACTGGCAAATGTAAGTAAGTGTTCCCCTGAGTTCTGTGAGCTTCTCTAGCAAATTAATCAAATGAAAGGAGGGTGGGTGTCTTTGGTACCTCCAATCTATAGCCAGTTGGTTAGAAGCACAGGTGATAACCTGGGCTTGTGACTGACATCTGAAGTGGGATCAGGGCAGGCTTGTGGGACTGAGCCCTTAAACTGTGAGAATCTGACAATATCTCTAGGCAGATAGTGTTAGAATTGAGTTTAATTGTAGGACACCCAGCTGGTGTCACAGAAAGTTGCTTGTTGTGAGGAGAAGCCTCCACACGTTTGGTGACCAGAAGTGTCAGAAGTAAAGTCTTCTTTGTAAGTGTTTTGTATAAGGAGTAATGGAGACACACAGGTGAGAGACTTGTAGTAGGTAAGAACTGGGTTTTCTCCACCCTACAAAGGTGGAAAACTGAGTAGGTTTTTCCAACTCAGTTGGTGTCAGAGAAATGGGATTTCCTAGAACAGCCCTGGCTCACAGAAACATGTGGTTTGGGAAGAGAAAGGATGAAAGTGTGGAGGATGAACCTTTGATTCCTGGGTGGCCACGTGGTCACCCATGATATGGAGCAGCAGCTGTGCTGTGCTCAATTACTAAAGGTAAAAGTTACCAATGGAATTTAGAAATGGATCTAACTCCTGAGGAGTTGGTTCACTGGATGCATAAGGAAATACAGACCAATAAGAAAAAGGCAAAATATTCAATCCCTTAGTTATTGTTATCTGTAATAGCTAAACTAAAAGTAAAAGAAAATGCTGGATTGGACCTTGATGCTAGACCAAACTCAGATTTCAGTGGGTCTGAGCTTTGGACAGTACCCGCAAAGCCTCCCAACAAGGAAAAAATTATTCAGGGACAACAGAAAGTACTTCTAAGACCTCTGATGACCAGAAGGTAATCAATGTGGGAGAAGAACAAAATCAAGAAACTTGAAACCAGAGGGTATGGTGGGAAGGAGTTCCTTCATTTTGTAGATCCATATCATCAGCTTCCTGAGGAACCTTTACTGAAATGGATTGTGAAAATGACCAATTTGGAGCCTGTGTCTTTGCTTTTGGATACTGCAGAGTGGAAGAGCACGTTTGGGTTGATGTAGGATCCGCAGCTCACTATGGAACAATCACAGATGGCTTTGTGTGATCCAGACACATGGGAGGTTGTTCTTGAGAGAACAGCCAGCCCCGTGGACTGGATAAAAGCCGCTGTAATGTCTGTTTACTCTGAGTAGGAGACTTGAATCTCCCCCTATTAATGCCAAGTGGAACACCCCAGATGAAGCAGCTATATCAGCTTTGTATGCAAGCCATGTGGGACTGGCTTTATGATGATTGGGATATTCACTAACTGAATATACCCATTACCCAGGTCATGGAAATGCTGTGGTTAAAAGGGGTCGCTTTCTCATGGGCAGCCCTTTTAACCTTACTGTTGCAAAACTGAAGGACAGTTCAGGAAGCCTTATCGAATTTGTTGTCTCAGCTTCCCCTCCATGGGTCTTACAGGAGCTAATAAAAATTAAGTTAATTAACAAGAGAATAGGGAAAAGCAGAAGAAAGAATCAAGAGACAGGTCTTAGCAGGGTGAAAATTTTTAAGTAGATATTAAGGAATAAGGTGAATAAAGAAAATATTGATAGGGGCAAAACAAAGAGGAAACAGAATGGGGAGAGTCACAGGATTCCTCTCAGCAGGGTGGAAATCTTTAGATGTTTATTAAGAAATGGGATGAAAAAAATGGACATTGACATTAAAACAAAAATTTTAATACAGCACTACCTAAGGTTGGGTGGGCCGAAGGACCCCCTGCTGGTCCCTCAATATTAAAGTGCCCCAAAAAAGTCCAGTCTATTTCTCACAGTTTGGAAAATTTTAAAAGCCTGAAGGCAGAGATTATGATGAGAAACCTGACCAACTATCACCTGTGCTGGGGGCAGTGATTAGGCAATTAATCGAGTCAAATAGTGACAAAAGGGCCTGGGTCCCTTGGTTCAACCCCTTGCTAGGGACCCAAAGTCTTTTGCACAAGAATGGGTAAAATGGTCAGGAGGAAGAGAACAGAAGTTTCAAGGACCCCTTGATATGGGAGCCCCACACACTCTGGTACCAAAATCCATTGGTGAAGCCCTAATGTGGACTACAATTTAGATTGAGAGAACACAAAAATGTGAGAGCAGATCAGATTATGAAAACTGGAAGGTTTAAACAAGCTTTATGTGAAGTGGTTGTGTCTCCTTTACCTAAATGTCTTATGGGAATGGATATTATGTCATTCTGGGGAATTCTTCCCCTACCTAGTATTGTAAAACCAAGACCTGTTGATGAAGTCCTAGTAGAAGCTATAGTTCGGAATGTAAATGTTGCTGGAATTAAGGTAAAAGTTTGTAGGAGAATTGGTATGTTTGAACAAGCTTTGTGAAGTGGCTGCATCTCTTTTACCTGATCATGTTATAGGGATGGACATTGTATCTGAATGAGGAATATTTCCGCTACCTAGTATTATAAAACAAGGGCATATGAATCTGCCCCTCAAGCAATATTAATGGGACTTGCTAAATGGGGACCAGTAAGACTGCTTAGCCCTACAATGGAGACTTCTAGACTCCTGGAATATGTTGGAACTTTTCAAAGTCCTTATTCCCCAAAGTATCTCATTCCCAGACTTTCCTCTCATTCATTTTTGATAGCATATTGTTCCCGCCAACTGTTATCCATTGCTTCATGTAGGAGTGACAAAAACATTTGCCTATAAACGTTCTAAATTAGGTTAGATAAAACAAATCTTTTGAGTCACTTGAACCACCAGACAGATTAACCAAGGACAATCTTTGCAAATGGGGTCCATTCTGCTCTTTCAGTACTGGTACTGGGAATGCAGACTGTTATGTATCTTCAAGACTGAACTGGGGAGAAAAGATGCGACTAGTGTAAGTTAAAATGCCACAAAGCTCACTACAATCAGCAAGATTCAGCTGTTTTTCTTGAATAAGTGCTCCCTGGGTTGTTGCAAGATTTTGGTTAGTTTCCAGAATTCCAAAAATATTGATTTTGTCAGATTTTGCCAGTTTTTTAGTTGCTTTTATTGAGCAATGAAATTTTGAAGTTTCTTACTCTGCTTCTTTTTCTTATATCATCTCTCTGCACACATACTTCTAATCAGAATGAATCAGGTACATAGAAAAGCAAATACATTTATGGATCAATAGGTTGTTTTCCAAACTGTCTCTTCAAATTCTCTTTTCCTTATAAGAAAACATTCTGCTCAAACTTCTTAAGAAGCTGTGATTCATACTGTATTTTTATGTTGAAAACCTGCATATGGCAAACATATCACTGAAGACATCCAATGAGCACTAGAGTTGCTCCATCATCAAGATGAAATGTAAGTGCTAGGCCAGGATGAAAAAAAAAAAAAACTAGTGTTGAATGAGAGAAAAGACAGGTGATGAGTGCTTATCCAAGCTATAGGTTTGGGCAGTGTAATGGGTAGACCCAGCCCAAGTAAATCAAACTTGGGTAGGCCCACTTTTTGCCACCTCAAAATGGACACAGACCAGTAAAGTCAAATTAAGGACACACATTTACCTTGTGAAGAAGGGAAATTATTTCTGTGTTACTTTAAAATACAAAAGATGGAAACAAAGACCAGGTGCTTTTTTCCTACTGAGCCAGACTCTGTAGTAGGACCACATTGTGGCTGGGTATGTGATGAGAAAGGTACTGAATGATTCTATTGACTCTTTTAGTCCTAGATTAATGTCTTATTTATTACTGGTAATCTATTTAGGAGGCCATGGCAAATTTAAATGATGTTTGTTAAAGAAAAAGATACATTGTGATACACATATTTATCATTCCTTGATGTGTCAATAGACTACAACATGAGAGTTAAATAAACTAATCATTAGGAAGAATGAAAGAATTTGTTCATCTGATGATCTTTGAGAGGAATTAGCTTCCATATTTATAAGCTGTTAAATCATTTATTTTAGTTGCATTAAATCTTTGCAATAACTAAGTCCAATGTTTTCACTTAAAAATTACTTATTGTTAATTATTCTAAACATAAAATGTGAATAGAAATTAATATAATAAACCCCATATATTACCATCTAGCTTAACCAAATATTAACATTAAGTGCTGCTTTTATTATAGCTCATGATTTTCATAGGTAATATTTTCATTATTATTTACTTCTAAATATTACATATTTTTCAAAATGATCCATAAGTGATTTAGGAGTGCATTTTAAGTTTTCAAATGTGTCCTGTATGCTGTTTATGTGTGTGTCTGTTTGCATGTGCTCTTTTTATTGTTGATTTTTAATGTAAATTTCATTATGGTAAACCAACATTATCTATACCATGTTGGTTCTTTGAAATATCTGATACTGCTTTGCAACCTAGTATGAGGTAATTCTTTATAAATGCTTTATGTGAGCTTGAAAAAAATGTATATTTTCTATCTGCCCTATATACCCATTAGATATGTTATTAATTTTTCTGTTCAAAGTTTAAAAATTCTTACTAACATTTTTGTCTCCTTGTCTGATAGAGGTATATTAAATTCTTTCCCCATGATTGTAGACTTCTCAACTTCTCTTTATAATCCTAATTTTTTTTTAATTTCATATATCTTAAGGATATGTTATCAGGTGGCTACAGGTTCACAATTATTATATCTTTGGCTATTTTAATGTGTATTGTGTCAGGATAGGCTGTGTAATTCTATAGTGATAAATAATCCCCAAATCAAAGCCTTACGACAATAAATATTTATTTTTTGCTCACATCACACTACATATTCAACATGGGTTAACACTGAAATTTTATCTCAACATCTCACCTGCCTCCATGACAACCATAGCACAGAGAACATGATGACTTGTATACTGGTTCTTAAAGCTTCAACCCAGAATAACATACATCCCTTCTGCTCACATTTCATTTCTCAAGACCAATCACATAGCCACATCTAGTGGTAAGGGGCCAGGGAAATGCAATTTTACCATGTGTCTGAAAGGTGAAAAAACTGAAAACATTTGATGAAAAGTATTAATGACTACAATATTTAATGTCCCACATAATTCCTAGAGAAACCAAAAGCAGTAGCTAGTGAATAGGAAAGGATAAAGAATAAGGAGGAAAAAGAGGTCTTGCATCACCCCTTCTCCAGTGCATACTTCCGAGCCTGAGGTAGGCTTGAGCTTTGGGGATGGGAAGATGCTTTCAATTTATTAGAGAGTGAAGTTTTGATTTATACTGACTTTTTTTAAAAATAAATTTATTTATTTATCTATTTATTTTTGGCTGTGTTGGGTCTTCGTTGCTGTGCACAGGCTTCCTCTAGTTTCAGAGCGCACGGGCTACTCTTTGTTGTGGTGCACGGGCTTCTTTTTGTGGTGGCTTCTCTTGCTGTGGAGCACGGGCTCTAGGCGCGCGGGCCTCAGCAGTTGTAGCTCACGGGCTCTAGGGCGCAAGCTCAGTAGTTGTGGCGCACGGGCTTAGTTGCTCCGCGGCATGTGGGATCTTCCCGGACCAGGGATTGAACCCATGTCCCCTGCATTGGCAGGTGGATTCTTAACCACTGCGCCACCAGGGAAGTCCCTTTACTGACTTTTTAATGCCTGAAAATGGGACTTTCCTGATGTCAGAGAATGACTGAAAAATTATTGGATCTTCTAGAAATATCATCTAGTTAGGAGAGAAGAGGTAAATTAGAATAGTTCTGAGCAACCATGGTGGGAGAATCATAGATTTACTCCCATTAACACATCCAATTCAATACATCGGTTATGCATTTCTAACCCTACATTTTGATAATAAAGTCTAAAGTTTTTCATTATTTTTATTCTGTTCCAGTCTAGAATCTAGACACTGTTCATTGAATATGATGGGGTTCAGGACACACTGTCCCCCAAATGTGGCACCTTGGCAGATTGAATATTTTAAGCTAAAGGAGATTGAGAAAATGGCAGAAACAGGAAGGTTACTCTGACCTTCCCCCCTGAAGCAGGTCATAAAATCCTCATGTGACAGGTGCCTTCCCTTTACCCAAAGGAAGGGAGTATCCTTATCTACAAAGACAAAGGGAGCTGAAAGAATCCTAACAAACAGGCCTAAGTTTCCCCCAGGTTACTATTTTACCTCATATTCCTTGACCTATCATATTTTTCCACAACTGTCTCCTCTTCATCAAACCTAGCGGTAAAATACTCTGGTTTAACCATTTCTTCTGGTCTTCATTTCCTTATGAAGGTTCCCATGTCACATAAAACTAAATTAAATAAATGTGTATGCTTTTCTCCTGTAAATCTGTCTTTGTCAGTTTAATTTTCAGTTCCAGCCAATCTGGTTGCTGTTTAGAATTTTGGCTTTACCTTTAGAAACAAACAAATAAAAAAATAGGATGCAAACAAAACAATCTAATTTATTTCACTTCTCCCTTTTAAATTTATTTGTTGAATAATTTTTTCTTACCTCTGAATGAATAACTTTTCTAATTAGTACTATAGCTTTTATAATTATTGATAGTATTATATAATAAAAAGTCTTCCTATCACATTCCTGCCATAAGAATACATTCATTTTTGTACTTCAAAACACCCAATCAGTATAAGAATTGAAACTCTGGTCTGGTCTACTGTTATAAACCACTCCAATTTATGCCCACTTGAGTTTTGGATGCCCCTGGTTTGGGAGGGAACATGATTAGCTGCTTCTAGCTTCCTCACTCATCTCTTCCCATTTGTTAGTTGTCTAGTTCCTGGGGACAAAAGGGATTGAGGACAAGGGCACTGTCTTAAGTTTTTGGTCCGGGTGCTCTCTGATATTGGCCCCTCTAGATGTGGCATATGTACAATTGCTGTCTTTTTCCCTCCTGGAAATTATGTGGGTTCTTCAGAGACAGTCGCACTGGGGAACTGCTGACTGTGGTTCACTTGGAAGAAGTTTCAACCACTAATGGTTAGCACACATAAAAGGTTTTTATGAGTAATTATTGTAATTGAACAAATATTGCTTGCAATTAGTACTATTTATTGAATAAATAAAATAAAGTATATTGGTGATACAAGTCTTGACAACTCATAGTTACTTAACATTTATCTGACATTTGGTTTTATAATTGTACCTTCACTTTAGCATCTCATATTCTTGGAAATTAATCCACACACCATAGCTGGAAATAACCAAACTTTCTCAATATTTAATATAAGACACATAAAGGTTAAAATATGTTTCTGCTATGTAGCTATAGAGACTATTGGGATTTCAGCTCTATTTAGGAGTTCTTTTTTCATATAAAATTTTATTTATTTATTTTTGGCTGCGTTGGGTCTTCATTGCTGCACGCGGGCTTTCTCTAGTTGCAGCGAGTGGGGGCTACTCTTCGTTGCAGTGCCCAGGCTTCTCGTTGTGGTGGCTTCTCTTGTTGCGGAGCACAGGCTCTAGGTGCGTGGGCTTCAGTAGTTATGGTGCGCAGGCTCAGTAGTTGTGGTTCCTGGGCTCTAGAGCTCAGGCTCAGTAGTTGTGGTGCATGGGCTTAGTTGCTCCACGGCATGTGGGATCTTCCTGGACCAGGTCTCAAACTCGTGTCCTCGGCATTGGCAGGCAGATTCTTAACCACTGTGCCACCAGGGAAGTCCCTATTTAGGAGTTCTTCACATAATCAGCTCTGTGTTCAGTGTCCTGGGTCATATTTCTAACTCTTTCTAATAAAATCCCTTCAGTGATATACACACAATGATAAAAAGGAAAAATAAGAGCCCTAGTTTTTACACCAGGTAAGATCATGTAATCAGGGGGTTGGCAAACTACTGCCAACAAGCCAAATCCAGCCTACCACCTGTTTCTGTATGGCCTGCGAGCTAAAGATATTTTAAAATATTTTTAGACAGTTGAAAAAAATCAAAAGAAGAAATATTTAGTGACACATGGAAATTATATGAATTCAAATTTCAGTGTCCATAAATTAAGTGTTATTGGGACACAACCACACTTATTCATTTACTATTGTCCATGGCTGCCTTCATGCTACAAAGGCAGAGCTGCTGCCTTCATGCTACAAAGGCAGAGCTGAATACTTGTGACAGAGATTGTACAGCCCTCAAAGCCTAAGCTATTTACTCTCTCATCCTTTATAGAAAAAGTTTGTTGACCTTTGGTGCAGATTGTAAGTTTTGTTTAATTGAGATTAAATATTGTTCAATTAATGTATCAATTAAAAACTATCTTCAGGGCTTCCCTGGTGGCGCAGTGGTTGGGAGTCTGCCTGCCAATGCAGGGGACACGGGTTCGAGCCCTGGTCTGGGAGGATCCCACATGCCGCGGAGCGACTGGGCCCGTGAGCCACAGCTGCTGAGCCTGCGTGTCTGGAGCCTGTGCTCCACAACAAGGGAGGCCGCGATAATGAGAGGCCCGCGCACCATGATGAAGGGTGGTCCCCGCTTGCCGCAACTGGAGAGAGCCCTCACACAGAAACGAAGACCCAACACAGCCAAAAATAAATAAATAAATAAATAAGTAAAATTAAAAAAAAAAACTATCTTCAGAGCTAATTGAAGTAATTCCATAAATATCAAATTATTTCTGCCTGATTAGGCATCCTATGATACCAACCCCTAATGTCTTTATGTTCAGTCAACCCTATTAGTTGCCTACCCAGATCACTCAGACCATACTAGTTCAGTGCCTTTGGTTAACTTAAGTGGTTGGTATCTGCATCACTGTGTCCAAGGGCTTTTTGCCAGAATTGTGAAAGGCTGTTCTCTCTGCCTACTCATGTATGGCAGGCCAAAAATGCCAGGCACATAATACTTTCCCTGCCCCAGTAGCTCTCAACCAATGACTTACAGAATTTAGTGTATAAATACCCCAGTTCTGTTGTCTTTTTTTTTTAATTAATTAATTAATTTATTTATTTTTGGCTGTGTTGGGTCTTCGTTTCTGTGCGAGGGCTTTCTCTAGTTGCTGCAAGCATGGGCCACTCTTCATTGCGGTGCGCAGGCCTCTCACTATCGCGGCCTCTCTTGTTGCGGAGCACAGGCTCCAGACGCGCAGGCCAAGTAATTGTGGCTCACAGGCCTAGTTGCTCCGCGGTATGTGGGATCTTCCCAGACCAGGGCTCGAACCAGTGTCCCCTGCATTGGCAGGCAGATTCTCAACCACTGCGCCACCAGGGAAGCCCAGTTCTGTTGTCTTTTGACTGTGCTAATTTTGAGGTGTAGATTTTTATACCATTTATCAGCGTTTTTCTCTGAGATTAAGTTCCAATTGCCCACTACAGTAGCTAGCTTAATAATGCACCTTTTCTTTTTGGCTACCTATCCTTCCCAGTATCATTTCACTACCTCCCTACTAGTGTTCTTTGCACCCCCTAACCATGCCCAAACAAACTACTTACACTGGAAGCCTTGTCTCAGTATCTGCTTTGAGAGTCCAAACCAAGACACCACATAATTAAACAACTTTTAGCTTCTAATTTTGGCTACATGGACAATCTCAAAATATCTTCATTCTCAGACAGCAAGGTTCCTCAGTTTAAATATTATTATTATAATTCTGAATTGTCAGCATCATTTAACAATGGAGACTGAGTGAATGTGAAGGGTAGAGACCATGATGTAAATCAAAGAAAGGCTTGAAACACAACATTAGAAGAACTGATGCTGATAATATATTCCATATATATGTGCTCCTTAGCCAGGTACCCTAAACACTCCCCACATTTCACCAAATTTTTTCAATATATTTCTATTGGTCACCATTTTTCACGTTAGGATATTGATATTGAGAATGGTTATGCCAAATTGCCAGCATGCTGTACATGGAAGATCGACCAGAGAGAAGACACTTTCTTCACTCTTTTTCATTCTTTTTTCTTTGTTCTCCTATGACTGGATAATTTAAAATGCCCTGTCTTTGAGTTCACAAATTCTTTATTCTCCTTGATCAAGTCTGTTTCTGATACTCTCTATCACATTTTTCATTTCATTCATTGTATTCTTCAGCTCCAGAATTTCTATTTGGTTCTTTTTTTATGATTTCTTTCTCTGTGTTAAATCTCCTGTTTTGTTCATGTACTGTTTCACTGATTTTGTTGAATTGTCTTTCTGTGTTTTCTTTTGGCTCATGAGCTTCCTTAAGACAACTATTTTGAATTCTTTATCAGGCAAATTGTAGGTCTCCATTTCTTTGGAATCAGTTACTGGAAAATTATTGTACTCGTTTGGTGGTGTCATGTTTCCTTGATTGTTTTTGTGTCCTAAAAGTCTTGCATTGCTGTATTCACATTTGAAGAAGCAGTCACATTCTCAATTCTTTACTGACTGGCTTTGAGAGGGAAATATCTTTGCAGCACTGCTAGGGATTCTGTGGCTTTCTTAGACTTTTTCTATGGATACACCTGCTCCACACTCCTCTTGGGAGAGTATTCTTAAGATTGTATGCCTTATCTCAGTCTTGCAAAGCCAGGCCAGGTACTGACAGTCCCCCATTTGCTTTCCCTAGGGTTGTGCTTAATGCTCAAGTTTGTGTGCTTCCTCTCAATACCTTGGAGTTGGGCCAGCTTTCTGTGCATGCTAACTAGCCATTTGTAAAGACTTACACTTGTCACCTTTGTGGGCATGCAAAGAAAGCCAGCCACAGAATGTAGGTGGGGGGAGAGTTTGTGGGTGAAGTATGCAGAGCATTGGGGGTACTTACTGGGGAGCCCCACAGGTGAGGCAACCCCAGTAGCTTGTGCGTGGTCTTCCTGATGGAGTCTTGAAGTGGTTAGTAAGATCTTCATCCTTTTGATGCCCTCCAAGCCCTGGTTGCTGTGCTCCTAGCCCCTCTCTGTCCCTTAGTTGTACAGCACACCTCAGTATTCTAGATGGGGTGAGAAGAAAGTGAGTCTCTTTGGCAGTGTCCCACATGGCTGGGGAAACCAAGCACTCATGCATATGTCTTCACTTTCCCCTCTGGGAGAAGTAGAAGGTCTCTCTTGGCACTGAACCAGGTAAAGTGAAACCACTCTTCTTACTCTCTTTTATGTGGCCAATGTTAGATTTTTTTCTCCAGTAGTGTGCTGGAACTACTCCTCTGGACTCCCACTTGTCAAAATCAGCATTATTTGGGGGGAAGATGGTAGAAAAGTTCTATTCTGCCATGTTGCTGATGTCACTCCTGGCAGTTCATTTTTAAATAAGACAGTGTTTTGGATGAAAATTGTGACATTTCCCAGTTATCCCACTCCCATGTGGAGGAGGAGCTGGCCTTCCAGTGATTCATATTCGGGATAAAACGTCAAACCTCTCTCCTGTCCCAGAGCTTACAAATCTATATTTATTTTTTAAACTCTTTTTTTCAAAAAATTTTTTGGCTGCGTTGGGCCTTAGTTGCAGCACGCGGGATCTTCGATGAGGCATGTGGGATCTTTCATTGCAGCGCTTGGGCTTCTCTCTAGTTGTGGTGTGTGGGTTTTCTCTCTCTAGTTGTGGTGCGTGGGCTCCAGGGCGTGTGGCCTCTGTAATTCATGGTACGTGGGCTGTCTTGTTGAGGCGTGCAAGCTCAGTAGTTGTGGCGCGTGGGCTTAGTTGCCCCGCGGCATGTGGGCTCCCAGTTCCCCAACTAGGTATGGAACCCACGTCCCCCGCATTGGAAGGCAGATTCCTCACCACTGGACTACCAGGGAAGTCCCACAAATCTATACTTAAACAGGAGAATGTCATGGTTTTTGTCACTCATTAGAGACTATAACTTAAATTGTTATTCATCCTCTGTTGAAAGGTCAGCAAAAATAAACGACATATAGGGAAAGTAATCATCTTTCTACCTTTGGAAATAGGAAAAACTTGGATTCCTCCAGTTGACATTAATACTTTTTTCTGGTAAGAATAACCATGTACTTTTCCCCATTTTCCTCTTTTCTTTGACTTCGCGGGATTTAGACCCAGATTCTCTATTCTGTACCTTTTTGAGAAGATATATGAAAGGAGCAGTATCATGCAGAGTTGTATAAGCTATTGAAAAAGCCTTTGCTTTTATTCTGAGTAAAACTGGAAACCATTTTGGGGGGGGAACATAAATTTAAGAATGACATTGTTTGACATATTTTTAACTAAGTCCTTTTGGCAACTGTAAAGGACTGTCCTTACCCCTTGTCTCCACTTCCTTTCCTCCAATTTCTCTCGAACACATTTGATTCGCCTTGCCACCCATGCTTTCCAATAAGACACTGCAGTGTAGACACAGAGAAACCAGTTAGGGAGCTGTTGCCATAATCCAGGCAAGAGGGTATTGAGACCTGGACCAGAGGATATAGTAAGTCATCAGTGGTCAGAGCCTGGATATATTTTGATAGTAAAGCCAACTAGAATTTCTGATGGGTCAAATGTGGGATGTGGTAGAAAGAGAGAAAACAAAGAATTTCCCACAGACTAGCTTCTAATAATGAATCTGGGCACCATTTCATGAGATGAGCACCATAAGATAAGTTCATATTCTGATATGAATTCTGGCCTTGCCTCTTCATGTCAAGATATCTGGTGAGTCAACATAGTGAACAGTAGGTGTATTCCTAGAAACCATTTGTATAGCTAGCAATAACTTAACTATATATGTAAGTAACTGTGAATATAACCCAAACTAGAGGTATTCTCAACTTAACTTCCCTTTAGCTAGATTTCAAGATTACCCATGGCCACTCCAACATCACTCATCTCAAGGGAAAGTATGGTGGAGAGGTAGTTGGAGTGGAAAGAGCCAGCAGTTTTAACTGTTTTCAGTTAAAACGCCTAATTTTTGCAAATCCAGCAAAACTGGATGACTATGTGAACACATTGTTAGGGCTTTTCCCAGTACCTTGGAATGGACTTGTGTAAGTGCATGTCTCTACAAAGTAAGCCGATTAACTTCACAGTAACCTCTCTACATGTAGAGTTTGGAGAAAAGAGCAGGAATCAGCCTGGGAGACTGAGAATGAACTACCAGTGCAGAAGGAGGAAAACCAAGAGTAAAGAGTACCTTAGAAGCCAAGAGAAGATGTTGATGGGGGAACTCCCTGGCAGCCCAGTGGTTAGGACTTGGCACTTTCACTGCCATGGGCCCAGGTTCAATCCGTGGCCGGGGAACTAAGATCCCACAAACCACATGGTGCGGCCAAAAAGATGTTGATGATGAGGCTGGTCAGATCATGACTAAAACTGAACAATGTATTTGGCAACATGGAGGTCATAGTGAACTTGAGAGGAGGTGTCTTGTTGGAAAGCATGGGTGGCAAGGTGAATCAAATGTGTTTGAGAGTAATTAGAGGAAAGGAAGTGGACACAATGGGTTAGGACAGTCCTCTTCACACTTTTTACTGACTGTCCAGATGCAAATCTTTTGTGGGTTATATGAGGAGTTACTATACCAGAATTTCTTCCTGTAAAGAAATAATTCCAGAAAGGATGAAAATAGAAGATGATGATGGAGTAGAATGACGTGTGCTCACTCCCTCTTGCAAGAGAACCGGAATCACAACTAACTACTGAACAATCATCGACAGAAAGGCACTGGAACTTGGGATTTCCTTGGTGGTGCAGTGGTTAGGAATCCACCTGCCAATGCAGGGGACAGGGGTTCGAGCCCTGGTCCAGGAAGATCCCACATGCCATGGAGCAACTAAGCCCATGTGCCCCAACTACTGAGCCTGCGCTCTAGAGCCTGTGAGCCACAGCTACAGAGCCCATGTGCCACAATTACTGAAGCCCATACACCACAACTGCTGAAGCCCTCACACCACAACTACTGAAGCTCGCATGCCTAGAGCCCATGCTCTGCAACAAAGAGAAGCCACCACACGAGAAGCCTGCACACTGCAACAAAGAGTAGTTCCTGCTCACCACAACTAGAGAAAGCCCACGTGCAGCAATGAAGACCCAACACAGCCAAAAATAAAATAAGTAAATAAATAAATTTATTAAAAACAAAAAAAGAAAGACACTGGAATTCACCAGAAAAGATACCCCACATCCAAAGACAAAGGAGAAGCCACAATGAGACAGTAGGAGGGCCGCAATCACGATAAAATCAAATCCCATAACCACTGGGTGGGCGACTCGCAAACTGGAGAACAATTATACCACAGAAGTCCACCCACTGGAGTGAAGGTTCTGAGCCCCACGTCAGGTTTCCCAACCTGGGGGTCTGGCAAGGGGAGGAGGAATCCCCTGAGAACTGGACTTTGAGGGCCAGTGGGATTTGATTGCAGGACTTTGACAGGACTGGGGGAAACAGAGACTCCACACTTGGAGGGCACCCTCAAAGTAGTGTGTGCACCAGGACCCAGGGGGAAGGAGAAGTGACCCCATAGGATACTGAACCAGACCTACCTGCTGTGTCAGAAGGTCTCCTGCAGAGGTGGGGAAGAGGCTGTGGCTCACTACAGGGACAAGGAAACTGGCAGCAGACATTCTGGGGAATACTCCTTGGCTTGAGCCCTCACAGAGTCCGACGTTAGGCCCACCAAAGAGCCTGTAGGCTCCAGTGCTGGGTCACCTCAGGCAAAACAACCAAAAAGGAGGGAATACAGCCCCACCCATCAGCAGACAAGCGGATTAGTTTTACTAAGCTCTGCCCACCAGAGCAACACCCAGCTCTACCCATCACCGGTCCCTCCCATCAGGAAGCTTGCACAATCCTCTTAGATAGCCTCATCCACAAGAGGGCAGACAGCAGAAGCAAGAAGAACTATAATCCTGCAGCCCACAGAATGAAAACCACAATCACAAAATGATAGACAAAATAAAAAGGCAGAGGACTATGTCCCAGATGAAGGAACAAGATAAAACCCCAGAAAAACAACTAAAAGAAGTGGAGATAGGCAACCTTCCAGAAAAAGAATTCAGAATAATGGTAGTGAAGATGATCCAGGACCTCAGAAAAAGAAAAAAGGCAAAGATCGAGAAGATGCAAGAAATGTTTAACGAAGACCTACAAGAATTAAAGAACAAACAGAGATCAACAGTACAATAACTGAAATGAAAAATACACTAGAAGGAGTCAATAGTAGAATAACTGAGGCAGAAGAACGGATAAGTGACCTGGAAGACAAAATGGTGGAATTTACTGCCATGGAACAGAATAAAGAAAAAAGAATGAAAAGAAATGAAGACAGCCTAAGAGACCTCTGGGACAACATTAAATGCACCAACATTCGCATTATAGAGGTCCCAGAAGGAGAAGAGAGAGAGAAAGGACCCAAGAAAAATATTCAAAGAGATTATAGTTGAAAACTTCCCTAACATGGGAAAGTAAATAGCCACCCAAGTCCAGGAAGTGCAGAGAGTCCCAGTCAGCATAAACCCAAGGAGAAACACGTTGAGACACATAGTAATCAAACTGACAAAAATTAAAGACAAAGAAAAATTATTCAAAGCAACAAGGGAAAAATGACAAATAATATACAAGGGAACTCCCATAAGGTTAACAGCTGATTTCTCAGCAGAAATTCTGCAAGCCAGAAGGGAGTGGTATGATATATTTAAAGTGATGAAAGTGAAGGATCTACAACCAAGAATATTCTACACAACAAGGATCTCATTCAGATTCGATGGAGAAATCAAAAGCTTTACAGACAATTAAAGGGAAAAGAATTCATCACCACCAAACCAGCTATACAACAAATGCTAAAGGAACTTCTCTAAGTGGGAAACACAAGAGAAGTAAAAGACCTACAAAAACCCAAAACAATTAAGAAAACGGTAATAGGAACATACATATTGATAATTACCTTAAATGTGAATGGATTAAATGTTCCAACAAAAAGACACAGACTGGCTGAATGGATACAAAAACAAGACCTGCATATATGCTGTCTACAAGAGACTCACTTCAGACCTAAGGACACATACAGACTGAAAGTGAGGGGATGGAAAAAGATATTCCATGCAAATGGAAATCAAAAGAAAGCTGGAGTAGCAATACTCATATCAGATAAAATAGACTTTAAAATAAACAGTGTTACAAGAGACAAGGAAGGACACTACATAGTGATCAAGGGATTAATCCAAGAAGAAAATATAACAATTATAAATATCTATGCACCCAACATAGGAGCACCTCAATACATAAGGCAAATGCTAACAGCTATAAAAGGGGAAATCGACAGTAACACGATAATAGTGGGGGACTTCAACACCTCACTTACACAAGTGGACAGATCATCCAGACAGAAAATTAATAAACACAAGCTTTAAGTGACACAAGAGAGCAGATATATTTAATTGATATTTACAGGACATTCCATCTGAAAACAGCAGAATACACTTTCTTCTCAAGTGCACATGGAACATTCCACAGGATAGATCACATCTTGGATCACAAATCAAGTCTCGGTAAATTTAAGAAAATTTAAATAGTATCAAGCATCTTTTCTGACCAAAACACTATGAGATTAGAAATAAATTACAGGGGAAAAGAACTGTAAAAAACACAAACATATGGAGGCTAAACAGTATGCTACTAAATAACCAAGAGATCATTGAAGAAATCAAAGAGGAAATAAAGACATACCTAGAAACAAATAACGATGAAAACATAACAACACAAAACCTATGGGATGCATCAAAAGCAGTTCTAAGAAGGAAGTTTATAGCAGTACAATCCTACCTCAAGAAACTAGAAAAATTTCAAATAAACAATCTAACCTTACACCTAAAGAAACTAGAAAAAGAAGAACAAAAAAAACAAAGTTAGTAGAAGGAAAGAAAACATAAAGATCAGAGCAGAAATAAATGAAATAGAAACAAAGAAAACAATAGCAAAGATAATAAAACTAAAAGCTGGTTCTTTGAGAAGATAAATATAATTGATAAACATTTAGCCAGACTCATCAAGAAAAAGAGGGGAAGGAATCAAACCAATAAAATTAGAAATGGAAAAGAAGTTACAACGGACACTGCAGAAATATAAAGCATCATAAGAGACTACTACAAGCAACTATATGCCAATAAAATGCACAACCTGGAAGAAATGGACAAATTCTTAAGTAGAATCTTCCAAGACTGAACCAGGAAGAAATAGAAAATATGAACAGACCAACCACAAGTAATGAAATTGAAACTGTGATTAAAAATCTTCCAACAGGGGAGACCTTCAAGATGGTAGAGGAGTAAGACGTGGAGATCACCTTCCTCCCCACAAATACATCAGAAATATATCTACATGTGGAACAACCCCTACAGAACACCTACTGAACACTCACAGAAGACCTCAGACTTCCCAAAAGGCAAGAAACTCCCCCCATACCTGGGTAGGGCAAAAGAAAAAAGAAAAAACAGAGACAAAAGAATAGGGACGGGACCTGCACCTCGGGGAGGGAGCTGTGAAGGAGGAAAAGTTTCCACACACTAGGAAGTCCCTTCACTGGTGGAGACAGGGTGTGGGTTGTGGGGGGAAGCTTCGGAGCCATGGAGGAGAGCACAGAAACAAGGGTGCAGAGGGCAAAGCGGAGAGATTCCCACACAGAGGATCACTGCAACCAGCACTCACTAGCTGGAGAAGCTTGTCTGCTCACCCACCAGGGTGGGCGGGGGCTGGGAGCTGAGGCTCAGGCTTCAGTCAGATCTCAGGGAGAGGACTGGGGTTGGTGGTGTGAACACAGCCTGAAGGGATTAGTGCACCACGGCTAGCCGGGAGGGAGTCCGGGAAAAAGTCTGGAACTGCCAAAGAGGCAAAGAGACCATTGTTTTGGGGTGTGCGAAGAGGATTCAGAGCACCACCTAAACGAGCTCCAGAGACGGGTGCAAGCCACGGCTATCAGCGTGGACACCAGAGATGAGCATGAAACGCTAAAATTGCTGCTGCAGCCACCAGGAAGCCTGTGTGCAAGCACAGGTCACTATCCACACCACGCCTCCAGGGAGCCTGTGCAGCCCAACACTGCCAGGGTCTCCTGATCCAGGGACAACTTCCCCGGGAGAACTCACGGCACACCTCGGGCTGTTGCAACATCATGCTGCCTCTGCCGCCGCAGGCTCACCCTGCATTCCATGCCCCTCCCTCCCCGCCCAGGCCTGAGTGAGTCAGAGTCCCCTAATCAGCTGCTACTTTAACCCCGTCCTGTCTGGGTGGGGAACAGATGCCCTCAGGCAACCTACACACAGAGGTAGGACCAAATCCAAAGCTGAACCCCAGGAGCTGTGTGAACAAAGAAGAGAAAGGGAAATTTCTCCCAGCAGCCTCAGGAGCAGCGGATTAAATCTCCACAATCAACGTGATGTACCCTGCATCTGTGGAATACCTGAATAGACAACGAATCATCCTATAATTGAGGTGGTAGACTTTGGGAGCAACTGTAGACTTGGGGTTTGCTTTCTGCATCTAATTTGTTTCTGGTTTTATGTTTATCGTAGTTTAGTATTGGGGTTAATTATCATTGGTAGATTTGTTTATTAATTTGGTTGCTCTCTTCCTGCTTTCTTCTTTTATATATATATATATATATTTGTTTCCTTTTTCTCTTTTTGTGAGTGTGTATGGGTATGCTTCTTTGTGTGATTTTGTCTGTATAACTTTGCTTTTACCATTTGTCCTAGGGTTCTGCCTGTCTATTTTTTGTTTGTTTGTTTGTTTTTATAGCATAGTTTTTAGAGCTTGTTATCACTGGTGGATTTGTGTTTTGGTTTGGTGGCTCTCGTCTTCCCTTCTTTTCTTTTTTTATTACTTTTTAATTTTTAATAATTTTTAAATTTTTATTTTAATAACTTTATTTTATTTTATTTTTTTCTTTCTTTCTTTCCTATTTTCTCCATTTCTGCTGAGCCATGTGGCTGACAGTGTCTTGGTGCTCCAGCCGGGTGTCAGACCTGTGCCTCTAAGGTGGGAGAGCCGACATCATGACATTGGTCCACCAGACACCTCCCAGCTCCACATAATATCAAATGGCAAAAGTTCCCCCAGAGATCTCCATCTCAACGCTAAGACCCAGCTCCACTCAACAACCAGCAAGCTACAGTGCTGGACACCTTATGCCAAACAACTAGCAAGACAGAACAAAACTGCACCCATTAGCAGAGAGGCTGCCTAAAATCATAATAAGGTCACAGACACCCCAAAACACACCACTGGACGGGGTCAAGCCCACCAGAAAGACAAGATCCAGCCTCATCCACCAGAACACAGGTACTAGTCCCCTCCACCAGGAAGCCTACACAACCCACTGAACTAACCTTAGCCACTGGAGGCAGACACCAAAAGCAACGGAAACTACGAACCTGCAGCCTGCGAAAAGGAGACCCCAAACACAGTAAGATAAGCAACATGAGAAGACAGAGAAACACACAGCAGATGAAGGAGCAAGGTAAAAACCCACCAGACCAAAAAAATGAAGAGGAAATAGGCAGTCTACCTGAAAAAGAATTCAGAGTAATGATATTAAAGATGATCCATAATTTTGGAAGTAGAATGGAGAAAATACAGGAAACATTTAAAAAGGACCTAGAAGAACTAAAGAGAAAACACACAATGATGAACAACACAATAAAAGGAATTAAAAATTTTCTAGAAGGAATCAATAGCAGAATAACTGAGGCAGAAGGACGGATAAGGGACCTGGAAGATAAAATGGTGGAAATAACTACTGCAGAGCAGAATAAAGAAAAAAGAATGAAAAGAATTGAGGACAGTCTCAGAGACCTCTGGGACAACATTAAACGCACCAACATTCGAATTATAGGGGTCCCAGAAGAAGAAGAGAAAAAGAAAGGGACTGAGAAAATATTTGAGGACATTATAGTTCAAAACTTCCCTAATAAGGGAAAGGAAATAGTTAATCAAGTCCAGGAAGCACAGAGAGTCCCATACAGGATAAATTGAAGGAGAAACATGCCAAGATACATATTAATGAAACTATCAAAAATTAAATGCAAAGAAAAAATATTAAAAGCAGCAAAAGAAAAACAACAAATAACACACAAGGGAATCCCCATAAGGTTAACAGCTGATCTTTCAGCAGAAACTCTGCAAGCCAGAAGGGAGTGGCAGGACATATTTATAGTGATCAAAGGGAAAACCTACAACCAAGATTACTCTACCCAGCAAGGATCTCATTCAGATTCGACAGAGAAATTAAAACCTTTACAGATAAGCAAAACATAAGAGAATTCAGCACCACCAAACCAGCTTTACAACAAATGCTAAAGGAACTTCTCTAAGCAGGAAACACAAGAGAAGGAAAACACCTACAAAAACAAACCCAAAACAATTAAGAAAATGGTAATAGGAACACACATGTCGATAATTACCTTAAATGTAAATGGATTAAATGCTCCAACCAAAAGACATAGATTCTATGAATGGATACAAAAATATGACCCGTATATATGCTGTCTACAAGAGACCCACTTCAGACCTAAGGACACATACGGACTGAAACTGAGGGGATGGAAAAAGATATTCCATGCAAATGGAAATCAAAAGAAAGCTGGAGTAGGAATTCTCATATCAGACAAAATAGACTTTTAAATAATTACTATTACAAGAGACAAAGAAGGACACTGCATAATGATCAAGAGATCAATCCAAGAAGAATATATAACAATTGTAAATATTTATGGACCCAGGATAGGAGCACTTCAATACATAAGGCAAATGCTAACAACCGTGAAAGGAGAAATGGACAGTAACAAAATCACAGTAGGGGACTTTAACACCCTACATTCACCAATGGAAAGAACATCCAAAATGAAAATAAATAAGGAAACACAAGCTTAAATGATACATTAAACAAGATGGACTTAATTGATATTTATAGTACATTCCATTGAAAAACAACAGAATACACTTTCTTCTTAAGTGCTCATGGAACATTCTCCAGCATAGATCATATCTTGGGTCACAAATCAAGCCTTGGTAAATTTAAGAAAATTTAGATCGTATCAAGTAGCTTTTCCGACCACAATGCTATGAGACTAGATATACATTACAGGATAAAATCTGTAAAAAATACAAACACTTGGAGTCTAGACCATATACTACTTAATAACTAAGAGATCACTGGAGAAATCAAAGAGGAAATCAAAAAATACCTAGAAACAAATGACAACTAAAACACAACGAGCCAAAACCTATGGGATACAGCAGAAACAATTCTAAGAGGGAACTTTATAGCAATACAATCTTATCTCAAGAAACAAGAAACATCTCAAATAAACAACCTAACTTTATGCTTAAAGCAATTAGAGCAAGAAGAACAAAAAAAAACCCCAAAGTTAGCAGAAGGAAAGACATCATAAAGATCACATCAAAAACAAATGCAAAAGAAATGAAGGAAACGATAGCTGAGATCAATAAAACTAAAAGCTGGTTCTTTGAGAAGATAAACAAAATTGATAAACCATTAGCCAGACTCATCAAGAAAAAAAGGGAGAAGAGTCAAATCAACAAAATTAGAAATGAAAAACGAGAAGTAACAACTGACACTGCAGAAATACAAAGGATCATGAGAGATTACTGCAAGCAACTATACGCCAATAAAATGGACAACCTGGAAGAAATGGACACATTCTTAGCAAAGCACAACATTCCAAGACTGAACCAGGAAGAAATAGAAAATATAAACAGACCAATCACAAGCACTGAAATTGAGACTGTGGTTAAAAATCTTCCAACAAACAAAAGCCCAGGACCAGATGGCTTCACAGGCAAATTCTATCAAACATTTAGAGAAGAGCTACCACCTATCCTTCTCAAACTCTTCCAAAATACAGCAGAGGGAGGAACACTTCCAAACTCATTCTACAAGGCCACCATCACCCTGATACCAAAACCAGACAAAGATGTCACAAAGAAAGAAAACTACAGGCCAATAACACTGATGAACATAGATGCAAAAATACTCAACAAAATACTAGCAAACAGAATCCAATAGCACATTAAAAGGATCATACATCATCATCAAGTGGGGTTTAACCCAGGAATGCAAGGATTCTTCAATATATGCAAATCAATCAATGTGGTAAACCATATTAACAAATTGAAGGAGAAAAATCATATGATCATCTCAATAGATGCAGAGAAAGCTTTCGACAAAATTCAACACCCATTTATGAAAAAAGCCCTCCAGAAAGTAGGCATAGAGGGAACTTACATCAAAATAATAAAGGTTATATATGAGAAACCCACAGCCAACATCATTCTCAATGGTGAAAAACTGAAACCATTTCCTCTAAGATCAGAAACAAGAAAAGGTTTTCCACTCTCACCATTATTATTCAACATATATCTGGAAATTTTAGCCACAGCAATCAGAGAAGAGAAAGAAATAAAAGGAATCCAAATCAGAAAAGAAGAAGTAAAGCTGTCACTGTTTGCAGATGACCTCACAGTATACACAGAGAATCCTAAAAGTGCTACCAGAAAACTACTAGAGCTAATCAATGAATTTGGTAAAGTAGCAGGATACAAAATTAATGCACAGAAATCTCTTGCATTCCTATACACTAATGATGAAAAATCTGAAATAGAAATTAAGGAAACACTCCCATTTACCATTGCAACAAAAAGAATAAAATACCCAGGAATAAACCTACCAAGGGAGATAAAAGACCGGTATGCAGAAAACTATAAGACATTGATGAAGGAAATTAATGATGATACAAACAGATGGAGAAATATACCATATTCCTGAATTGGAAGAATCAACATTGTGAAAATGACTATACTACCCAAAGCAATCTACAGATTCAGTGCAATCCCTATCAAGCTACCAATGGCATTTTTCACAGAACTAGAACAAATAATTTCACAATTTGTATGGAAACACAAAAGACCCTGAGTAGCCAAAGCAATCTTGAGAAAGAAAAACGGAGCTGGAAGAATCAGGCTCCCAGACTTCAGACTATACTACAAAGCTACAGTAATCAGGACAGTATGGTACTGGCACAAAAACAGAAATATAGATCAATGGAACAGGATAGAAAGCCCAGAGATAAACCCACGCACATATGGTCACCTTAGTTTTGATAAAGGAGGCAAGAATATACAATGGAGAAAAGACAGCCTCTTCAATAAGTGGTGCTGGGAAAACTGGACAGCTATATGTAAAAGAATGAAATTAGAACACTCCCCAACACCATACACAAAAATAAACTCAAAATGGATTAAAGACCTAAATGCAAGTCAAGAAACTATAAAACTCTTACAGAAAAACATAGGCAGAACACTCTGACATAAATCACAGCAAGAGCCTTTTTCATCCACCTCCTAGAAAAAGGGAAATAAAAACAGAAATAATCAAATGGGACCTAATGAAACTTAAAAGCTTTTGCACAGCAAAGGAAACCAAAAACTAGATGAAAAGACAACCCACAGAATGGGAGAAAATATTTGCAAATGAAGCAACTGAAAAAGGATTAATCTCTAAAATTTACAAGCAGCTCATGCAGCTCTATAGCAAAAACCAAACAACCCAATCCAAAAATGGGCAGGTGACCTAAATAGACATTTCACCAGAGAAGATATACAGATTGCCAACAAACACATGAAAGAATGCTCAACATCACTAATCGTTAGAGAAATGAAATGAAAACTATAATGAGGTATCACCTCACACTGGTCAGAATGGCCATCATGAAAAAATCTACAAACAATAAATGCTGGAGAGGGTGTGCAGAAAAGGGAACCCTCTAGCACTGTTGGTGGGAATGTAAATTGATACAGCAACTATGGAGAACAGTATGGAGGTTCCTTAAAAAACTAATAATAGAACTACCATACGGCCCAGCAATCCCACTCCTGGGCATATACCCTGAGAAAACCATAATTCCAAAAGAGTCATGTACCACAATGTTCATTGCCGCTCTATTTACAATAACCAGGACATGGAAGCAACCTAAGTGTCCATCAACAGATGCATGGATAAAGAAGATGTAGCACATATATACAATGGAATATTACTCAGCCATAAAAATAAATGAAATTGAGTTATTTGTAGTGAGGTGGATGGACCTAGAAACTATCATACAGAATGAAGCAAGTCAGGAAGAGAAAAACAGATACCGTATGCTCACACATATATATGGAATCTAAGAAAAAAAATGGTTATGAAGAACCTAGGGGCAGGACAGGAATAAAGACGCAGACATAGAGAATGGACTTGAGGACATGGGGAGGGGGAAGGGTAAGCTGGGATGAAGTGAGAGAGTGGCATGGACTTATATATACTACCAAATGTAAAATAGATAGCTAGTGGGAAGCAGCTGCATAGCACAGAGAGATCAGCTCGGTGCTTTGTGACCACCTAGAGGGGTGGGATAGGGAGGGTGGGAGGGAGACACAAGAGGGAGGAGATATGGGGATATATGTATATGTATAGCTGATTCACTTTGTTATAAAGCAGAAACTAACAGAACATTGTAAAGCAATTATACTCCAATAAAGATGTTAAAAAAGAAAAATCTTCCAACAAACAAAAGCCCAGGACCAGATGGCTTCTCAGGTAAATTCTATCAAACATTTCGATAAAAGCTAACACCCATCCTTCTCAAACTCTTCGAAAAAATGCTGAGGAAGGAACACTCCCAAACTCACTCTACGAGGCCACCATCCCCCGATACCAAAACCAGACAAAGATAGTACAAGAAAAGAAAATTACAGACCAATATCACTGATGAATATAGATGCAAAAATCCTCAACAAAATACTAGCAAACAGAATCCAACAACACATTAAAAGGATCATACACCATGATCAAGCGGGATTTATCCCAGGGATGCAAGTGTTCTTCAATATATGCAAATCAATCAATGTGATCCACCATATTAACAAGTTTAAGAATAAAAACCATATGATCATCTTAATAGATGCCGAAAAAGCTTTTGACAAAATTCAGCACCCATTTCTTATAAAAACTCTCCAGAAAGTGGGCATTGAAGAAACCTACCTCAACATAATAAAGGCCATATATGCCAAACCCACAACACACATCATTCTCAATGGTGAAAAACTGAAAGCATTTCCTCTAAGATCAGGAACAAGACAAGGACATCCACTCTCACCACTATTATTCAAGATAGTTTTGGAAGTCCTAGCCATGGCAATCAGAGAAGAAAAAGAAATAAAATGAATCCAAATTGAAAAAGAAGAAGTAAAACTGTAACTGCTTGCAGATGACATGACACTATACATGGGAAATCCTAAAGATGCCACAAGAAAACTACTAGAGCTAATCAGTGAATTTGGTAAAGTTGCCAGATATAAAATTAATGCACAGAAATCTTTTGCATTCCTATACACTAGCAAGGAAAGATCGGAAAGAGAAATTAAGGAAACAATCACATTCACCATTGCAACAAAAAGAATGAAATACCTAGGAATAAAACTACCTAAGGAGGTAAAAGACCTGTACTCAGGAAACTATAAGACACTGATGAAAGAAATTAAAGATGATACCAACAGATGGAGAGATATACCACGTTCTTGGATTGGAAGAATCAATATTGTGAAAATGACTATACTACCGAAAGCAATCTACAGATTCAATGCAATCCCTATCAAATTACCAATGGCATTTTTTTACAGAACTAGAACAAAAAAACTTAAAATTTGTATGGAGACACAAAAGACCCTAAATAGCCAAAACAATCTTGAGGGAAAAAAAAATCGGAACTGGAGGAATCAGACCCCTTTACTTCAGACTATACTACAAAGGTACAGTAATCAAGACAATATGGTACTGGCACAAAAACAGACATATAGATCAATGGAATAGGATAGAAAGCCCAGAGATAAACCCATGTACCTATGGTCAACCAACCTATGACAAAGGAGGCAAGGATATACAGTGGAGAAAAGACAGCCTCTTCAGCAAGTGGTGCTGGGAGAACTGGACAGCTACATGTAAAAGAATGAAATTAGAACACTCCCCAACACCATACACAAAAATAAACTCAAAACGGATTAAAGACTTAAATGTAAGGCCAGACACTATAAAACTCTTAGAGGAAAACATAGGCAGAACACTCTATGACATAAATCACAGCAAGATCCTTTTTGACCCACCTCCTAGAGAAATGGAAATAAAAACAAAAATAAACAAATGGGACCTAATGAAACTTAAAAGCTTTTGCACAGCAAAGGAAACCATAAACAAGACAAAAAGACAACCCTCAGAATGGGAGAAAATATTTCAAATGAAACTACTGACAAAGGCTTAATCTCCAAAATATACAAATAGCTCATGCAGTTCAATATCAAAAAAACAAACAACTCAATCCAAAAATGGGCAGAAGACCTAAATAGACATTTCTCCAAAGAAGACTTACAGATGGCCAAGAGGCACATGAAAAGCTGCTCAACATCACTAATTATTAGAGAAATGCATATCAAAACCACAATAAGTTATCACCTCACACTGGTTAGAATGGGCATCATCAGAAAATCTACAAACAATAAATGCTGGAGAGGGTGTGCAGAAAAGGGAACCCTTCTGCACTGTTGGTGGGAATGTAAATTGATACAGCCACTATGGAGAACAGTATGGAGGTTCCTTAAAAAACTAAAAATAGAACTACCATACGACCCAGCAATCCCACTCCTGGGCATATACCCTGAGAAAACCAGAATTCAAAAAGAGTCATGTACCACATTATTCATTGCAGCACTATTTACAATAGCCAGGTCATGGAAGCAACCAAAACGTCCATCAACAGGTGAATGGATAAAGAAGATGTGGTACATATATACAATGGAATGTTACTCAACCATTAAAGGAAAGAAATTGGGTCATTTGTAGAGATGTGGATGGACCTACAGACTGTCATACAGAGTGAAGTAAGTCAGAAAGAGAAAAACAAATATCGTATATTAATGCATATATGAGGAATCTAGGAAAATGGTACAGATGAACCGGTTTGCAAGGCAGAAATAGAGACACAGATGTAGAGGACAAAAGTATGGACACAAAGGGGGGAAAGGGGAGGGGTGGGATGGATTGGAAGATTGGGATTGACATATATACACTAATATGTATAAAATAGATAACTAATAAGAACCTGCTATATAGCACAGGGGACTCCACTTTGCTGTACAGTAGAAACTAATACAACATTGTAAAACAACTATACCCCAATAAATAATAATTCCACCCTCCATTAATTTCAGTTATATCACACTCCATTCCCGGCGTATTTCAGCATTTTCCCGACTCATAACCACATCCTTGGCACGTTGCAAGGATCATTGTATTGCTTTATCTTAGGAAATATAGTGAACTCAATATTGAGAAAACTAAAGAGGCATTTATAAGAAACGTGGGAAATTCTGTATTCATTTCCATACTAAGCCACTATTGTGAAAACTGTAGGACATGAGGGGACACTTGTCTGTTGGGCACACCAATGTGATTAAATCCTGGCACTTAAAATATCACAGGAATTTTGGGAGAAGCCCAGTACTATTAAACTTAGGAGAAATAGACTACAGAGTAACATGAAAAATATTATTTGTTTAGGAGAGTTATGGACTAAAAATAGCATTGCTACGCCTGTTGTGATTGAAGTGAAAAGGGGTCTTTAAAATACAGAAATAATGAACTTCCCACCCTGTTAATATTGGCAAAGATCCGGCTAAACAACTGCCATCAAGAACAGAGTAATGGCTCAAACAAGACACCATGCAGTGTGTATTCAGGATGTGGGGATGTTAGTAAGGCAGGTTAAAAACTAAAGAGGAAGAACAAAACAAGATGTGCTCCACTGTGATTCTGAGGAAGGGAAAGCCAGTGAATACATTTCCCTCTTGCCTTTATTCTGGGGGATGTGCCTTTGGGCAATTTGTAAAACTAAGTTTAGCTCCTTCCCAGTTTTGTGAGCATACATATTGCTCTGAGGGTAGCTATTTCTAGACACAACCAAGCTAAGATAAATGTATAAGCTTGGGAATGGGATAGAGGCAGAGCAGTGCAGTGGGGAAGAGGCCTGCATTCAGGGTCAGAATAGTTGGGCCACATCCTGATTTTTCAATGAGCTTTACAATTTGGAGCCAATCTCTTAAACTCTGACTTCAGCTCCAATATCTATTATTGCAACTCTAGTCAAGTCATTTCCTTGCCTAAAACCTTCCAGGTGCTAAAAATTATGAGAAAAATGGGTCACATGCTCCTCATGGTACACAAAGTCCTCTATGACTGGATCCTGTTTCCTTCACCACGGTCATCTCTCTCTACCCACCACCCAACTCCCAACAGCCTAAGTGATATTGAAGTGCTTGAGATTCCCTCATGAACTGTGTTGTTCCAGAGGAGAGACTGTTCCTTCATTTCTTTGGCAAACTGTTAATTTACACTCATCCTCTAGGATTCAGCTCACTGTCATCTCCTCCAAAAAGTCTTCACTGGACCCTCCAGTCGGACTGAGGCCCTTTTCTTGATATTTCCATAGCACTTCATATTAGGTTGAAAAAACATCTTTGACCCTGCCTATGAGGGCATGCCCTGTGTCATGGCTGTCTGTGTCTCCTTAAGCCCATCAGAGGGACAATAGTCACTTGGTTAAAAAAACTATCTGACCATACAATAGTAAATTGAGAGAAACAATGCTTGCTTTGACACCTCATAGGTTTCTGGTAAGTAAAAGTTGAATATTAATATAATGCATGTAAAGGTGTATGGGAAAATGAGCATTTATTTAATACTTAATATATTCATTTATGCATTCATTCCCCAAATACTTATTGAATATCAACCAGGTGTCTGGGGTACTAGAGACATAGAGAAAAAAGTAGATCAAGTCTCTTTTTTCATGGAACCTACATTGTAAGTGGGAAACAGTTAATATAGAGATGAATAAATATATATCACATTATGTGAAGTTGTATAAAGAGAAACAGAGCAATGTGAGCAAATAGAGATGGATAGGGGTTACTATTTTAAATAGGGTGGCTAATAAGGGCCTGTCTGATGAGGCAATGGGTGGGCCTGAAGGAAGTAACAAAGCAGGCTATTTGACAATATTGGTGACAGTGTTCTAGACAAAGAACACATCAAATATGAAAGCCTGGAGATAGGATCATGTTTGGCATGTTCAAGAAATAGCAAGAAGCCAGTATGGATGGAGGACACTAAGTGAGAGAAAATCTGGTGGGAAATGAAGTAGAAGAGGTAACAAAGAGACCAGCTGATGTAGGGCCTTGAAAACCATGGACTTGGCTTTTATTTTAAGTGAACGGAAGTCATTGGTGGAAAAGGGCAGGCAACATATAATTTGATTCATGGTATAGAAGGCTTCCTCAGGCAAGCTGGACTATACGAGGAGCAAACGTGGAAGCCAGTAACCGACGATCACTGCATGGACCAGGGAGGTAGAGATCAGATTTGGGATTTAGTTTGAAGACAGGGCCACCAGGATTTGCTGACTGAATATGTGAGAAAAATGAGTTAAAGATGACTCTGGTATTTCGAGCAGCCAGAAGATTGGAGTTACAATTTTTGAGATGTGGGAGGCTACAGAAAGAACAGGTTGGGGCAGGGTGTGGGTAGTTAAGCACAGATCTGGTTAATGGATGTCAGAGCGTGGTTATACGCTGACAAGAGTGATGCAGCAGAGATTTTTAAAAAATCATGTAGGAGACAGGGGCGAATTGCTTGAGTGATGTCCATGAGATGACAATAGGGATGGGGATCTAGTGTTGGTCCTAGATAAGGGTGTGAGCCATAGCAGATGGTGCACTGGAGGCTTAGTCCCTGTAACACACTATACAAACATAAGGCTCTATTAGATACATCTTTATTAACTAGAGTGATGTATATTCTAGCTGTTGTATTCTTCGGGGGCTAACTATATTTTCCAGTTGAACTAGTCCAGTGAATTAAAAGGGCTAAAAGGTCACAGCAATGACACAGTGCATATTGGATTTGTGCTCCTCAGAGTCACCCTCAGGCACAGCACTGTAAATATCATCTGCCCTTTTCAAGATTATATTCATATCTATGGTCTCCCTTATAGATGAAAAAACAGAGGCTCAAGATTTTAAAGGGTTTACCTAAAGTCACATAGTTTATTAGTGAAAGAATTAGGACTAGAACCTGAGTTTTCTGTCTGACATCCCAGGGCTCTTCCTAATCATTGGGATCTCAGTCATATTTTGAACCTGCCTTCTAGACCTTGTCCCTGACCAAAAAGAGACGTAAACACATTTCCAAAGGGGCATTTCCCTGGCAATTTGGTCTCTCAATTCACTGATTTCCCCTGCTTACTTTCTTCATCATTCTCATCCTCAGCATAAAAGAAAAGGCTTATAATCTTCTCTTAGGAAAGTGATTAATTATGGGGAGAAAGAACTGGCTTGCTGTCAGGATGCATAAGGAAGACCATTTCTCTCTCCTCCCCAGGAAACCTACCAACCAACCAACCTGTTGCCATGGTTCTTTCTGATTTCTGGGCTTAATGCTCCTGGTTTGCACCTGGGGGACTTAAGAGGATTGATTCTCCGGGCAGTTTAGATAAGCAGAGAAGCTTCCACATGTTTATTTATAGGTTATATTGCAGATTTCACCTTTATTTTCTTCTTCTCCTTCCCCTTACTCTATTTTCCAAACACACTTAAAGGGGTTGCAGAATTCAGACTATAAACTTAGCAAAAACAAATAGATGAGACAAAAAAGATGAGGGAAAATAGAGGAATGAGGATTGGATGATTCTGAAGTAAGATTAGACATGAAGGCCATAAATCCCTACACATCTAGAAGTCGCCTGCACACTTGGCTCTGAGCTCAGTAGGCAAAGCAAAGGGGAAAACACAACTAGTACAATATCCACAAGTGTTCACAAGATTTTAACAAGCCAGTTGTTCAGAAATATAGCTTTTTCTAGTACTAATATCTAAGACTTTTGTCCCATAGGCCATTGAAAGAGGACACTGGGAAATAAAATAGATGAAGTCCTCATATCCTCACAGTGAGTACAGGTGTTTCCTAAGACTGTTCTCCAAAAGGAAAGAAAAGAAAAAGAAAAAGAAAAAGAAAAAAAGTTTGATGGTATAAGGCCTTAAATGAGCTAGTTCAGTAATAGTAACTCCATGAAGAGACATTGCAAATTGATCCAGATGAAAACTCTTTGTTAGTCTGGCTTGATGCATTTCTTAAAATTTTTGGTCTCAGGACTGCTTTACACTCTTAAAAATTATTGAGGGCTTCAAAGTACCTTTGTTTATGTGGGTTATATCTATCAATATTTACTCTATTAGAAATTAAAATGACAACTTTGAGAAATATATATTTATTGATTTATTTAAAATAATAAATCCATTAGTTACATGTCAACATAATAACATTTTCCAAAACAAAAACTTTATTGAGATGAGTAAACTGTTTTACATTTTGGTAAATTTCTTTAATGTGTGGTGTCATAGAAGACAGCTGAGTTCTCATATTTGCTTCTGCATTCTAGCTGTTAAGACGTTTTCGTGGAAGTGTATGAAGAAAAACATCACACAGATATGTCATTGGAAAATGGAGGAGTATTTTAAGAGCTTTTTCTGACAATTGTGGATATTCTTCTCTAATACTACAACAAAACTTGACAAGTGGATATTTCTTAAAGGCTAGTTGCCATGCAGAATCTGAAAGTATGTTAATGAAGTTTTCATATGCTATTGTTACATTACAACCCATCACTCTGTCTTATACTTTGAATGGATCTTTTACTCATGCATGATTTTGTAGCATCATGTATTGGTCATTTGGGAAATACTAGCTCACTGAGTTGTTGACACGTTTCATTATATGATCTCAAAAATCACATTTGTTAATGTCACAACTGATCTCATTAGAAAGTCTTGAGAAGCTGTCAAGCTCACAGTAGCAGGTACAAGTTTTCCAAATTTCTGATTTTCAGTGGAGGCTCAAATCTTACCACTGGCAACAGATACTTTCAATTGTTTCCCTTGAAGTGACAGGCTCCTTTTTCTCATTTTGAAGAAAATGTTTGCCAAATACCCAAATCTGAATAGCCATAGCTTGACTGTCAGTTGTTCTTTCAAGAAAAAAATGGTGTTTGAAGAAAAAAGAGGCTAGTTCAGCTCACAACTCAGTTGCACAAGTGCTTTTCCTAGAGAAAACCATCATACTTCTGTATGCAATGGAACTGCTTTATTCATGCTTTCCATTTCATCACACAGAGTACCATATTATTCTGTGTATTTCAAGGTTGAGATTAAATAAAATTGTAATTTACTTTAGCATCAAGGACATGAAATAAATAAATAAAATTGGTTTTTTGTTTTTGTTTGCTTGTGTTTCTTCTTGTGTTGTTTTGTTTTCTACTGTGAGGGTATGGTAATGAAGAAGACAAAGATGAACACTACTAGTATAGTTGGCGCCACTGCCTTGATTCATGCTAAGGCACCAGCAGTTTACCACTGCATCTGCACCGTTCATGCAACACATGTCAACATAGTAAAAAAGGCAATATTAGTAATTTTAGTATTAATTAGTATAATATAATTACATATTTGTGTATACTCAGAATGATCAGTCTTTGTATTAATATGCAAATAGAATTGATCTTGTGAACCCTCTAAAAAGGTCTCTTTGAGCACTCTTTGAGAACTACTGAACTAGAGGAAAGGATGAGCTGCATATTCACCAGGTAATAAATTTTATATATAAATTATATATATATATATATAATATATATTTATAGCATTCAGATGCTACAAAATAATGGATGTACAATATAGTGATTCACAATTTTTAAAGGTTATATTCCATTTATAGTTATTATAAAATATTGGCTATATTCCCCATGTTGTACAGTATATCCTTGTAGCTTATTTTATACATAGTAATTTGTATCTCTTGATCCCTACCCCTATATTGCCCCTCCTCCCTTCCCTCTCCCCACTGGTAACCACTAGTTTGTTCTCTATATCTGTGAGTCTACTTTTTTTTGTTATATTCACCAGTTTGTTGTATTTTTTAGATTCTACATATAAGTGATAGCACACAGTATTTGTAGTTCTCTGTCTGACTTATTTCACTAAGCATAATACCCCCCAAGTCCATCCATGTTGCTGCAAATGGCAAAATTTTTTGCTTTTATATGGCTGAGCAATATTCCATTGTATATGTACACCACATTTCTTTATTCATTCATCTGTTGATGGGCACTTAGATTGCTTCCATATCTTGGCAATTGTAAATAATGCTGCTATGAACAACTTCGTGCATGTATCTTTTCGCATTAGTGTTTTTGGTTTTTCTGGATGTATACCCAGGAGTGGAATTGCTGGGTCATATGGTAGTTCTATTTTTAGTTTTTTGAGAAACCTCCATACTGTTTTCCAAAAATAATGGACTTTTAGATTAAACTTATTATTTTTGAGATTATTCACATGTAGTTGTAAGAAATAATAGGAAGAGATCCTGTGTACCCTTTACCCAGTTTCCCTTAATGGTAACATCTTCCAAAACTATAGCACAGCCATGTTAATGATATTGATACAGTCAAGATACAGAATAGTTCCATTACCACTAGGACCACTTGTGCTGCCTTTTTATATTTATGCCCACTTTCTTCCTCCCCATTGCCTTCTATCTTCCATCCCTGACTCCTAGCAATCATTAATCTATTTTCATTTCTGTATTCTGTCATTTCAGTAAGATTATATAAATGGAATCATAAAATATGTAACCATTTGAGATTTCCTCTCAGCATAATTCATCCATGTTATTGCATGTACCAATATTTTATTCCTTGTTATTGCTGAGCAGTGTTCCATTGCATGGGTATGCCAGAGTTTGTTTATCCATTCACCTTTGAAAAGCATTTGAATAGTTTCCAGTTTTGGTTATTATAAATAAAACTGCTATGAAAATTAATGTATGGGTTTTTGTGCTAGGAAGATCAATGGCAACATAAGTTGTCATTTCTCTGGGGCAAATGCTCAAGGGTACAATTGCTGGGTTGTATGGTAATTACATGTTTGCATTCCAATAAACTGACAAACTCTTTTCCAGAATGGCTGTACCATTTTTCATTCCCACCAGCAAAGTATGAGTGATCCACATTCTCCACCTCCTTGCCAGCATTTGGTGTTGTCACAATTTTTAATTTTAACCATTATGATAAGTTTATAGTGATATCTCATGTTTTAATTTACATTTCTCTAATGAATAAAGATGTTGAACATCTTTTCATGTGCTTATTGCTACCTGTATATCCTTGCCATCAAAATGCTGTTCATGTCTTGCCCATCTTCTAATTGGGTCGTTTCCTTTTTTTTTTTTTTTACAGATAAGTTCTGAAAGTTCTTTATAAATTGTAGAAGGCATGAGACTCAGGTTGGGATTAATTTTTTGCCTATGAATGTACTAGCACTTATGCATTCCATTTAAATTTTAGAATAAGCTGGTCTATGTCCACAAAAGCTTTACTAGTATTTTTATAGAAATTGCATTAACCTATAGACCAGTTTAGGGAGAACTGACATCTTTACTATGTTTTGTCTTTCCAATGCATGAACACAATCTATCTCTCCATTTCTTTATTTCTTCTTTGATTTCTTTCATCAGCATTTCATAATTTTCAGAATAGAGATACTGTACATTTTTTCTTAAGTTTCTACCTAAGTATTTAATTTTATTTAGAACAAGTATAAATGGTATTGTGTTTTAATTTTGGTTTCTACATGTTCATTGTTAATATATAGATATGAGATTGATTTCTGTGCTTTTATCTTGTATCCTTGACCTTGTTAAACTAACTTATTAGTTCTAGATTTTTATAGATTCCTTGGGATTTTCTATGTAGATAGTCTCATGTAATCTGTAAAATAGGACAGTTTTTTCCTTCCTATTTTTTCCTATTCCTATTTTTCCTATTCAATTGCTATTTCTTATATTTATTTTCCTTGCCACATTGTAGTTTCTAAAACTTCCACTACTATGTTGAACAAGAGCAGTAAGAATGGACATTTTTTTCCTTTCTCCCAATCTTACAAAGAAAGCATTCAACCCTTCTCCATTAAGTATGATGTTAGCTGTAAGTTTTTTGTAGATGTTCATTATCTAGTTGAAGAAATTTCCCTCTATTCCTAGTTTGCTGAGAGTTTTTAATCACAAATGGGTGTTGGGTTTTGTCAAATAATTTTCTGCATCAATTGATATGAACATATGGTTTTTCTTGTTTACCTTATTGATGCGATGGAATATACTAACTGATTTTTTTTTTTGGCTGCATCACACAGCTTGTGGGATCTCAGTTCCCTGACCAGTGATTGAACCCATGCCCCCTGAACTGGGAGTGCAGAGTCTTAACCACCTGACCACCAGGGAAGTCCCTCTTTTCATATATTGATGGATTCAATTTTTGTTGAAGTTTTTGCCTCTAATTTCATGATAGATATTGGTGTGTAGCTTTCTTTTTTCCTATTGTCTTATTCCAAATTTGGTGTAAGTAATACTAGGCTCATTAAATGAGTTGAGAAGTGTTCTCTACTCTGAGACTTTCTGGAAAAGATCGTGTAAAATTGGTGTTAATTCTTCTCTAAATGTTTGTTAGTATCTCCAGTAAAGTCATCTGGGCCTAAAGATATCTTCTTTGTTAGCTTTTTAATTACAAATTCAATTTCTTTAATGTTTGTAGGGCTATTCAGATTGTGTATTTCATCTTTCTTGAGTTTTGATTGTTTGCTGTTTCTAAGAAATTGGCCCGTTTCTTATAGGTTGTCAAATTTATGAATGTAAAGTTAGTTGTAGTATCCCCTTATTTTCCTTTTAATGACTACAGGATCTGTTTTAATGAAACAGGATCCCTGTTTCATTCCTGATATTGGTGATTTGTGTCTTCTCTTTTAATTTTCTTGAGGTTTATCAATGTTACTGATTTTCTTCTGAAGAACCAAATTTTTGTTATATTGATTTTATTATTTTCTTGTTTTCAATTTCATTGATTTATCCTCTTGTTATTTCCTTCTTTATGCCTGCTTTGGGCTTATTTTTTGTTTCTTTTCCTAGTTTCTTGAGGTAAAACTTAGATTATTGATCTAAGAACTTTCTTCTTTTATAATGTATGTATTTAGTGCTATAAATTTTCTTCTCTGCTTTAGCTATATCTCAAATATTTTGATATGTTGTATTTTTATTTTCAATTTCCTTTGAGCCTTCTTCTATGGTCAAAGGAATATTGAGGATTGTGTTGTTAATTTCCTAGTGTTTGGATATTTTTCTGTTATTTATCTCTAGTTTGATTTCATTATGGTCAGAGAACATATTCTGTATGGTTTCAATTCTTTTAAACTTGTTGAAATTTCCTTTAAGGCCCATGCTATGATCTATCTTGGTGATAGTTCCATGGGCACTAGGAAAAAATGTATATTCTGCTGTTGTTGCATGGAGAGTTCTATACATGTCGGTTATATTCTGTTGGTTGGTGATAGTGCTCAGTTCTCCTGCATTCTTGCTTATTTGATGCCTAGCAGTTCTATCAATTGCTGAGAGGGAGATATTGAATTCCTCAAGTATAACTGCACATTTGTTCATTTCTCCTTTCAGCTCTATCAGATTTTGCTTCATTATAGTGAAGCTCAGTTGTTTGGTGCATACACATTTAGGATTGTTATGTCTTCCTTGTGAATTGATTCTTCTATCATTATATAATGTAACTCTTTGTGTTCATAATTTTCTTTGCCCTGAAATCACTATACCAGATATTATTATAGCTACTTCTGCTTTTTTCCCATTTTTATTTTATTATTTTTAATTGGTTACTTTTTCCAGCTTCACTAAGGTATAATTGACAAAAAATTATATATATTTATGGTGTACAACTTGTTGTTTTGTATACATATACATTGTGAAATAATTACCACAATCAAGGTAATTACATATCCACATGTCTACCACCTCACATAGTTGTTTTTTTGTGTGGTATGTGTGGTGAGAATATTTAAGATCTACTCTTTTAGCAGTTTTCAAGTACCTAATACAGTATTATTAACAATAGTCACCATGCTGTACATTAGATCTCCAGAACTTATTCATCCTATATAACTGAAACTTTGTACCCTTTGACTAACATCTCCCCATTTCCCCCTCCTCCAGCCCCTGGCTCCTACCATTCTATTCTTTGCTTCTATGAGCTTAACTCTTTTAGATTTCACATATAAGTGATATCATGAAATATTTGTCCTTCCGTGCCTGGCTTATTTCTCTTAGCATAATATCCTCCAGTCTCATCTAAGCTGCCTCAAATGACAGGATTACTTTCTTTGTTAAGTCTGAATAATATCCCACTGTGTACATACCATATCTTCTTTATTCATTCATCCACTGATGGATGCTTAAGCTGATTCTATATCTTGGCCATTATGAATAATGCTGCAGTGAATATAAGAGTGCAGACATCTCTTCAAAATGTTGATTTCAGTGGGACTGCTGGATCATATGGTAGTTCTATTGTTAATTTTTTGAGGAACCTCCATAGTGTTTTCAATAATGAAATTTACATTCCCACCAAAAGTGCCCAGTGTTCTCTTTTCTCTACATCCTCGCCAACACTTTTTTTTAAACATCTTTACTGGAGTATAATTGCTTTACAATGGTGTGTTAGTTTCTGCTTTATAACAAAGTGAATCAGCTATACATATACATATATTCCCATATCTCCTCCCTCTTGTGTCTCCCTCCCACCCTCCCTATCCCACCACTCTAGGTGGTCACAAAGCACTGAGCTGATTTCCCTGTGCTATGCAGCTGCTTCCCACTAGCTATCTATTTTACATTTGGTAGTATATATAAGTCCATGCCACTCTCTCACTTCATCCCAGCTTACCCTTCCCCCTCCCCATGTCCTCAAGTCCATTTTCTATGTCTGCGTCTTTATTCCTGTCCTGCCCATAGGTTCTTCAGAACCTTTTTTTTAAATTTTAGATTCCATATATATGTGTTAGCATACAGTATTTGTTTTTCTCTTTCTGACTTACTTCACTCTGTTTGACAGTCTCTACGCCCATCCAGCTCACTACAAGTAATAACTCAATTTCATTTCTTTTTATGGCTGAGTAATACTCCTTTGTATATATGTGCCACATCTTCTTTATTCATTCATCTGTCGATGGACACTTACATTGCTTCCATGTCCTGGCTATTGTAAATAGAGTTGCAATGAACATTGTGGTACATGACTCTTTTGGAATTATGGTTTTCTCAGGATATATGCCCAGTAGTGGGATTGCTGGGTCATATGGTAGTTCTATTTTTAGTTTTTTAAGGAACCTCCATACTGTTCTCCATAGTGGCTGTATCCATTTACATTCCCACCAACTGTGCAAGAGGGTTCCCTTTTCTCCACACCCTCTCCAGCATTAATTGTTTGTAGATTTTTTATGATGGCCATTCTGACCAGTGTGAGGTGATACCTCATTGTAGTTTTGATTTGCATTTCTCTAACGATTAGTGATGTTGAGCATCCTTTCATGTGTTTGTTGGCAATCTGTATATCTTCTTTGGAGAAATGTCTATTTAGGTCTTCTGCTCATTATTGGATTGGGTTGTCTGTTTTTTGCTGTAGAGCTGCATGAGCTGCTTGTAAATTTTGGAGATTAATCCTTTGTCAGTTGCTTTATTTGCAAATATTTTCTCCCATTCTGAGGGTTGTCTTTTTGTCTTGTTTATGGTTTCCTTTGCTGTGCAAAAGCTTTTAAGTTTCATTAGGTCCCATTTGTTTATTTTTGTTTTTATTTCCATTTCTCTAGGAGGTGGGTCAAAAAGGATCTTGCTGTGATTTATGTCATAGAGTGTTCTGCCTATGTTTTCCTCTAAGAGTTTTATAGTGTCTGGCCTTACATTTAGGTCTTTAATCCATTTTGAGTTTATTTTTGTGTATGGTGTTGGGGAGTGTTCTAATTTCATTCTTTTACATATAGCTGTCCATTCTTTTACATGTAGCTGTCCAGTTTTCCCAGCACCACTTATTGAAGAGGCTGTCTTTTCTCCATTGTATATTCTTGCCTCCTTTATCAAAACTAAGGTGACCATATGTGCATGGGTTTATCTCTGGGCTTTCTATCCTGTTCCATTGATCTATTTTTCTGTTTTTGTGCCAGTACCATACTGTCCTGATTACTGTAGCCTTGTAGTATAGTCTGAAGTCTGGGAGCCTGATTCTTCCAGCTCCGTTTTTCGTTCTCAAGATTGCTTTGGCTACTCAGGGTCTTTTATGTTTCCATACAAATTGTGAAATTTTTGTTCCAGTTCTGTGAAAAATGCCATTGGTATATTGATAGGGATTGCATTGTATCTGTAGATTGCTTTGGGTAGTATAGTCATTTTCACAATGTTGTTTCTTCCAATTCAAGAACATGGTATATCTCTTCATCTGTTTGTATCATCTTTACCTCCCCAACATTTTTATCTTTTGTTTTTTTGATAGTACACATTCTAACTGGTGTAAGCTAATATCTCATTGTGATTTTGATTTGCAATTCCATGATTAGTGATGTTGAGCATTTTGTCATATACCTATTGGCCGTTTATATGTCTTCTTTTGAGAAATGTGTATTCAGGTCCTTTGCCCATTTTTTAAAAAATTATTTATTTAATTTATTTATTTTTGGCTGCGTTGAGTCTTCATTGCTGCACGCGGGCTTTCTCTGGTTGTGGTGAGAGGAGGCTACTCTTTGTTGCAGTGTGCAGACTTCTCATTGCGGTGGTTTCTCTTGTTGCCGAGCACGGGCTCTAGGCATGCAGGCTTCAGTAGTTGTGGCGTGTGGGCTCTAGAGTGCAGGCTCAGTCATTGCGGTGCACGGGCTTAGTTGTTCCATGGCATGTGGGATCTTCCAGGCCCAGGGCTCAAACCTGTGTCCCCTGCATTGGCAGGCGGATTCTTAACCACTGCACCACCAGGGAAGCCCCCTTGTCCCTTTTTAAATTGGGTTATTTGTTTTCTTGCTGTTGAGTTGTCTGAGTTCCTTATATGCTTTAGATATTAACCCCTTTTTGGATGTATGGTTTGCAAATATGTTCTCCCATTCTATAGGTTTTCTTTTTGCTTTGCTGATTGTTTCCTTTGCTGTCAAGAAACTTTTTATTTTGATGCAATCCTATTTGTCTATTTTTGCTTTTGTTGCCTGTTCTTTTAGGGTCATATCCAAAAAATCATTGCCCAGACCAATGTTAAGAAACTTTTCCCTTTGTTTTCTTCTAGTTTTTGTAGTTACAGGTCTTATGTTAATTCATTTTGAGGTGATTTTTGTATATGCTGTGAGATAAGGGTCCAATTTCATTCTTCTGCATGTGGATATTCAGTTATCCCAGCACCATTTATGGAAGAGACTCTCCTTTTCCCATTAGGTGTTCTTGGCACCTTTATCAAATATCATAGAACATAAATGTATGAATTTATTTCTGGGCTCTCTATTCTGTTCCATTTTCTGTATTTCTGCTTTTATGTCAGTACCATGCTGTTTTGATTACTATAGACTTGTAACATAGCTTGAAATGAGGTAGTGTGATGCTTCCAGCTTTGCTCTTTTTGCTCAAGATTGCTTTAGCTATTCAGGGTCTTTTGTAGGTCCATATAAATTTTAGAATTTTTTTCTACTTCTGTGAAAAAAGTCATTGGAATTTTGGTAGGGATTGCATTGAATTTGTAGATCTTCTTGAGTAGTATGGACATTTAAACAATATAAATTTTTCCAAACCATGAATGTGAGATATCTTTCCATTTATTTGTGCCTTCATCAATTTCTTTCATCAATGTTTTATAGATTTCAGAGTACAGATTTTTTAACTCCTTAGATAAATTTATTCCTAAGTATTTTTTAATATTATTGTAAATGGGATTGATTTCTACATTTCTTTTTCAGATGGCTTTTTTTGTTAGTATATAGGAATACAGCTAATTTTTGTATGTTGATTTTGTATCCTTCAACTTTACTGAATTCATTTATTAGTTTTAACAGCTTTATTTTTTAGTGGAGTCTTCAGGGTTTTCTATATATACAATCATGTCATATGCAAACAGATAATTTTACCTCTTCCTTTCCAACTTGGATGCCTTAAAAAAATTTTTTTTTCTCTTGCTGAGTTGCTCTGGCTGGAACTTCCAATGTTATGTTGGATAGATGTGGTGAAAGTGGACATCCTTGTCTTGTTCCTGATCTTAGAGGAAATGCTTGGTCAAGCCTGCTGTTGAAGCTCTCTACTGAATTCTTCAATTCAGTCATTGCGTTCTTCAGCTTCAGAATTCTGTTTGGTTCTTCTTTATGGTTTCTATCTCTTTGTCGAACTTCTCATTTTGTTCATATATTATTTTATCAATTTCATTTAATTGTCTATCTGTGTTCTCTTTTGTTCACTGAGCTTCTTTAAGACAAATTTTTAAAATTCTTTGTTGAGCAGTTTGTAGATTTCATTTGTTTAGGGTTGGTTATTCGTGCTTTATTTTGTTCCTTTGGTAGTGTCATGTTTTGCTGATTATTCTTGATCCTTGTAGTGTTGTGTTGGTGTCTGCACATTTGAAGCAGTAAGCACCTCTTCCTGTCCTTATGGATGGACTTTAGCTAAGAAAGTCCTTCACCAGTCAGCCCGTCAAGAGATTCTGGGTGGGTCATCTAGCAGGGGTCCGTGGGTAGGCTTGCTGCTGTAGTCTCCAGGCAGGCTTGGTGGTCTTGGTGCCTGGGTCTGTATGGGTGGGCCTGGAGTCTGAGTCCAGGGTGACAAGCTTAGAGCTTGTGTTCACATGGGCTGTCCTGAAGCCTGTGTCTATGGGGGATGACCTGGCACTGGGGCACACCTGATGCCTGGGTTCAGAGTGATGGTTCTGGTCCTAAGTCCATGGGGCCTGTCCTGGCACCAGGGTCCATAGAGTGGATCAGGCATATGAGTCTACTGGGGGAGGTTTAGCACCTGGGGCCACAGGGGTGTCACTGTCACCCAGGATTGCAGTGTTGGATCTGGAGCCTGGATCCAAGTTGTTGGGCCTGGGGCCTGAGTCTGCAGGGGTGGTCCTGGAGCCTGGGTCATGAGGGCTGGCCTGGCACTGGGTTCTACTGGGCAGGCCTGTACTCTGGGTCTACTGGAGCTGACCTGGACCCTGAGCCTGCTGGAGTCATGTCCACAGGGGCTGTCTTTGAGGCTGGGGTCATGGGACCTGGCTTGGAGACTGGGGTCACAGGTGTGGGCCTGGAGCTCGGTCTCCAGGGTCCAGCCTAGAGCCTGGGGCTGCAGGAGCCAGCCTGGCACTGGGGCATGCTTGGAGGCTTGGGTCAGTGGGTACTAGCTTTGAGCCTGGGACCATGGAGACTAACCTGGAGCTTGGGGTCCATGGTAAAGCCACATGCTCACTCCACTCACCTTCTCCACTGTGAAGTTTACCTGTTTCTGATCTGCACTGCCAAGACTTGGGGGAAGGATGACATGAGTAATGTGGAACTGTCCTTCTTGCTCTCTTCAATGTATCTTATTTCTGTGCTCCACCCAGGTTCTATAACCTCTCACCTGGAATCCTTAGCTCTTGTGAAGGTATTTTTATGCATGGATAGTTGTTCAAATTGATGTTTCTCTGAGGTGATAAGCACTGGAAACTCCTATTCTACCATATTGCTAATGTCACCTCCCCACTTATTCTTTTTTAAAATTAATGTTTGCATGGTGCTATGGACTGAATGTTTGTGCCCCCTTCTAAATTCATCATATGTTGAAGCCCTAATCACCAAGGTGATGGTATTTGGAGGTGGGCCTTTGAGAGGTAGATAGGTTTAGGTGAGGTCATAAGGGTGGGGCCCTTATGATGGGATTAATGACCTTATAAGAAGAAGAGACCAGTGCTCACTCTTTTCTCCACTATGTAGGGATACATTTGCAAGCCAGGAAGAGCCCCCACTGAGAACCAATTTTGTCAGCACCTTAATCTTAGACTTCTTAGCCTCCAGAACAATGAGAAATAAATGTCTGTCATTTAAGCCACACAGTCTATGGTATTTGTTATAGCAGGTGAAGATGACTAGGGCACATAATATATCTTTTATCATCATTTTACTTGTAATCTGTTATTAATTTTCCAGGGCTACTGTAACAAAGTACCACAAATTGGGTGACTTAAAACAACAGAAATTTAATCTCTCGCAGTTCTGGAGGTGTACAAAATTAAGGTTTTGACTAGGCCATGCTCTCTCCAAATCCTCGAGGGGAGTATCCTTCTTTGTCTCTTCCAGCTTCTGGTATCTCCAGGCTTTCCTTGGCTGTGGTAGCATAACTCTAATCCCTGCCTTTGTCTTTACATCATGTTCTCCCTGTGTATGTGTCTTCACATGACCATATTCATATCAGAGCACCAGTCTATTGGATTAGGGGCCCACTCTACTCCAGTATGACATCATCTTAACCTATTTCTGCAATTACCTTATTTCCAAATAAGGTCACATTCTGAGGTACTGGGGGTTATGACTTCAACGTAACTTTTTTGGAGGGATAAAATTCAACCCCATAACACCTAATTCTGTCATTGTCTTTGAAGTAAGTTTTTTATAAAGAGCATATAGCTGGATCATTTTTTTAAAAAATCAACTCTACCAATCTCTTTTAATTGTTGTATTTAGATCAGTTACACATAAGCTAACTATTGATATACTAGGGCTTAAGTCTCCATTTTATTATTTGTTTTCTTTGTGTTTTCTCTTTTTTGCCTTCTTCCAGGTTACTTGAACATTATATTGCTTTGTATAATTTTCTCAGTGGTTTTGCTAAGGATTACAAAATACATATGTAACTTATCATAGTCTACTGGTATCTACCTTTTACCATTCTGAGTTACATGTAGAAAACTTACTTCCACTTAGGTTACTTTACTCTCTCCACTTTTTAAATATAACTTTTAAGCATTTCCTGTACATACATTGAACACTATATCCAATAATGTTACAATTTTTGCTCCAACCTTCAAATGTGATTTAAGAATCCCATGAAGATAGTCCATTATGTTTCCCCCTTATATTTTTACCCATTCCAATGTTATTATTTTCTCACTGACATTCTGATCCTTCTGTTATCATTTTCTTTTTGTTTAGAAAAATGTCTTTTAGCCATTATTCAAGGGTATATTTACTAATGACAAATTTTCTTAGTTTTGCTTTGCCTGAGAATGTATTTCCCCTTCATTCCTGAAAGGAAATTTTTTCCAGATATAGAATTCATAGTTGAGAGTCCTTTTCTTTCAGCACTTGAAAAATATTTTTCCATGCCATTTTGTACTCCATGGTTTTAGATCTGCTGCCATTCTAATTGGTGTTTGCCTATGAGTAATGTATCATTTCCCTCTGGTTGTTCTGATTTTTTCTTTGCCTAATTTTTAGAAGTTTAATTACGACATGTCTTGGCATGAGTTTGGGGAGGTTTATGTTATATGGAGTTGACTCACCTTCTTGAATCTGTAGGTCTATGTCTTTCACCAAATATGGAGAGTTTTCAGTCATTATTTTCTCAAATTCTCTTTTAATCTCACTCTGTTCTCCTCCCCTTCTAGGATTCTAACAGTACTAATATTAGCTTTTTGGTTATTCTCCCTGAGATTCTGTTCATTTTGTTTCAGTCTATTTCCTCTCTGTTGTTCCGAATGGGTAAATGTTATTGATTTGCCCTTAAGTTCAGTGATTTCTATCCTTTGTCATCTCAACTCTACTACTGATCCCATCCAGCGAGTTTTTATTTTGGTTATTGTATGGTTATTGTATTTTTCAGTTCTATAATCTCCATTTGGCTCTTTTTTATAACTTCTGTTTCTTTACTGAGATTTTCTATTTTTTCAAGAGAATTCATAATTGATTGTTGAAGCATTTTTAGGATGGCTGTTTTAAAATCCTTGTCAGATAATTCCAACATCTGATTCCTCTTTGTATAAAGGTCTGTTAATTGTCTTTTTTCACTTATTTTGTGGTTTTCCTGGTTCTTTGTATAAAACATCCTTTATATTTAGGATGTTATACAATTCTGGATCCTATTTAACCTTTTTTTAAAAACTGGCAGTTGACATGTAGCAGGAAGACCAGGTGGATGTGTATGTTCAGCCTGCCCCTGGTTTCCACTGGGTTCCACTTACACCACCCCAGCAAAGATGAAGTGCTGACTCACAGTGCCTTATTGAAGATGGATGAAGTGGAAGTTCAGCACCCCTCTTGGCCCTACAGACATCTTCCCAGTGAAAGCAGAACACTGACTCACACTGCCTCATTGTCTCCAAGTGGGGGTGTAAGCTCAGTTCCTTGCTGGGCCCCATTAACATCAGGAGAGGGGAAGATGAGACGTGAAGTGCCAACTAAAATCTCCCACCGCCCCATTCCTCCTTGTTGAAACTGAGTGGGAGCTCACCACTGGGCTCTACTGATACTACTCCACCTGGGAAATCTAAACTTTCCCTGGTTTCACCAAGCAGGGGATAGAATATTAGCTGCCTGCTTAGTCCTGCTGACACTCTCCCAGCAGGGAACTTGGATCACTGCTACCTGCTTCTTCTGGGTAAGAGGTGGAAGATCAGCTCTTTCCTTGGCTAATCAACACAATCCAGCACTGGAATCAAGGTGTGCTTTCTGCTTCTACCAGGTTGGGAAGTGGGGTGAGGTGGAACATCATCTTCCTGAGTAGGATAGGTATTTCCTAGTAGGTTTTATGTTGTTATATCACTCTTTTACAAGCACTTTGGCTAGAGAAAAACAGGCTCTTTCTTGGAACTTATTTGTCTGAGCCTGTTGGCAGTTCTGGATTGGAGACTTCTGCAATGCCATGTCCAGGATATATGGAAGGCAATGAGGAAACCCAGGAAACTCACCTCAGTGTTGTGTCTCAAATTCTGAGATCTCTAGGAAGCTTGCCAACTTCTTTCCACTTTTCAGAGTCTGTCTGTGCTTGCTGGTTTTGTTATATCCAGGGGGTTTTAGTGGTCAATATGTTGAAATTGAATCTCAAATGTTTCTTGGTCCCTACCAATTTATATGGTCTGGAAAGGACATGTTAATAGGTTGTACCTCAGTCCCCTTTCCTTCTTAAGAAATTTTAGAGGATATTCCCCAGGAAAGAGTTATAAATGTTTTTTTTATTGAAGTGCTATATGAATGCAGAAAAGTACACAAGTCATCAATGAATTTTCACAAACTGAACACATCCATGTAATTAGCACCGAGATCAAGAAATAGAATATGACCAGCATCCTCAAGGCCCCCATTCTTACCTGCTTCCAGCTATTACCCTCCCTTGGATAACCATTAAACTGTCTTCTAATAGTATAAACTAGTTTTGCCTACTCTCTTTTCTGTCTGGATATTTGACATTTTTGTTCAACACTATGTTATGAGATCCATCTGTTCTACTGTGGGTCATTGTAAAATGTTCATTCTTGTTGCTGTACGGTAATCTATTTTGTAAAAATACCACAATTAAGTAATCCATTCTACTGTTGATGGGCATTTGGGTGATATATTTCAGAGTTTTCCACAGAAACAGACCCAATAGGGTATATATATATATATAGAGAGAGAGAGAGAGACAGAGAGACAGAGCGAGACAGGGAGAGATTATAAGGAATTGGTTCACATGATTATGGTTCCAAGATGCACAGAGTAAGTCAACAAGCTGGAGACCCAGGAGAGCCAATGGAGGAGTTCTAGTCCAAAGTCTGGCAACCTCAAGTCCCAGGAAGAGCCAATGTTTCTATTCAAATCTAAAAGCCAGGAAAAAAACAATGTCCCAGCCTAAAGCCTTCCCGATGGGAAGAATTCTCTCTTACTTGGAGGAGGGCCAGCCTTTTATTCTATTCAAGCCTTCAACTGATTGGATGAGGCCCACCCACATTGGGGGGGGCAATCTGCTCTACTCATTCTACTGATTTAAATGTCAATCTCACCCAAAAATACCCTCACAGAAATGCCCAGAATAATGTTTGACCAAATATCTGGGTACCCTGTGGCCAAGTCAAGTTGACACACAAAATTAGCCATTGCAGGTGTTTTCTAGTTTGGGCTATTATGAGTATGCTACTATGAACAATCTTGACTATGTCTTTGGGTGAATATATGTGAGCATTTTTGTTGAGTATATACCTATCACTGTGTCATAGTATAAGCATATTCAGCATTAGTAGATAGAGCTGAAGAGTTTTCCAAAGTGGCTGTGTATATTTACACACCCATCAAAAGTATATGAGAGTTCTGATTGCTCCACATACTTGTGATGCCATAACACTTGACATTTTTTGTATTTTTCATTTTAGTCATTCTGATGAGTGTGTATAAACATTGCATTGTAGCATCAATTTGCATTTCTCCTTTTGATGCTTATTGGCCCTTTCATTTCCCTCTTTTGCAAAATGTCTGTTCAAGTCTTTCGCCCATTTTCTATTGTGTTGTCTGTCTCTTTCTTAGAAATGTATAAGAATTCTTTATATAATCTAAATGTGAATCTTCTGTTGGATATATGTATTGTAAAAATCACCTCCCAGGCTGTGGCTTGCCTTTCACTTTCTTAATGATGGCATTTGATGTACAGAAGTTCTTAATTTTTGTATAGCTCAGTTATCATTTTCTCCCTATAGTTAGTGCTTTTTGTGTCTTGCTTAAGAAGTTTGGGGGCTGTTCTTTTTTTTAATTTATTTTTTATTGAAGTATAGTTGAATTACAATGTTGTGTTAATTACTGCTGTACAACAAAGTGACTCAGTTATATATATATATCTTTTTCATATTCTTTTCCATTCTGGTTTATCATAGGATACTGAATATAGTTCCTTGTGCTATACAGTAGGACCTTGTTGTTTATCCATCTTATATACAGTAGTTTACATCTGCTAATCCCAAATTCCCAGTCTTTCCTGCCCCTACCCACCTCCCCCTTGGCAACCATCAGTCTATTCTCTATGTCCCTGATTTTGTTTCTGTTTCAGAGATAGGTTCATTTGTGTCATATTTTAGATTCCACATATAAGTGATATCATATGGTATTTGTCTTTGTCTTTCTGACTTTCTTCACCTACTATGATAATCTCTAATTGCATCCATCTTGCTGCAAATGGCATTATTTCATTCTTTTTTATGGCTGAGTAGTATTCTATTGTATATATGTACCACATCTTTATCCATTCATCTGTTGATGGACATTTAGGTTGTTTCCATGTCTTGGCTATTGTAAATAGTGCTGCAATGAACATTGGGGTGCATGTATCTTTTTGAATTATAGTTTTGTCTGGGTATATGCCCAGGAGTAGGATTGCTGGATCATATGGTAATTCTATTTTTAGTTTTCTGAGGAACCTCCATACTGTTTTCCACAGTGGCTGCACCAACTTAACATCCCCACCAACAGTGTAGGAGGGTTCCCTTTTCTCCACACCCTCTCCAGCATTTGTTATTTTTAGACATTTTAATGATGGCCATTCTGACTGCTGTGAGGTGGTACCTCATTGTAGTTTTGATTTGCATTTCTCTACTAATTTCAGGGGCCCTTCTTTTAATATATCTTTCTCTTTCCCAGAACAATGGTTGCTCAAGAAGGAGTAAGGTGGCCAAAGAGGATGGTGTGGGAAACTGGGTCAGGTGCTATTCATCCTCATCCTTGCATTATTCCTGAAGCCACTACCACCTCTAGCACTGGAAACTTTGTGCTAAATCAAGGTTACCTAGCTCAACTTTGCCCCCACCCATGGTGATTTCTCTTTCTAATGGCAGTGCTTCTATTCCTCATGAATTCTATTAATTTCTTCCATCCACATTTCATCAGACATGTCTGTACATATCTAAACCTCCAATTCTGTACATAGCTCCAGAGTTCTTTCCCACTGAACTCCTGAGATGCAGGCCAATCATGAAATGGTATATTGTTTAACTGTTCTTGAGAATGCCCTTGAAGTTAGGGAAACTTTATCCAATCTAGGTCATTGAGGACTTTGGATGTGCTGTCTACTTGCACAAGCTACCATATTTAAGCATCAGTTCCAGGCCAATCAAGATACCCCCATACACATATTTATGTTAGGCTGTTTTTCAAATTATCTTTTTATTTTTTAAATAAAAGCATAAACAGTTCTCTTAAGCTAACACTTTGTATATGCCAGTTGTAGAAATGTGAACTGATGTATCAGTTTAATTAGGGAATAAGATGGAAAAGCATTATGGTGACAATAGTTCAGTAATTATGATTAAATATTAGGAGCTCCCAACCTGCCAGTGATCCTTAGCAAAGAGCTAAATGATTGGAATATGGTGGGAATGAAAGAACAAATTCACACAAAAGGGAAAGAGAGAAGAAAAAGAAAGGGCCTAAAGGAATAATATCAAAGCCAAATTGTGTTCCAAAAGAGCATTTAAAAATATTTGGAAATTGAAGTGTAATTTTCCCTGGAAGAAAAAAGTTAGTCAAAGTAGTTCAGTGTCTAGGGTAGCCTACAAAGTTTACTTAACCCACAATGTAGCAGCAATAGTACCACGCTTGCCCTTAGTTCCAAGTTCTCCCAAGGTGTTTACGTCTTAGTCCTTGAGCCTAAACTCATCTAAATTCAGCAACAGAACTTGAGCTTCAGAGAGACCTGAACCCAGAGAGTAGTCACCTATGAAAGAGGAGGAGGTGGGAAATGTAGCTCCATGGCAGCAGGGGGCTATATACTTAAGTAGCTAGGAGATGGGCATAAAGGTGACTTGAGCCTGAGGTGTCCCCAGATCTGCTATGAGTAGTGGGAGGGTGTGTCATGGGTCCCTCAGAAACATAGGTGAGGGCTGCAGTAAACCATCCATCACTACTTGGCCCAGGCAGCTATGGTGGGAGCATGGATGTCAGCAGATACCTACAGGTTATTTGGAAAGTGTCGCTATTTGGTACTTCTCTGTAGTCTTGATTTCGTTTGAAGGGACTGAGCATCTAAATTAAATCAGAGCTGACAGACATTGTAATGCCTCTAGTTTATTAATTCTATGGTGATTTAAAGCAAATTTACCAAAAGTCTTAATTAAATTCTTGAAATTCCAAGAGCACTAGGCAAAAACTCAGTCTTGGCAAAAACATGTTAGTCCCACCCACATCCCCTTCTGCACACCCAGCTGCCAAATTGCTTAAATCTCTAAATAATCACTTTCTAGATTAAATAAATTAAGCTCATTCATTTGTGCTTAAGTTTCAAGACTTACCTGCACATCCTTGCTCCCAAAGTTTGTTATGAGCAAAATAGTAGTACAGTTTGATGTTACACACACACACACACACACACACACACAATTAGTAAAATGGATTTTTAAAATGATATTATCTGGATGTCAGAAAGAACCAAATCAGTAAATATTTAAAAGTTCTATTATGAACTTAAAGCTACTTTTACCATCTAGGGCAGAATGAAGGGGAAAGAGAATTATTTAACCATGTAGACATGCTTGTAATCAATAGAATTACACACACTACAGGCTATGGTAATAAGATGAATCACTTATAAAGAAGAATGCCTACAGAAGATGAAAGAGAAGATGAGAGAGTAAAATGTATGCTATTCACCTCAGTAGGAATAGGTGAATAATGCAGTTAACATTCCTAAAAAAAAAACACCCAAATCCAGTGGTACATTTGGGAACTAGCTTTCCTGAAGTCCTGCGCTACACCATCAGGTGAGAGGCAAGAGGACAGCCCCCTCCAGAATGAGGCTGCCTCTCCCCATCAATCTAGCTCTGAGTGTGGTCCCTGGACCAGCAGCAGCAGCATCTGGGAACTTGTTAGAAATGCAAATTCTTGGATCCCTCCCTAGATGTTCTCTCAGGAATCTGTGTTTTAATAAGTCCTCCGGGTGATCCTGAGGCATGCTAAAATTTAAGAACCATTCATCTTGCAGCCTTTAAATTAAATTTGTGACGCTTCAATGAAATGGTTTTAAAAATTGATAGTTTACAGATTCACCAGAAAATTTTACAGGGCATCTGAGGGGTAGTTGAATCACATGGGCCTGGGTTCAAATTCTGACTCAACCAACTGAAGCAGGATCACTTTGGGCAAGTGATTGTTAAACAGTGCACTGTTTCCTTCATCTGTAAATGCAATCTCTCATGGTGGGATAGGGCCCAGAGAAAACGTAGGCCTAGGTTCAATACATTCATTGGAGTTGCCAGAAATCAATTAAGAAGCAAGCTGTGGCTTTGGGAAATGTTTCTTTCTCACTCTTCCCTATGATCTGGAAAGGCAAAAATAATGTGGATCTGGAAAATACCACATTAAATGAGATATATGCCCAGTCAATTGATGAACAGAATATGGACACAGACCCTGGTCTTTCTAGGAAGAATGAACTAAGACTCACCAAGCATTGCCAATTTTTTAAAAATATTATTTTGTATTACATAGGCAATACAACCAAATAATACAAACTTCAAAAATGTTAGAGTGAAAAGCAAGCCTCCTTCTCAATACCTTCCCTCAGACACCCAATCCAGAGTTTCTTGTGTACCCTTTCAGTGCTATCCTATGCATACATGGGCATATAAATATGTGTATATGTTTTTTTAACATCTTTATTGGAGTATAATTGCTTTACAATGTTGTGTTAGTTTCTGCTGTATAACAAAGTGAATCAGCTATACGTATACATGGCCCCATGATTTACTCAATGTATTCCTTTCTTTTCCACTTAAAAGTCTATCTTTGAAAAGGTGCTTGACATCACTAACCATCAGAGAAATGCAAATTAAATCACAATGAGATATCACCACACACTTGTTAAAATGGCTATCATCAAAAAGACAAAAGATAACAAATGTTGGCGAAGATGTGGAGAAAATGGAACACTTGTGCACTGTTGGTGGAAATGTAAACTGGTGCAGTTACTATGGAAAACAGTATGGAGGTTGCTCAAAAAATCAAAAATAAAACTACCATATGACCCAGCAATTCCACTTCTGGGTATATATCCAAAGGAAATGAAAACAGGATCCCAAAGAGATATCAGCACTCCCGTGTTCACTGAAGCATTATTCACAATAGCCAAGATATGTAAACCAACCTAGGTGTCCATCAACAAATGAGTGAGTAAAGAAGATGTGGAGTACACATATAATGGAATATCATTCAGCCACGAGAAAGAAGGAAATTCTGTCGCTTGCGACAACTTGGATGAACCATGAGGGCATTATGCTAAGTTCAGTAAGTCAGAGAAAGAAATACTGTATGATCTCACTTATATGTAGAATCTAAAAAAGCTGAACTCAGAGGAACAGAGAGTAGAGTGGTGGTTACCAGGTGACGGGGGTGGGGGAAACTGGGAGATATTGGTTCAGTTATAAGATGAACAAGTTCTGGGATATAATGTGCAGCATGGTGCAGCATGGTGATTACTGTTAATAATACTGTATTATATACTTGAAAGTTGCTGAGAGAGTAGATCTTAGATGTTCTCACCACAAAAAAGAAATGGTAATTATGTGACAGGATGGAGGTGGTAGCTAATGCTATGATGATAATCATTTTGCAATTTATAAATGTATCAAATCAACACATTGCACACCTTAAACTTACACAACGTCAATTATATCTCAATAAAGCAAAAGGGGAGTATATCTTTAAAATCTTTCCATACCCATACATACGAATCTTCCTCATTTTTCTAACGGTGGCATAACATTCTACTGTATGGATGTATCTTACTTTTTTGGGGGACCAATTCCTTACTGATGGATATTTAAATTGTTTGCAAGCTTTTGCTAATACAAGTAAAGCTATGATGAATATCTTTAAATATACATCGTTTTGCCCATCTGTGTGCATGTCACATAAATTCTTAGAAGGTAATTGTTGATTATGCATAAGGTGGTTTTACTAGATACTCTCAAATTTCCAGCATAGCGGTTTTACTAGTTATCTTCCCATTAGCAATGTATAAGAGAGACTATGAGTTTCCCTGATCTCATCTTCAGCAATGTTGTTGAGCTTTGACAAACTAATGGGTTGAAAATAGTACTTAATTTTAATTTAATTTATTTTTCTCTTACTATGATATATTTTTATCTGTAGTCTGACCATATGCCAGAGTTCCATGTAGAACTTGGCACTAAAATGCTTATATAGGGACTGAATCTTTAACAAAACCCCATTTCAGCAATATTTTATGAGCAGAAGCCATTGGAGACAAGGGAACATGGACAAGAGAATTCAGATTATTTCTCAACTATACTCAACTGATGTCCCATCAAGAGCATCAGCAACACAGATGAAGGACTGCATCATTACCACTAAGAATACATGTAAAGTGATAACTAATTTAATCTATGTTTCACTTAAGAGTGGTGTTTATGAGGAAAAACGGATGAGATGAGCAGATTCTATTCTATTTGGTTTATAATCATTTAATCTAGTTCCTTTTCTGCGCTCTTATATGCTAGTAGTACCACCACTACCAACAACAAAACAAAAAATACCCATGTTAAAATATGAGCCATTTTAAGTAGATGTTAGAAATTTAAGTGTAGCTTCATAATTCAAAAAAATTTTACCATGTTTCTTTTTCTATTTTCTTCTTTTCTGGAATTATATTAAAATATTAAGTCCATTAATAATGCAATGCATGGATATTTTGTACTAATTTAATGGGTTTTATAAAGGAGATTTTTTTTTTGCATGTAGCCTATACCTGGGCAGTACTTTTACTTATGTGATAAATATGACACAGCTTTAAATGAATTCAGGTCTGAAAAAAGACACTTGAAATGACACTTGTATGTGCACTATAATATTTCTTTTTTTAAATATTTAATAGCATTCTGCTTTTTTTTTTTTTAATTTATTTATTTATTTATTTTTGGCTGTGTTGGGTCTTCGTTTCTGTGCGAGGGCTTTCCCTAGTTGCGGCAAGTGGGGGCCACTCTTCATCACGGTGTGCAGGCCTCTCACTATCGCGGCCTCTCTTGTTGCAGAGCACAAGCTCCAGACGCGCAGGCTCAGTTATTGTGGCTCACGGGCCTAGTTGCTCCGCGGCATGTGGGATCTTCCCAGACCAGGGCTCGAACCCGTGTCCCCTGCATTGGCAGGCAGACTCTCAACCACTGCGCCACCAGGGAAGCCCCTGCACTATAATATTTGTTCAAGTTAGACTGATACATAGAGAAGTCAAAAATGAATATTGCTAATTATTGTATTTAATTTATTTTTAGAAGACACCAATTAAGAAGAAATGAGGTAATTAGAAGAAACTTCAACTGAAATAAATATAATAATCCCAGACAATCCTTTAAACCACAGAGGACCTGGGCCCCCCCTTTATCATTAGTTAATGCTAATCTCTCTGTAGAGTCATTAATTATTGAGAAAATCTGTCAATATTTAAAGTCTATGAGAAAATGAAAGCTACAAAAAGAGGAAAAAATCTCAGGTCTTCCCTGGTGGTGCAGTGGTTAAGAATCCACCTGCCAATGCAGGTAACATGGGTTTGAGCCCTGGTCTGGGAAGATCCCCCATGCCGCAGAGCAACTAAGCCCATGCGCCACAACAACTGAGCCTGTGCTCTAGAGCCTGTGGGCCACAACTACTGAGCCTTCGAGCCACAACTACTGAAGCCCATGTGCCTAGAGCCCATGCTCCACAAAAAGATAAGCCACCATAATGAGAAGCCCACACACCGCAACAAAGAGTAGCCCCGCTCGCCACTCGACACAACTAGAGAAAGGCCACGCACAGTAACGAAGACCCAACGCAGCCATAAGTAAATAAATAAATAAATATTTTTTAAAAATCTTAGTACAGTTACCCCATGACCAAGATATATATGTATGTGTGCACATCTCTCTCTCTCTCTCTCTCTCTCACACACACACAAACATAAATAAAGCTAGTAATAATCATGTACTTTCGATAGGCTTGACACTTATATTTCCTGAAAATAATCATTCCACAGCTTAGATGGAAGTAATATAGTACATTGCCATTATAGGTGACATTTACTCTAAATCAGCAGTCCCCAAATTCTTTGGCACCAAGGACGGGTTTCGTGGAAGACACTTTTTCCACAGACGGTGGGGTGGGGGCGAGTTCAGGCAGTAATGTGAACGATGGTTCAGGCAGTAATGCGAGCGAAGGGGAGCGGCAGATGAAGCTTCTCTCGCTCGCCTGCCACTCACCTCCTGCTGTGTGGCCTGGTTCCTAACAGGCCATGGACCAGTACTGGTCCATGGACTGGGGGTTGGGGACCCCTGCTCTAAAGTACAGATTAGACTGTGGGTACTCAAATTTTACTATAATTAATCTAACCTGTCAAATTCAGTGAAATAGTTTTTGAATGTTTTGAGGCACTATCAGTACATTCATGGTTTCTCTCTAATGGTTAGTACTTTGGAGAGAGGGTACAGTTAAGTTCTTCATGAAACTTATTTATCATTTCAGTGATATTGCTTCCAGGGATAAAAGTCAGTTGAGAATTATCAAATGCAACTAGGCAGAAGATGAAAAGGCTAATCATGCCTTGTTAGGAATCCACTTAAAATGATTTAATGGTGTTTTTCAATATTCTAAGGCTAAGGGTAGTTTACATTTTAAGTCGTAACCATTTTTTGAAACTTCCAATGTATTAGGTAGCAGATTGGAGAAACATCAGAAATGAGAATAATGAAGTTTTTTAATGATATTAGGTCCATTCATGTTACCCATTTCATTTCATGCTTATAAAATAACTCTAATGTCATTAAAGATGAGAACGTGGTACATCTGAGCAGCTTATTAGATTAATTTGGAATCTAGAGATCGTGACTTTCATGTTTAGCAGGTAAAATATGAGTTCAAATTAATGAATATTTATAGTGATTCCACAGTATGCAAAAAATAACTGTTTGTATTGTGATCCCACAGTATGCAAAAAAAAATCTGTTTATTTCCCTAAAAAGACTTATAATTTAGTTTGGAAAGGTCTCAAGGGAAAAAGAATCAGCTCATTGAAGTAGTAATTAAGAAAACTTGAGAGTCAGCTACCATCATCACTGAAGTATCAAAAATCTTAGGCCAAAATGACTAAAAATTCCATTTACTTATAGACCTTCAACACCTAGTGAAAATCTCCCAGGGTGAGAAGCTTTCACTGATGCATGGGAACTAGCTCATATTGGCCATGAGAGCCAGTTTTTAAATTTTCAGGAATTTTTTGAGATCGCTGTGAAAGACACATTATTAAAACTTAAATTATATAAACTTACAGTTAAATAAATTATATTAAAAAGCAAAGGTAACAAATACTTGAAACTCATCACTTCCTAATTATTTCACTATTTTTTTCTATTATCTTTTTTCTTGAAGTTGTTAGCATCTACTGTATCTGTGTGGTGGAAACACTATGTAATGGTGGCTACCATGTACCTCTTCCCAACTCTGCATTCAATCATGTCGTGTTGGTAGCTTGAAATCAGCCATGGTGGGAGTATTAATAACATGGAAATTGGCAAATGCTGCAAATCACTGCTTTTTGTTTGAGAGAGCCAGTGTCTAAACGTTTATCAGCACACTACTGCTCATATAGAACATTAAGCTGGAATTCTAGGTCTGAGGAAGAGTTGAGAATTAGATTCAAAATATCTCATCAAGGGGCTTCCCTGGTGGTGCAGTGGTTGAGAATCTGCCTGCCAATGCAGGGGACACGGGTTCGGGCCCTGGTCTGGGAAGATCCCACATGCCGCGGAGCAACTGGGCCCGTGAGCCACAATTACTGAGCCTGCGCGTCTGGAGCCTGTGCTCCAGACCTCCAGGCCTCTCTGTGCCACAAGAGAGGCCGCGATAGTGAGAGGCCCGCGCACCGCGATGAAGCGTGGCCCCCGCTTGCCACAACTAGAGAAAGCCCTCGCACAGAAACAAAGACCCAACGCAGCCATAAATAAATAAATTAATTAATTAAAAAAAAAAAAAAGAATTCTCCTCAATATTTAAAAAAAAAAAAAAAATATCTCATCAAGCAGGTGAGTAGGGTGTCTCTGAAAGTGTTTTGTGAAAGAAGATTGGGCAAGATAGGTAATATTCCAGATGAGTTAGGCCTCATGATTACTTGGTATCCCAATGATCAGGCACTCCGTCTCTATCAGAGCACATCAGGAGTTGTTTTTTAGAAGGTGTATATGATATGGCTTTCCTCCAGAAGCCCAGGGGTCTGTATTGTGAGGCTTTGATTGGAGATTATTATAAACTCCACACAATTTTCCCCACTACTGATACCTCTAATACCATACAGTCTGCTGGGTCATATGATTCAAACAATAGGGATGCTTGCATTATAGCCTGGATCTGCTGCAGAACTTTTCCTGCTCTGAGCCTCACTTAAAGCTGGCAGACTTTAGTGTCACCCCAATGTGTGGGTCATAGCACTATTCAAAGATGTAAGCAGTTTTCCAGATACCCCTAGAGCCCAATGAGACCTGTGAAGTGATGTGCTTCTTTGTGATGAGAGGGGCAAGATGCAAAAATGTCTCCTTTATTGTTAAGGGGATGTCCTGGCATACCCTAGACCACTGAAGTCTTAAAATTGTTGTTATTTGTGGCAGTCCCTTAAATTTTCATAGGGTTTATCTCCTGCTTTCTGGAGTACGTGAGTCTTTTTTTTTTTTTGGCTGTGTGGGTCTTTGCTGCTGCGCACAGTCTTTCTCTAGTTGAGGCGAGCAGGGGATACTCTTCGTTGCGGTGTGCGGGCTTCTCATTGTGGTGGCTTCTCTTATTGCAGAGCACGGGCTCTAGGCACGTGGGCTTCAGTAGTTGTGGCACACAGGCTCAGTAGTTGTGGCACACAGGCTTAGTTGCTCCGCGGCATGTGGGATCTTCCTGGACCAGGGCTTGAACCCGTGTTCCCTGCATTGGTAGGCAGACTCTTAACCACTGCGCCACCAGGGACGTCCCAGTACGTGAGTCTTGACATTGGAAATATTCTAGGTTTTTTTTTTTTTTTTTTGCTTAACAAGTCAGATTGGCAAGATGTCATCAATAGAGAGGACCATTATGATGTTCTGTGGGATGTGTAGCTGATCTAGGTCTCTTTGGACTATTTTAAGACAGAGGACAGGGCAAGTCCTGGGGCAAGACTGTAAAAGTATTCTGTGGTATGTTACCAATGAACAAAATTTCTGATAAGAATAAAAATAGATGCATTCTTCAGATCAACAGCCACATACCATGTACCTGAGATCATGTTAATTTGATCTGGAAAGGTACTATGCCTGGCACAAGCAGCTGAAACTGGGGCTATTACTTGGTTTGCAGTAGTCCACTTTTATCTTCCAATATATGTCCAGGTTTTACAAGGACCAGACTGGTTACTCAAATGGAGATATGAAGAAGAATACCACCACTGCATCCTTTAGGGCAGCATTAATTTCTGCCATTTCCCCTAAGATTAGATATTATTTTTTGTTTACTATCTTTGGTATTTCTTGGAGGGGGTGCAGTTTTAGAGGCTACCACTTGGCTTTCCCTACTATGATAGCTCTCATCCTCGTAGTTGTGCCAACCACTAAGGATGTCCATTTCAATTATACGTTTAGGGCCAAGGAAATTACCACTGGGTGGGTCTGTAGACTCAGTAGAACCACTGTGATCCAAACCACAACCCCACTTATTACCTGGCACTCACTTCCCCCCACTCCAATAGAGAGTCCATCATGATGCTTTGGGTATTCAGATTTCAATGTCAAATTGGGTCTAGTGCCCAAAAGTTCTTAAAATATTTGGCTACTACCCCTTCTTCAGTGTACAGTTACCTAGGTAAATAACTATGGGTCCCTCTCAGGATAGACTGGGGTAATCATTACTGGTGTACTTACCACTGTGTTGCAGGGTCCTTTCTCTTAGTTACTTACTCCTCTTTCAGTTAATAGGTTCCTGTGCCAAAAACTGACTGAAGTCCAGAACTGGGCAAGAAATAGGAACTTTTACTGGAGTAATTGTGCTTAGCTACCTGATCATCTATCCTTGATTTCATTTGATTTTATGGACTGAGTAGCTGCCTTCTGTTTTTCTCCTAGTGATGCCATGTTCTTTTTTTTTTAACATCTTTATTGGAGTATAATTACTTTACAATGTTGTGTTAGTTTCTGCTGTATAACAAAGTGAATCAGCTATACATATACATATATCACCATATCCCCTCCCTCTTGCGTCTCCCTCCCCCCTGCATCCCACTGCTCTAGTTGGACACAAAACACCGAGCTGATCTTCCTGTGCTATGGGGCTGCTTCCCACTAGCTATCTGTTTTACATTTGGTAGTGTATATATGTCCATGTCACTCTCTCACTTCATCCCAGCTTACCCTTCCCCCTCCCCGTGTCCTCAAGTCCATTCTCTACGTCTGTTCTGTTAAACATCTCCATTACTCTTTGAAGGTCAGGGTCCCCTGGCTCTTGCTCTAAACTTGTTGCTCATTACTGTAATTATATTAACCTGGCTTCTAATGGTTATAGCACTTCCACCTGGCTTCTAGCATTCCCATTTCTAACAGTGAGGCCATTTTTATAGCAGCATCACCACTGGCCAACAGAAGACTACCACCATAAAACATTTTGGTGATGTTGGTCCCCTCTCACCATCACATCTGGCAAATGCGATGATAGGTGCTGTATCCTCTTAGTCTTCCCAATAAATACAGCCCTCCAGTGGGTTTTCTGGACTTACATAGTATGTCCACTTTCACACTCCCACTTCTGCCATATAGTCTTCCACTACCTGCCATGGCAACTCTGGTGTTTCTATCTAAATTAACGTTAACCATTGCTTTGTCCATGTTTGGAAAGGAACCATCCTTGGAGTCCTTGCCAAGGAGTCAAATCCTGTTTCCTGGAAGAGTGCTCCCAAATCAATAAACTCTCCCTTTTCCAACTTTATGTTATGTCTCCCTCCCCTGCTTAGTCAAGTGCCCTCAGAATCCAGTCCCACCTATATTCCTCCAACTCATACCAGTATGTATTGGCTGGGAAGTGCAGATATTTTGAGGTCGAGTTCCTTTCCTACCTTATGAGACCATCATTTCCCTGGAGAAGCCATGATATATCTTAACCCTGGTTATTGGCCTAGTGACCAGAATGGTGATGGGGCATATCCTGGGGTGTGGGGTTGGATGGGGAATACAGGTTGTCTTATGTGGTAGACGTCTCTGCATCATCTTCAAACAACTGGAGAGAGTTAGCTTTTTATAGAGAAGAGGGGCCAGAGGGTTCAGGGGAACCTGGGTATTTAAACTATTGAGACTATTAACCCATCTGTCTCTATCCTTTGTGTCCAGGTCCTATTCTTTCCCAGCGCAGATCAGGAACTTGGTTTTTTTTGAAAGTTTATCTTCTTTGGAGCTCTTTTCCTCTTAAAATTAAGTCCCAGGCTTGGTCTTCAGTTTCCACTCAGTTCCACTGTCCTTATAATTACTCTTTCCCTCATGTTTCTTTTCTTTCTTTCTTTCTTTCTTTCTTACTTTCTTTCTTTCTTTCTTTCCTTCTTTCTTTCTTTCTTTCTTTCTTTCTTTCTTTCTTTCTTTCTTTCTTTCTTTCTTTCTTTCTTTCTTTTCTTTCTTTCTTTATTTTTGGCTGTGTTGGGTCTTCGTTTCTGTGCAAGGGCTTTCTCTAGTTGCGGCAAGCGGGGGCCACTCTTCATCGCGGTGCGCGGGCCTCTCACCATCGCAGCCTCTCCTGTTGCGGAGCACAGGCTCCAGACGCGCAGGCTCAGTAATTGTGGCTCACGGGCCTAGTTGCTCCGCAGCACGTGGGATCTTCCCAGACCAGGGCTCGAACCCGTGTCCCCTGCATTGGCAGGCGGATTCTCAACCACTGCGCCACCAGGTAAGCCCCCTCATGTTTCTTAAATGCCAGAATCATATCATCAGCTAGTGCATTCCTTTCCATCAGTATACCATTCCATTTCACTAGCAGTGAAAGTTTTAACAATGGCACTGCTGTCTTGTGCCAAAAGCTCCCTCTGTTCTACCTATCACCAGTGGCGGGATTCTTATTGCCAGTTGGGTGGCAAGTGATCCAGTTCCTAATTCTATTCTCAGCATTTGCTTTGTCAGATTTGGCACCAACTGTGGTAGGTCAGGTAACTGGGAAACAGTCTCAGAGACAGAGCTTACAGTGCAGTAGGGTTATTAGGGAGTACATTGGGTTCAAAGCCTATGGAAGAGTTGTGAGAAAACAAAATTGGGAGGAGAGAGAAGTTAAGGTGTGCTTTAGAGTCAGTGGATGTCTCAGCTGACCCTACAGTCAGCTTAGGATTTATTATGAGTTGAAGTGAGATGATCAGACCTTTCTATCCCTTCTTGAATCAGTCATTAGGTGCCGGCTGCCTTGGGAAGGGAGCATGACATTGGGCCAGGCAGCGCTGAGGCAATCTTTAAGGGGCTCAAGAGCTGAGGGCTACCTGTCAGCAGTATTCCCAGAGGCTGGCCAGAGTGGGTGGGGAGGAATTGTTTCCCCCTGCAGGAGAATCTAGGTGGCACATCACAGCATTCGTCAACTATAACAGCAAAATATCTTTGATAATTTCTAGATTTCCAACTTCCAAAGAGTGCAGAACTGCCTAGAGATGGAAGTGGTAAACAAATACAAGTGTTATTTAATGATCTATTAGGTTGAAGAATATGACCTTGACATTTCTGTAGGTCAAAATGATTGAATACCAGCAATTTCATACTGTCCAACTTAATTGTAGAATAAACAAGGAAGGAACCTACATTGGGCATGTGGTCATATTTAAATGTTTATGCATTCTAAAATAATCTATCAGATAGCTTCACCTCCCACGCAAGCCCAAAACCCTCCCCATCCTCCCCATTTTGGTTATACTCATTAAAAACCCTGCTTTTAAAACATTTGATGTCACCCAAAACCAATGGTAAAATAATGCCTCATGAATGCAATGGGAACTTATCTACTTCTATAAAACACTTTCATTCCACCTCTGAGTCTTGACCCTTGTTCCTCTCCTCACTTGGAATGCTTCTTTCTGCATTGCCCCAACCAAACAACAACAAGAACACTACCCTTTTCCAAACCGACCTCCTCCTTATAGCCTCTTTTGATGATACCAGGTTCATCATAGCTTCCCTGAGTTTCTTTAGCACTTAAGGCCTGTTCAACACAATCTAGGATTTAATAATGGTGTGGTCTGTCTTATGGAAGGATTTTTTTCAATGTGGGTTACCTTTGTTTCACCAGATAGGTGTGAGTACCTTGAAGACAGAAGTTGTAACATTTATGTCCTCTGTTTTGCCCACATCCCTAGCACCCAAATGGAAACTCATGACTGAGAATTATGTGGACTATAAAGACCTTTGAATTTGTATATTTCCTATTTATCTACTTTAACTGTCTTTTCAAAGTTGTATATACATAAAAAATTAAATCATTCATAAGCACTCAAAAAGTCAAGGAATGAAGTTTAGGTTCTTTCAAAGTATTCTCGGAAGGTGTGAAAAAGATGAGGTGAGAAGAAAAACTGTAACCAACCAAAGAGTAGAAGCTATGTTTGGCTTCTTAATTCTTCCTCTCACAGAACTCTGCACTTTCTTTTTTTTTTTTTATAAATTTATTTATTTATTATTTATTTTTGGCTGTGTTGGGTCTTCGTTTCTGTGCGATGGCTTTCTCCAGTTGTGCGAGTGGGGGCCACTCTTCATCGCGGTGCGCGGGCCTCTCACTGTCGCCGCCTCTCCGTTGCCGAGCACAGGCTCCAGACATGCAAGCTCAGCAGTTGTGGCTCAGGACTTAGTTGCCCCGCGGCATGTGGGATCCTCCCAGCCAGGGCTCGAACCCATGTCCCCTGCATTGGCAGGCAGACTCTCAACCACTGTGCCACCAGGGAAGCCCTGAACTTTCTTTAATAACACCTCTCATCATTTCTAACTATACGTTTATGTCATTATTTAATTAGTTTCTGTCTCACTCCAACTAATTGATAAGCCCCAAGAGGGCAAGGACCATATTTGTTTTATTCATCATCATATTTCTAGTGAGTAGCACATAATACATGCTCAATAAATATTTATTGAAATAATTATTGAAGGCAATAACTAAATGACTATCATTTGATGGAAGGACTTATGCTTTCATCTCCAGGGACTTCTAATCACCAACCCTTGTCCCTGGCCAATGCTCCAAGGTGGCTTCTTTCACCCTGTCATATTTCTCATTTGAGAATATCCCTAATGTGTAAATATAATGTATAAATATTCTTAGTCTTTTATCCCTACTACAAGAACCCATCTTTTCCTCTTCCAGGCATATTTTTAGAGTATGCCCAGAGGTTCTTATTGCCATCATTCCAGAGGTTCTCTGTCCTACGACTGAATCTTCTACTTGAACCAACAACATCTACCCATAAGATCATGAACTTCAGCAAAACAAGTTCATCTCCTGGCAGTGGCACCTCTAAATTGGCACCACAAACTCTTGAAATCCCCCTAAGAAACATTTCCCCAAATTTTTCCCTTAAGATCACCCTCTGGACACACCATCCCTAAACTGCCTCTCATGTTTGACTCAAATATTGGAAGTGATTCCTTGCATTTACTACTCAGTACGAGTTTATCAGACTCATGAATTCATTCTCTCCCTTCCTCTCCCTCTAGTTTTCACAACTCTTATCTCTCCTCTACACTATCATGGGTGTGTGTGTGTGTATGTGTGGTGAATTGTGGAGTGTGAACGTGTTTGTGGCATGGCAGAGTGAAGAAAGAGTGTCAAGGGAGAGAAGATAAAGTCATTTCAATATCTTTTTATTCTGCATTTACGAGTTCTCTATTGCTGCATAACAGATCACTCTAAGACTTAATGGTTTGAAACAGTACCAACAATTTTGCTCACAAATCTGAAATTTAGGCAGGCCTTGGCAGGGGCATTTGTATCTGCCCTACATGGCATCAGCTAGGGCAGCTCAACTAAGGGCTGAAGGATCCATTTCCAAGATGGCTCATTCACACATGACAAGTCAGTGCTGGCTGCCAGCTGAGAGTTCAGCCAGGGCTGAGGATGGCAGGGAGGTGGGGCTGTTGGATTCAGTGTGGTGGCTGAGTTCCAAGAGTGAACATCCCAAACCTAAATGGATTATGCTTGGATATTATCAAAGAATTTAGCTGAGAATCCCAAGTATTGCCTGATCTTTTCTCCATCTGTTTTTCATTTATAACCAGCTTATTTCAAAACGGATTTGAGGCAGAAGCTCTTTCTATTTAAGGTAGACACTGTAACCTTTAAAAGCAATTCTTATACTCTGGATTCTAAGAGATGGTCTACATTTTTGAGAGAAAAAAAAAAGTATGTGCACGGTGGGGGGGAGATGTGCTTGTGAATTTGCATGCTGTGTGGACACATGTGTACATGCCTGTGTGTTTTACATGTGTGTACATTATATATGTGCCTGTATGTGTCTACTCGTGTGTGCATGTGAGAGTGTGTGTATATATGTGTGTCTGCCTATGCTGGTGAAACTGTGTCTGTATTAGCATTTGTATGCATGTGTGTGTGGTGTGTAGTTTCCATAAGGATATCAATCTTTATTGGTAGTTCTACAGTGACTCGGGGAATTGCTCCAGGACTGACTAAATGATAGCATGATATTTTTTTAAAATAAAATTTTCAGTTCTATGTGCAAAGTCAACAGACTGTAATATAATTATTTTAAACTGCATATATATTAGCCCAAACCATAGCATTTTCTTCAAGTGACGCCTTCGTTTACAAAACTGACTAAGAGGGCTTATTTGAGCCATCATCTTTAAAATATTATAGTACCAAAGTCCTGTAGATTGTCCTGATAAAATACAAGGGATGCTGTAGAAGAATCTGCTGAATTTTCCCTGACAATTATGATTCATGACATACTACTTATACTTAGAACTATCTGAGAAATGCTTCTGAAATTATCCATTTGTTCCTGGTTCAAGTTAACAAAGAATGCAGCACATTTTTACCATTGTTTTTAAAGCAAAGATTTAGGTTTCCAAAGAATGCGCTATACGACCACCCTAACCTTGGTATCTGATAATGCTAAACCTTATTTCTGTGGTGCATGAGGCATTTACAGGAGTTACCTTTTGCTTAATTTTGTTATTTATGTACAGTAGTATACACCTTTTTACAGTTCTATGAGTTTTGACAAAATGCACAGAGTGGTAAAATTGCCATCAAAATCAGGATACAGAATAGCTCCCTTACCCCAAAATATTAGCTCATCCTACCTCTTTAGAGTCAAACCTTCCTTCTCCCCTAACCCTTGGTAACCACTTATCCGTTCTCCCTCCCTATAGTTTTGCCTCTTCCAGAATGTCATAGAGATGAGATTACACCACACATAACCTTTTGAGTCTGGCTTCCTCCACTGAGAAAAGTGCATTTGAGATACACCCATATCATTGCATGTACGTACATTTAGCTTGTTTTTATTGCTGAGTAGGATTTCATTTTATGGATATACACTGTTTGTTCATCCACTCACCAACTGAAGGACACTTGGGTTGTTTCTAGTTTGGTGCTATTGCGAATAAAGCTGCTATAAACATCCATGTACAGTTTTAGTTTGGGAACATAAGTTTTAATTTCTCTAAATAGTACATACTTAGCAAGTGGGATTACTGGGTCAGACAGTAAGTTTATTTTTAACTTTATAAGAAAATGTACCTTGTGTTTCCATCAGCAATGTATGAAAGTTCCAGTTGTCCCATATCTACTTCAATATTTTGTATTGTCAATATTTTTTATTTTAGCCCTCTTAATAGGTGTATAGTAGTATCTCATTGTGTTTTTCACTTCAATTTCCCTAGTAACTAATGATGACAATCATACCTTTATGTGTTCATTTTCCTTCCACATAGTTTCTTTGAGAAGGGTCTGTTGAAACCTTTGCCTATGTTTGAGGGTTGTATGCTTTCTTATGGTTGAATTTTGTTTGTGAGTTCACTACATATTCTAGATATAAGTACTTTGTCAGATGTAATTTGCAAATATTTTCTCCAGTCCGTGGCTTATCTTTTCATTCTCTTAACAGTATTTTAAAGAGCAAAAGCTTTAATTTTCACGAAGTCTGACTTATAAATTTTTATTTTATAAATTGTGCTTTTGGTTCACATCTAAGAATTCATTCTCTAATACAAGGTCACAAAGATTTTCTATATTTCATCTAAAAGTTTTATAGTTTTATATTCATATTAAATCTAGGAATCATTTTTAGTTAACTTTTATATCAAGTGTGAAGGATAGGATACGGTTCATTTTTATGCCTATGATGTTCAATTGTTCTAGCACCATTTGTTGGAAAGACTATCCTTTCTACATTGAATTACTTTTGCATCCATTGACCATATTAGAGTGGGTCTATTTCTGGAACATCTACTCAGTCGCATTGATCTATGTGTCTATCTTTTCACCAATACCACACTAACAAATTACTGTAGCTTTAGAGTATGTATTGAAATCAGGTAGTGTGAGTCCCTCAATTTTTTTTTCTTTTTCAAAAGTCCTTCACTTATTCTGGTTTCTTTATCTTACAACATAGATCTTAGAAGCACTTTTAGATATCTACAAAAAATCTGGTGAAAAATTTGGTTGTGATTGTGCTAAATCTATAGATCAGTTTGGGGAGAATAGACATCTTAACAATAGTGGGTCTTCTGACCCATGACCATGGCATATTTTTCCATTAATTTCGGTATTATTTGATTTTAAAAAATTTTTTATTGGAGTATAGTTGATTTACAATGTTGTGTTAGTTTCAGGTGCACAGCAAAGTGAATCAGTTATACATATACATATATCCACACTTTTTTAGATTCTTTTCCCATATAGGCCATTACAGAGTATTGATTAGAGTTCCCTGTGCTATACAGCAGGTCCTTATTAGTTATCTATTTTATATATAGCAGTGTGTATATGTCAATCCCAATCTCCCAATTTGTCCCATCCCCCTCTTCCCCCCTTGGTAACCATAAGTTTGTTCTCTACATCTGTGACTCTATTTCTGCTTTGCAAATAAGTTCATCTGTACCATTTTTCTAGATTCCACATATAAGCGATATTATATGACATTTGTCTTTCTGTGTCAGTCTTACTTCGCTCAGTATGACAATCTCTAGGTCCATCCATGTTGCCGCAAATGGCGTTATTTTGTTCCTTTCTATAACTGAGTAATATTTCATTGTATATATATACCACATCTTCTTTATCCAATTTCTCACTTGAAATTGGGGGACTTCTAGAATGCTGGGTTTATTTATTTCATAAGTTCTAGAAATTAATAGACATTATAGCTTTATTCTCTTTCTACTGCCCTTTTGGGATTCTAATTAAATTACTGTTAAACCCTTTCCCTCTATCCCTCATGTCTCTTAATCTCCCTTTTGTAGTTTCCAACCTTTATTCTCTCTGTGGTGCATTCTGGATAATTTTTTCTGACTTATCTTCAAATTCTCAATTATCTTTTTACCCATGAGTAATTTTTTAATTCTATGCATTGATCCATAATGTATCCACGTATGTGTGTGCATGTATATACATGTATATATATGCATGTATATATACACACACATACATATATACATACATATATATCTATACAGATATATATCCATCCATGAATATACCTTTATTGATCTATTTATCTATATACATAAATTCATTTCTAGAAGTTCTAACTGGTTCTTTTCCAGATCTGATTTTACTTTATAAGGTTTCCTGTTTGCAAGGATATTTTCAGTTTATCTTTTATTTATTTAAGCATTGAAAGCATAGTTGTTTTACAAGCCTTAACTAATAATTCCATATCCAGAGTCTTTGTGGATTTCTTTCTGTTGTCTGTTCTTTCTGCTTGTTCTCATGAACAGTGCTTTTTTTCTTGTGTGAATGGCACTGTTTGCTGCTACATATCTTTGAAAATGTATTTATAGGAGTAATTTGAGCTCTGCTATAAAAGGTGCAAAAATACACAAAAGAAAATACACATTTGCTTAAACCAAATATCTAGAGACACTCTCTGTTCAGTATCACTTCAAACTAAATTCAGAGCTAGAGGGTTTCATTTTTATGTTGTTGTTTTTTGGTTTGTTTTTTTTTTGGCCATCCATAAGACGTCAATTTCAGCTAAAAATACATTCAAAGGCCAATTTACTTCTGCATCACACTGACCCTAAGAGTATAGCCCTTTAGGATTTCTACTTATAATGTGGAGCATCTCCTCTTAACTTCCCACCTTGGACAGATCATGTCAGCCTGGCTCTTAACACTAAAGTTCTAATTTTTCCTGGTTGACAAAGGCCTTCAGAGGTCTCTGGGCTCCCTTTACCTCTCTGGGTTCCTGCTTTCCCTTCGAGTTTGCCCTTGAAATTCCTATCTTGTCAGCTCTTCAATGCTTTTTCTAAAAAAAATTCATTTTTTTGCATTTTATCCATAATTTGTAGTTGTTTTTCTGAAAAAAGTTGGTCCTAATAACCTAGCTTGCTATTACTAGAAACAGAAATGAATTAATAATGTATACAAGAAAAGTCTCACTGCAGATTGGAATTGTATGGGTCCTGATGTGACATGGCTGTAACATTTTTATTTATTTTCATTTTATTTTTGTGGGGAGGGGTTGCCCCTTCTAGTTTCTGCACACAACTATTTTATTTTAGGGATAAAAAAATGAAATATTCAGTAGGAGTCTTTGTTTTTTGGCGTCAGCAATGAACAGATTCTCCTCCCCATCTGTTAGTGGGGGGGGGAGGGTCAAAAACATTTTCATTTTCTCTATAATTTTCTCTTTTCAGACATACTTATATAATTTTACAATTACCTTTATGTTACAGAATATTTGTTAGCACTTCTCAGATTGACCTTTCTTATTTTGTGCTCACAAGTCTTTGTTATTATTTTTTCCTTCCTTTCTCTTGTTTGTATGAGAATGAGGATCAGGGTTTGTAAGTTTCATTTTCTGGGTTTGTTTTTTTTTGGTAGGAGTGTGTGGGTGAGGGAAAACTATCTTTTTTTTTTTTTTTTGTCTTACCTGAACTCTTGTTATCCTATTTTCCTTATTTAAATTTGTTTTATAGAAATAGAACCACAGACATAGAAAACAAACTTATGGTTACCAAAGGGGAAAGGGGGGGAGGGATAAATTAGCAGTTTGGAATTAACATTCACACATTGCTATATATAAAATAGATAAACAACAAGGACCTACTGTATAGCACAGGGAACTATACTCAATATTTTACAATAACCCATAAGGGAAAAGAATCTGAAAAAGAATATATATATACATATATATACATATATGTATATATATACATATATATATATACATATATATATATATATATATATATAACTGAATTACTGTGCTGTACACCTGAAACTAACACAACATTGTAAATAAACTATACTTCAATAATATATATATGTATACACACACACACATATATATAAAGAAAAGAAAAAATTTTTTGATTTAATCCACTTTATTTTTCTTGGCTACCTATGAAGTGCTGATAAAGACATTTCTCTAAGTTTTATGGTGATGGGATTGGATTCAGAAAATTTTTCTAAATAAATAAGAGAGGATTATAAGAAGTTTCAAAGAAACTACAAGTCAGACTTTTGGTAACAACTGGATTATCTCATCTATTAATAAATTCAACTTCATCAAGCAATAACTTGCTACTCTCTCATTATAATCAATGCTTAAAGTGTTTATAGTCTTGTCATTCATGAGTCACCAACTATTGGAAGCTGCACCTACCTAGGGGTTTTGTGAAGAAGGGAGGCTCCACCCTTACACACCCACACTGAGTAAACCAAGAGTTGATGCTTGAAAAGAAGACATAAAAGATAAGTAACAAGCCAATAAAATAACAGAGGCTGACAAAAAATTAAAAGATAGCATGCAGAAAAGAATTAGATATATAAAAATTAATAATTATTTGGGATTATTGCAAACTTAAAGACCCTACTATCACTTTATTACAAAATGTTTAAGCTAGGACCTCCAGTTTTCCAGATGAGACATTGTAGCTTCACTGTGAACACTCCTGATTTCCCCTAAATTCAGTGATCCTTTGTTCCGATGGTGCCTTAGAGGATCCATTCTCACAGTGTGTTTTATCAAAGAGTCTTTCAGAAAGCTGGTAAGAGGTATCACCAGAAACAAACAAACAAACAATCCTCTGGTCAAATAAGATTGGGAAATACTAAATTAAATAAAAATCAACCGGTTTTCTCTACTGTATAATTCCTGAGCCTTCAACATGCCAATTGGTATAATGAATCTCTGAAAGGGAAGTTAGGGTGTAGTGGTCCCTCTTTTTGTGAACATGTCTTGGAACATTTGTTCTGTGGAACACACAAGAAATGTGTCTTTAGATAGAGAGTGAGAACTTTAAAAAAGAGGGAGAGAGAGGAAAATCTACTTCTTCATCCTGTTGAAAGTTGCATTACCAGTAAAGCCCCCAAGAGTCTTTATCTCATTTCCTAATATTGTGTGAAATATGTATTATCCTTAGAAAACTGAGATACTAAGAGGTTAAGTAACTTGTCCAAGATCACACATTTGTAAGTGTCAGAACTAGGATTTGAGTCCAGAAGTTCTTCACTCATAACCTTGACAGTATCTCTTCTTTCATACAAGAAAAAAATATCTTCCTGATGTTTCCACGAATTTTCCAGTAAGAAAAATACTTTTAAGAAAATGTGCATAAACACATAAATCCACACAGGTCACTGACATTCTGATAGGTGGACATTTGTGCAGCCAGGAATGGATTGAATTTTACAAAATATGTTTGGGTGTTTGTCCTGTACCTACACTTTGATTAATTGACCTAGCACACAGGTACAATTTAGAAGAGCCTAACCTTCCACCCTGCCCATCAGGAATGAGAAAAATGCCTGTGGCATTCACTAAGTACACTAGCCTGCATGGTTTCCCTTATCACCGGGAGGGAGGGGAGTCCAGTTTCACCAGCAGCATCTCCTGCCTGTTCCTCATACATTCACTCTCCTTCACATCCCTTCCTGATTCTATTCCAAGTTTCTGTTTTAGAAGTGATTATCAAGGAAAAAACTTACTGGTGGAATTCTTATGTGGTTCATGTTGGACGTGAGGTTCACAGAGAATTTGACATGTCTCATTCCTTTTGAATGATACACTAAACATGCCCAGAGATGTTTCAGATTGTTCCGGGGCATGCATACCAGGATTCGTTAGGGCATGATGTGTATCTCTGCATCCAAGTTAAAATGGTGTGTGCCTTCTCAAATCTGATGTCTTCCCCAGGAAGATGGCGCTACTCAGATGCTGTGCATGGTGACACACACATAATTCCTTCCAAGTCTTCAGCAATTCATTACTAAGGAGGCAAGATTTTAAATCAAGTACCAAAAAAAAAACCCCACAAGTACAATAATAGAGTATCCATTAAACGAAATATACCCCAATATGACAAAAAATCAAAGAGTCTTTAAAATGTTCATGACTTTTTAATGATATGGAGAAACATTCATAATATAACTTATTTAGCACATACTACTTGCCAGGTTCTGCTTTAAGGACTATCTTGGGGCTTACATTCTGGTGGAGGGATGGGTGTTAACAGGTGCCAGATTCGTGACAGATGTGTCTCATCCACTGAGGTTTCTATGAAGGCTGGAGTGTCTCCCCCACTCCAGTTTCACTAACACCAATCACAATTGGCTTCCTCCATTTTCCCCAGCATGCTGTTCAAACAGTATCATTTTCTCAGTGTGCCATGATGGAAAAAAATGTTAGGATGTCTTACCAAAGGAAAATAAACAAACAGGTAATATGATAGTTGTTGATATGAAGAAAAATAAATCAGGGTCAGAAGGAGAATAATAGCAGTGTCATTTTATGTGCCTGGTAAAGAAAGATCTCTTCGTGGAGGTAAATTTTAAGCAAAGATCAGAATGAATTGGAGGAAGTAAGCAGTGTGGATACTTCCAGGCAGAGGGAACTGCAAGTGCAAAGGCTCTGAGGAATGAGTATATTTGGCATGCTAGAGGAATAGTAAGGAGGCTAGTATAGCTAAAGTGGAATAAAGGGGAAGAGTGAAAAAAGATAGAGATGTAGGCAGGATACACTAGTGAATATCCTTTAGACAGAGGGACCATAAACTAGAACTAGTTTATGCCAAACCCAGCAAGCTAGAGTTGAAAGTTGAAAGCCTTTAGATCAGGCATGAGCTCCCCAGATGAATATAATATTCACTTAATCAGTGTCTTTTTTATGTTATCCACCTGGCCCAATAACCAGCATTCAGCTTTGTACCTCATGCTATGTGATATGAATATGCCAAAATGGTAGCTATTACCAGGTGATTTTTAATTTCTCCTTGAAAGGTTTATTTCCCAAATTTTCTACAAAAAGTATGTGATTTTTTTACAATGAAAAAAATGAAGTTGGTTTTGAAACAATTGAGTGGAAGTCTACTCTAAGAGGAAAAGGCAATTCAGGATTCCATGCCAATAAAACTTTCCAGAGAGTAAACTCTTTATAATAAAGGTGGTTGAAGATGTAGTTCTGTTCAGCCCAAGGCAGCCTGAGAGGATGAAGAGGAGAGGCCAGCAAGGGTGAGGCATTTCTAGGCTCAAGTCCAGTGCAAGCTGGAGGTCTCTCCTTGTGGCGTTAGCATAGGCCCCTCTGAGGTAAGCAACTGCCTTGTCTCAAGGGAAGCATTACATCTTACAGGACAGTTAACAGGCTCAGAGACCAGGTGGCACAAACAGCAACCAGGGTTATCTTGTCAAAATGCAAATGGATCCTCTTACTCTCTATTCAAAATTCTTCTATGGATTCCCATCTATTGCATCTAGGAGAAAACCCAAACTCTTCCATAGCTTACAAAATCATGCATGACCTGGCCCCTGCTTACCTCTCTAGTGTAATCTCTTTCCATTCTATCTTGCCTACCAGGACCTGTCCACCCTAAGGACATTTATTTTCTCTTTCCTCCTGTTGCAGGTTGGGTTCTCCTGGAAATAAAACCTGTGGCAGGGTTTAGCATGCGGGGTGTTGATGTAGGGATCAATACCAGTAAGAGGTAGGGGGCTCAAGTAGCCATGAGCAGAAGGAGAAATCCAGGCTTTTGGGTCAGTGCCAGCCCAAAAAAGAAGTTAGGCAACACTGGGGGGCACTCTGAAGTTAGAATGGCCCTTTGGAGTTGTTCCCAGTGGAGACAAGATAGCCAGACCTGCCTCCATCAGTCACCGGGTATAGGCCACCCTGGTCAAGGGCATGGCCTTGAGTGAGATGGTTCTCTGCAGCTGAGGCAGGCCTCGTAGAGGCTGATAGCTTGAAGCTGTTTGCAGGCAGCATTCTCAGCAGCTGAGGCAACAAGATCTTCCTTAAAGGGGGTGTTATGGGTTGAATTGCATCCACCAGAAAAGATATGTGGAAGGCCTAGCCCCCAGTACCTCAGAATGTGATCTTATTTGGAAATAGGGTCTTTACAGAGATAATCAAGTTAAAGTGAGGTCATCAGGGCGGGCCCTAATCCAATATGACTTGCGTCTTTATAAAAAGGGGAAATTTGTTAGCATACTAAGTGAATTAAGTCAAACAAAGACAAACATAATATGATATCACTTGTATGTGGAATCTTAAAAAAATGATACAAATGAACTTACCTAAAAAGCAGAAACAGACTCACAGACTTCGAAAACAAACTTATGATTACCAAAGGGGAAAGGTTGGCAGGGGGAGGGATAAACTAGGAGTTTGGGATTAACATATACACACTACTATATATAAAATAGATCATCAACAAGGACCTACTGTATAGCACAGGGAACTCTACTCAATATTCTGTAATAACCTATAAGGGAAAAGAATCTGAAAAAGAATGGGTATATGTATATATGTATAACTGAATCACTGCTGTACACCTGGAACTAACACAACATTGTAAATTAACTATACTCCAATATAAAATAAAAATTAAATTAAAAAAATCAAAAAAATACAAAATGAAAAAGGGAAATTTGGACACAGAGACAGACATGCACAGAGGGAAGACTACGTAAAGAGACATGGTAAGAAACACCCTGTGAAGGTGGAAGATTGGAGTGAGGCATCTACAAGCCAAGGAACTCCAGATTTCCAGTAAACCACTAGAAGCTAAGTAAGAGACATGAAAGAACCAACCCTGCCGACACCTTGTTCTTGGACTTCCAGCCTCCAGAATTATGACATTTCCATTATTTTAAGCTACCCAACTTGTGGTACTTTGTTACTGCAGCCTGAGCAAACTAATACAAGGAGCTTTAGGCAGTGAGTTGCAGTGAAGACCACAACCTGCACAACCCCATGTACTATGTGGAGGCAATATACTGGTGTTTTTTCTTTAACCACTCTCTTCTCTTTCATCTCTCTTTGGTCATAGTGGTGATTGTCTCTTTCTGATGAAGTTGTACAGCAGGATCAGTGTTGCCTAAATGTTTGTCAGTCACCTGATACTAGAACTCTATGCCACCTGGGTCAGATACTCCACCTATTTGTGTTCATGTATTACTGTGTCTATAGAGTCTCTCACATAATAGGTGTTCAATGAAACTGTGTTTGTGAACAAATAAATTAGTTCATGAATATTCAATATTCACATGCCTATGGACATTCAATTATGTCTGAAACTCAGCCAAGGGAATGCTCTGTTGAACTGGGTTGGAATCAGACCTGGAAGAAACACGTCAGGTTTATCCTACAGTAGCAATGCCAGGGAATGAGTGGAGGAATCTGGAAATAAGACCACATAAAAGGCAAACAAACAAATAGAAAAAGAGTCAGATCAAAGTGATGACTAAGAGCCAGGTATGAGGAAGACATGAGAGTATGGAAATACAGATACCAGGAAGCAAAGCATCAGAAGTCACACCTAAGCGGGGAACAAGAGAATTGTATTTTCCAACCTAAGGAACTTAATCAGAAACCAAGAGGTTAAGGGATTCTGGGTGTCAGGAACACAGTCAGCAAATAGAGGACATGAGCAGTAATGGATACTTTTGTACTCTTGAAACTGAGGCAGTCTTGCTGGAGCCAGAAAATAAAAGACCCTGAGCCTTGGAGTCAGACTTTGATCCCTACACTAACTCTGCCATTTACTAGTTGGGAGACCTAGGTAAGAGAAGTCTTAGTTTCTTCTTGGACAATATGCATATAAAAATGACTATCCAGGTGACAGCAGAGTATTTATTAAATGTGATTTGCCTGCCTTTATGTGTTTCCTGCAAGGTTCAGAGCTGTTTGTTGGGGGTCATCTGCATAGTGGACAAAAACAAGCATGTTAGGGAACTGGTGAGATAAAGAAGTTAGTGGTCCTGGGGTTTATCAAGGCAGGGTGACGGCAGTGCTTTCCAAGTGGGGAAGCTACCCCCTCAGGGGCTTTCCTGGCTGAGGGAACCCGCCAACCCAGAGTGGTTCCAGCCTAGGCCCCATTCAAAGAGCTGTTCTGAAAGAGACATAACTTTCTAACATACTATGATATATATCTCTTTCTCTTCTCCATCCTGATGCCTCCAAAAAGTCCCAGATTCCCTCCCATGTGCTGGCCCCTCATGACCAGGGAGCTTATGTGTATTCTTCCCAGTGTTTAGTGCATTACCCTTGTCCATAGAAGTTGCTCAGTAAATGTTGAATTATGAAATGTTGCTCCTCTTGTATAGGCCCCTATTTTATAAACTTCTGTGACCATAGCAGGTATAATATCAAGCGTATTTAAAAAATAATATCTCTACTTTCCCTTCTGGTCAAGTTGAACTAACAGGGACCACCCTCCAAAAACAACTAAAAAACTGGAAAACTATATGAAACAATGGGTTTCAAGATATCAGACCTGAAACAGTGGAGAAGAGTGATTGCTAAGACATGGGGAACAAACGAAGTGAACCTGTGATTACCACAGCTTACTGCTTGGAGAGAGATTCCAGGCTGTAGGGCAGTCACCCTGAGTTGAGAAGAAAGAACAAGGGGTCCAGTGAGGCCCAAGGTTGCTAGATTTCACAGGGCAGAGTAACAGACAGAAGAGAACGGGACACAGAGAGAGCTCCAGAGATTTGCAGAGGGATCCCCTCAAGTATTTAGGTGAATACGGATCAGCACGTGCCAGAGAAGAAAATACCCAAGGTTGGAGAAAGAACTACTTAAAGGATTGGAGGAAACAATCCTCAAAACTCACACAGGACAAAAAATAGTTCTTATTCCCACAAAACAAAGTAGAAAACCTCATATATGGCGTGGTAGGCTAAATAATGGCCCTCCAAAGATGTCCAGGCCCTAATTTCCAGAACCTGCAAATATGTTGTATTACATGGCTAAAGGGACTTTGCAGATGTGATGACATTAAGGGTCTTGAGATGAAGAAATTATCCTGGATTGTCTATGTGGGTCCAATGTAATCACAAGAGTCCTTATAAGAGTCAGAAAGGGACCTCAAGCCAAGGAATAAATTTGCAGAGGTAGAGAATGGACTTGAGGACACAGGGAGGGGGAAGGGCAAGCTGGAAAAGGCAAGGAAACTGATTCTCCCCCTCAGAGCTTCCAGAAGGAACCATCTCTGCTAACATTTGACTATAGCCCAATTAGTTTGATTTTGAACTTCTGACCTCCAGAACTTTAAGATAAAAAATTTGTGTTGTTTCAGGCCACTAAGTTTGTGGAAATTTGTTACAGCAGCAATAGAAAAATATACACATGAGTATTGAGTAGAGTACTCAGAAAGGTCTTGCCTCAGTAGTATGGCAAAATTATCTTTTGACTAAATGGTACTCTAGTCCTGCCCAACAAAGCTTAAAAAGCAAGACTCAAAAGGACTAAACTGTTTCAGGATAGTTTAAACACATCCCAGAACAAAGCTCAAGAATACTTATAGGAAGACAAAAATATCCAGTACCTAATAAGGTAAAATTCACAATGTTTGTCATCCACTCAAAATTACCAGGTAAGCAATGAGGCAAGAAAATATGACTCATGATGATGATAAAATCAATCAATTGAAACTGGCCAAGAAAAAAACAGATGATGAAGTTAGTAGACAAGGGCATAAAACAATTACTATAACTGCATTTCATATGTTCAAAAACCTAGAATGAAGATTGAACATGTTAAGTAGAAAGAGAAAACACTAAAAAGACTGAAATAGAAGTCCTAGAGATGAAAACTACATTTGAGACGAAAAATACACTGGATGAGATTAATGTCAGATTATACATGGCAAAAGAAAAGATTACTGAACCTACAGCCATAGCAATAGAAACTAGCCAAAATGAAACAGAGACAAAAAGAGTAAGAAAGAAAGAAAGAAATTAAAAGAAACTAAAAGAGTATCACTGAGCTATGGGATGACTTCAAACAACCTAATATAATTAGAGACCCTGAAAAGAGAAGGGACAGGAAAAATATTTGAATACACAAATTTTTTCCAAATTGAATATTATAAAGTCACAGATACAATAAGTTCAACAGACCCCAAACACAAGAAACATGAAGAAAATCACACAAAGAAATAACACATATCATACATTCATATGTGTACATATATATATCATAACCAAATCACTTTAAACCAGTGATAAAGATATCTTAAAAGCAGTCAAAGAAAAATACACACTATGTAATAAGCAAAAAGATAAGGATAACAGCAGATTTCGTGTCAGAAACAATGCAAATAAAAATAGAAATAATATTAGTTATAAATAAACTCTTATACAAAATTAAAGAGGAAGGGATGTTTCCTAACTCACTCTCTGAAGCCAGTAAATGAGAGAAAGATATTACAAGAAAGGAAAGCTACAAACCAATATCTTTCATGAACAAAATTGATAAAGAAATTCTTAATGAAATTTTAGTGAATTGAATCCAACAATGTATAAGAAGGATAACACATCATGACCAAGGAAAATTTATGCAAGGATTCCACAGTTAGTTTAATATTCAAAAACCAATCCATGTAATTTGCCAAATTAACAGATTAGAGGAAAAAAATATGATCATTGCAATAGACACAGAAAAAGCATTTGACAAATCCAACACCCATTCTGGATAAAACTCTCAGCAAACTAGGAATAATAGGGAATGCCCTCAACCTGAAAAAAATCATCTATGAAAAACCTACAGCTAACATCATGTAATAGTGAAAGACTAAGTGTTTCCCCTTCTATTCAGAAACAATGTAAGGATGTCTGCTCTATATTCAGACATCTATTCAACATGTCTGCTCTTCTATTCAGCTGTGTACTGGAGACTCTATCAGTGTATCAAAGCAAGAATAATAAATAAAAGCTGTCCAGATTAGAAACTCTATTTGTAGGTAATATGATCAAATATGATCAACCATACAGAATCTCCAAAAATGTGAAAATCAGTGAGATTAGCAAGGTTGTATGGCAGAAGATCAATATTTAAAATTTAATTGAATGTCTGTGTTCTAGTAAAGAATAACTGGAAATTAAATGTATTATAACAATAACTGAACACTAAGCAATGACACATTGCTGAGAGAAATTAAAGAATTCCTCAATACTCCCTGTTTTGACAAGTTCAGCTTTTTTAGATTTCACATATAAGTGATACCATACAGTATGTCTTTCTCTGTCTGACTTTTCTCACTTAGCATAATGCCTTCAATGTCTTTAATATAACATTTTTAATATTGAAAGACAAAAAAGCCAAACAACCAATAGAAAAATGTAAAAAAGTCATGAATAGTCTCCCTCTCTCTCTCTCAACATAAAAAATATTCAAACTCACTCATAATTAGAGAAATGCAAATTAAAACAACACTGAGATACCATTTCTCACCTATCAGACAGACAAAACTTTAAAAGTATGGCTACACATTTAGTTCGTGAGGCTATGGGAAAGCAGGCACTCTCATACATTGCTGGTGGGAATGCAAGTTAGAATAATCCTTCTGGGGAGAAATTTGACAATATCTGACAAAACTACTTATGCACTTACCTTTTGACTCAGCAATTCCAATACTAGAAATCTACCCTGAAATTATACCTCTAACAATACAAAAATACATATGCACAAGGTTATTAATTACAGCATTGTTTGTAATTGCAAAATATTGGAAACAATCTAAATGCTTATACATAGCATGGTTGAATAAACTATGGTGTATCCACACAGTGGAGTGCTATGCAGCTTCTTGAAAAAGAAAAGAATGACTAAGATCTCTATGAACTGATTTAGAGTGAAAATATCAAAGTGCGAAAGAGTATCTATAGTTCTTGTAAGAAAGAGATATAAGAAAATACACGCAGGGAATTCCCTGGTAGTCCAGTGGTTAGGACTCTGTGCTTTCACTGCCAAGAGCTCAGGTTCAACCCCTGGTCAGGGAACTAAGATCCCACAATCTGTGCGGCCAAAAAAAAAAAAAAAGTACATGCATATCTGCTCTTTTGTGCAAAAGAAATATAAGAAGAATAAACCATACACTAAAAGTGTTTCTCTCCTATAAGGAATGGTCAACAAAAGAGGGAAAAGAAAGGTGAAATGGGAATGGGTTAGTAGGGATGAAGAAGGAGCTATGCTTCTCTGATTATACTTTTTTGTATAGCTTTGACTCTTAGAAACATAATAATGCTTAACATATCTTCCCCAATAAATAGCTGAAACAAACCAAGATGTGAGGGCAACTCAAAATGGAATACAAACAATAATAAATGAACAGAAGTGTATTACAAATGAATAGCATAACCACACTGAAGGAAATCAGGAAGAAAATTCCTAATCTAAGTATACTTGGAGAAGAGTATTTTGACTGGATACTGGAGTAAGGTTAAAGACAAAAAGAACTGGACACAAATACTGTATTCTAGTTAGTAAGTCTGGTTCTCACAGGCATATGGGTTAGCAATTCTGAAATTATTTTATATGAAATCTAGAGTTGAACAAATAGGTAAATATATTTTAGATAATGAGAGCCAGGTTTTTCACTCTCAGAATTCCAAATAAGGAAAGTGTTAGAATGAACCTTGTGGTGTGGTATTAGAATCGGAGGTATCAGAAGGAACTCATAGTTTTATATACATACATACATATATATATATACATATATATATATATATATATACATATATATATATATATAGTTAGATAGCTACAGAAATAAATACAGATGTGTGTATATATGGGTTAGTACACACAGATTTATTTCCTAGCTCTGTTTACCGAAAGAGCCTAGAAGCAGTGATATCCCAGTAGCAATAAGCACCCCTAGTGTCCAGATCTTGGTTTCTAAAACACCATTCTCCAATAAAAGAAACAAGGACTCCTTGGAGAAGTAGTTGATTCCAAGACAGGGACAAGAATACTGCAAGATGAGCCTGGAATATTTTGTGGTGCCAGAAAATAAAGAAGTACTCAGAAAAGGATGAGGGTATGTCAAAAGGACACAGGACCCAGCCTGAAGAAGGTCCCAATGGCCAAAGATGGAACAATTTGAGAAATGAAATGAATAATGATAGTATTAGATTATAATCCACAGAATAAAATAAATATTCATGAGTCTATGTTGATAAAAATAGTTAATACATGAATCAGTGAGTGAGACTGGACAGCTCTCCCTTACTGAAGAATTCCAATTTTAAAACGTAGAAAGAATGAGAGAAATGCAAAAATGACCATGGGGCAAACACCACAGTGATCATTGTTGTGGGCAAGATCCACTGATGGATGCTAAAATCAGTGAGTGAAAGTTTGAGGAGAAACAGGGTATTAGCATACCCTAAAAATGTCTCTCTCAAGGTATTTATCAATTCCAAAGGAAAATATAGTAATTTTCAGTAGAGAAACTTGGAAGGCACCACCCTTACCAAGTAATCACGGTTCATGGTAATAAAACATATTGACATTATGTACCCACAGTATGATGCACTGAGAAGGACACGACATAACTTCTATATTGGTCTTGTCAAAAATGCATAACCTCAAACTAATCATGAGAAAACACCAGAAAAACTCAAATTAAAGGTTCTTCAAAATAACTGACCTGTACTCTTCAAAAGTTTCACAGTCACAAAAGACAAGGAAAGACTGAGGAGATTAGAGGAGACAAAGGAGACACAGTGACATGCAACACGGGATCCTAGAATAGAAAAAGTTAATTTGGGGGGAAAAACTGGTAAAATTCAAATGCGCTCTGTAGCTTAGTTAATCATATTGTACCAATGTTAATTTCCTAGTCTGGATAATTGTACTGTGCTTATATAAGATATTAACATTAGAGGAAGTTGGGTGAAATATATACCTGAAATTTTTGTACTATTTTTGCAACTATCCTGCAAATCTAGAATTATTTCAAAAGGCAAAGTTAAAAATAATCTGTGTGTGTGTGTCTGTAGGCAGTGGAGAGAGAGACAGAAAGAGAGAGAGAGAGAGAATGAGCGAGAGAGAGAAATGTCACGAGAGTCACCAGAGATGTATGGCAGTAATCAAATATGACCTGAGCCCCACTAAAAACCAACATGCTAAATAGCATAAAGGTGAATGCCCACCTACTGGAGATATGAGAAAGGCAAAGTAGGGGCATCAAGCCTCCTTAAATTACAGAAATACCATTGTATTTCTGATATCTAATCCACTGAAAGATAAACTGAAATGAGATTAGTCTAGTTAAACATGACAAGCCTGCACAGGTTTAGTGAAAGCAGACATGGGCAGGCATTACCTCAAGACCAGAACAAACTCAAAAAGACAGGTGAAAACTCACCTTTACTGAGAAAGAAATGACCATTCTCCCAGAGTCTGAAGGTCCCCAGGATTTCAGAAACTCCTTTTTCTCTGATGTGTGAGGTTACCCATCCATGGAGATAGGTACAGAGCCACAGAGCCGCAACAAAGGGTCTAATGGCTGAGTTTTTGTGCTACTATCTATTCCCTGTGTTGGTTACAATCTTACCAGCTCCCTTTTGTTGATCTTGGACTAATGCCCTCATGCTTAAAAGCCACTTCAAAAGATGGATTATTTAAATATCTTTGTTCTGACTTTTATTTTTTCATTCTGAAGAATTTTTCTATTATCTTATTGCTGCACTGGCTTTCACCTTTAATCCAGATGGAAAATATATGCCTAATGCAATACCCTGCAAATATTTTTAGCGTCTGAACTTCTTTGCCAAGAGTAGCCATTTTAAAGGTGGAGTTTGATAACATCACTTTTGCTGATTAATTGTCTCCATGTTAGATAGATGAGTGTTAAGAGCTTTAAATTTGGCAAAATGACAAGACAGACAATAATTAAAGACTAGTAGAGAAAAGACAATTCTTTTCATTTCAGGTTGGACAAGAAAAAGAATAATAATGGTAGTGAACCATGGGTACAATCTTTTGGATTAAAGAAAAATGGCATTGTGAGTAGTGATTGTAAAAGTAGGGAGAGCAAAGAGGGTTTCTTTTGTGGCAGAAGAGTTCTAGTGTAGAATGATCATGAAATGCTTTTATTAAAAGTCAGTTAATGTCATATCTGCTAAGTCACATTTTGTTTTAGCCTGGGTTCCCTAGAATCTGAGGAAGGCTTATATACCAATGTATTGTTTTTTTTAACATCTTTATTCAAGTATAATTGCTTTACAATATTGTGTTAGTTTCTGCTTTATAACAAAGTGAATCAGCTATATGTATACATATATCCCCATATCCCCTCCCTCTTGCATCTCCCTCCCACCCTCCCTATCCCACCCCTCTAGGTGGTCACAAAGCATTGAGCTGATCTGCCTGTGCTATGCGGCTGCTTCCCACTAGCTATCTATTTTACATTTGTATACCAATGTATTATTCAGGAGGATACAATCCTAGGGAAGCAAGAAGGAGGGGAAAAGGAAAGTGGGGCAAGGAAGGAGAGAGAGCATATATAGGTGATGAGCTGGCCACAGCTTCTCAAGAAAATCCAAGTAGTTCTCAGTTGTGTGGGAAGTTTTCAGAGAAGCCACACAGAGAAGCTCCTTCTATGCCCTTTCTCATTCATCATTGTGGGAGTAGTTTAGCAAATATAGGACTAGAATAACTGACCTCTTCCAGTGGGGGACCAGACACACCACTGGTTTATCATAGGCTTACTAGTTCATCTAGTAGCATGAGAGGAGAAAATGTAGGGAATGTTATCATTATTGGCAAACCCACTGCTATTGCTCATCTACACCGGGTTCTCCAACAACAATACAGCTAATGTTTTAGTCTCCATCAGCCACTCTGCTGCTTATAACCATTGGTATAGAGCTCAGGCATGGGAAAGAAGGGTGTTATGTATTAGCCCCTTCAATCTATAATAGCTGTGATTATACTGTGTTATTTGATATTACATATAGGAGTCAGGGTGGGGGGAGAAGGGAGAGAGGCAGAATGTACCTATGGTTCACAATTTTGGACATAGTCAGTGGTAGAAAATTCTCACATTCTCATCCTTGGAACAAAGTTTTGATTTAAGAGGCAAAGTTCATCACAGCCAAGTCCAATGGATGTAGTGAATGACTTTGGTGTGGGTAACAGGATTGCTTCTTCTTAGGATAGTGAAAAATTGTGTGAGACAATGAGAAGAAAATGCAGAATAAGAAGGGATTAAAAGGAATTGGATGGCTCTTGTGAATATTTCATATTCTAGTCCTGCCAGTGATTCCAATAATATAATTCTAAAAATGTTTGAGTCAATGACAGCATCTTTGGAATAAGTATTTATTTGGTCTTTTAAGATGATTCTTTTGAAGCATAACAGTCATTTGGATATTCAAATTCTCTCTGGTATCTGTAAGGTCACCATATAATGTATTGTACCCAAAAGGGGCACTTTTGAGAGTGAAAAGGGTGCTATTAATAATTATGCTGGAATAAACTAACACAACAATGTAAAGCAATTATACTCCAATAAAGATGTTAAAAAAAAATGAGTGTGGGTGAGTCTGGGGGTGTTGGGGTGGAGAAAGTATAAAGCCATGTAAGCCATTTAGAAGAGCAATGCTAGAACTTTGCCCACTTAAGAGCATTCATGGGACTCCCCACCCCCAATTTGGAAGCTTTGCTGTAACGTGACCTCTCTAATCTAAATGGAGCGGCAAGAACAACACAGCAAGCCTAAAGTCAGGCCTGGTACAGGGATTATGAAAATTCAAAGAACTAAGACCCTCAACATATAAGCACTTCAGGCCTACAGGATTGCTCCCTGATGAAGGTCCTAGACACAGAGCTCATCTGAGCCTCCCTAGCTGGCAACACCTCACATGGGCAGGGAATTAGGCACATCCACTGGGAATCTTGCTCCTGCTTTCTCTGGACGCTGCACCATGTCTCTTCTTCCTGTGCTGATCTTACTCCACACCTTTTCACTGTAATAAACCATAACTGTTAGTCTAACAAAAAAAAAATAATAATTATGCTGGAACAAAGGCACAAATCAGGACTGTACCAGGCAAATGGGGACATATGGCACCCTAGGTATATGTAAAACATACCATTGTCTTTCCTTATAGTCACCCTTTTAAATACCACCAGACGTCTCTTTTTGAAGAATTTCCATTGTGAGGTCCTATGGAAGGAGAAACATTTACTGAAATCTCTTACTGAGATGATATCGTATTTAGAGAGTAGGGAGGAACTTTATTCTTTTTATACCAGTGAAGGGGACCAGAATATGCTATCCCAAAATATGCCACTTTGGCATAAGAATTATTTTGAGCTAAAGGCAATTGAGAAGCAGCAGACCCAAGAAAAGCTTCTTACCTCCCCCAACTGCCTAAAAATAAGGTATAAATTTCCCCTTTGGTAAGGACATTTACATTTATATAGGAAATTTCCTTATTTCTTTTTGTAAAAATGTCTGTACCAGGCAGAGAGCTACTCCTAGAGCCAACTCTTATCACCTACGTGAGAGACTCTTATCTGCATACAAGATAACACTTATTTACCACACATTTCCTCCCCTCCCCTTCCCATAATTTACCTCCCCCACCCAGAAGTCACAAACCCCTTTTCCTTTGTTTAGCCTAAAATGGTATATAAGCCTCAATCATCTGGCCACCTACTTGAGCCACAATTTTCTTTGTAACTCCCTTGTACATCATTAAAACCGTTTTTTCTCTTGTTAATCCATCTTCTATCAATTTGGTTTGCAGGCCCCAGACATTGAACCTAGAAGAAAGGAAGCAAAAATGTTTTCCTCCCCTACACCAGCTGTGTTGTCAACAAAAAATGCCAGAACAAATGTCAGAAAAGAAAACTTTAGTCAACTGACTGGAATTTAATTACTAGATGTTCTGACTGTATCATTCCAAGTGGCTAGTGGGGATGACATTTCTTCCCCAGGCAGCCTGAATTCCCTGGTTTTATTGGATCTAGATAAATTGTCTTAGTGTTACCCAAAAACTGGGTTTATCTCGTGGTGGGTGTTGAGCCAATAGACACAACCAAGCCAAAGATCAGGAAAAGGAAGGATTTATTATTACTTGCAGCAAGTAAGGAGAACACTGGGGATCTTTCCCAAAGCAGTATCTCCCCAACACCAAGAATGCGGAAGTTTTAAGCTAAGGGTATGAAACCAAGCAGGACCCTGTGGGACTCCTGGGCATGGAAGCCTTTTCTGTGTCCCCCATTTCTTGTTTGCAGGGAATAGGCTTTAGCCTCCATGTCCTTCCCTGAGTTCCAAAGGGCAGGTTCAAACCGTTGCTAATCAGGTAAGGGAGGGGATGCAGAGACAAGGGAGGAGCAGTCAAGAAACAATAGTGCAGCCTTGGGGCAGGATCCTGGTTCCACCTCAAGGGATACACAGAACAATATCTTTGAGTTCTTCTGAAGAACTAAAACCCCCAACAAACGGAAGATGTTAACTACTTGATGGAACATTCTTCATTCCAGGCGAAACATTGAGAACCACAGAAACTCATCAGGAGGCCACCTGAGGCCAGATTAAAGGAGTGCAGACCCTGCATACACCCTGATCCTTATCAGTAACCCCACCCTTGAACCATTGCTATAAAACTCCTCGCCAAATTCCCCCAGATTGGGACACACAGTTTTTGAGGGCATGAGTCCCGCTGTGTCCCTCTTTGCCTGGCAAAGCAATAAATCTATTCTTTTCTACTTCACCCAAAACTCTGTCTCTGAGATTCAATTCAGCACCGGTGCACAGAGGCTGAGTTTTCAGCATCAGGTACATGCATATTCATGCAGGGACTTGAGCAGAGGAGAATTCAGCATAGAATTGGGGAAAAGGTTGACAGAGTCCAAGTTTTAGTTGATTGAGATCAGGAGCGTCAATATCACCATTCCTTCTCCAGCTGGGTGGGGCCTTTAGTTCCTGAACTCAAAGATATATTATTATGTATATCCCTTGAGGAACCAGGACCCTGCCCCAAGGCTGCACTATTGTTTCTTGATCGTTCCTCCTTAGTTTCTGCATTCCCTCCCTTAAGATCATGAATTACTGAGACCTGTTCAAGGGCAAACACTGCAGCCAGGCTTAGATCACAAAATAGCTTAGGCCAAAATGGGTTCTCCTATGTCAAGAAAGCTATTCCTGGGTCTCCTTCTCTGGGAACCCCCTAATCTATCTGCTTACATTAGTGTCCTCAGAACTGATTGCACAGAGTTGTGGTAGACACTGTGATGTGCTGCCCAGATCCTCCTTCAGAAATGAAGAACTTGTTCCACAGCTACTGGGAGTGCTGCCTACTAATGGCTCTCAGTTCTCAGCCCCCTTCAGGGCTTGCCTTGGCTGAAAAAAAAAATTCCTTCACTCAAAGTGCAACTGGGGAAGCCCACATCCAATGCCTGAACAATGCAGGGGTTATAAAAGCCTGGCCCCCTTACATCAAGTAGAGAAGCTCTGAAGAGCTATCCCAATTCCAGTGCTCCCCAGGACATCAGCTGAAGGCTTCATTGAGACTGGCAGCTCAACTTCTCCCTCAACCCAGTCTTGTTTCCTTCCCCTCCTTTCTACAGGTATTGATCCCAAGAGCACTTCCTAATAAATACCCTGTATGCTGATCTCCATCCTGGAGTCTGATTCCTGGTGACCCCACACTGTGACAGTCAGTTTTAGTCTAACATTTGATCCATTCCAGTCTCAACTCCTGAGTAAAAGGCTCAGATTTATTCTTGGCTCACAAGTTCTACTTTCCATGAATGCCCAGATGGAGAGACTAAAGGCCTCTGCTCTTAAAGTTGCCACTCTCCTTTGAGGATAGACATTTAAGGAGGAATAATGGAAATATCTGTACAACTTCAACAATCAAAACAAACCCATTATGCATACTACAGCAACAGTCTTTGTAGCTTGGAAGCCACTTGACTCATCAGAATTGTTAGGTCCTACTCCCTGTCTCTCTATAAGACAGAAACTGTCCTATTCCAGGTGGATCCCTGGTGCCCTGCACATAGCCAAGAACAGAAGAGATACTTGGTAAATGTTTGTGAATGAATATATGCCTGGAGAGAATGATGAACCAACTCATGCAGTCCCCCAGGGCAGTGCTTGAGAGCCGTAGAAATGAAGTGTCCAGCTCAGGGTGAGAAGATGAGAGGAAAGAGCTGAAGAATTAAGTGAATGGGAGGCAAGTATGAAGGTCCATAAAAGGGAGACAGAAGACTGAATAAAATCAAGCCAGTCTTCTACTAAAGAAGGAAGTGTTCTGAAAGCTTAGTCACTCCTTAGCCTTCTCTCCCCTTAGTTACTTTTCACCATATTCTCACCTCTATTCAACCTACTAAAGTAAAGGAGCATATTACAGGCCCTGCTTTATTGCAGAATTATTTGTGGCATTATGAGAATTTGTCTATAGCATCAGAACAGTGCTGGTTAACTCTGAGTTCTTTTTATAGAAAACTTTTTCTACAGCAGTTGGAATTGAAATTGGAAACATGCAGGCCTCGAGTGTTAAGCTGGAGATGATGAGCAGGAAGTGGTAAATGAATAACTACCTTATTAGATCATATTCTCATTTTTACAACTCTTTAGAACAAAGACATTTGCAGCCACAAGACTTGTTACCTAGTGGTATAGTTGTGTCCAAGCCAATAATGATTGTACCAGGCTAAAAGCCTGTTCAAATCCATCACTGGTAAGTATAAAGAAACCTCAGACACTTCAGGATTTACTATAATTTTTTCTGGATAAACTATGACTTAGTAATGGAAATTTCTGAAAGTGATTCCAGGTATCAACTAACATAAAATATTTTAAACAATGGTGTAAATGGATTAGTGTTCTCTTGATCACAAATAAAATCTATTCTTTTTTTTTTTTAACAGAAAAGACAACTAAGACCAATGCCTTTAGGGATCCTTTCAAACTCCCAAATGTCTAACTAGGGTTTCAAATAACAATGGATCAGGGAATGAACCAGTCCACCCCATGTCCATAAGTATGGACAACATACTTATTCACATTAACTATTACACTAGGCTGAATGAAATAATCCTGAATGCTCAGCAATATTAGTAGGGGCAGCTGTATTTGAAAGCTCTGACTACCTCTAGTAATTATGCTAATTACAGGTGTAAAAATTTTTTTCATAGTGTGTGTCATAAAATTCACTGTGAATGTTAACCACGTTTCATCTCATGTGGAGCATTAGGCATGTGTGTCGATAGGGTAGGATAAAGCATAAAGCACTAATCAGGTGATTATAAAGCACGAGGCAGAAATCAAATAAGAGGGCACTTTCTACTGACAGCACTTAGAATTGCCCCATGAGATCACTCTGAAGAGTTCAGGTTCTAGTAAAATTATTTATGGTTAAGTGCTATAAGGCTATTCAAAGAATGTATAAACAATAACTAACTCTAATTTTTCATGGATGCTGTAATTACTTAGAGTTCTTGTTTTTAGTTAACTTCTAAAAGTACAGGTTTATTTCAGAAATGGATTTTTGGGAATGCTTAAGAATTGCAATCTTAAAAAAATTAATAGTCAAATAATCTACCAACGAATGAATAGTAGTTCAAATTTAGTAAACTATAATTCAAGAAACTCTACTGTTCATAACTGCTCCCAGAATAGCTTAGTTCAACAATGTTCCAAGTTTACCCTATGACCGCACCCTTGCAGAGCTCTGTCAGCTACTTGCATTCCTACACCTGGGGGTGGAAGGAAATCATGTAAAAAGTCAATAATGAAAGGGGTGCAAAGCATTTTCAGAACCTGATTTTCCCCATTCCTTACCCTAGTGCTCAGAGCAAAGGGAGGGCAGAAAGAGAAAGAATACATACATTTCAAAGGAAACTATAAAAGTTTATCCACATTTAGATAACCCAGAAGGCATAAGTTTTACATAGGTCATGGAACCACCCACTTCCATTCAGGAGGTAGTCACACCTATTTTGTGTCCAAAATAAACCTATACAATTGTAGATATTGTGGAGGAGAAGGAGTCAAAGGTTAATACAGAGTGTTCAGAGGAAAAACTCATAAATATGCTCTTGGGGAAAATACTAGTACAAATGAATAAGAATCAGAAAATGTATTCTTCAATAATTGGTGGGAGAGAAATAAATCTCACAGAGTTTATATTTATTCAAAATGTATTTTCTCTTTTTTTTCCCCCAGCAAGCCAGAAGCATATGCCTCTTAGCACCATCATTGCCCTGTGAGATCTCACCAGAAGTACAGCTAAAAATGGGTTCATATGTACCTTTATGTACCTTTGGCAATAAAGATTTTTTTTAATTACAGCTGAAATTTGCTTGCATGCTTGTAACACAAAATTTAGCCAGGTTTACTATTACACCTGATGTTGTATATAAAACTGTGCTATTTTAAAAGCTCTGACAGAATTACAAAAATAGCCATAGCACAGGAACTCTATGCTACCGTGATGAGTGAATGAGTGAACATGTGAATTTCAGCTTACATTATTGGAAAACATTTCCCCTCATGTATTCTTGAAGGTTAATCTCCAATTTTATCTTCCCAGGAACAGTGCTGATATTAGAACAGAACCTATGAAGTTCTCCCCCAAGAAAGTACTCCCTTTTAAGTGGAGAGTAAACTTCAGCTTTTTTCCTATTCCTTAAAGTAACAGCTTTTTTAAAAGTATAATTTACATACCATAAAATTCACCAGTTTTTAGTATACAAGTTAATGATATTTAGTATAAAGAGTCTTATAACTGTCACTACAATCCAACTTATAATATTTCCATTACCTCAAAAAGATCCCTTACACCCATTTACACTCATTCCCCATTCCTATCCCCAGCCCCAAGCAACCAATAATCTACTTTTAGTCTCTGTAGATTTATCTTTTCTGGACATTTTATATAAGTGGAATCATACAGTATGTGGTCTTTTGTGACTGGTTTCTTTCACTTAGCATAGTGTCCTTGAGTTTCATCCATGTATCAGTACTTTGTTCCTTTTAATGGCTGAACATTATCCCATTGTATGGATATATTACATTTTGTTTAATCATTCAAAAGTTGGTGGACATTTGGAGTTGCTATTATAAATAATGCAGCTATGAACATTTGTGTACAAGTCTTTTTGTGAACATATGTTTTCATCTCTCTTGGGGAGATATCTAGGAGTGAAATTGCTGGGTCCTATGGTAGATTTATTTTAACTTTTTAAGAAACTGCCAAATTGTTTTCCAAACTGGCTCTACCATTTTACATTCCCATCAGAAATATATGGGGGTTCCAGTTTCTCCACATTCTCATCAACACATTATTATTGTCTTTTTGAGTATAGCCAATCTAGTGGATGTGAAATAGCATCTCGTTGTTTTAATTTGCATTTTGCTAATGACTAATGGGATTGAGCATCTTGTTCATGTGTTTACAGGACTTTAGTATATGTATTTGCTGAAATGTCTATTTCAAAACTTTTACCTATATTTCAATTGGGTTATTTGTATTATTATTGAGTTGAAAGGATATTTCCTATATTCTAAAAACAAGTTCTTTATAATATATTTGATTTATTAATATTTTCTCCCTATCTGTGGCTTGCCATTTCATTTGCTTAGTTGTGTCTTTGAAGTCCAAAAGATTTTAATTCTGATAAAGTCCAATACATCATTTTTTCTTTGGGTGTCATATCTAAGAAATCTTGGCCTAACGCAAGGCCACAAAGATTTTTCTGCTATGTTTTCCTCTAAGAGTTTTTTTTTGTTTCTTTGTTTCAGCTCTTACATTTAGGTTTATGATCTATTTTGAGTTAATTTTTGATTATGGTGTAAGATAAGAGTCGTTTATCTTTTTTTCATCTGTATATACAATCGTCCCATCACCATTAGTTGAAAAGACCATCGTTACCCTATTGGAATACATTGGTGACTTTTTCAAAAATCAATTGACCATAATTGTAAGGGTTTGTCCCTGGACTCTCAATTATGTTCTCTTGATCTATAATATACCTATCCTTGTTCTTGTTTCTGACTTTAGAGGCAAGTATTCAGTCTTTCACCATTAATTATAATGTTAGTTCTAGGCTTTTCATAGATGCCTTTTATCAAGTTGAGGAAGTTCTCCTAGCTTGTTGAGAGATTTTATCAGGAATGTTGAATTTTGTCAAGTGATATTTTTGTGTCTTTTGAGATGATCATATGATTTTGTCCTTTATTCTATTAATATAGTGTATTAATTACTTAATTTTTGGATATTAAATCAACTTTGCATTCCTGGGATAAATCCTACTTGCCATGGCATATAATCCTTTTTATATGTTGCTGGGTTTGGTTTGATAATATTTTCTCAGAGATATTTGTGTATATATCCATGAGGGATATTAGCATAGTTTTCTTGTAATGTATTGTCTGATTTTGCTATTAGGGTACTGGCCCTATAGAATGATTTGGCAGGTGTTTCCTCCTCCTATGTTTTATGGAAAAGTTGTGAAGGACTAATACTATTTCTTGTTCAAGGGTTTGGTAGAATTTACTAGTAAAGTCATCTGTGTCTGGACTTCACTTTGTGGGAAGATTTTTATTTACTAGGTCTGGGCCTATATATATTTTCTATTTGTTCTTCAGTAAATTTGGGTAATTTGTATCTTACTTGGAATGTGTTCATTTCATCTAAACTGTAACATTTATTGACATAATTTTGTTCACAGTTTTGCCATATAATCCTTTTAATATTTGTAGTTTAATAGTGGCATCTCCTCTTTCATTCCCAATTTTTGTAATTGTCTTCTCCTTTTTATTGGTCAGTCTAGCTAAGGTTGGTCAATTTTGTTATCTTTTCAAAAAACCAACTTCTGGCTTCAATGATTTTCTCCATTTTTTTTTTCTGTTTTCTGTTCCACTGATTCCTGTTCTAATCTTTATTATTTCCTTACTTCTGCCTGCTTTTGGTTTAATTTGCTTATATTTCACTAGTTTCTGAAGGTGAAAGGTGTGGTTATTTATTTGAGATCTTTCTTCTATTCTAAGATAGGTGTTTATAACTATAACTTTCCCTCTAATCACTGCTTTGGCTGCATCCCATACATTTTGATATGGTGCATTTTGTTTTCATTCTGCGCAAAGTATTTTCAAATTTCTCATATGATTTCTTCTTTGACCTATGACTTATATAGATGTGTGTTGTCTAATTTTCGAATATTTATGGATTTCCCAAATTTCCTCCTGTCATTTATTTATAATTTGATTCCATTTTGGTTGTAGGTCACACATTAATTTATGGCTGGATGCCATTCTGTTGCTTGTCCCAACCAGTAATGTAATCTCAGTCTAGCTGTGATGTCGTTCTTCTCTGATTGTTTGCCACTGAAATTGGTATTGTTTTTGACAGTCCCCCAGGCATAGAATGCTGCAAACAAGTCATCATTCTTGCACGGCTGCAGAGCACAACATGCCCACCTAGGTAGGATTATGGAGCTAAGGGGAAGGAATTGGAGATGTACAAGGCTAAAACACCAGAGACTCTTACTGTTTTTATAGATGTTCATTAAATTTTCATAAATAAACACTCTTTGATTTGTTCCATGTCTTTAGTCAATTTTCAGAGTCTTTAAAAGGTAATTTTTGACAATCGTGCCCAGTTTAGCATTGCCTTTTGGAGAGAGGCTTATTCAGCCTTTCTGGAAGCCCTGCAGAATTTCAGCTTTTTAGATAAGTAAGACAGTCTAAAGGCCAGATGGCTTTGGGACATTTTAGTTATTTTGGTGCAATCAGTACTTAAATTTTACTAATTTCTTTAAGACTTTTTTTAGTGTGAGTAAATTGGCCATAGAATTATTTTTAGAATTCAACCATTATTGTCACTTACTAAGGATTTGCTATGTGCCAGGTACTTGGCATAACTTATGTTCAGTAGTAAAAACCTTCCTTTAATATATTATTATTTCACTTTATAGATAAGGAAACTGAGACTTTAAGTTCTTTGCCTAAGAACTCACAGTGAATAGGTCCTGGATCTGGGATTTGAACTCACAAATACCTGACTTCAAAGCCATTCCTTTCCATACACCATGCTACAGAACTAAGCACTACCAGATATATTTCTCCCCAAGACATAATTGCAGGTTACTAGATGAATCTTGGATAAGAAGTAAATTTAGATCATTAATAGAATTGGCATTTATCTACTTGGTGGGACATTAGAGGATAAAAAAATGCCACATAAACTAAAATAACTTCTAGTGCCTGCAATTTATTCTATTAATTTATTAGTCAGTTTTTTATGAATGATTTATGCTCTGCCTACTTCAGAAGACTAGAAGTGACTTAGGAGAGTCTTTAGATGCAATGATTTTAAACATTTTGGGGTTCATACATCATTGAAGATCAGATAAAGTCTCTCCCAGAAAAATGGAAAAATATATACCCAATTGTGAATAATACTTCTAGGAGTACATGGGCTCCAAAAGTCTCCAGTTTGAGAACTCTTGCTTCAATAATAGGGATGAAACCTAGAGCAGATGCTTGCCCATACAACACCTTTGTCAAGTATTAGAAGAAGGCAGCCATCACAATCAAATGCCCCTGTACAATAAAAAACCTGCACGGCTGTACATGATGATCCTGAAAAAGATCGTGGACTTCCTAATGAAGGTGTCTATGCTTCCTTTGTTTTGTATCCCTAGTTCCCAGCACAATACCTGGTACACAATTACGTTTGATTCATGAATAAATGATTACTAAAACACTTTATTCCAAAATAAGATATGACTTAAAATGCCAATGACCTGAGAAAGGTAACAGTGAGTCTAAAATTTAGAGTAAGGGTTAAGTCCCTTGTCTGTTCCTTTGAGATGGACTAGGAAGGTCACAATGTAGAATTTGGGCATTTCAAAAAGACTTTCACCCAGGCCTGAGTCAGACAGGATCTTAGTCACCTAGTTCTTTTCTGAAGAAACTAGTGAATAAAGAGTGAAAGAATAACTTACTTGTGGGTTGTCACAGATTAAGTAGACCTCCATAGATAAAAACAACACAACTTTAGCAGTGCTAGAACACCTTAGTGTTTTCCACATCTCTGCAAGTTCATTTTGCTTCCATGTAAACTATTGATTTACATTGACTCATAACAGCTTCTACAGGCAAACACTTAGAGAAAGTCGAATGCAGGTATGTTGGGTTCCATGTACTCAGAGGTCTCCAATCATCCTGTTCATGGAAGGCTGTCAGGGCAGCCAGCATACCTTCTGACCTTCAGTTTATTTTCAACACTCTTATAGGCATTGCTGAATATATCATATTGAATCCCCAAACTTCTGATTTTTACAGTTCAATTCAGCAAACATTTATTGAGGGGCTACTATATGCCAAGCATGGTCCTAAGATCTAGAAATATAACATCTGTGATTAATGCATTATTGACCACAGGGGAAGGGCTAATGAAGCAACATTCAACTGCTATGAAATTCCAGGTGCTTATTGGGGCTCCTCAACACCTAAGTGATAAGTTGTCCTGCTTATCCACCACCAAGACACCTTGGGGATCTCCTTTGGTAGCACTGGCCACATTAGTTTAATGGCTAATTTCCTAGTATACTGGGAGACTCATACTCTCTTATTCACTATTTTATCTCTTACATCTAGTATAAAGAATGCTACAGAGTGGTACCTAATAAATGTTTGTTGAATAAAATACATATTAAAGCAGGTTAAATATTTTCTGATGGCAAGATTATTTTCTAAGCGTAAAGAACCAGCATTCTGGAGAGAAGGGAACACAATAGAAGGTAGGGGTTAAGGCAGAACTGTTTCTCTCTTAGGGCAATTAGACCATAAGCCTTCATTCCCAGCAATATTTCTTAATGCTGTATCTCTAGCACTTTAGTTTTTTATTCAGTCAGCTGTTTTCTATTGACAGGACCTTCTAGGCTTAAGAACTAACTATACATAGATATTTTAAAGAAACCTACACTTTGTCCACCTCTAGGAAAGGAGAGTTTGGCGGGCAGACTCTAAAGTGACCCCAGCCTCCTGATATTTACACCCTTGCATGATCCCCTGCCCTCAAGTACAGGTGGGACCTGCTTCTAACAAACAGAACACAGCAAAAGTGATGGGATATTGGGACTTCCCTGGTGGCACAGTGGTTAAGAATCCGCCTGTCATTGCAGTGGGCATGGGTTTGATTCCTGGTCCAGGAAGATCCCACATGCCATGGAGCAACTAAGCCCGTATGCTACAACTACTGAGCCTGTGCTCTAGAGCCTGTGAGCCACAACTACTGAGCCCACACACCCTAGAGCCCGCGCACCACAACTACTGAGCCCATGCACCACAACTACTGAAGCCCCCGCTCTGTAGGGTCTGTGTGCCGCAACTACTGAGCCCGTGTGCTGCAACTACTGAAGCCCGCATGCCTAGAGCCTGTGCTCCACAACAAGAGAAGCCACTGCAATGAGAAGCCTGCTCACTGCAATGAAGAGTAGCTCCCACTCACCGCAACTAGAGAAAGCCCGTGTGCAGCAATGAAAGCCCAATGCAGCCAAAAAAAAGTGATGGGGTATCACTTTTGTGATTATGTTACATAAGACTGTAACTTCTGTCTTGCTAATTGACTCTCTGACTTGCTTGCTTTGGTAAAACAAACTGCCATATTTTGAGTTACCCAATGGAGAGGACTAGATGGCAAAGAACTGAAGACAGCCTCTGGCAAATAGCAAGCAAAGAATTGAGGTCCTCAGTACATCAGTCTTAGAGGAAATAAATCCTGCCAACAACTACATGGTCTTGGAAGCAGATCATTCTGCAGTCAAGCTTCCAGATGAGACCTCAGTCCTGGCTGACATCATGATGGCAGCCTTATAAGAGAGTCTGAATCAGAGAACCTAGCTAAACCATGCCCAGATTCCTGACCCACTGAAATTGTGAGACAATAAATGTTCACTTTTTAAGGTGCTAAATTTGTAATAAATTGTTATGCAGCAATAGATAATTAATACAGAGGGGTAGCTTATTTTCTGCATTTTCCTTTAGGCAAATAACTTTTGTAGCATTATATTCCATCTGTCAATTTTGCTCTGGGATTCAATAGCAAGAAGAGAGAACAGTATCCAAAGTGATAAGTAAATTTCAAGGCTAATAATATCAATAGCTATTAGCAGAACTGCTAGAATCTCAGTAAGAGAATGGAAATGTACAGTCACAGAAAAAGAAAGAAAGAAAAAAGAGGAATAGCAAAACTCTTCTTTATAGATCATAAAAGGAACCACCTGAAGACTTCAGTTTCAGGCCAAGAGGGTATAATGATGCCAGGATTTAACCTACACATTGAAACAACTAAAAAATAGACTTGTCATATGAAATAGCAATTTGTAAGACACTGTACATCAGAAAAAAAAGGGACTGTGATCTATGAGAGATGGAAAACAAAGAAAGTGAGCCCTACAATTTTCCCAGCTTACTGCTTTGAAGGATTTTCCAAGCCATGCTTCAGGAAGGGGAAATGCAAGCAGAGTCCAGGGATTTCCTGAATCAAAGAGACAAATCTGAGAGCCTGGGGACACCAAGGCAACTAAAGTTCTCATGAAAGAGTACTGAAGAGGAAATGACTGTCCACAAAATGTTCTAGAGATCTGCAGATGGTCCCCCTGAAGTATTCAGCTTAGTAATGATCAGTGTATATGTGTGAGGAAATTACCTGAAGCCAAGGAAGGAACCACCTAAAAGGATTAGAGACAATGTGCCAAGCCCTCACATAGGGCTGGTAATAGTGCCTGTTCCCACCATCCAAACTGAAAAGTCTCAAAATTCACAGAGCATTGTTTTTTTTTTTAAACATTGTCTTTTTTTGGGGGGGGGGCTGCTTTGGGTCTTCGTTGCTGTGCGTGGGCTTTCTCTAGTTGTGGTGAGTAGGAGCTAATCTTTGTTGTGGTGTGCAGGCTTCTCACTGCAGTGGCTTCTCTTGTTGCAGAGCAGGAGCTCTAGGCATGCAGGCTTCAGTAGTTGCAGCACATGGGCCCTAGACAGCGTGGGCTTCAGTAGTTGTGGTGCATGGGTGCTAGAGTGCAGGATCAGTAGTTGTGGTGCATGGGCTTTGTTGCTCCATGGCATGTGGGATCTTCCCGGACCAGGGATTGAACCCATGTCTCCTGCATTGGCAGATGGATTCTTAACCACTGCACCACCAGGGAAGTCCCATAGAGCATTGGTTTAAGTATAGAGAGGGGTCTTGCCTCAGTAGTGGTGATTAGTCCTAGAGTGAACACATCTTTTGTTCTGACTATCAAATCTTAAAAGGAAGACCCAAAACAATCAAACAATTTCCAAGTAACTTAACTGTATACCTGAACAAAGCTCAAAAATACTTTTAGGATACAAAAATATCTGGCACATAAAGAGGTAAAATTCACAATATCTGGCATCAAATATAAAATTATCAAGAAAATATGACTCAAAATGAGGAGAAAATTCAATCTGTCAAAACTGACAGAGAAGAGACACAGATGTTAAGATAGTAGAAAAGGATATTAGAATAGCTTGTAACTGTATTCCATATGTTCAAAAAGAAAAGTGGCTATGTGAAAAATATTAAAAGGCCCAAATAAAACTTCTAGAGATGAAAATTATAATGTGTGAGACAAAAATAATATACTGGATGGGATTAATGTCAGATTAGAGACTGCAAAAGAAAAAAATAGTGAATTTGAAAACATAGCTATAAAAATTATCTAAATGCAACACAGAGAGAAAAAATATATTTTTAAGGAAAAAAAGGAGGTAAAGAAGAAAACAACAGAGCATCATTTAGCTGTGACTTCAAGCGGCCTAATGTACGTGCAATTGGAGTCCCTGAGATGGGGAAGAAAAGTGGGGAGAGAAACATATTTGAAGAAATGATGGCCAAATTTTTCCAAATTTCCAGATCAAAGAAGCTTAACAAACCCAGTCACAAGAAACATGAATAAAACTACACCAAACCACATCATAAACAAATTTCTGAAAAACAATGAGAAAGGTAAAATCTTAAAAGCAGCAAGAGAAGAAAAAACATTATGTATAGAGAACCAATGATAAGGATTACAGCAAATTTCTCATCAAAAACTATGCAAGTGAGAAGACAGGAAGCAATATTTTTAAAGTACTAAAAGAAGAAAAACTCTTAACCTAGAAATCTATATCCAGTGAAAATGTCTTTCAAAAACAAAGGAAAAATACTTTTCAGACATACAAATGATAAAACAACTCATGACCAGCAAACTCACACTACAAGAAATGTTAAAGAATATCCTTCAGACAGAAAGAAAACAGTATCAGATGGAAATATGAATCTATGCAAAGGAATGGTAAATACATGGAAAAACATATAAGATTTTTTTCTTATTTAAATCTCTTTAAAAATTGCTATTTAAAGAACAATAATAATAAATGGAGGTGGATTTTGTAACATATGTAAAAGAAAACTGTACGGCAATAATAGCACAAAAATTGGGAGGGGAAAAATAGAAGCATAGTGTTGTAAAGTTCTTATACTCTAGGAGAAGCAGTACAGTGTCACTAGATGGTAGATCGTGATAAATTAAAGATGCATACTATTACCCTAAAGCAACCACTAAAATAACAAAAAAAAGACGTCTACCTACTAAGCTATTCAGGAAATAAAACACAACAATAAAAAATAAATACTCCAAAATAAGATAGAAAATAAGGAAAAGGGAACAAAGAGGAGATGGAACAAATGGTGGAAAGCAAGTTGGTAGCTTTAAACCCAACCATATCAATAATCACATTAAATGCTAAAAGTTTGAAACACCCCAATTAAAAAACAGAGATTGTGAGATTGAATTAAAAGGCAAAACCCAATTATATGCTGCCTATGAGAAATGAGCTTTAAATATAAAGTCACAAGTAGTAAAAGAACTGAAAAATATGTTCTATCATAACAATAAGCAAAAGAAAGCTAGAGTGGCTGTATTAATATCAAGGTAGATTTCAGAGCAAAGAATATTACCAGGGATAAAAAGAGTCATTTTAAAATGATACAGTGGTCAACTCATCAATAGGACACAGCAATTCTAAACATGCATCTAATAACAGAGCTTTAAGATATTGATACATGAAGAAAAAACTAACAGAACTGCAAGGAGAAATAGACAAATCAACAATTATAGTCTGATATGTGAATACTTCTCTCTCAATAATTGATAGAACTAGTAGACAGAAATTTAGCAAGAATATAGTATACTTGATCAACATGATCAACTAACAACATGATTGGCATTTATAGAACATCCCACCCAACAATATCAAAATACACATTCTTTTCAATTGCAAATGAAACAGCTACCAAAATAAACTGTTTTCAGAGAAAAATACATTAAAACGAACAAAAGGAATTAAGTCATACAAAGTATGTTCTCTGACAACAATGGAATTAAATTAGTAATCAATAACAGAATAATATCTGGAAAATCCCCCAAATATTTGGAAACCAAATAATACACTTTTAAATAATCCATGAATCAAAGATGACATCAAAAGTGAAATTAGAAAATATCTTGAACTAAATTAAAATGAAGACATAACATATCAAAATTTGTGAGGTGTTACTTAAACAATACTTTGGGGAAATTCTTTAGCATTAACTCCTATATTTGAGAAAGAAGAATGGTTTCAAATCAATGACCTCAGCTTCTACCCAAAGAAACTAGAAAAAGAAGAAAAAATTAAGCTCAAAGTAAGTAGAAGAAAGGAAATAAATCAACAAAAACAAAAGCTGGCTGTTAGCTTTATTGAGGTATAATTGACAATAAAATTGTAAGATATTTAAAGTGTACAATACCTTGTGAAAAGATTCTTCCCATCAAGTTAATTAACACATCCATCAGGGAACTTAAAGAGCTCTCAAACCCTGGTTATAGGATAACAAAATCATAATATATTTGAGCAAAGGATTTAAACAGACCAAAGAAGATATACGAAAGGCAAAGAAACAAATGAAAAGTCATTAGGAAAACACAAGTTAAAATCACAATGAGAGATTACTGTACACTTATTAAAATAGCTAAAATTTAAAAGACTGACCACACTAAGTATTGGTGAAGATGTGGAGCAACTATAACTCTCATACATTGGTGATCAGAATGTAAAATGGTACAAACACTTTGGAAAACCATTTGGCAGTTTTTTCAAAAGTTAAGCATGCACTTACTGTATGACATAGCCATTCCATTCTTATATATTTATCCAAGAGAAATGAAAGCATATGTCTATTCAAAGATTTGCACATGAATGTTCAAAGCAGCTTTATTTATAATAGCCAAACCAACCCAAGTCTCCATCAACCAATGAATGGATAAGCTGTGCATTCAACAGAATACTACTCAGCAATATAAAGGAATGAACTATTGATACAAGCAACAACATGGATGAAGCTCAAAATAATTATTTTGAGTGAAAGAAGCCAGAAAAAAAGAGTACATGCTTTATGATTCCATTTTCATAAAACTTTAGAAAATGCAAACTAATATACTTTAGACTTTTGGGGGTGATGGATATGTTCATTGCCTTGATTGTGGTGATAGTTTCAAAGATATATATACATAAATTTCACAGATATATATATAAATTTTTACAAAATGATAAAATGTATATATACATTTTATCAGTTTGTAAAAATTTATTAATTGCATGGTTAAATTATATGCAGTTTATTGTATGTCAATTATTCATCAGTAAAGTTTTTTTTAAAGAGAAGCCAAAAAATATTGGCATTGAACACTTGAATGGAAGACCAGATGGGGAAAAAAGAGCCTCTTGGTATGGGCATTCAACAAAGAAGATAAATATCCATCATTTATTGCAAAGGAGGTAAATTTTGAAACATTTACAGGTATGAAAAGGGGAAAAATATAAATTGTATGTATAACATTGATTTTTACCAATGTAATTTATGTCAAGTATCATATTTTCCTTATTAAAAAAATAATCCACTGAAGTGTACATTCCTTATAAAGCTAACATGATGAACCCTACATGGAAAAGCACACCCTGCCTGTTACAAAATCCAGATTTACAAATGCATCACATTTTGCTCCTAAACAATCTGGAGATTTGTCTTCAATGCATAATTAGTTAGGAAGGGCAGTTTTGAAGGTACCTTCCTAAAGGACTAGTCAAATCTTTGAAACTGGGACAGATCAAACTCTTAGGCAGGGTTCTGTCTCACTGGTGCTAAATACTTTCCTCATAATATCCCTTCAGAATAATCATTATTGTCTCCATTTTGCAGATAAGAAAAACTGAGGCTCAAGAACAGTAATTTTCTCTGGCTCACTCAATTGCACCAGAGGGCATCACGAAGCTTTGTATTAGATAGGCTAGATTATAAAGTCTAGGATATTCACACAAAGAGCTCTCTACTCATGTTATCCTATTTAATGATGATAAAAATTCTGAGTGATTTTATCATTTCTGACTTACAGATGGGGAAACCAAGCCAGAAACGGATCAGTGTTGGTGAGTCAATGAAGAGCTGTGGGTGGATTACAAAGATGATAACGCCATAAACAAGCCCAACAGCCAGATGAGTTTCAGAAGCAGAAGAGATGGGGACCAAGGAGATGGTAGAGGTACGCAGGCTACAGATGGGGACCAAGGAGATGGTAGAGGTACGCAGGCTACAGTCCAGAGACAATTTGCCAGAAAAGATGATTTGGCTGTAGCTGCCTTTTATTTCCATTTAAGACCCTCGAGAGCATCCCACTCTATTTCTTAAGGGAACACTGTTGATTTCTGACAATGTTCTAATAGATTCATGGAGATGGATCTGTGATTGGGCCTGCACCAGCCTTCATGTCCTTCTCTGAGTCCTTTACTACAAAACAATCCTAAACCCCAGAACAGAGATACCTCTGTTTAGTATTTACTTCATCCATGTTATCCCATGGTAAATTATTTGTATGCAGGAATCCCAGGATCTTGGCTTTATTTAATTTTTTGTTCAAAGACAAGAAAAGATATAAAATTTTTGAAAAGAATATCCCAAGAGAATTTTACCTCAGCACTGCTTAATTTGGAAGATCAAAACCTTTACCTCCAAAATGATAAAGTCTGTAGTTACCAACGAGAATTGACAACATATTAAAGGGCATTGCCTATATAGAGTTCTCTTCACCTGAGAGGGATTTGAAACAAAAACTAAAGTTCTTTGGGTGCAGTTTTGTTGATCATTTAAAAAAATGCATGCATATATTGTAGAAATTCAAATGATAAGAGAACCACTTTATAAAGCTGAAAACAATAATAATAGCAATTTTTTGAATGTCACTAAATGCCAAGAAGTTATATACATGCTCTTGATTAATCCTCACAATAATCAGGTAAAGTATGCATCATTATCTTCACTTGCAGGGAAGGACATGAGGTTCAGAAGGTCATATGACATCTTCAAGTTCACATGACTGATATATATCAGAATAAGGATTCAAACCCAGCTTTGTTTGGCTCCAATCCCCATATCTCACTACCACCCTGGTACTGGGGGAAAGAGCTACTTCTGCTCTATTTCCACTTTCCTGATTAGACATGTTTCAGAGGATGTGAACTGGTCAGTGTATGGCTGAAACAATAGGAAATTCTCTGGTTAGAAAAGATCATCAAATGCTGCATGGCTTTAGGAGGAACCACTTGGCTTTGGGCGTCCATCTTTTCTTGTCTCCAAATTAGGTCTAATGGTGGATATTGTGGAAATATGGGCATTGAAATTGGTTCATGTCATTTCAGGAAGATGCATGTTGGACTGATCCACCTATACAAGTGTCAAAGGTCCCTCTCAGAACCCTGGTGAAGTGCCTGGGGTTTTGCCATTTGTTCACAGACTTAGCATCAATATTTATTAAATTCTTTATGTGGATTATCTCATTTCAGCCTCATGTAATTTGACAAGATGGCAGTGTTTCTGATGAGCAACAGGGCAGAGAGCGGTTGAATGATTTGCCTAAAGTCACATAGCTAGAAATTATAAAACCAAGATTCAAACTAGGTCAGTCTGACTTCAAAATCTACCCCCAGACATCATGGCAGTGTTGCTGAAAGCATGGTTGTTTTCGGAATTACACAGCAGGGCCATCTGTCAAGGGGAAGGGGGTGTGTAATCACACAGATTCTTGGGCGCCACTCAGACCCACAGCAATAACATTGAATCAGCTGCACTTGAAAGTGTGAAGACCATGATGCTCTTCACTGAAGCCCTGTTCCTTGCCTGAGCATCTCAGAAGTGCCTGCTCGTGCCTCTCCTCCCCCACTGCTGCTCACACACACACCTGCTGGTCACTCTCTGCTGGCTCCCTATGTTGCTGTCAGCTCTGGGCACAAACCCTGTCACCCTTCCCATCTTATATGCGTTCTCCCCCAGCTGTCATCAGGACCCAGCCCCTTACTGTCAGTACCATGTCCCCAAGACATGGCAAGCACAGTCCTGTGAAACTAAGGACTGCACATCTCAGAGAGTAAGGTTGACTGGGTGTTGGATTGTTTAGAGCTGCTGGGGCCGATATGCTTGGGCACCAGAGCCCCGGAAAGAAGAATCGCAAGTGAGCTCTGCTACCAGGCACTGTGATCAACGCTGAGTATACGGATCAACACGATTCCATATAATCCCCCCCCCAAGCCACACCAAAAGGTGGGTTTCATTATATCCAGGAGGAGAGCCATGAGGTAAAAGAGGTGAAATAATCTCCCAGCATCACATGCGGTGTCTGACATCTTCCATTTGCCTCTCCAGATCCACTCCCCCACTTGCTCTCTGTCCCAAAGTCTGAATGGTCCCTTTGCCCAACTAGGTTCAACCAATGGGTGTCCTGGCAGGCTATGGGAGGGAAGGAGGAGAATGAGGTCAGGGTAGTTATTCCCTGGCTTCCTCCCTGCAGGGTCCTTTTAGGCTGTTTGCAGCCCTCAACTGAAGGTCACAGTTCCTGTCAGATGCCCCTCTCTGGGTTATTGCAACCACTCCCTTCTCATTCTTTCAGGCCCAGGAGTAGTAACAGCCACACCATGAGTGCACTATCCCATGTGGTTCTCCTATACCCTTCCCACACCTGTGCAAATTGTTCTTTTTTTAAGCTTTCCTGAAATCATCCTACTTTGAGTGTACCTGGGACCCTGACTGATACACATGGTTATGGAGTCATGGAGGTAGGATTGGAACCCAGACCTAGTCTGGCTCCAAAGCCCGTATTTTTACCACTACCCTGTTCTAATACTTTGACTCCTAACCAGAGCAGATCCAAAGAAAACACCACACATCTTGCTCATTCATTTCAAGTCAACATTCACAGAACATCGGCTGTGTGTTAGGAATCATCTGAAATCACAGACAAGTTGCTAAACCTTTCTGAGCCCCCTTTATCCATTTCTATGAAGTATGAATAGAATTATCTACCTAAATTGTAAGATTGTTCTTAGGCTAATATAATATTCTTTATAAAACATGACAGGAAAAGAATGCTACTCATTTTTCAGTCAGAACTTTCTACAATACCTGATTCATAGTAGGACTCCAGTAAATGTTATTTGAATGATTGAGTACCTGGATGGATGGATGGATGGATGGATGGATGGATGGATGGATGGATGGATGGATGGATGTACAGACAGACAGAATATGGTTAGGTTTTGTATTTAGACATGCTAGAGATGTGTAATGTATGTATTAACTTCCTCTTCCATTGGACTTTGAGCATTCAAAGGGCAAAAGGCTTCCCCACTCCTGTGTGGGGCACTTCTCTTTCCACTTTAAGACTAAGAAGGCTGGGAAACGAGATGAAGTCCGAATCTGCTACACTGGCCCAAGGATCATCTTCCTGAAAATGAATGGACCAAGTCTCTACTTATGCCAAAAACTTTACATCAATTTTAAAACCATCCATGGAACTTTTGCAGATACTTGGAGAAAGACTCAAAATGTGCTCAAACACTCAATAACTTCCAACACAGCATTTTAATGAATTACGGTAAATGCAAATTGATCAGGAGCATATGGATTTCATTTATTCTTAAGGACGTGCATTTAAACATTTAAGGAGAAAATGTGTCTTTTGAAACATATTCTGGACTATGTCCAGTGTAGCACATTTAAAACAAATTTTCAGATTTTAGATGTATCCAGATCTCTGGTATGCTCACTCAGGCATTATCAAGAGATGCAGATGGAAAGTTATTTTTATTTTTAAAATGACATTCTCAAAAAGAGCTAGGAATTGGAGTCCTGGCCTGACCATTTAACGTATGGCCCTGGCAAAGCCTCTTACCTCTCTGAGACTGTTTCACACTTGTGAAAACCGTATAATACCTTGTGCACTTCAACTGCTTTTTGTGAGGATCAAACGAGATGGTTTATGTCAGAATCTGGTGGCTGGGGACTTCCCTGGTGGTGCAGTGGTTAAGAATCCACCTGCCATTGCAGGGGACACGGGTTCGAGCCCTGGTCCGGGAAGATCCCACATGCCGCAGAGCAACTAAGCCCGTGCGCCACAACTACTCAGTCTGTGCTCTACAGCCTGCGAGCCACAACTACTGAGCCCACGTGCTGCAACCACTGAAGCCCGACCGCCTAGAGCCCGTGCTCCGCAACAAGAGAAGCCACTGCAATGAGAAGCCCATGCACCGCAACGAAGAGTAGCCCCCACTCGCCGCAACCAGAGAAAGCCCACGCACAGCAACAAAGACCCAACGCAGCCATAAATAAATAAATAAATAAATAAAAGAATCTGGTGGCTGGTAAAGTGCTACAGAAATTAAACAATTATTTGCTGCCATGCACATGGTAGACACTTTATAAATACTTGCTTTTCTCATAAATATTGATTTTAATTATGAAACAAATGACTTCCCTTTTCTTTGTATTTCCCTTCTATCATCACACACTCAGTTTAGAGTTCACTTAACTCTCACCTACTTGGCTGAACTACACAGGGATGCTTGTTGCTGGTTTTTGACATTAGTTTCTCAGATTCCCAGATTCCCTGGAAGGAGCACTGATCAAGCTTTATTCAATTAACACAAAGAACTTCCACTTTTATCCTTCTAGTATTGCTTATTAAAATATATTCTACTGATAATTTTGCTGATCAGCTCTGGCCCAGGGCAGGATAAACTGTGCCTGCCCTAAACTGCACCAACTTGTTCAAGGGCATTTGTGTGGTACAATGTTGATTTATCTTTGCTGTTCCAGTAGCTGAGTCCTTTGACCTAGAGTAATCTCAGGTGTGGAAGGCAGCCATTCAGAAATTCCAGAAGCTGTTATCTCTAGCATACTTTGTTCCTCAACCCCAAAGACAAAATTTTTGTTTTGTGGTTATTTTTCTTTTGCTTGAATCTCTGCTGCATCTGGACTCTTTCAGAGAGACATTTTTTAACTTTTTATTTTAAATTTAGATAGAGATAATTTTAGATATAGAGAAATGTTGCAAAAATAGTAAAAAGAATCCCCATGTGTTCTTCACCCAGCTTCCACTAATGTTAACATCTTACATAACAATAGTACAACTACCAAAACCAAGATATTGATGTTGGCACAGTAGTATTGACGGAACTACACACTTTATTTTTATTTCACCAGTTTTTCCACCAATGAACATTTTCTGTTCCAGGATACAAATGGGTATTCCAAATTTCATTTAGTCATCAAGTCGCCTTCGTCTCCTCCAGTCTGTGACATTTCTTCACTCTTTCTTGTCTTTCATGGCCTTGCCACTTTTGAAAAGTACCAGTCAATTATTTTGTGTAATGTCCCCCAAATTGGATTACTGTGATGTTTTCTCATGATTATACTAAGGATATGCATTTTTGTCAAGAGTATCACAGAAATGATGCTATACCTTTCTCAGTACATCATATCAGAGGATCTTATGACTGGTGATGTTAACCTTGATCACTTGATTAAGGTATTATCCGCTGAGTTTCTTTACTGTAAAATTATTATTTTCTCTTTGTAGTTAATAAATATCTTGGGAGAGATACTTTTAAGGTACAGAAATATCCTGTTTCTCCTCAAACAGTTGTTGACTAATTCTGGCATTCGTTAGTGGATATCTTGCTTGCAACAATTATTACTGCAGTCTTCTAATAGTGATTTTGTATTTCCTTTATACCTTCTACATATATTAATTGTAATTCTTCTGTAAGGAAGAGCTATCTTTTTCCTCTATTCATTTATTTATTCAATCAATCATTTATTTACATCAGTCTGGACACATGAGTATTTATTTTATCCTGTGGTTTATGATTCAATACTATTGTTATTCATTTTGTTGCTCAAATTGCTCCATCTTTGGCCATTAGGAGCTTTTTCAGGTTGGTCTCCATGCTCTTTTGACAAGTCCCATACTTTTTAAAGAACTTCCTTATTTCCTGGCACACAAGATGCTCCAAGTTCATCTTGTGTTTTCCTTTTCTCAGCTCTGGAATCAACCACTTCTACAAGAAGCCCTGGTTCTTTTTATTGAAGAATGATGTTTTAGAAACCAAGATCTGTGTGCTAAGGTGTTTGACTGCTTATAGGCACACCCCCCTTCTCTCCATATATATATATATATATATATATATATAAATTGACTATAAATGTTCACATTTATAGTCAATTGATTTTCAACAAGGGTGCCAAGACAAGTCAATGGGGAAAAATAGTCTTTGTAAAACAGTCTTATAGTCCCTCAAAAAGCTAAACACAGACTTACCATTTGACCCAGCAATTCCACTCCTGGTTACATACCCAAGAGAAATGAAAATCTATGTACATATAAAAACTTGAATGTTCATAGCAACAATATTGCTTAATTTTGATACCTTAGAAGATTTTAGAGAAATCTTTCTGTGATTGATTTCTAGTTCAATTCCATTATCATCAGAGAACACAGTTTGTATGATTTCTTTAATATTAAACATGCTCTTTGATTTTTGACACAGAATATGTTCTACTTGGGGGAAGTGTACTTGAAAAAAATGTGGATTCTGTTCTTACTGGTTTGCATTCTCTATATATGGCATTTAGGTCAAGTTGTTTGATAGTGTTCTTCAGTTCTTCTGTGCTCTTACTGTCTATGTACTTGTTCTACCAATTACTGACAGACTAGTATTGAGGTGTCCAACCATAATTGTAGTTTTGTCTATTTCTCCTTTCAGCTCTGTCAGTTTTTGCTTCATGTATTCTGAAACTCTGTTGTTAGGTGCATGTCCATATAAAATTGATATGTCTTCTTAAAGAATTTATTCCTTTATTATGTGATGTCCTTCTTTATCTCTGATAATATTCCTTGTTCTGGATTTTACTTTGTCTGCTACCCAGCTTCTTTATTTATAGTGTTTGCATCATACATCTTTTCCATCTTTTTATTTTAACTTACCTATCTTTCTATTTTAAGTGGATTTATTGTCGCAGCATATAGTTCTTTTTTGCCTTCTCTTGTATTCATTGCATATTTTTTATTTATTTATTTATTTATTTATTTTTGGCTGCGTTGGGTCTTTGTTGCTGCATGCGGGCTTTCTCCAGTTGCGGCAAGCGAGGTCTACTCGTTGCGGTGTGCAGGCTTCTCACTGCGGTGGCCCCTCCTGCTGCGGAGCACGAGCTCCAGGCACACGGGCTTCAGTAGTTGTGGCACACAGGCTCAGTAGTTGTGGCTCACGGACTCCAGAGCACAGGCTCAGCAGTTGCGGTGCATGGGCTTAGTTGCTCCATGGCATGTGGGATCCTCCCAGCGCAGGGCTCGAACCCGTGTCCCCTGCACCGGCAGGCAGATTCTTAACCACTGCACCACCAGGGAAGTCCCTCATTGCATATTTTTATTGAGCTTTTTGTTATTCCATTTTATCTCCACCTTTGTTTAAAAACTTATTATTTATACTTTATAAAAATCATTGGGTTATTCTAGGGCTTACAATATATATCACCAGTTAAACAGAATCTATCTTCAAATAATATAATATCACTACATGTGCAGTGTACAGACCTTAGTGGGCTCCCAATTCCTCTCTCCCATTCTTTATTCCATATTGTCATACATTCAACTTTTACATATTATGCCATAAATATAATTTTGCTTTAATTAGTTAGTTTTATTTTAGAACAATTTAAGGTAAGAAGAAAACAAATTTTATTTTACCTTAATTTATTCCATTTCAAGTGCTCTTCATCTCTTTGTGTCTAAGTTTTTACCTGGTATCACATTCCTTCTGCCTGAAGAAGTTTCTTTAACTTTTCTGGTAAAATTGTTCTGATGTTTTGTTTGTCAGAGAGAGTGTTTATTTCTCCTTCATTTTTGAAAGGTATTTTTGTGGACTTTAGAAATTCTGGGTTGAAAGAGTTGCTTTTCTTTCAGCACTTTAAAGTTGTCACTCATTGTCTTCTGGTTTGTGTGGTTTCTGACAAGAAGTCTATGGTAATTCTTATCCTTCTTCCTCTGTATGTAATGTGTCTTTTTTCCTCTGGATGCCTCAAGATTTTCTCTTTGTATTTCATTTTAAGCAGTTTAATTATTTTATGCCTAGGTGGGTGTGCTGGGGGTGGGGGTTGGATTTGGGTTTTCAGTATTTATCTTTCTTGGTATTCTCAGTCCCTTGGTTCTGTGTTTCAAAGTTCTCAGCCTCTTTGTTTTGCGTTTCAAAATTCTCAGCCATTAATTCTTCAAATATTTCTTCTGTCCCATTCTCTTTCTCTTTTCTTTCTGGGATTCCAATTGTGTGTATGTTAGACTATCTAATGTTGTTCCACAGTTCTTGGATGCTCTGTTCTACTTTTTTTTTTTCACTCATGTTTCTCTATGTGTTTCAGTTTTGATCATCTCTATTGACCTAGTTTCAAGTTCACTGTTTCTTTCCTTGGGTGTGTCAAGTCTCCTAATGAGTCAGTCAAAGGTATTCTTCACCTCTGTTACAGTGTTTTTCATTTTATTCTTTCTTATAGTTTTGGTCTCTCTTTGAAAATTTCCCACCTGATTATGCATGTTGTCCACCTTTTCCACTGGGGCCTTCAGCATGTTACTCATGGCTATTTTAATTCCATGTCAGATAGTTCCAACATCTGTGTTATCTCTGAATCTTGTTCTGTTGATTTCTTTGTCTCTTGGATGTGTTTTATTTTTTTCTTTCCTTTTGTATGCCTCATAATGTTAAGTTGAATCCCAGACATCTTGTGTAGCAGAGACCAAAGTAAATAGTTTTGATGCCTGGAAATGGGCATGCTTTTTCTTTTGCTAAGCCTTTAATGTGGAGGTTTGAGAATCTAGTAAGGAGCTGAGCTGGGCTGGAGGTTTGTTATTGCTCTAGTTTGTTGTTGCTTTAGTGTACCCTCAATGCACCCCAGACTTCAAATTCCTATAGCAATACCTTATGTTTAGACTGGAGACTGGTTTGCTAAAGAGACTTTTTTCAATGTCACATTAGCTTTAGATTTTCTTTTTAAACTGTGACCATCTCTACAGTCTTGCAACTCTTCTGGCAGTATTCCACTATTACTTGTTACTTGACACTTGTTAGATGGTTGTAAGGAAGCATGGCAGCAGGGTATCTATTGTTCTGATTAAACAGTTTTAGGCAGGCCCCGTGCCCCTGCATCTCTGCCTCTTCCACAATGGCTGCTACTCCTCTCCCACAGGCCTTCACCAAGAAGGATGCTTTCTCAGAACTCTTAGCAAGTGGAGTCCATGCAGAAAATTTTTCTTATATCTGCAGCCCCCAGGGTCTCCACACTCTCTCATCAGTCCACACTCAGCCTCCACTGCTTCTAGGTGAAGTTTTCATACCAGTGTTTAGGAACTTCTGCCCCAGGTAAAAAAGAAAGTGCTTACATCCTGTCTCCAGGATGCCCATCTCCCCTTTGATTTCAGGCTAGTTGGTTACCCTGCTACTCAGCTCTCTCAAGAAAATTCATGTACATGCAATTTGGCTAGCCTTCTTTATTACAAAGCTGGGAATGACTCACTCCAGCTTTCTAAATCTCTGTATGGAAATCAGAAATCCCTCGGGGAGATGTTCAAAAGCAATTTTTAACTATCTTCATAACAAAGAGGTTACTCTACCAAGGCCATAGAGCAGTAGCTCCAATGGCATGGCATACAAATAATTGTTCAGATCAGTCTGCTATGAAACAGAAGACGAAGAAAGGAAAATGATATTGAACATTTATATCCTGAGGAAAGCATTATAGCATTTTCTCATCTACCCCTTAAGCCTGCATAAACTTCCCCATGTCTCTAGGCCCTTCCATGACCAACCACTCAATAAAAAGAAGGTCAGAATTTGATTTAATTAAAAATTCATACTGTGTTTGTGCGTTTTATTTAGTCCATTGCATTCTGAATTCTGTCTGTTTCTTCTTCTAATCCCAAGGCAAGTAGAGAAGCAGTCCTTAAATAATTAATAGTAATAAGTCAACAAGAGCTGCTTGGGTGTCTTTCATCACCATACCTGCAAACAGCTGCAGTTATGGACCCAGCCTACACTCACTTCATCCATCCAGCAGTCAAAGCCAGACTCTCACTTTAGTTACAGGTTAAATGTTCTTCCTATAAACTTGTGTGATCTCATGGTGGTTTCCAAACCTGGTTACACATCAAAATTATTTAGTGAGCCCACAACAGAGATTCTGATATAGTATATCTTGGGCAAGGAGTCTGTGTTTTAAACAAGTTCTCCAGGTGATTCCGACACAACTGGTTTGTCTTTGGAACCAAAGAAGTTGCGGATACACTCTGGATCCTTAATTCTTGATCCCTTAGGTAGTGTGTCAACCACAGCCAGGGTTATGTTTATGGGACATCGATACTCACAGGGCCTGTTCCTGTTTCTCCAGCCACACAGTTAAAACTTCTTAGAGCCCTTTGTATCTGACCATTCACTGCTGAGAGGAGCTCCTGGACTCTATCATGAGGAGCCTCGTTTTCTAACATTTTGCCAAGATCAGGGTGTTATAGGCAGCCTCCAAGATGGCCCCCAAAGAGCCCTGACTCTTCACTTGTGTAGTCCCCTCCCACATTGTGCCATGGTTCTTCTATGTGACAAAGAACTATGGTAGAAGTGATGGCATGTCATTTTCAATATTAGGTTATAAAAGACTGCAGCGTCTGCCTTGGATGCGCGCTCTCAGATCACTCTCTGAGGGACGCCATGCTGTGAGCAGTCCTTCAGAGAGGACCACGTGGCCTATGTTTCATTTTTTTTCTGCCAACAGTCATGTGAGTGAGCTTGAAAGTGAATTCCTTAGTCACTTCAAGAGGACTGCAGTCCTAGCTGACAACTTGACTACTCCTGAGGGACCGTGAGACAGAACCATCCAGCTAGCCTCTCCCAATTTGCAAACCCTCAGAAATTCTGTGAGATAATCAGTGTTTATGGTTTTAACCTTCTAAGTTTGGGGGTAATTTGTTCTGCAGCAATAGATAACTGATACACTGGGTCAGACCCATAGCTGATGTGAGGAGGCAACAACTGAGAACAGACCTCTCCTGATTCCAGGTAAGATTGGTTTCTAGTAAGCTGCAGGCATACTCTACCTGCTTACACAAACAGGTTCATTTCCTCAGATAGCTTTCCCAGTCCATGCTGTCCTGTACATCAAGGATAGGGCAGCCCAAGTATGGAGTTTTTCAGTACAAAGGAATCTGAAGGAAGCCAGGCTTATCACAGCTCAGCTATCACATGATTAAAAGCATCTATTCCTCATTTCACCTTTTCAAAACACCTGAGTACCATGGTGATGGATGGTATAACAGCAAGCAGCCAGTGGGCAAGAGAACAATGAAAGTATGTGTTGTATAGAAAACAGGAATGATGTCCGTACATAAGGACTCTGGAAAGGAAGCTTCCAGGATACACAGAGGCTTTCTGTGAAGATCAGGAATTTGGCACTCAAAGAAAGCAAAAGAGGCAAGCAGCTTCTGGTCAGTGTAAAGCAGCCAAGTGAGAGGCTGCTATTCAAGCAACAGGGTCTTAGGTGTAAAAGGAAGGCCATCATGTTGACTTGATTTGGGGCAACATGGCAAAATGAAATATACTGATCATTGTTAACTCTCTGAAGTTTAAAGCAATGAGGAAGGGAAGCAATATGTACAATGGGGAAAAGACAGCCTCTTGAATAAATGGTGTTGGGAAAACTGGACAGCTACATGCAAAATAATCAAACTAAACTACTCTCTCTCACCATACACAAAAATAAATTCAAAATGAATTAAAGACTTAAATGTAAGACCTGAAACCATAGAACATCTACAAGAAAACATAGACAGTACTCAATCTTACTTGATCTTAGTAATATTTTTTTGGCTATGTCTTCTCAGGCAAGGGAAACAAAAGCAAAATAAATGGGACAACATCAAACTAAAAAGATTTTGCACAGTGAAGAAAACTATCAACAAAATGAAAAGGCCACCTACTGAATGGGAGAAGATATTTGCAAATGATATTTTTGGTAACGAGTTAATATCCAAAATATACAAAGAACTCATACAAATCAACATCATAAAAGCAAGCCAATTAAAAAATGGGCAAAGGATCTGAATAAACATTTTTGCAAAGAATACATACCAATAGTCAACAGGCACATTATAAGATGCTCAGCATCACTAACCATCAGGGAAATGCAAATCAAAACCACAATGAGATATCACCACACACCTGTCAGAATGGCTATCATCACAAAGACCACAAATAGCAAATATTGGAGAGGATATGGAGAAAAGTGAGTTACTAACACTTTGGAGGAATTTAGAGCTATAGAATCATATGTGATGACTTGGAGCACTGGTTCCCTAAATTTCTTGGTTCATGGCACCCTTAGGGGCTCAGGAATTTTTTAGACAGAATCCTTATGCCAAAGGAGATACCCAACAATTCTGTTTACCAAGTAGAGAACAGAAGAGATTTGAGGACCTCCTGTATTACTCCATCTCTAAGAGGAAGATGATCCAGAAAAGAAAGCTGCAGTGAAGCTGCCACTGAGGTAGGAGGAAAGCCAAGAGATATCCTGAAAGTTAAGGTTTGTTTTTTATTTTTTTTTAAGTGTCTCAAGAAGAAACCAACTTTGGGGAAAAGAGTAAGATAAAGTGTGAGGGAATTCTGAAGAATAACATCAGCAAGATAGTGGTATAGAAATTTCTAGCATTTGTCCACCCCCAGAAACATAAATTTAAACAAACTATCTACACCTGAAAATAACTTCATAAGAACTAAGGATTCCATATGAGGGATTAAAGCACCAAAGTGGGGCACAGAACTAAGAAAAGACACATTGAAGAGGGTAGGAAAGAGTCCCACATTAGTCCTGTCACCTCTCCCGCAAGCCCTAGCAGCCCAGTGTGGAGAGAGATGCTCTCCCTGTGGGGGAAGGAGAGTGAAGTGAACACCCAACTTCACCACGGACCCCAGCACCAGGCCCACACCAATGCAAGGCTGTTCCTGTGGGCCCAAGCTCCCAGTGGGCTCCTACAAACCCAGCCCCAAGCCCACTCCAGTACCAGGCCTCCCCATACACAACCCCAACATCACTAATCATCAGGGAAATGCAAATCAAAGCCAAAACGAGGTACCACTCACACCTGTTAGAATGGTTATTATCAAAAATCAAGAGATAACAAATGCTGGAGAGGGTGTGGAGAAAAGAAAACCCTCCTACACTGTTGGTGGGAATGTAAATTGGTGCAGCCATGATGGAAAATAGTATGGAGGTTTCTCAAAAAATTAAAAATAGAACTACCCTATGATCCAGCAATTCCACTTCTGGGAATATATCTGAAGGAAATGAAATCACTATCTTGAAGAGATATCTGCACCCTCATGTTCATTGCAGCATTATTCACAACAGCCAGAAATGGAAATAACCTAAGTGTCTGTCAGTGGATGAATGGACAAAAATATGTGGTGTATATATATATATATATATATATATATATATATATATATATATATATATGTATAAATAATATTATTCAGCCATGAGAAAGAAGGAAATCCTGCCGTTTGTGACAACATGGATGGACTTGGAGGGTATTATGCTTAGTGAAATAAGTCAGACAGAGAACACAAATACTGTATGATATCACTTATAAGTGGAATCTAAAAAAGTCAAATTCATAGCAACAGAGAGTAGAATGTAATTATCAGAATTGGGGGTGCGGGAAATGTGGAGATGTTGGTCAAAGGGTAAAAATTTCCAGTTTTAAGCTGAATAAGTTCTGGAGATCTAATGTACAGCATGTTGACTATAGTTAACAATATTATACACTTGAAAGTTACTAAGAGAGCAGACCTTAAATGTTCTCACCACCACCAACAACAACAAAAAAGGTAACTAGGTAAGGTGATGGATGTGTTAACTAACCTTATTGTACTAATGACTTCACAATATATACGTGTATCAAATCACGTCATACACCTTAAGGTTGTTTCCAAAGGAATTGGCAGAGTTTAGGGAAATGGTCAGGGCATTGTGCAGTTCCCTGAGGCTAGCGACAAAAGGGAGCTGTTATCCCCTAGTCCTGAAGAGGCAAGAAAAAGAAGTTACAGGGACTTCCCTGGTGGTGCAGTGGTTAAGAATCTGCCTGCCAATGCAGAGGACACAGGTTTGACCCCTGATCCGGGGAGATCCCACATGCCACAGAGCAACTAAGCCTGTGCGCCACAACTACTGAGTCTGCGCTCTAGAGCTCACAAGCCACAACTACTGAGCCCACGTGCCACAACTACTGAAGCCCGCACGCTTAGAGCCTGTGCTCCACAACAAGAGAAGCCACCTCAATGAGAAGCACGTGCACCACAATGAAGAGTAGCCCCCGCTCACGGCAACTACAGAAAGCCCACATGCAGCAACGAAGACCCAACGCAGCCAAAAATAAATAAATTAAAATTAAAATTAAAAAAAGAGAGAGAGAGAGAAAAAGAAGTTACAGGAACCAGGGAAAGTATGACAAACAGGAGCCTTGGGTGGAGCCTTAGGTCAAGGATTCAGTCAACTCATGGTGATCAGGCTGGAAGGGACCCAGAGCATATATACCTTGACTTCGCTCTGTCCACCCTCTGACTTCCTTCTAGTGCCTCCCATTGGCTGAACCCAAAACAAAGCCAGAGGTTAGGGAGCCTATTGATATAACCCATAGATGTCAGTCTCCTGAAGAACAGAGCAGGATGGAGAGGGTAAAGAGCGAATCTGGAAAAGATTTTAGTGTCAAGAAAAATATAGTTAAAGTGACTCAATAGGGATTACAGGTTTTATTCAAATGATGCACATCAAGGAGCACCTCAGAATTAGGTAACTCTCTGAGCTGAAGCAGGATTGGAGAAGAGAGGGGTACATGACTTTGGTCTTGTCTCTGGTTGCAGTTTTCTTTATCTGTAACTGATGCAAAACTTGTTGTTGGAATGGTTGGTGGTTGGAATAGGTTGGTTTTCATGCCTCAGGATCACTGGTGCCATCTCATATTGGCAGCGGATAGAACAGTTCTTTCCAGAGCTATCTTTGTAAGCCGGGACAGTTGTCTGTAAGCTCTCTAATGTCAGTCAAGATTCAGGGGAGTGGGAGATAGGAAAGGGGAAAAAATGGAAAAGAGAAGAGAGGGAAAAAAAGAAAAGGAGGCAAAGGTCTAGGCAAAGAAAACTGAGGTCTGCTTTAATTCTTTTATAGCTCTTCCTCTTGGCCAAGATAAACTACCTTTATCTCCAGGAAAATCTTTTGGGGGTGAAAACAAAATTACAGGGATGTTCAGCATTCAGGAACTGAGTCAAGAAGGCTCCCATAATGGGTTGGAGGAGCAGTTTGTTCTTCGGTCTTCTGTCTTTAACCATAGTTTGGGTCATCTCTTTGGACAGGACAGTGCTGCCAGTCTTGATTAGATGTGATTGGATGCACGTGAGGAGGGGTTTTCCCATAAGAAGAAAAAGGAAATGATCACTAGCCCTTGGCCAAAAGTGTATCCCATGTGACTTCCCTGGTGGCACAGTGGTTAAGAATCCGCCTGCTAATGCAGGGGACACGGGTTTGAGAGCTGGTCCAGGAAGATCTCACATGCCGCAGAGCAACTAAGTCTGTGCACCACAACTACTGAGCCTGCGCTCTAGAGCCCACGAGCTACAACTACTGAGCCCACGTGCCACAACTACTGTAGCCCACGCACCTAGAGCCCGTGCTCCACAACAAGAGAAGCCACAGCAATGAGAAGCCCACGCACCGCAATGAAGAGTAGCCCTCGCTCGCCACAACCACAGAAAGCCTGCGTGCAGCAACGAAGACCCAATGCAGCCAGAAATAAATAAATAAATTAATTAATTTAAAAAAATTGTATCCCATGGACTGTACCCCTGTTATGAAGACCCAGGGAAAGAGGTTCCTTCCCCAATCATCTGAGGATGATCCACAGGTCCTAGAGCAAAGGACTGCATCATTCACTCAACAAATGTCTTGGTTTGCTTCACAGATGTGCTCATTCAACAAAAAGACACCAGAAAGTTTTGAGAGGATGTGTGTGCAGCAATCATCATTGACAACTGCACAAGTGTATCCCCTAGATATCAGGATGATGTCTAATGCCAGTCAATGGTGGACAACAGCCTCTGGAATTCTGGTATTTCTTGAGTGTTTCAATATTTTGGTGACATTATTGGTGGCATGGGTGACTGAAATTTTTATAAGCCCACAGGGTTTTTAGTGATAACCACAGCATAAAATCCAACCCAGGTGGTGGTGAACACATCTAGATTGATTCTGGGTCTTTTAGCTTCTTCACATAGTTCCTTTGCATCGCTTGCTGGAAATGGATGTTTTGCAAAGAGGGGTGCTTGACTCCCCTTGTATTATTCTTCCGTTTCGGGATCGAGAGTTTGACTCCTGATCTAAAGAGGTCATAAACTCAGATAGGTGAGAGAATATGGTTCTGTCTAATTGCTTATTGTTAAAAACCTGTGCTTTGCATCTAGTAGGCCCTTGGCAATGGGCCTCTCAAATATAGCAAGAGTCCTTTGGCCACTGCAGTAGTAGCTAAAACAAACTCCTCATGAGGAGATTTTCTAACTGAAACTGCAGCCAGCCAGGGAAAAGGAGGCAGAAAAACTGTTTGGACAAATTTTCTGGAACAATGCATTCCTGAACTCTGCCCACCCACACCTTTGCCCCACCCTGAGGCACTGGCCACTCCTGAACCTGGAATTCACACGCAAGCCAGAGGCCAAGTTTGGAGCTAAGGAACACCTGTGTCTATGAGGAAATGAGCTAGTCTGATCTCTTCCCTCTTCCCAGAGGCTACACAAACTTGAGAGGCTCACACAGTCTTGCATTTCCCTGCCCAGCAGTGGGGCACAGCCTGACTCACTGGAAAGCAAGCATTAAGCAGCTACTCTGGGCCAGGCTCAGTGAATACAGAAATGAATATCACCAAGCTATGAATAAATGTAAAGCTGATAAACTTAGCTTTGCTCATACATTTCTTAGCTCAGCAACATGTTCTACCAGAAATGGCAGACTCCACCATTCACAGGATCTGAATATCCGATCATAAAGAAGTTCAAACTCTTGAAGTTTTGTATAAGGAAGGAAGAGGTCAAAGGGAAGAAGGAAAGGTAAAACCTGAAAGTTCTAACTCCCCAGCTGATTAGGGACTTCAATCAAAATATCAGGTCTTCTCCTAGAAGTCACCGATGCAGCCCTAACCCCATACCTTGTTCTCTTCGTATTTGTTCTGGTTCCAATGCTAGAAAGGCAATTTTTCTTCTTTTTATATTTAATGTTGAAGTACCTTGGGTCAAGAAGGGGCTTTGACATGTGGAGGAATATAAGGGCAAAAGAAAATTGCATTAGAACAGATGGGTAGGGTAATTTCCCTGGTCCAGCTCACCTATCCAGAAACACTAGAAAGGTCATAACCAGTCTTCATGAAGTGTGCTTCCAAGACTAAGCCATACCTGCAAAACACCCTTTCCCCCCTGACTTTGGCAGGGTTCCTAGAAGCAGTGGCTGACATAGAAATTCCGGTTGAAGGGATGTATTGAGGAAGGACTCTAGGCTGGGGGGGAGCCGGGGGCGGGGGAGATGTAGCGAGCAGGAACGTGATCCAAGCAGGAGTGTAGCTTCAGCCTGATCCCATGTGGAGGCTCTAGAGCACTAATCCTACCCGTGTATCAGTAGGCCAAAGTCTGCAGTAGGCAGAAGAGCATGGAGATTGCTAGGCAATTGTCTCTGGAGAAGAAGGTATCCCATAAGTTATCAGCCAACAGTCCCGGCAGCTGGGATATGAGTGCAAGGGCAGGAAAAGGGAAACTGGGTGAGGCATCAGCAGCATCCTCTACCACCCCCTCCGCCATTATCTTCTAAATCAGGAGTCAGCAAACTTTTTCTGTAAAGGGCCAAATAGTAAATAGTTTAAGCTTTTGCCATAGTCTCAGTCACAACCATTCAACTCTACCATCGTAGCACAAAAGGAGCCGTAGACAAAATGTAAATGAGTGGACAAGGCTCTGTTCCAATAAAATGGTATTTACAAAAACAGGAGACTGTGTTTTTCACCTGTCCTTTTGAAGAAAAGGCGCCATCTTGGTCTGTCACCAGTACCAGGTATGAGAGGCAGATGTGGACTGTGGTGGAAAAGCTTGGGCTGCTAATTGCAGCCGTGTCTCTCCATCTTTTTCAGATGCAGGGGCGAGAAACCCAACTCAAATGAGCTCAAAGGAAATGGAGTAGGGGAGAGGGAGTATTTAGTGACTCAGGCAACCTAACCATGGGTGAGCTGGGCCCAGGGACAAACAGTTCCAGGAGTTCAAACTCCTTAGGACCTGCCCTCTGCTTATTCAACATTTTGGCTTTGGTCTCTCCTACTCTCAGTGGACTTTATTTCTGTGTCAGGGAACATGGCCTCTGGCAGTTCTGGACTCAAGCATTGATGGCCCCAGCTCTGGAGAGGAAAGAGGATCTTCTCTACTCAAGGCTAAGAAAGAAGGTCATGGGAAGAAAATTGGAGCATGTGCTCATCAATGTTTTATTCACTCCTCCTTCCTCTCCTCATGACTAAGGTGATAGAGTCTCGCACAAGAAACATGGCAAAGAGAGCCCAGACCTGGCAACTGAGGAATCATTTTAACCCAGAGTCTCCCCAAATTATGTCAATTACATTAACCTTGAGCTACTAACCTTTGGACTTTCAGTTTCTTCTCAATGCCTACAGTAATATTTCAGTACTCAACAAATATTTTTTGAGCATATACTATGTGCCAGGTACTGTGCTATGTAGGTAGTGTAGATTTAGTATGACCAAGACAAAAATGTCTCTGCCTTCACTTAACTTCCTACAAGTGAGCATTGCAAAACTCAGAACAGCCAGCCCTGATCTTTGGTCCCAATGGTTTGAGAATCACAGAACAGGGTATGTTGCTCTAAAGAATAGCCCCCATTCACTGTCTCCACTTCTTCCCTCATTCTTTCTGTCCTACTGCATTGTCCTTCATCATTTCCCTGAAACCACCCTGGAAAAAGTCACCAGGGACCTCCTTATTGCCAAAAGGAGTGTACCATTTTTGTCCTCACTTGTACTGAATTTGGAGGCCTTTGATGTAGCTGTCTACTGCCTACATTCTAAAATTGTATTTTCTTAACTTCGGTGCATGTACTCTTCTGGTTCTCCTCCTAGATATGTGGATGAGAGGTCAGTTAATTATGCTTTTTAATTTTTACTTTCTATGCTTTTTTATAAACAGGAGGTGGTAAATTGAAAATTGAATTTTTAAAATAAATTTCAGTTAAATATGGTTAATAAGAAAGTTTAAAAGTCTAGGATTCAAGAGAAAATGGGTTTTAATCTAACTTTAATCTTATCTAGCTGTCAGAATAAACCCTCTACATTTCATTGACTTAATATCTAAGAAGAGGGGATATTGCTAGGTTCAATTTAATAAGCATTGACTGGATATTCTCTTTGCATTAGGAGTACATACATATATATATATATGTATATGCATTAGGAGTACAAAGATGATGAAGAACTTGCCAAAGGCTTCCACAAAGAGCAATGGTGGAGGGGCAGGAAAGATTTTATAGATGAGATGATAATTGTATTGAGATTATGAGGAAGTGTTCAGCAGGCCACCAAGGTGGCATGCCAGATAGGATCACGGCAGGTACATCAGAAACAGCAAAGTTTGTGCTGGGAGTCCTGAGGAGGTCCTCATGGCTTAAGTGTGAAGTTGGGGGTGAGGAGAGAAGGGCCAGGATGAGGCCAGAAACAGAGACAGGAGTGAAATTAGGGGAAGAAATATGAAATTTGAATTGTTCACGCAAGCAGTGGGAAGGCAGTAGAGTTGTGCTTTCTTAACCTGGGCTATAATGTGGTTGATCTTTTTTTTTTAATTTTTGAATTTTATTTAATTTATTTTTTTATACAGCAGGTTCTTATTAGTCATCAATTTTATACACATCCGTGTATACCTGTCAATCCCAATCGCCCAATTCATCACACCACCATCCCCACCACCCAACAGCTGTCCCCCCTTGGTGTCCATACGTTTGTTCTCTACATCTGTGCCTCAACTTCTGCCCTGCAAACCGGTTCATCTGTACCATTTTTCTAGGTTCCACATACATGCGTTAATATATGATATTTGTTTTTCTCTTTCTGACTTACTTCACTCTGTATGACAGTCTCTAGATCCATCCACGTCTCAACAAATGACTCAATTTCATTCCTTTTTATGTCTGAGTAATATTCCATTGTATATATGTACCACTTATTCTTTATCCATTCATCTGTCGATGGGCATTTGGGTTGCTTCCATGAACTGGGTATTGTAAATAGTGCTGCAATGAACATTGGGGTGCATGTGTCTTTTTGAATTATGGTTTCCTCTGGGTATATGCCCAGTAATAGGATTGCTGGATCATATGGTAATTCTATTTTTAGATTTTTAAGGAACCTCCATACTGTTCTCCATAGTGGCTGTATCAATTTACATTCCCACCAACAGTGCAAGAGGGTTCCCTTTTCTCCACACCCTCTCCAGCATTTGTTGTTTGTAGATTTTCTGATGATGCCCATTCTAACTGGTGTGAGGTGATACCTCATTGTAGTTTTGATTTGCATTTCTCTAATAATTAGTGATGTTGAACAGCTTTTCATGTGCTTCTTGGCCATCTGTATGTCTTCTTTGGAGAAATGTCTATTTAGGTCTTCTGCCCATTTTTCGATTGGGTTGTTTGTTTCTTAAATATTGAGCTGCATGAACTGTTTATATATTTTGGAGCTTAATCCTTTGTCCGTTGATTTGTCTGCAAATATTTTCTCCCATTCTGAGGGTTGTCTTTTCGGCTTGTTTATGGTTTCCTTTGCTGTGCAAAAGCTTTTAAGTTTCATTAGGTCCCATTTGTTTATTTTTGTTTTTATTTCCATTACTCTAGGAGGTGGATCGAAAAGGATCTTGCTGTGATTTATGTCAAAGAGTGTTCTTTCTATGTTTTCCTCTAGGAGTTTTATAGTGTCCGGTCTTACATTTAGGTCTCAAATCCATTTTGAGTTTATTTTTGTGTATGGTGTTAGGGAGTGTTCTCATTTCATTCTTTTACATGTTGCTGTCCAGTTTTTGCAGCACCACTTATTGAAGAGACTGTCTTTTCTCCATTGTATATCTTTGCCTCCTTTGTCATAGATTAGTTGACCATAGGTGCGTGGGTTTAATTCTGGGCTTTCTATCTTGTTCCATTGATCTATGTTTCTGTTTTTCTGCCACGACCATATTGTATTGATTACTGTAGCTTTGTAGTATAGTCTGAAGTCAGGGAGTCTGATTCCTCCCACTCTATTTTTTCCCCTCAAGACTGCTTTGGCTATTCGGGGTCTTTTGTGTCTCCATACAAATTTTAAGATGATTTGTTCTAGTTCCGTAAAAAATGCCACTGGTAATTTGATAGGGATTGCATTGAATCTGTAGATTGCTTTGGGTAGTATACTCATTTTCACAATATTGATTCTTCCAATTCAAGAACATGGTATATCTCTCCATCTGTTGGTATCATCTTTAATTTCTTTCATCAGTGTCTTATACTTTTCTGCATACAGGTCTTTTGTCTCCCTAGGTAGGTTTATTCCTAGGTATTTTATTCTTTTTGTAGAAGTGGTAAAGGGGAGTGTTTCCTTAATTTCTCTTTCAGATTTTTCATCATTAGTGTATAAGAATGCAAGAGATTTCTGTGCATTAATTTTGTATCCTGCAACTTTACCAAATTCATTGATTAGCTCTAGTAGTTTTCTGGTGGCACTTTTAGGATTCTCTATGTATAGTATCATGTCAGCTGCAAACAGTGACAATTTTACTTCTTCTTTTCCAATTTGTATTCTTTTTAATTCTTTTTCTTCTCTGATTGCCGTGGCTAGGACTTCTTCCAAAACTATGTTGAATAATAGTGGTGAGAGTGGACGTCCTTGTCTTGTTCCTGATCTTAGAGGAAATGCTTTCAGTTTTTCACCATTGAGAATGATGTTTGCTGTGGGTTTGTCATATATGGCCTTCATTATGTTGAGGTAGGTTCCCTCTATACCCACTTTCTGGAGAGTTTTTATCATAAATGGGTGTTGAATTTTGTCAATAGCTTTTTCTGCATCTATTGAGGTGATCATATGGTTTTCATTCTTCAATTTGTTAATATGGTGTATCACATTGATTGATTTGCGTATATTGAAGAATCCTTGCATCCCTGGGATAAATCCCACTTGATCATGGTGTATGATCCTTTTAATGTGTTGTTGGATTCTGTCTGCTAGTATTTTGTTGAGGATATTTGCATCTATATTCATCAGTGATATTGGTCTGTGATTTTCCTCTTTTGTAGTATCTTTGTCTGGTTTTGGTATCAGGGTGATGGTGGCCTTATAGAATGAGTTTGGGAGTGTTCCTTCCTCTGCAATTTTTTGGAAGAGTTTGAGAAAGATGGATGTTAGCTCTTCTCTAAATGTTTGATAGAATTTACCTGTGAAGCCATCTGGTCCTGGACTTTTGTTTGTTCGAAGATTTTTAATCACAGTTTCAATTTCATTACTTGTGATTGGTCTGTTCATATTTTCTATTTCTTCCTGGTTCAATCTTGGAAGGTTATACCTTTCTAAGAATTTGTCTATTTCTTCCAGGTTGTCCATTTTATTGGCATAGAGTTGCTTGTAGTAGTCTCTTAGGATGCTTTGTATTTCTGCGGTATCTGTTGTAACTTCTCCTTTTTCATTTCTAATTTTATTGATTTGAGTCCTCTCCCTCTTTTTCTTGATGAGTCTGACTAATGGTTTATCAGTTTTGTTTATCTTCTCAAAGAACCAGCTTTTAGTTTTATTGATCTTTGCTATTGTTTTCTTTGTTTCTATTTCATTTATTTCTGCTCTGATCTTTATGATTTCTTTTCTTCTGCTAACTTTGGGTTTTGTTTGTTCTTCTTTCTCTAGTTCCTTTAGGTGTAAGGTTAGATTGTTTATTTGAGATTTTCCTTGTTTCTTGAGGTAGGCTTGTATAGCTATAAACTAGACTCTTAGAACTGCTTTTGCTGCATCCCATAGGTTTTGGATCACCGTGTTTTCATTGGCATTTGTCTCTAGGTACTTTTTGATTTCCTCTTTGATTTCTTCAGTGATCTCTTGGTTATTTAGTAACGTATTGTTTAGCCTCCATGTGTTTGTGTTTTTTACGTTGTTTTCCCTGTAATTCATTTCTAATCTCATAGCGCTGTGGTCAGAAAAGATGCCTGATATGATTTCAATTTCCTTAAATTTACAGGCTTGATTTGTGATCCAAGATGTGATCTATCCTGGAGAATGTTCCGTGTGCACTTGAGAAGAAAGTGTAATCTGCTGTTTTTGGATGGAATGTCTTATAAATATCAGTTAAATCTATCTGGTCTATTGTGTCATTTAAAGCTTCTGTTTCCTTATTTATTTTCATTTTGGATGATCTGTCCATTGGTGTAAGTGAGGTGTTAAAGTCCCCCACTATTATTGTGTTACTGTCGATTTCCTCTTTTATAGCTGTTAGCAGTTGCCTTATGCATTGAGGTGCTCCTATGTTGGGTGCATATATATTTATGATTGTTATATCTTCTTCTTGGATTGATCTCTTGATCATTATGTAGTGTCCTTCCTTGTCTCTTGTAACAGTCTTTATTTTAAAGTCTATTTTGTCTGATAAGAGTATTGCTACTCCAGCCTTCTTTTGATTTCCATTTGCATGGAATATCTTTTTCCATCCCCTCACTTTCAGTCTGTATGTGTCCCTAGGTCTGAAGTGGGTCTCTTGTAGACAGCATATATACAGGTCTTGTTTTTGTATCCATTCAGTAAGCCTGTTTCTTTTGGTTGGAACATTTAATACATTCACGTTTAAGGTAATTATCGATATGTATGTTCCTATGACCATTTTCTTAATTGTTTTGGGTTTGTTCTTGTAGGTCCTTTACTTCTCTTGTGTTTCCCACTTAGCGAAGTTCTTTTAGCATTTGTTGTAGAGCTGGTTTGATGGCACTGAATTCTCTTAGCTTTTGCTTGTCTGTAAAGCTTTTGATTTCTCCATTGAATCTGAATGAGATCCTTGCTTGGTAGAGTAATCTTGGTTGTAGGTTCTTCCCTTTCATCACTTTAAGTATATCATGCCACTCCCTTCTGGCTTGTAGAGTTTCTGCTGAGCAATCAGCTGTTAACCTTATGGGAGTTCCCTTGTATGTTATTTGTCGTTTTTCCCTTGCTGCTTTCAATAATTTTTCTTTGTCTTTAATTTTTGCCAATTTGATCACTATGTGTCTTGGTGTGTTTCTCCTTGGGTTTATCCTGTATGGGACTCACTGTGCTTCCTGGACTTGGGTGGCTATTTCCTTTCCCATGTTAGTGAAGTTTTCGGCTATAATCTCTTCAAATATTTTCTCAGGTCCTTTTTCTCTCTCTTCTCCTTCTGGGTCCTCTATAATGCGAATGTTGTTGCGTTTAATGTTGTCCCAGAAGTCTCTTAGGCTGTCTTCATTTCTTTTCATTCTATTTTCTTTATTCTGTTCTGCAGCAGTGAATTCCACCATTCTGTCTTCCAGGTCACTTATCCGTTCTCTGCCTCAGTTATTCTGCTATTGATTCCTTCTAGTGTAGTTTTCACTTCAGTTATTATATTGTTCATCTCTGTTTGTTTGTTCTTTAATTCTTCTAGGTCTTTGTTAAACATTTCTTGTATCTTCTCGATGTTTGCCTCCATTCTTTTTCCGAGGTCCTGGATCATCTTCACTATCATTATTCTGAATTCTTTTTCTGGAAGGTTGCCTATCTCCACTTCATTTAGTTGTTTTTCTGGGGTTTTATCTTGTTCCTTCATCTGGTACATAGCCCTCTGCCTTTTCATCTTGTCTCTCTTTCTGTGAATGTGGTTTTTGTTCCACAGGCTGCAGGATTGTAGTTCTTCTTGCTTCTGCTGTCTGCCCTCTGGTCTGATCATCTTTTTATATGTGTTAACCATTTCAATTTCTACTGGGTGGCTTATCTTTCTCTTATCAATTGGTAGGGTACTTTATGTAATCTGGATCTTAATAATTTGCCTGTTTCTAATGGTGCAAATATGTCCTCTCAGTCTGTCACTAATTTTTTGTGCTTGCCTATGTGTCATTACCACAGAGAACGTCTGTACTTTTGTGTAGATATATGTGTTGGTGTTTTACTTTAGTGAATTCAGAGAATTAATTTTGTGTCTTAAAAAATCCTTCTCCATTTCAAATGTGAAAAATATTTCCTTGTCTAATTCTTTCATAGTTTTGTTTTATAGTTAGCTCTTCATCTGGGAATTATTTCTGTGAATGGTGTAAGATAAAGATCTAACTCTTTCTTTCCCCAAAGAAAGAACTATCTTTCACAGCACCATTAATTATACACTCTATTATTTTCCACAGTATGAATTGCTATCTTAATCACACTCTAAATATTCCAGATTTCCCGGTGCACATTAATTTACATCTGTAAATATGCGTAAAATTGAAAAACACCAAAACCTAACTAAGAAAATGGTTAAAAGACATTAACAGGCAATACATAGAAAATATATTTAGCTAATCTCCAACCTCAATAGAAACAAAGTGCTGGTTAAAATAATAAAATAGGATTTTCTTCCAGTTTTATTGAGATATAATTGATATACAGCATTGTATAAATTTAAGGTGTACAGCATAATGATTTAGCTTATGTACCTCATGAAATGATTCTCACAATAAGTTTAGTGAACATCCATCATCTCATATAGATAAAGAAATAGAAAAAATATTTTTCCTTTCAGTGAGAATTCTTAGGATTTATTCTCTTAACAACTTTCATACATAACATAGAACAAGTTGTATATTATATCCCTAGCACTTATTTCTCTTATAACTGGAAGTTTGTACCTTTTGACTACCTTCATTTCCCCCACTACCAACACCCCATCTCTGGTAACCACAAATTTGATTTCTTTTTCTATGAGTTTGTTTTTGAAGTATAATTGACCTACGACACTATGTTAGTTGTTTTTTTAAAAAATTATTTTATTTATTTATTTATCTTTGGCTGCCTTGGGTCTTTTTTGCTATGCATGGGCTTTCTCTAGTTGCAGCAAGCAGGGGCAATTCTTCGTTGTGGTGCGGTGGCTTCTCTTGTTGCATAGCATGGGCTCTAGGCATGCAGGCTTCAGCAGTTGTGGCTCACAGGGTCTAGAGCACAGGCTCAGTAGTTGTGGCGCACGGGCTTAGTTGTTCCACGGCATGTGGGATCTTCCCGGACCAGGGCTTGAACCCATGTCCCCTGCATTGGCAGGCGGATTCTTAACCACTGCGCCACTAGGGAAGCCCGACTATGTTAGCTCTTGTTACACAGCTTAGTGATTTGATATTTCTGTACATTTCAAAATGGTCACCATAAGTCTAGTTACAATATGTCACCGTACAAAGATGTCACACAGTTATTGACTATATTCCCCACACTGTATATTTCATACTGGTGACTCATTTATTTTGCAGCTGGAAGTTAATACCTCTAAATCTCCCTCACCTATTTCCTTCCTCTCCCCACACCCCTCCTCTCTGGCAACCACCTGTTTGTTCTCTGTATGTATAACTCAGTTTCTGTTTTGCTATGTTTCTTCATTTGTTTTCTTATTTAGATTCCACATATAAGTGAAATCATACAGCATTTGTCTTTCTCTGTCTGACTTATTTAACTTAGCATAATACCCTCCAGGTCCATCCATGTTGTTGCAAGTGGCAAGATTTCAGATTTCATTCTTTTTTATGGCTGAGTAATATTCCATTATACATATATATATATATATATATATATATATATATACACATATATATATACACATATATATATATATACATACACATACATATATACCACATCTTTAATATTCATCTATTGATGGGCATTTAGGTTGCTTCCATATCTTGGCTACTGTAAATAATGCTGCAATGAAAATAGGGATGACTATATCTTTTCTAATTATTGTTTTTGTTTTCTTTGGATAAATATCCAGGAGTGAAATTGCTGGATCATATGTTAGTTCTATTTTTAATTTTTTGAGGAATATGCATAATGTTTTCCATTGTGGCTGAACCAATTTACATGACTACTAACAGTGCACAAGGGTTCCCTTTTCTCCACATCCACACCAACACTTGTTATTTGTTGCCTTTTTGATAATAGCCATTCTGCCAGTTGTGAGGTGATATTGTGGTTTTGATTTGCATTTCCCTGATGATTAGTGATGTTGAGCATCTTATCATGTGCCTGGTGGCCATCCATATGTCTTCTTTCTAAAAATGTCTATTCAGATCCTCTGCCCATTTTAAATTTGGTTGTTTGTTTTTATGATGTTGAGTTGCATGAGTTCTTTGTATATTTTGAATATTTACCCCTTATTGGAAATATCATTTGCAAATATCTTCTCCCATTCAGTAGGTAGACTTTCGTTTCGTTGATAGTTTCCTTCACTGTGCAAAAGCTTTTAGTTTGATGTAGTCCCATCACTACCCTGAACTCCTTCTCAGGTAGATTGCCTATCTTCACTTCACTTAGTTTTTCTTCTGTGGCTTTATCTTGTTCCTTTGTCTGGAACATGTCCTGTCACTTCATCTTGCCCAAGTTGCTATTTTTATTTTTATGTATCTGGTAGGTTGGTTACATTTCCTGACATTAGAGAACTGGTCTTTTGTAGGAGATGTCCTATGCATCCCAGCAGTGCACTCTTCTCTTATCACCCAAGCTGTAGGGGTTTCCCCTAGGCAGGCTGTGTTGGTCCTTCTATTGTGGTGCACTGACTATGTGGGCAGTCTGGTAGGCTCAGTTGGCTCCAGGTCCAGTTGGTTGCCAGGTCTGCCTTGTGTGGAGGCTGCCAGCCGCTGGTTAGCGGGACCAGGTTACAAGGCAGCTGACTGCAGAACCCTAGGGGGCCCCAGGGCTTCTGCTGGCTCACTGGTGGGCAGAGTCAGGGTCCAGAAAACTCTGGGGTTGTTCCCTGCCCACTGGTGGGTGAAGCCAGGTCCTGGAGTCTGGTTGCAGGACTGGGGAGTCCCAGAGCTGGTATTGCAGGGGGGTGGGAGGGGTAGCTCCTGACACAGTTGGGTACCAGGTCTGGGGTGTCCTGAAGCTTGTGTTAGCCTACTAGTGGGCAGTGCCAGGGCTCAGCACATCCTAGGGCAGGGTCTGGTCTGCTGATAGGCAGGCTAGTCCCACGGGATGTGGAATTATGGTTTTCTTGAGTCTGGTGTCTGCCCCCTGGTGGATGAGGCTGGTCAAGAGGCTAGAGCAGGCTCCCTGGAGGCCAGGGCCAGGGCCAGGGCCTAGGGGATTTTGGGTGCCTGCCCACTGGTAGGTGGAACTGGGTCCTGGTCCCTCTGGTGAGCAGGGCCATGTCTAAAGGCAGGTGTGGGCTCAGGGGGTCTTAAGGCAGCCTGTCTGCTGATGGGTAGGGCTGTGTCCCTGCCCAGTTAGTTGCTTGTCTGGAGACATCTCAGCACTGGCACCTACAGTGCCAGGTCCTGGCACTAATGACCTAGAGGGAGGATTCCACAATGGTGCTTGCCAGCATCAGTGTCCACATGGTAAAAGGAGCTCCCCAAAATAGCTCCAGTGTCTATGTTCCCAGGGTGAGCTGCAGTTGCCTCCTGCCTCTCTGGGAGACTCTCCAAGATCAGCAGGTAGGTGTGACCCAGGCTCCCCTCCCTGGGTCCCAATGAATGAAATTTTGTGTGTGCTCTTTAAGAGTGAAATCTCTATTTCCCCCAACCCTCTGGGACTCCCGAAAGTAAGCGTCACTGGCCTCCTAAGCCAAATGCTCTGGGCACTCATCTTCCCAGTGCAGGACTGCTATGCTGGGGAGCCTGAAGTGGGGCTCAGACCTCTCACTCCTTTGGGAGAACCTCTGCAATATAATTATTCTCCAGTCTGTGGATCACCCACCATGGATATGGGACTTAACTATATAGCAAGTCTGCCCCTCCTACCTTTCTTGTTGTGATTCCTTCTTTATGTCATTAATTGTAGAAGATATTTTTTTGGTAGGTTCCAGTCTTTTTCATCAAGGATGTTCTGCAGATAGTTGTGATTTTGGTGTGCCCATGAGAGGAGGTGAGCTCAGAACCTCCTCTGTGCAAACAGCCCTACCTGCAGGGCATTTGTAAAAAATAATCATTGGCAACTGTTTAACATCACAGCTGCCTGAGATGGTATTAAAAGTTGGGGTCAAAAAGAGGCTGACCAAAAAATTTAAAAGAAAAAACTGGGGGTGGGCTTCCCTGGTGGCGCAGTGGTTGAGAATCTGCCTGCCAATGCAGGGGACACAGGTTGGAGCCCTGGTCTGGGAAGATCCCACATGCCGCAGAGCAACTGGGCCCGTGAGCCACAACTACTGAGCCTGCGCGTCTGGAGCCCGTGCTCCGCAACAAGAGAGGATGCGATAGTGAGAGGCCCGCGCACCGTAATGAAGAGTGGCCCCCGCTTGCCACAACTAGAGAAAGCCCTCGCACAGAAACGAAGACCCAACACAGCCAAAAATAAATTAATTAATTTAAAAAAAAAAAAAAGAAAAAACTGGGGAATGATATTTGCATAGGGTGCTTTGAAAAGCTCTGACATATTCTCAGAAATCTAGACAGCCACAAGAGTGTTCTGAGCTGTTTCCATGCCTAGGAAAGACCTCAGAAGGCCCTAAACTCTCACCTCTGGCTTATCTTGAGGCTCTGCACAAGCAGGAAGTGAAGGCTAACACAGAGGTACAAAACTGCCTACTGCAGCATTCAAAGTATGCCCCAACACATGTACAGAGCCCCTTAGCAAATGCTAGGAGACTTACTGATTCAAAGCACTTAAGAAAATCCCTGCTCTGCAGATAGCTGACCATTATGCTAACCATGCAGAGACTTCAGTAGCCACACATAACAAATAATATAGATTTTATAGGATCGATCCAGAAAAGTCACTAAACACACTACAGATCAATATCTTTTATGAATATAGATGCAAAAATCCTTTAAAAAATAGCAAACTGAATCTAGCAACATATTAAAAAGTGGCATTTATCACAGGAATGCAAGGTTAGTCTAACACCAATCAATGCAATACACCATATAAATGGAATAGAGGACAAAAACCACATGATCATCTCAATAAATGCAGAAAAAGTATTTGACAAAATCCAGCACACTTTTATTATAAAAACACTCAAGAAACTAGGAGTAGAGGAGATCTTACTCAACCTAAAAAAGGACATCTACAAAAACCTACAGCCAACATCATACTTAATGGTGAAAGACTGAATGTTTTCTCCCTAAGATCAGCAACAAGACAAGAATGTCCATCCTCACAACTTCTATTCAGGATTGTAATGGAGGTTATAGTCAGGGCAATCGGGTAAGAAGAAGAAATGAAAGACTTACAGATTTTAAAAGAAGAGGTAAAACTATCTCTATTCACAGATGATGTGGCCTTATATATATACAAAATCATAAGGAATAGACACCAAAATTATTAGAATAAACAAGTTCAGCAAGGTTGCAAGATACAAAATCAATATACAAAATCATCTGTATACACTAACAATGAACAATCTGAAAATGAAATTAAAAGAACAATTTTATTTAGAATAGCAGCAAAAAAGAACAAAAAGGAATAAATTTAACAAAAGAGGTTACAACATAAAAATAAATAGACAAATGATCCAGTTAAAAATTGGGCAAATGTTTGAGTAAATATTTATCCAAATATTAAAATATTTATAATATTTATCCAAATATTAAAATATTTATAATATCCAAATTTATACAAATGGCCAATAAATACATCCAAAGATGCTCAACATCACTGGTCATTAGAGAACTAAAAATCAAAACCACAATGCAAGCTGTGACAAAGTGAGAGAGTGGCATGGACATATATACCCTACCAAACGTAAAATAGATAGCTAGTGGGAAGCAGCAGCATAGCACAGGGAGATTAGCTCGGTGCTTTGTGATCACCTAGAGGGGTGGGATAGGGAAGGTGGGAGGGAGGGAGATGCAAGAGGGAAGAGATATGGGAACATATGTATATGTATAATTGATTCACTTTGTTATAAAGCAGAAACTAACACACCATTGTAAAGCAATTATACTCCAATAAAAAAAAAAACCACAATGAGATACCACTTCACACTTACCAGAATGTCTATAATCAAAATGACAGATAATAACAAGTGCTGACAAGATTGGGGAGAAATTGGAACCCTCATACACTACTGGTGGGAATGTAAAATGGTGCAGCCACAGAGAAAACAGTCTGTCAGTTCCCCACAAGGTTAAACATGACCCAGTAATTCTACTCCTAGTTATATACCCAAGAGAACTGAAAGCATGTGTCCACACAAAAAGTTGTACATGAATGTTTATGGCAGCATTTTCATAAGAACCAAACGAACTTTACTAACCCATCAATAATAAAAAATTTTAATCATCCATACTAAATGTAAGACTATCTTTGTATTCTCTCTATAAAAAATATATTATAAAATCATTGTAATATAAAGAGGTGATCATATAGTATGCAGCCTAAAACATAGGGAAAGTACTTTAGAGGTATGTCAGATATTAATTAATTAAAATGTTGTGCTGTTAAAAAAAAAAGTGGAAACAACCCAAATGATAAATGGATAAACAAAATGTAGTATATCTGTATGATGGAATATTATTCAGCCATAAAAAGTAATAAAGTTCTGATATATGCTATAACATAAATGACCCTTGAAAGCATTATGCTAAGTTAAAGAAGCCAGACACAAAAGGCCACATATTATATCACTCCATTTATATTAAACATCCAGAATTGTCAAATCCATAGAGACAGATAATAGATTGGTGGTTTCCAGGGCCTGGGAGCAGGGGAGGGAATGGGGAATGGCTACTGATGTATATGGATTTTCTTTGGGGGGGTGATGAAAATGTTCTGGAATTAGATAGTAGCAATGGTTGTACAACTTTGTGAATATACTGAAAACTACTCTACACTCTAAAAGGATAAATTTTATGGTATGTGAATTATATCTTAATAAAGCTGTTATTAGACTATAATAAATAATAAAATACATGAAAAGATAGATGAGGCCGGAGTGCTTGCCAGCTACAACCTCTGTATAGGGAAGTCACAGGACCTCCTGGGTGACATCAAGGCCAAAGCCCTCAGGCTACTTTCAGCATCCTTTGAACCCATCAGTGTAATTTCATGGTACAATAGGGGATTGTGAAGGGCTGGAGTATTCTTTTCCAGAAAGCCTCCTAAAACATCCAGCTTGTGTGCAGTTTGCAGGGCAAATGAGGAGGAAGAACAATCCTGCTTGAGCACCTGACCTTGGCATGCCAACTAACAGTGATGGATACAAACGTGTATTTATACACTGCTTCAGAAAATGATTCAGAGAGGAAGTTAACAGAAAAGCTGACATGCCTGGTAAATGGGAGGAAGTTGAATGAAAAGATTTCTTCAGGGCCAACTTCACGGGTGTACAACCTGTGCAGTCATACAGGGCCCCACATTCAGAAAGGTCTTGTGCTTGGCTAAATGCTGTGCTGTCCCACTGTCTTGAAATTCTTAATAATTTTATCTTCAAACTTGTGTTTTCTAAGGGAAATCTGATAGAACAATGGAGCATGAGTGTGAGCAGAGAATATATGGGCAATGTGTGTGTCTACTGTTCCTTGTCACCCCATTCTCATATAACATTCATGATATCTCATGAACACAGAGCTCCAGTAGACCCATGTTGCATCAAGAGTTCAGTGACACTAAAAGTGAGTACAAGGTAAGTGTGCTACATCTACGACTGAGTAAGTAGGGGCACTGACAGCCTGCAGAAGCCACATTTACCATTTGAACTAGAAATTGCTAAGATGGCATTGGTATTCTAAGAAACACAAACAACCAAGGGGCCCTATTATATCCTTTCTTACTCTTGGTACTTTGCTGCATTAGCCAACCACTTATTCTGAAAATGATTACACAGAAGGAAAAGGGAAAGATAGGGCAACCCACAGTTCTTTTCACTTTTTCCTTACTCATCAGTAAGCTGAAGGTAGAGTGCTGGTAGAATGTGAACATATCAAGAAGTGAGATAAAAATATTTGGCTTCGTCTTCAAATTTTTAATAATTTCATTTTTGACCTTGTGTTTTGTAAGTGAAGCCCAATGAGACAATAAAGCAAAAGAGATATGAGCAAAAAAAATATATTTGGCTTCATTTTGTGTAGTATTTCTACTGTCCTGGTAAGAATTAAATAGATATGCACCTATGAGCTACAAAATACTAATTGTCTAATTTTGGTGATTCGGCATACAGGTTAATTTGCATTTAAAAGTAGCATTGGGCAAAATAAAGATGAGTGGTAAAATTCATGCTAATAATTCAATTTTTAATTTTTTCTTTATTTAGAATCATATTAAAGAGCAAATAAAAAACATCATGACAAGTCGAGAGAAAGAGAGAGACCATAGAGGAAAGGACAAGTTAGTACCATTTAGTACCTTTAATGGCACTTTGTTCCTGCTTTTTGAACAAAGGGCCCCACATTTTTCTTTTGCATGGGGCCCTGTAATTTATGTAACTGGAGATTGCCTTGATGTCTGCATTTGTGGTTCTCAAAAAGTCTGCTGCTTCACAAGCCTACACTTTATGTTGGAGTCATTGTGTGGGTGTAAATTGTGTCAGTGGGTGTGTGTTAGCAGGGGTGCAGTGAGGTAGGGAAGGTGCTGGAGAGTAGGCTGACAGTAGCAAGCCCGAATTAAGAACACACAGAGGGGTTTCAGAAAAGGAGGTGCTAGTTGGATTCTCTGAGGGGCTCACTCTCAGTATTAAAGTCACAGAAATAAAATTATCATCTTAAATTTTCCAAGTCAAATGATGAAGAAAGAGATGGGGTGGGGGAGGAGTTTCTGCTGCACCATGGCAGCAAAAAGGTTTTCAGATGCCTGAGTGAGGCAGTTCTCCCTAGGAGCTTAAGGTACAGAATGTGAAGGAAAATCAGAATCGGTCATGAATGTCATTTGTTGTGAGATATAAAGCAATCTCAAGCTTTTCTCTGTGTTTTACCCTTACCATTTTTTAAAAAAAGAGTTGCTGCCTCCCAGTGCCCAGGCAGTGAATGTTTTCAAACTCACTACCTCTCATTGCACAAAATGAGTTTTAGATTATTTTCTCTCATTTTTTAACATCTGTTTGAGGAGCTCAATATTTAATATACATTATCCTGCAATAGGTATAAAACATTTTAAAGATACAAAATTGAAGCTCGGTAAAATTAAGTAGTTTGCTCAATGTCACACAAAAGACTGAAGAAGAGCCCAAATCTGTTGCTGCTTGACATAATGAATGGGATACTGGATCTTATTCCCTTACTCTATAAAGACAGTGCATGGTTTCCTTATTTGGTATTGGTTGTGTGGTTTTGTGGGCAGAAAGGAATAATGATTCATTTTAGACTAAGAGCTACTTCAGATATTATAAAGGTCAGCTGATTAGCAATCTTAATTCCATCTGCAACCTTAATTCTCTTTTGCCATGTAACATAGCATATTGAGGGATTCTAAGGATTATAACTTGGACATCTTTGGGGAGCCATAATTATGCCTACACACATGATACAAAAATGAAGAAATATGCAATTCAGCAATAAATTTGGAGACTTCAATATTTGACTCACCAAAATTGAGAGAACAGTTAGACAGAAAATCAGCAAGGATATATAAGACTTGCTATGCTTTATAGGTACAACACTATCAAACAACTTGACCTAACTGGCATCTACAGAACGCTCCACTAAACAATGTCACATACATTCTTTTCAAGTACACATAGAACTTTCTGCAGGATAAACCATATTCTAAGCAGTAAAACTAGCACCAACAAATTGAAAAAGATTGAAATAATTTAAAGCATATTCTCTGAAACACAATGGAATTTAATTTGAAATAAAAAAACAGAAAAAATTGTGAAATCCACAAATATTTGGTAATTAAATATCACTTTTCTAAATTACCCATGGGTCAAAGAAGAAATTACAAAGAAAAAGATTTTTGAACTGCATGAAAATGAAAACACACCATATAAAAATATATGGCATGCAGCTAAAGCAATGCTGAGAGTTTATATCCATAAACAGTTATGTTAGAAAAGAAGAAAGATCTCAAATCAATATAGTAAGCTTTTACCTTATGAATCCCACCCCCCAAAAAGAGCTAATTAAACACACGGCAAGAAGAAAGAAGAAAACAGAAATTAGAATGGAAATCAATAAGATACGAAACAGAAAATCAGTAAAGAAAAATCAATTAAACCAAAGTTAATTCTCTGAAAAGATAACAAAACTGATAAACCTTTAGCTGGACTGACCAAGAAAAAAGAGAGAACCCACAAAACACCAAAATCAGGATGAAAAAGAGAGGACATTATTACTGACCTTACAGAACATAGAAGAACTATGAGGGAATACCATGAACAACTTTATGACAAGTCAGACAGTTTAAATGAAATATATGAATACCTAAAAAGACACAAATTAGCAAAACTGACTCAGAAATGTAGAAAATCTGAATAGACATATAACAAGTAAAGAAATAGAATTAGTAATTTAAAAACTTCCCACAAAGCAAAACTCTGGACCAGATGGATTAAATGATACATTCTATCGAACATTTAAAAATGAAATAATGCCAATACTACACAAACTTCCAGAAAATACAGGAAGAGGGAATAATTCCCAACTCCTGTGAGGCAGCACTACCATGATATCAAAACCAGACAAAGACATCACAAGAAAAGAAAATTAAAGAGCAACATCTTTCATGAATATAGACACTATAATCCTCAAGAAAATATTAGGAAACCAAATCTAGTTAAATATAAAAAGGATTATACACCACAACCAAGTGGGATTTATCCCAGGAATACAAGGTTGGTTTAAAGCCAAAAATCAATTAACATAACAAACCATATTAAGAGGATAAAGGGCAAATACTACATGATCATCTCAACAGATACAGAACAGGCATTTCACAAAATCCAATACCCATTCATGATAAAAAAAAAACTCTCAACAAACCTGAAATAGAAGGAAACTTCCTCAAGCTGAGAAAGGGCATCTGTGAAAACTCTATAGCTATCATATTTCATGGTGAAAGACTGAATGCTTTCCTCCTAAGATAAGGAACAAAGAAAGAATGTCCATCTCACCACTTCTATTTAACATTGCACTTGGGGTCTGGCCAGTGCAATCATGTAAGAAAAAGAAGTAGAAAGCATTAAGGTTGAAAAGAAGAAGTAAAACTTCACAGATGACATAACCCTGTGAACAGAAAATCCTAGGGAAATCTCAAAACACTATCTGATAAACAAGTTCGGCAAGGTTGCAGGATACAGTATCAATGTATGAAAATCAATTATATTTTTATATATACGAGGAATAAATGATCCAAAAGTGAAATTAAGAAAACAATTCCATTCATAATATCATCAAAAAGAATAAAAGTTTAGGAATAGATTTAACAAAAGAAATGTAAGACAAGTACACTGAAAATTATAAAACACTGCTGAGGAAAATTAAAGAAAATCTAAATAAATGGAGAGACGTTCCATGTTCATGGATTGGAAGACTCCATATTGCTAAAGTGGCAGTTCTTCCAAAATTAATCAATAGTTTCAGTGCAGTCCCCATCAAAATTCCAGCAATGTGTATGTGTCTCTCTCTATAATTGATAAAATTATCCTAAAATTTATATGAAAAACCAAAAGCCTCAGAATAGCTAAAAAACAATTTTTAAAAGAAATCTGGCAGACTTTCATGTTAAAACTTTAAAAGCTTACTATGTATATGTATGGTTGAGTTGCTTTGCTGTGCACCTGAAACTATCACAACACTGTTAATTGGCTATACTCCAATATAAAATAAAAAGTTAAAAAAAAAGCTTACTATGAAGCTACAGCAATCAAGACAACATGATACTGCATTAAGGATAGACATATACATAAATGGAACAGAACTGAGAGTCCAGAACTACACTCTTATACTTACAGTCAATTGATTTTTCAGCAAAGGTACCAAGGCAATTCATTGAGAAAGGATAGTCTTTCCAACAAATGGTGCTGGTACACGTGGACATCTATAAGCCAGAAGATGAACTTAGACCCTTACCTAACACTATACACAAAAATTAATTCAAAATGAATTGTAGATCTAAATGTTAGAGCTAAAATTATAAAAACCTTTAGGAGAAAATTTTTAAGACCTTAGGTTCTATAAAAATGTCCTAGATACGATCCTAAAAACATGATCCATAAAAGAAAAAAATTGTTAAATTGGAATTCATCAAAATTTTAAACTGTTGTGCTTCAAAAGATACCATTAAGAAAATAAAAAGACAATCCACAGCCTGGGAGAAAATATTTGCAAATCACATATCCAGTAAAAGATTTGTATACATACAAAGAACATACAAAGAACTCCTACACACAATAATAAGATAAACAACAATTAAAAATTGGCAAATGATTTGAATAGATATTTCCCCCAAGAAAATATATGAATAGCCAATAAGCACATGAAAGGATGCTCACCATCATTAGTCATTAGGAAAATGCAAATTAAAACCACAATGAAATACCATTTCACATCTGCTAGAATGGCTATGATCAAAAAGACAGACAATGAGAAATGTTGCAAGGATATGGATAAATAGGAGCTCTCATACATTGCTGGGGGAAATGTAAATGGTGCAGCCACTTTGAAAAACTGGGAATTTCTTAAAAAGTTAAACATACCTTTACTATATTACTGAGCAATTCCACTCCCTGGTATCTACCCAAGTTAAATGAAAACATATGCCCACACAAAAAATTTGTACACCAATATTCAGAGAGCATTATCCATAAAAGCCAAAAAGTGGAAGCCACGCAAGCATCCATCAATGGATGAATGGATAAACAAAAGGTGGTATATCCAAACAATGGAATTTTATTTGACAATAAAAAGAAATGAAGTACTGATAATTGCTACAACATAGAAGAACCTCAGAAACATGCTATGAGAAATAAGCCAGACATTAGAAGCTACAAAATGTATGGTTCTATTTAGGTGAAATGTCCAGAAAAGGCAAATATATAGAGACAGAAAGTAGATTAGTGGTTGCCTGGGGCTGATTGCAACTGGGCACAAGATTTCTTTTTAGGATGATGAAAAAATATCCTAAAACTGGATGATGGTCATAGTTGCACAACTCAGTAAATTTAAAAAATTTAAAATGCGTGCATTTACAGTATACAAATTATACCTCAATAAATTTATTTAATAATTCTAATGGAAACCAAATTCCCCACTTAAGGTACAACAGATACTTCAGCTACTTTGTTGTCCATAAGGCAAGGCCCTTAGAAGCATCTCTTTATACAGTTACTAACCATAATAACTATCACACTTATTGAGCTCTTACCATAAGCCATAAACTACCCTAAGCACTTGAAATGCATTTGCTCCTTTAATGCTCATAATAAATTTGAGTTTGATTTAGTAACGTCATGAAAGTCACATAGGTGGCCAAACCAGTACTTAAATTAATGTCTGCCTGACTCTAGAGTCCTTGCTGTGCATCCCTATATTCTTATCTATTAATATGAAGCTAGAAAAAAAGAACAAACCACCACCTTTAAAGAGATCTGGAAGACCTGATACCCATTTGACAGACTAGTAAGTACAATAGCAATTATGATCACAGACTAAGAAAGTGTATTAGTCTCTAATTCTGTGTAAAAAAAAATTACTCTAGACTTAGTGATGTAAAACAACAATAAATATTTATTATCTTGCAGTTTCTGTAGGTCAAGAATCTGGGGATGGCTTGGCTGGGTGGTTGTAGCTCAGGGTTTCTCATGAGGTTGCACTCAAGATGTCAGCCAGGACTGCAGTCATCTCAAAGCTCAACTCAGGCTGGAGCATCCACTTCCAAGGGGGCTCACTCACATGCTTGGTAAGCTGGTGCTGGCTGTTGGTGGGAGGGCTTAGTTCCTCTGTACACAGTCATCTCCACAGGGTTGCATGTGTGTCCTCATGACACGGTTGCCCACTTCCTCCAGAGCAAGCTGTCCAAGAGATCAAAGTTGCAGTTGTGTTGTCTTTTATGACCTAACCTCCAAGGTCACACACCATCATTTTTGCAAGGTGCTATTCAGTGTAGGAAGAGTCTCCACAAGAACATAAATACCAAGAGGAGAGGATCATCACAGTCCATCTTGGAGGCTGGCTAACAGCAAAGGTTCAGCTCACTCTGGGAGGGCTGAGAGAACTGGAGTTGCCAAGCGTTCAGTCCCACATGTACCACAGACATACACATGACACTCTCACCAAGTTAAAAATACTTGCTCCAAAGTCATGGATAGCAGCCTGTCCCTTTGGGCTGCAATCTCATTCTGCTGGCCACACGTGACAATCTGAGTGGACCCACATGGTGAATGGGAAGCGAGAATATGACTTTTGGTGCCTCCGCAATCCCCTTATCCTCTCTATCTGCAGTCTTATTATGGTATCCTCCCTTCTGTTGATTTCCTATCCTGCACATAGCTTCTCTGCACCTCCCCACATCCCCTATTCCTCATCAAAATGGACCTGTCCCGCATCCCATCTTTTTGAATCCTCCTTTTCATCTAGAGTTTGGAAAGTTCTAAATCCAGAATACTCATTCAAGGTAGTGGGTTAGGAACTCATTCAGTATATTTGCATTCTAACTGCCTTCCAAAGCTTTAGCCCCCAAATGGATGCATATGAGAGTTTTAGTCATCTGCAGGCAAAGGGAGAGCATTTCTGTCTCTTCAAATTATACCAAGTTGATTCAAACCATATCTTCATACATTCATTCATTCAGTTAATCACCCAACCAGCGTTTACTGAGTGCCTACCATGTACCGTGCACTGTACTCGGCACCATAAACCTCATCTTGGATACTGTGAATGCATGTCAGCAAAACATTTTATAGGTCACACAACTGCAGAGTATGGAAAGATCGAACATAGGCTCCTTTCCTAAGGTTCCAAGGGAAGGGAAGGAGCACACAAAGGCATCTCCTCGTATAGCACCCTATGATATGCATACATTACTGGAAGGGTAGATTTGTTAGAGTCTCAGCCACACCTAGGAAAAGCTTGTCAGCCAAAAGCAAAACCCAAATTAGTTCCTTTGAGTGCAGCTTTTTTTAAGTACATTTAAAGTACCACCCCCATGAATGCTTCAAAAGGTACATTTCTGAACCCTATGAATATGAAAATATAATTCACATCTAAGAGTTGACATTCTGCCTAAAATAAGGCAGCTAACAAATGTTGCCTTCGGAATGATTAGATATTACAAGTGTAAAGAGCTATCAGGACAGGACACCATTGTTTTAGAAACCAACCAATTAAAAATGTATTACACTCCTCAGCAACTCTTGGGTTGCCCCCCACCCCCATTAACAGAGAGAAATAGAGGAATGAAGAGTTTATTCAGTCAACAAAAATTTCTCAGTAACTATTCTGTATTGTAATTAACTGTCCTGGTGCTGGAAATACAGAGATGGACAAGACAGACACATAAATTGAATAAATATTTCAGAAACTTACTCACAGGGGTGAGCAATGCTAGAAGATAGTCCAAAAACATGCAACCCTACACGTCAAGAAAAAATTTTTATGACCAGGACCATCTTGGAAAACATGTCCTAAAGTCTGATTACTTGAGTTCAAATTTCAACTCTACCATTTAGAAGTTGTAAGACCTTGGGTCATGTAAATTTTCTAAGTCCCAGTTGCCTCACTTAAAAATAAAGCCTGCTTTGGGGTGCCCTTGAGATAATTGAGATACATAACAAAGCATACTGCCTGGGAATTCCCTGGCGGTCAAGTGGTTAGGACTCCACGCTCTCACTGCCGAGGACCCAGGTTCGATCCCTGGTCGGGGAACTAAGATCCCACGAGCTGCGTAGCGTGGCCAAAAACAAAACAAAACAAAACAAAACAAACAAAAAAACACACAAATTGGTGGGGGGAAAAAAGCATACTGCCTCCCATATAATGAATGCTTAGTTAATGTTATCTGTAATTTTATTAACTATGGATCAAAGTAATAATAAAATTAGTTTCCATTCCTTGAGGATACACTCACATTATGAAAGAAGGCTAGGGTTTATATTTTCTCCATGTATTTATTCAGCCACTTATTTACATCTTTGACATCTTTCTTGCCAAAACCAAGGAGAATATAGGATCCCAACACTTTCTTTAAATGTCTTACTTGGCTTCACTTAGATTTTGCTCACTCCAGATACTTGAGAGCATAAGTTTCTTCACTCCCACACTCCAAACCCCATTTCTCTTGTCCTTCCCCTTCTTCTCAAGGGCATCATGGATTAACAAATGGGCTCAACCCCCAAAATAAAGTCAACTCTTCTCATAGGTATAATAGCAGTCAGAGACACAGTGCCAGAGCTTTTAGCACAAGAATGAGATCCCAATATGAGCACGTGGTCTGTTTTAAAAATGGTTTGGGTAACCATTTTAGAAAGGGAATTTTTAGCCCTGAAAAAATTCACTATATCCCAGGCAGAAAAGCGATCCTTCAATATATGGACCCAGCTTTCATCCACCTATAGAAAAAAAAGTCATTGTAAAGCAAATAGCTATTATTCACCTTAGGAGAAAAGGCAGAGGTGTGCCATTCTTTCATTTCTCATTTTTGTTCATGTCAGTGAATAATAATGGCATTTACTCCCTTCATCCTCAGTTCTTTATTCTTCTGTTTTAAATATTGCTGGGGTTGTTCCTAAAAAAAAAACTGTCTTGCATAACTTAAGCATCTCATATAACTCAATAAATGGTTATGGTTTCAGCTTCTTAAGATTATTATTAATTTGAAATCCATTTCTGGGTTCAAACTGTATATATGTGCAAAACCACACATGCAGATGTGTTTATGTTACCAGGTAGCATAAGGAGATAGTGTAAAAAAAGCATGGGTTCCCAAGTCAAACAAGTTAGGGCTCAAATACCAGGTCTGACATTTACTAGCTATGTTTAGTAGGCAAACTATTTACCCTCAATGAACCTCAATTTTCTCACCCATGCATTGGGTTTATCACAGCGAATAAATGAGATAAGATCTGTAGAATGCTTGGCACCCTAATAGGTGGTCTATAAGTATTAGCAGCCTCTTTTGGAGGGGGTATAGGAAGGGAGTCACGTGTAACTTAAATTTCCACAGGCTGCCCAATTCTTTGTGTAGACAGTAGAAACTCAAATCCCACTGGTTCAGTCCCCTCACCTGCACCAGGACACCTTTCTCCCCAAAGTCTCCCCACTTACTTCTGAGAATTCTTAGAAAATTTTTATATGTGTTCACAAAATCTTCGCCCGCCTTGGCCTTGGTTTTGGAGTCCCCAAGACCTGTGAAGCCAAAAACAGGCCTCCATTCACCATTTCCCTCACCATTTCCCCCAGCTTCAGTGCTCTCCAGAAGAGCATCATTTTCCATGCCAGGGAAGCAGCTTTTGCTTCTCCTCAAAGCTGTGGATCATGAGGTATTTGAACAGAATTGGTTTGTTTTGAGTCCTTACTCTGACGCGCCACACTGCGTTCTAGGCATTCATGGGGGAAAAGCCCCTCCTCCCAGCTCTGTGCTGCATTTTGTCACCTGGTCCCTAAGAAGCACTATTTGTTTCCCGAGTATTACAGGAAGCCTCATGAGAAAACCTTCTTTAGTTTCTGCCAGAAGCCCCGCTGCTCATGGGCCACATACCTCCTCGCTGGCCACAAGCTGGGATGCATACCATGTTTTCCTCCTGTGTCACATGCTCTCTGTGTCATGCCCATATCTCCTCAGGCCTTACCGATGGCCAACAGCTGCATCACTTTGCCTGAGGCCTTCTTCAGTAGCCTGCCTGCCCTGCTTGCAGGCACTCTGCTTGGGTGCAGTCCTCAGCCAATGACTGACAGGAATAGGTGTGGATAACTCCAAGGTCTATGTTCTACATCAGCTTCTAGAGTTCCCCAGTACAAGGAAACTCCAGTTAACCACAGTGGTAACTGGCTTGATAAGGCATCATTCATTCAGTGGCTCTTTTCTTACCTGTCTCACTTCCCTACTCCCTTATTAGCATTTCTTAGGATTATCTCCCCTCAAAACTACTTGCACTCAAATCCTTGTCTTCAAGTCTACTTCTAGGGGAACCTAAACTAAGACGACTCCTCATGTCCCCATCTTTCTCTCCAGACCCAAAGAGCACACATCTCCCCAGGCAAAATCAACACATACCAGTAAATACTTGAGGAACTACTGGTCCACCAGTTCCTTAGACATGGCCAAGGTCTGAATCCAGATCAGCCCCAGCTGGGCCTTCTTCTACAAATATAAGTATCCTTCCATATACAGAGATCCTGGGTTAGGTGCCCCTTCTATGGACTTCTCCAGTTTCTGTGTTTCCCCAGTTGTCATAATGGCAATGCTGTATTATAATTCCATATTTTATTAACCACTGATGCCATCACATTCTAAGGTCTGTGAGGGCAGGACAGTGTCTGTCTTGTTTATCATTTATACCTATTACATATGATAGTGTATTGTGCAGAGTCAATCCTCAATAAGCATAAGTTGATTTCAATTAAATTTCTAAGGAAGAACAAAAGCCTGACACCTCAGGCAGTCTGAAACCAGGGAAAAGGAATGAGCTCATACTAATCAAAAATACTGACCACTTGTAGAGAGTCAGCTATATGCCTGGTCCTATGTTAAGTAATTTTCAAACATTATTTCATGGAACATTTATATTTACCTATGAGATAGGTACTACAATTCTCATTTTAGTATAGGGAACATGAAATATAGAAAAGTTCAACACCTTGGCCAAAGATACACTGCTACTAAGTAGCAACACTGGTATCAGATTCAGGTCTGTCTGAATCCAAGAGTTAGTTAGCTTATTAAGCACTACACTGTCTCTGTTGAGAATCTCTCAATACTATTCTGCTTTGCACGTAGAAAGTATCATCAGAGGCCAAGCACTATTGTATGAATAATGGTGATAGTCTAATGACCATTAAAAATAAGTGTAGTGGCTTGAATGGTGGCCCCACAAATATGTCCATGTCCTAATCCCCAAAACATGTGAATGTGACCTTACTGAAAAAAAGGATCTTTGCAGACGTAATTGAGTTAAGGATCTTGAGATGAGGAGATCATCCTAGATTATCCACGTAGACTTTCAATCTAATGACAAGTATCCTTAGAAGAGGCAGACGGAAGAGGAGGAGGCAATGTGACCATGGAGGCACCAGAAGCTGGAAGAGGTAAGGAACAGATTCTTGCCTAGAGCCTTCTGAGAGAGTGCAGTCCTGCTGATACATTAATTTCAGACTTCTGGCCTCCAGAATTGTGAAAGAACAAATTTCTGTTGTTTTAAGCCACCGTGTGTGGTAATTTGTTATGGTAGGCCTAGGGGACTAATATAGGCCCAACATTCATTTGTCCATTCATTCATTCTACAAACATTTGAAAAGCATCTCTTATTACGTGCAAGACACTGCTACACAAACAGATAAGACGCTATCTCTGCCTTCAAGAAGTTTATAGTTAAGTTCAGGACCTTATGCCTGAGTCATATGGGCATTCTACTCTGGCACTAGACCTACTGGCCATTTTGCTGGCCAGTCCACTGCATAATTATGTGGCAAGTTAGAGTGCTAGGCCGCCATTGGAAATCTCTGAAACTTGAAAGAGATAGGGATCTTGAAGATCATTTGGTTCAACCTCTCCCCTCCACCCAGTATAGGAATCCACTTTTCAGAGTTCCTGGTAGGGGGCCATTCAGCCTCTTTTTGAGCACTTCCCCAATGAGTAGTGTATCCCTTTCATACTAAATCTCTCATGTATGGGCAACTTCCACTGTAGGGTTCTCACCGTCACTGAGCCCCAATTTGCCCATTATGGCTTCCATCCAATTATCAAAATTCTATCCTCAAGACCCATGAGAATATGTCTAATTCTTCTTTCATATAACAATCCCTCAAATTATTTAAAACACCTGATATGTTTCCCCAACTATCTTCTGCTAGCTGGCAACTAGCCCAGTTTAACTTACCATTCCTCAGGTGAAGTGGTTTCTAAACCTTTCACCATATTGCATTCCTTCTCTAAATACAGTATCGTTTATCCATACAATTTAAAATATGGCACTGAGAACAGAATACAGTTTACACATAACTCAAGCAGAGGAGAATGGGACCATTATCTCCTTTATTCTGGGCTTAATTCACACATCCTAAGACTGTATTCATATTGTAAAAAATGATGTTACACGATTGACTCATTCTGACCTTCTTGGCAGCTGAAACCTAAGTCTTTTACTGAATTTCCATTAAACCTGGTTTCCCTTATATGCCTATATGCTTGATTTTGGAATCTATGTGAAATATTTTTTATTTACTTCTGGAAATTGCCCGTTTTTTGTTTCAGCTAATTTTTCCAAGCTGTCAAAATACCTTTCAATTCTGATTTCTCATCCAGCATATTAACTTGCTTTGAGTGATTCTCATTCCCATGCTCCCCCACCCCATCCCTGGAACTTACCACTATGTCTTCAGGCTCTGGTTTAAACCCTTTCTTTCTGGACTCTTAGAACCTGCTCACATACTCCGATAAGCCATTACTCCTAGCCCTTGACTCCTGTCAAGTCATGACAAACAATTTCTGGGTCAGGGCTCCAATCTCTAAAGTTCCTTCCAGCTCTAATCTTTTATTCATGTTAGAAACTGGCAGATATTCAAAACCATTGCAGTTGATAGGATGCATGTAAGTGTAGGGGGCAGCTAGCACCTTATGAGATCCAGGAAGACAACCAATGTTTTATAAATGGCATCAAAGCAACATAACTGGGGAAGACCCTGGGGAATTACAGCATCGTTAAGAAAGTTCACAGCAAGGTTTTGGAAGCCCTTTTGGGTTCTATTCTCTGAGCTGCAGATATAAACCTGAAGAACCCAAATGTGGCTCTCATAGGCCTGTGGACCAGTTCTAAAGCTCTGGGGGCATCACCACCTGACACTATCAAAACTAACTCAGTAAGAAGGGCCCAGAGTTCACTGTGGCTATTGGGGCATAACAAATAGTATCTTGTCAATACCTTGCAGTCGTTCTTTATTGAATTAAAAGGCATGTCGATAAGAGAGGTGAAAGGATGAGGTAGGAAGATGTGACATGTTTGGGAAAAAGAAGAAATCCTGTTTCAATACCACATTTTCTGATTATTTTTCTCCATTTCTTTTCCAAAGAAAAATTCAGTGGAGTAGTTTGTGGTGGTGAGGATGTGATGTAAGAAAAAAGAGGGAAAACTACTATTTAGAAGTTGTTTTATTATTATTTTACAAATTTTCATATTCCCTATGCTATTGAGATGCCAGTCATATTTAAAAGTATTTATGGGTCTTCCCTGGTGGTGCAGTGGTTAAGAATCCGCCTGCCAATGCAGGGGACATGGGTTCGAGCCCTGGTCTGGGAAGATCCCACATGCCGCAGAGCAACTAAGCCCGTACGCCACAACTACTGAGCCCGCGTGCCACGACTACTGAAGCCTGTGTGCCTACAGCCTGTGCTCCGCAACAAAGAGAAGCCACCACAATGAGAAGCCTGTGCACCGCAGTGAAGAGTAGCCCCCTCTCGCCGCAACTAGAGAAAGCCTGCGCGCAGCAACAAAGACACAACACAGCCAAAAATAAATAAATAAATAAATAAATTTAAAAAATAAAAATAAAAGTATTTATGACAAATGATGGGCTAGAAGGGCTAAAAATAATAAAAATTAAGCAAGTACCATCAATCCAAAGTCTCCAATGATACTTTATACCTACATAGCACTTTACATTTCTCAGAACACTTTTTGCATACATTACAACCTCACGACAACCCTGTAGAACTGCCATTATTATCTCTGCTTCAAGATGAGATTTGGTAAGGTCAAGAGACTTGCCCAAGTTTATAAAAGTAGTGAGCAAAGGCAGAACTGGGAACTGAACTGTTATATTCCAAGCAGTATTCTCTACACCATGGTACAGCTATTCTGAAAGAAGAAAGAACAAATCATTACTAGCAGAGCAATCCTGAAAAACTGCAAGTATCTTTAGATTTCATACAAAAGGAGTGGAGATTCCTTTCTTTTATATACAGGTGGAAATAATGCAATCACTCTGCAAGTCCCCTATCTCAGTCTCTCTCAGTTAGTCCACAAAGATGTTTCTAACTACTCCAATTTAACGATTTAACAAATGTTTATACTTGCAACACATAAGGTGCTATGCTAAAGGAGTGGAAATTACAGAATTATCTTGGCTCTCAAAAAGATTATCATCCAGTAGAGAAGACAGGTGTCTTAGTTATCTATTGCTGCATAACAAACCAACCCAAAACATAATGGTTTAAGAGAACAACAACCATCTCCTATTGCTCATGATTCTATAGGTTGGCTAGGCTTAGCTGGGCAGTTCCTCTCTTCCGCCGGCATTTGGGCGTCCCCAAGACTACCCTCAGGTTCACTAGAAGGACTCACAGAACTCAGAAAAGCCATTATACTCAGAGTTATAATTTATTACAGTGAAAGGATACAGATTAAAATCAGCAAAGGGAAGAGGCACATAGGGCAGGGTCCAGGAGAGACCAGGCATGGAGCTTCTAGTTGTCCTCGCCCAGTGGAGTTGGATGGACAGAACTTACTTCTCCCAGCAGTGATGTGTAGCAACATGCACAGAATATTACCAACCAGGGAAGCTAACCTGAGCCTTGGTGTCCAGAGATTTTATTGGAGCTCGGTCACATAGGCTTGGTTGACCCCCTACATGGCTGACCTTAGTCTCCAGACCCTTCAAAGATCAAGCTGATACCACATGGCCCAAGTCCCTTACCATAAATCACATTATTAGCAAAAACTATCTGGTATGGCCCATGGCCCCCAGGTAAACAAAGACACTCTTGCCAGACAGGACATTCCAAGGTCTTAGAGATACCTCTCAGAAGCTGAGCAGGACCAAATCTTTCTTTGGGGAAGATTAATCCTTTGTTGCATATCCACATAATGTCTGCTGGGGCTGCAGACATATGGAGACTTGATTACATTGAAGCATCCAAAATGGCTCACTCACATGATGGCAGTTGGTGCTGGCTATAGGCTGAGAGAACTCAGCTGGGGCTGTCAGTTAAAACATCTTATACATGGCCTCTCCATGTAACTTGGCCTTCTCATAACATGGCAGATGGGTTCTAAGAGGGAGCCTTCCAAGTATACAAAAACAGAAGTTGCAGGTATCTTAAGACCCAGCCTTGGACGTTGCACAGTGTCACTTATACTGTATTATACAAATCCTGGAGAGGAGGGAAAATCAACTCTACCTCTTAATGGGGGAAGTGGAAAAGAATTTACAGCCATATTTAATGCATGGAACAGCAGATAGGTTTCCTTCAAAGGGACTAGAGTTTTCTTTTCCAAACTCCAGTGACACTGCCCTGAAGACCCAGTGTGAACACTTGTTGGAACAAAACAACTGGAGGGAAGTGTAGCTTATACTCTGGATCCTGTTCTGGGTCTCAGAACTACAGGAGAGTTGAGACCAAGGACAAACCACATAGCTGTGCCATACTTGTAAGGGGCATACAGTCTATGTGACAAGATGAAGGAGAGATGGTGAGTGCATTGTAGTCGGTAGCTGCTGATTGCAGTCAGCAGAAGATAAATACATATATACTTAGATACATACAAAGCAACCACAGAAAAACTCTCACCTCTCCAATGTCCCTGTCTCCAGGGAAGCCTCCATCTCTGTATCTCCTTTCTGGGACATAAACCAGTTTCTAGAACCTTGAAATATTTAAGAGGCTTAGTTTGACAAATCTGTACCACTGAACTGGCTCTACTAATCCTAAATTTATCATTGGCCACATGATGAAGACCTTGACGGCCAACTGTGCCTATGAAAACTCCATAAGACAGGCAGTTTCTGGATTCCTTTTAATACTAGAGAGTCCTGGTAAAAACAACAAAATGGTTTACCAAAATGACCAAGCAACTACAAGTTCAAGACACTGTGTTTCCAGTTTCAGTTTAAGAAAAGATTTTTTTCCCATGAGTTTAGTCACCCTCTACCTCATTCAAAAAAGAATCAAATTTTCCAAAAACATGAGGAAGACTTCCTAAACATTCAAACAAGACTGTCAAAAACTGATAGATCTGAAAGGAGCAACAGACAAATCCACAATTATAGTTGAAGACTTCAACACCTCTTTCAGTAATTGATAGAACAAGTAGACAGAAAATCAGTAAGGATATAGATGATCTGGACAGCACTATCAAACAACTCGACCAAATTGCCGTTTATAGAAGACTCCATCCAATAAAAGCAGAATACACATTCTCTCCAAGTGCACGTGGAACATCCACCAAGATAGACCACATTCTGGGACATATAACAAAGCTGAACAAATTTAAAAAAATAGAAATCATACAAAGTACATTCTCAGACCATAACAAAATTAAACTAAAAATCAATAATAGAAAGATATCCAGAAAATCACCAAATATTTATAAATTAAATAATATACTTCTCAGTAACCCATCTCAAGAGAGTCAAAAGAAATCATCTCAAGGGAAATTTTAAGACATTTTAAACTAAAATGAAAATGAAAATAGAATGTATAAAAATTTGTAGTGCTACAACATGGATGAACCCTGAAAACACTCTACTAAGTGAAAAAAGTCAGACACAAAGGGACAAATATTTAATAATCCCACTTATCTGAGGTACCTGAAAAAGGCAAATTCATAGAGATAGAAAGTAGAATAGAAGTTAGCAGGGGCTAGGAGGAGATGATGAAAAAGTCCTGGAAAAGGATAGTGGTGGTTGCACAACATTGTGAATGTACTTAATGCCACTAAATTTCACACTTAAAAATCATTAAAATTGTAATTTTTATGTTATGTATATTGTACCACAATAAAAAATGTAAAAAATGCACGGGATGCTGATAAAATAGTACTTAGAGGGAAATTTACAGCATAGCATTAAATGAAAATGTTAGAAAAGAAGAAATATCTAAAATCAATAACTTAAGCTTAGACTTTGGGAAACTAGAGAAGGAAGAGCAAATTAAACCTAAAGCAAGCAGAAGGAAGAAAGTAATAAAAATTAGAGAAGTCAAAGAAATTGAAAAGAGAGAGAGCTCAATAAAAGCAAAACCTAAATCTTTGAAAAGATCAATAAAATTGATAAATCTTTAGCCAGCATAACCAAGAAAATAAAAAAGAAGACACAAATTATCAATATCAGGAATAAAAGAGGAAGGTCACAGCCAATCATACTAAAAGGTTAATAAGAGAATACTATGAACATTCCTATGACCATAAACTGAATAACTTAGATGAAAGACACAAACTACCAAATATCATCCAAGGACAAAGAGATAACCTGAATAGCCATGTATTGCAGAAACTGAATTGATAGTTTAAAGCCTTCCCCCCCAAAACTCCTGGCCCAGATGATTTAATTGGTGAATTCTACCAAACATTTAGGAAAAAACAATATCAATACTACACAATCTCTCATAGAAAATGGAAGAGGAGGGAACATTTCCCAACTCATTTTATGAGGTTAGCATTATCCCAATCAAAACCAAACTATACTGACCAATATCTCTCACAAATATAGATGCAAAAATCCTTTAAAAATTAGTAAATTGAGTCCAGTCATGTATATAAAAAGAATATCAAGACCAAGTGGGATTCATACCAGGAATACGAAGCTGGTTCAATATTCAAAAATCAATATTTAAAAAATTTTAAACATTTGAAAAGACTAAGAAAACCCATATGATCATATCAATAAATGCAGAAAAAGCTTTCAGTAAAATTCAATATCCATTGATGATAAAACCTCTCAACAAACCAGGAATAGAAGGGAACATCCTTAACGAAATAAAGGGTCTCTAAAAAAAACCTGTAGCTAACATTACAATTAATGGTGAGAGACTGAATGCTTTCTCCCTGAAATCAGTAACAAGGCAAGGATATCTTTTCTCACAACTCTTACTGAAAATTGTACTGTAATTACTAGTTAGTGCAGTGAGGCAAGGAAAATCAATAGAAAGCATACAGATTAGAAAGGAAGAAATAAAATTGTCTTTATTCCCAGATGACATGATTGTATATGTAGAAAACCCTAACCTACAAAAATAGCTATCATAAAAATGGTTAATTTGCAATTATGAACATTTTTGAAACAAATGAAAAAAGTAGGCTCAGCAAAGAAATAGAAAATATAAAGAAGAAACTAATGGAAATTTCAGAACTGAAAAATACATTGACCAAAATTAAAAACTCATCAGAAGGGCTCAATAGCAAAATGGAGATGACAGGGAAAATAATCAGTGAAAGTTAAGATAGATCAAAAAAATTACCCAAACTGAATAACAGAGAGAAAATAGATTGGAAAAAGAGAGAGAGAACAGAGCCTCAGACACCTATGTGAAAATAACAAGAGATCTAACATTCACATCATCTGAGTCTCAGAAGAAGAAAAGAAAGAATATGGGGCTGAAAAAAAATCAAGGAAATAATGGCTGAAAGTTTCCCAGATTTGGTGAAAAACAAACCTACAGATTCAAGAAGCTGAGAAAAACCCAAATATATAAACCCATATCTATACCCAGACATATTAAAATAGAATTTCTGAAAACTAAAGATAATAAAAACATCTGCTAAAGAATATATGTTTTAAATTGGAAATCCAGAGAGGTTTACTTAACTTTAAGGTTTCTTTTGGAAAATAAAAGGCAATAAACAGAAACAAGGATGCAAGATATAGACACATGTTCATTCTTATTTGGTACAAACTAGGGTAATTATTTATGTTTATCTTCAATATCAAAGCAGCATTTGGTTTGGTTATTTATTTATATCTTGCCTTACTCAAAGGAATATGAGACAGTTCACAAAAACAAATAAATTCAAATATTTAACGCAGCTATTTGGTTTGATCTCACACACTGTTTGGCTAGTATGGTAGGCAGCACAATGGCCCCCCAAAGATGTCCACAGCCTAATCCCCAGAACCTGTGAGTATTTTATGTTAGAAGGCAAAGGGGGCTTAAGGTTGTAGATGGGATTAAGGTTGCTAATCAGCCAACCTTAAAATAGGGAGATTATCCTGTATTATCTGGGTGTGCCCAATGTAATCACAAGGGTCCTTAAAAGTGAAAGAGGGATGCAGAAGAGGAGGTTAGCGTGATGAAAATAGACAAGGACTCAACCTACTGTTGCTGGCTTTGAAGATGGAGAAAAGGGACCACGAGGCAAGGAATGTGGGTGGCCCCTGGAAGCTGGAAAAGGCAAGGAAATGGAGTCTCTCCTAGAGCCTCCAGAAGGAATACAGCCCTACAGACATCTTGATTTTACCCCAATGAGACCCATATTAGATGTCTGACTTCCAGAACAGTAAGATAATAAAATGTATTGTTGTAAGCCACTAAGTTTATAGTAACTTGTTACAGCAGCCACTGAGAACTAATACAGCTGGGAAAATGTTTTTTCCAAGCACATATTTGAAGCTAATAGAAATTTAAATCAGCTTTACAGATAGCTGTTTGCTCTTTAGTATCGTATTTCCTTTTCTTGTGACCTGACAACATGGACACACATTCATTTGCAAGCATAATTTGGACCAGCTTTTTTTTTTTCAGGTTAAACTTTTAGGAAGATAAAGCCTTTAGGAGGCACCCTTCTACAATTAGTTAATAGATTGGGGTGGCATTCTCAATGATCATCCAGTTTTAGATATGGAAATTGAGGTTGTAGAAAACATTAAGAAAATAAAATTATTGTTATAGATGAATATCTTATTGCTGATTGGAATACCTTTAGACATTCTGAATTAGAACCCTGATGAAAATTACATGACTGTTTGTTTGTTTGACTTATGCTAGATTTTACCTCTGGAAAACTTTTCTAGAGCCATTTACAAAAAAAAAAAAAATCAAAGAGCAAAGCCCTTAATTGTTTACTGAAAGGGCCTTTGGTCTGATTTAGAGCTTAATGCCCTCCCACTCCACATAGCCAGAGACACAGAATTCTTCTACAGAAAAAAAAATTCACAAATTTCTGAAGCATTGAAATTGACTTAAAATATACTAGGAGATACTACAGATTCTCAAGAATATGCTAGGATAGAGATAAAATGGTGATTCGTGTAATTCAAAATAGCTGATAAGCCTATAATCCTTAATATTTGTTTGTGAAATGTGCTATATGCCATACCATATATGAAGCATTCTTGCAAAAAAAAAAATCAAACCTGAATATGATCAAGTCTGGTTCAAATAACATTTTACAGGAAATTCAGAAGATAGGAGAACATGTCACGTTAAATGACAAATCAATTACAAGAAGAGAGAGACTTGTAGATTTTAAATGGACCTAAAAGCCAAATAACCAATTACAATGTGTGGACCTTATTTGGATCATGATTAAAACAATTTATGCTATTTATGAGAAAATTGGAAATTTGAACACTTAATGGATACTTGATGACATTAAGAAATTTTTGTTACCTTTTTTAAGTCTGATAATGGTGACTATATTTTTTTAAAGTCCTTACCTTTTAGAGGTACATGCTGAAATAGTGATGGATAACATAAAATGACATTTGAGATTTGTTTTAAAAAATACATGGGAAGGAGAGAGGTGGATGGGGGCTCAAATGAAGCAAGACTGGCCATGAACTGACAGTTGTTGAAGCTGGGTGATAGGTAGGGGGGTTTCATTACATTATTCTGTCTGCTTATTTTTCTGTTTGAAATTCTCATAATAAAATAAATACTAAAACGTATATATTCTATATGATGTTTTACACATCCAATTTTCTCTTTTTTAATTTTTATTGAAGTATAATTGATTTACAATGTTGTGTTAGTTTCAGGTATACAGCAAAGTGATTCTTTTTCAGATTCTCTTCCCTTGTAGGTTATTACAAAATATTGAGTATAGTTCCCTGTGCTATCCAGTAGGTCCTTGTTGTTTATTATATATATAGTAGTGTGTATCTGATAATCACAAACTCCTAATTTATCCCCCCCCCCACGTTTCCCCCTTGGTAACCCTAAGAACACATCCAATTTTCATTTCTCATCACCATTCACTGAGCTAATATTTTAATGGGATCATGTCTCAGGAAAGTAGATGGTTGCTATGACTTTTGAGAGGTGACACAGATGTGTGTTACAGGAAAAGGCAAACCTTTTTCATTTTTTGTTCAATATTTGTTTTGTGGGGGTTTTTGGTTGTTTTTGTTTTGTTTTGTTTCGATCAGAACAAAAACTGCATTCGGGAAAAATTATAACCAGCCTTTTTCACTCCCCTCCTAGGGGCTGCCTAATGCTTTCAGATGAGCTTCTATTTGCTGATTTAATCTTCTCAGCAACAGAGGGACTAGTAAATAGACTAGGAAGGAGTGGCTCCCGGAGGGTAGGTGGGGAGGGAGTAGAAGGATGGCTTCGAAGGTACTTCAGATACAACCTGAAGGAAAATCTATTAGGAGTTTGGGATTAACATATACACACTACTATATATAAAATAGATCAACAACAAGAACCTACCATATAGCACAGGGAACTCTACTCGATATCTTGTGATAACCTATAACAGAAAAGAATCGGAAAAAGAATAGATATATGTGTGTATATATATGTATAACTAAATCAGTTTGCTGTATACTTGTAACTAACACAACATTGTAAATTAACTATACCTCAATTAAAAAAAGAAAAAGAAAAAAGAAAAGAAAATCCAGGACAAGAAGTTGGACTGAGAATTATTACTCACCACCTAACTGCAAAACCCAGGGTGGTCCCATTTTGCTAGGCATCTTCCTCCCCTTTTTCCAGTTCACCCCATTTTCCCTACCTCCTTGGGGTTAGGATTGCAAGCACCAATGAGGAAAAGGACAGAGCTAGGCATATTGGGAGGGCAGGGAAGTGAAGCCTTTAAGGGGTATGCCTCAATATGTCTGACTCCGATAACAAGGGAAGGGAGATGAGAGAAAAATTTATTCTCACCTAAAGCCCAACATGCAGAGGCAGACTGCTGGCACCCAGAACACAGGAGCCAAGGAGACCTGCTAGAGCTGTAACTCGAGGTCCCTGGAGGAGAGGGAAAACATTTGGGAACTGAGGGGCTGAATGAAAGGTGTTTCCTGACATCTTCTTCTGGCAATAGCAAGGGGATTTTCTTGCTGCCTTTTTTAAAATCTCGAGATAAGGAAGGAGAAGGGACCCCCAGAGAAAAGAAGCCAAGCCTTCCTCCCTGCCCTTACCTCTCCCCATGGCTCACATTTACAGCAGTGGTTCTCACACTTAGTGCATCAGAATCACCTGCAGAGCTTGTCAAAACCTGCTGGGCCCCAACCCCAGGGTGTCTGACTCAGTAGCTCTGGATGTGACCCAAGAATTTGCATTTCTAACAAGTTCCTAGGTGCTGCTCTTCCTGCTGGTCCCACACCATGCTTTTGAGAACAGTTGCCCTAGAAGAGAGCTGATGAAAGTCACCAGGAGGTCCCCAGCTCGTAATGTGAGGCTGTGAGGCTTGAGCTTGGGGCCCAGGAAGGTTGACGTGGGGTCCAAGTCCCGGGATGGTTAGCAAACCATTAGCAAAGTGAAGTAGAAATCACTGGATTTCAGTTTTCATATGTTATCACAAAGTAAATGCTTGAAATTGGTGAGTTGCTTTTTTTCAGTTGAGGATAATAAATATTTCTTGAGCATCTGTTATGTGTCAGCCCCTGTTTCAGGCTCTTTAACTAATCTAATCTGTTTTTTAGCCTTTTAAAAAATTTTATTGAAGTATAGTTGATTTACAATGTTGTGTTCATTTCTGCTGTACAGCAAAGTGATTCAGTTACACATATATATATTCTTTTTCATATTCTTTTCCATTATGGTTTATCACAGGATGTTAAATATAGCTCCCTGTGCTATACAGTAGGACCTTGTTGTTTATCCATCCTGTATATTATAGTTTGCATCTGCTAATCCCAAACTCCCAATCCTTCCCTCCTTAACTAATCTAATCTTAATGCTTATAGCAACATCTTTGTAAGGTAGTGTTATTACACCAGTTTGCAGAAGAAGAAACTGGTTAGTTAGTTAGCTGAACTACAGATTAGCTAAACTACAACAAACGGCTACAACAAATGCTACACCACTAAGGTGATAAGAATCCTTACAGGAGATGAGTAGAGAGCATTGGGTTACCCAGTCTAGTAAACTATTTCCAGGAGAGCTCTGGGGGTCTGGGTTCAAGTGACATGAGGTTTTCTATAGCAGAGCCAGGGTCAGGATCAAGATCACTAATGTGGCACTGGATGATTTGTGGTTTGCATGAAAAATAGCCAGAATCTGCGACACTGATGCAAGGCCTTGGGCCCAGCAGTTGATGGGAACACTGCCCAAGAACTGAAAACCTTCTCGGGTTTCTCTGGCTATTTGGTGCAAATCTCATGAGGACGCAAGGAGAAGAGAGTCTATCCTTTTTAGCATGTAGGTTACTGAAGAAGATACAAAATCTGAAGAATTCTGTCAGTGGCCTCTAGCTAAATAAATCCCAACAGAGCCTGTGTGTCCTATGCTGCAACCAACAGGAGCACAAATCACACTTTATTGTGATACTAAGGAAGAAAAGCAAAGGTTCACCATTTCAAATTGTGATCTTTGTTTTCCTAGTTATTCATTGGCATGAATCAACTTAGAACCCATTCCTTAGCAGATTAAAAGGTTACATTCGTTCCCCAACCGGCTAGTCTCTACATGTTCTAGCGGAGCTATTGGGGTTTGGTTTGGTTTGGTTATTACTTTGATTCGAGTAATGTCATAGCCGTGCTCAGCCTGAGAGAAAGATGTGAGAAAATGCAAACCTTTCTAATCTAGGAAAGCAACTGCCATAAAGAACATGAGAGAGAGAGAAAAAAAAAAAATCAAAGCTCAGCATTTGCCCAAGCAAGGGAAATACAGCAGGTTGAACGTGCTCCTTTACACGTGCATATGGGCAATGTTTTCTAACTCTGATGAAGATACAGTCGTTTGCATTTTTCAACCGCAACAAGCTGCTTTGACTTTGTAGGATTTCATGACTCATCATCAGTGAAGCTGATGTTCCTCGGCGTTTGTCCTCCCCACTCCAACAAGCATCTTCTCTCCAGGGTGAAGTCAAGGCATGGGTGCACCAGCTGCAGTGCCCACACCTGGGAACGGGGCTGGGAACCCCCGTCCACCCCTTGCCTCTGGCCCCAGGCCTGTCCTCCAAGAAGTAGCGCCATCTCCGGTTCTCAGTTCGTATTCACTGTGATGTTTCTCTCTCCCTCCTGCTCAAAAGAAAACCTCTAACTGAATTAGGTTGAACCAGTTTGTAGGTAAAAAGTGATCAAATATCAGCCATTTCATATAGTTCAACCTCATAAAAATGGAACAATCCGACTTCAGCTGTACACGGGAAAGGGCTTTTGAGAGGAGGGAGTTGGAAATATGGGGCAGGTACCCACACCCCGATAAGAGGGCTTTAGGAGATTTGGGGGTAGAAGGGGAGGGTCCAGGTCACCAATGACATGAGCCCATAGCATCTTTATCTTAAAGACAGAGGAAATTCCCTGACTCAGCCATTCCACAGTTGCAATTGCCCCTGTTCAAAAAGTAATTGCGACCCCAAAGGATAAAATCCCTGCCGGTTTTTCTTTCTATGGGTTGAGTGAGCAGCAACTAACCACTAGGCAAATCCTCAAGCTGTCACATGTATTTTGGTCTCTGGCCTCTAGGAAGAAGGGCAGAGTGAAGGGCCTGATGCTGTGGGCCCTCTGAGCCTGGAAATTAGTCAATAAAATGGTCACAGCCACGAGCAAAGAGCAATGCTTTTCCTGCAGGTTCTGCCACATTATGGCTTGAGTGTAGGCAAAGCTGTGGAGCTACCATGGCAAAGGTAATGTATAGTCATGTCTAAAGTCAATTATAAAAGGCGTAACGTGAGGGCTCTGACACTGGTGTGAATCTCCACCCCTGCATCCCTCAAGTGGATGCTTCTTACTCACATTTTTTTCAAAAAGCTAGAAATTAGAAATGGCTCCAGGATAGTCACAGGTTTCTAGCTTTCACTTTAAAAAAAGAGAGAGAGAAAGAAAGAAAAAATGTGCGGTCTCAAAAATACATTGCTGCTGCACCACCAAGAAAGAAGTTTAAATGACAGAAGATTTCAGGCCTGAGAGCGCATGTGCCCCTTGCAAGGAGTCCGTTCCTGACCTGAGCAGCCCACCCTCAGGAGGTTGCCCTGGCAATTCTGAGAGGAGGGCAGCAAGGGAGAGCCTCAAACCCCATCCCCATTAGCACCCCAAAGCCTCTGGATGAAGTATCTGAGCCACAGACTGACAAACGGGAGAAATGATGTGTGCTTCAAAGCCCTAGAAACACAAAATCATTGTTCCCCTAACATCAGAGCAAGATCAGCAAACTCCATTGTCTCCCTTGCAACCCTGGGCTTTGTTATATCTGAGACTTGAGATGGCTTGGCTGCCTTTTCTGCAGTTGACATTTTTTTTCAAATTATTATTCTAATGGAAGAGAATATGAAAAAGAATATATACATATATGTATAACTGAATCACTTTGTTGTACATCAGAAAGTAACACAACGTTGTAAATCAACTATATTTCAATTAAATAAATACTAATTATTATTCTCTTAGCAGATATAGTATATTGAGAGATTACGTACATGCTCTGTGCCTCAGTTTTCTCATCTGCAAAATGGAGATAATAATAATACACCCCTCATAGGCTGGTTGTGAGGCTTCAGTGAGTTAGTAAATGTAAAGTGTTTAGAACAGTTTCTGGGCCATAGTTAGCACTTAATTTTAGATATCATCATCATAATAATATTTAGTTATTACTATTGTAAATACTACCACTTCAATAATATATCAGGTACTCTCCTGGATAAGACGAGATTCTCTGCCTCGAAGGGGCTGCAATCTGGCAAGAAGGAGGCAGAGGCATAAACAATTAATAGCAATATCTATTGTGTGATGCCTGCTGGACCAAAGGTATCCAGAGTAATTAATCTAGGCAAGTGGGAGGAGAGTAAGATGCAGGGAATGGGGCCACAGATGACCTGGGTGTGTGCTCACTGAACCTGGTGAGAAGTGTATGCAAAGGTCAGGAGAGCCTAACCAGGGTCCCATGAAAGGGTATGAACAGTCCTTTGTTATCAGGTTGTCAATCTTCCCTGAGCTAGAGATGCACAAATTCTATCCACTCTGCCAAACACTTGTAACAGAGAGGCAAAGGATCAGTAGGGGTCGCAGAGGGTATAACAAAAACCATCCACCTCAGTAAAGGGTACAAACAGTGTGCCTCATCAGGGAATACAGCCAGAGGGAACTAACGTGTGAGTCTCCACATGAACTTTGATGATCCCCACCCCCCGCCCCACCAAATTCCATGAATCTGATGTTTTCACAGAATAGGAAGCATTCAGCTGTTGCTGTGAAAACATCATGGGATAGGAGGTGGGACTTCCACAGGGGCTGTATAAGGAGTTCAGCAATGCTCTCCCCAGAAAAACAGTGATAAAACTGGGGGAAACTGTTAAAAACAACAATAAATTGAGAAGCATTTATTCAATAAAATCTACTGAATCTCAGTAAGAACAATGGGAGCCTGCAACATTTGAGCCAGGGGCTGCTCCCATCCCCACCAGCTCTGTATTGTGGAAGATCTATTCTGGATGCGTAAGGCAGCCCATGAAGACCGGCAGCTCCCACCCTCCTTCAGTTCTGGTTCCACAGTGTGGAGGTTCCACCTTAGGTGGGGTGGCACGTGGCCAGTGGCTCCCCTCTGCACGTCTCCCCTACAGCTCCAGATCTGTAGCACAAAGGGTTGACTCTAGCAGGGAAAAGCAGGCCAGGAAGAACAGTAGCCCATATATGTCCCTATGGCTCAAACTCTCCTTGGGGTGGGGGGAGATGATAGGGCATGGGAAACTGTGAAGGCTGGCAGGTCTGAGGCTCTGCCTAAGAGGGATGACTTTATTTGGAACAGAGCGTGGAGAAATTTATGCCCAGGAGTAATGTTGAAAACATTAGAGATTATACTGGCTAGAAATTAGAGAAGACTAACAGCTACATGATACTAGGACAGGCAAAAAAATGGCAGACCAGCCAGAAATTCGACAGGGAGAGCCAGGCAAAAGATAGGCAAAGAGCGCCCTGCTAAAATCATACTCTTCTTTGGTGCTCCAGAAAACTGAGTGCATATGCAGGACTGTGCCCTTTTAGGAGCATCCAGAAAGGGTACTTGTGAGCTTCCAGTCCCTGACTGAATGTGGAACATACTTGTAAAGTCTCTGAACTTTGAAAGCAGTCCCCAAGCCACACACAGATCCAACAGCAAAGGGTGGAAAGCTTACTGGCTCAGGGGGCATAAGCTCAACCTCTGGCCAATCACTGACTGACCAATAAGCTCTGCTGACCACGGATGACCTCCAGGATGCCAGGCTTAAAATAAGAATAAGGGAAAAAAATGAGCAGTTATATCACAAGCTGCACACTGCAAGAGAAATAGATTTTACAGAATTAGTCCAGGCAAGTCACTAAACAAATAAGCAAACAAACAACATAAAATGAGCAACAAGAACAAAAAGGCTGGTAAGAGGGGGGCAGGAGGGAAGTGGACCTGGGTAATCAGAATCCAGAGTTAATCCAACATATTCTGTAAAATGTCCAATTTTCCCCCAAATGGTAGGATAGTAAAAAAAAAAAAAAAAAAAAAAAGGAAAGAAAAGAAAGAAAAAATAAACAAACAGGAAACTGTGACCCATGCATAGGGCAAACCAGGCAATAGAAGCTGCCACTGAGGGGGCCAAGATGTTGAACTTAGTAGAAAAATACTTCAAAGCAGCTATTATAAATATGTCCAAAGACCAAAGGAAAGCATGTTTTAAAAAATTAAGGTATGATGACATGGCTCATGAAATAAAGAATATCAATAAAGAAATACACATTTTTAGGGAATTCCCTGGCAGTCCAGTGGTTAGGACTCCATGCTTCCACTGCAGGGGACCTGGGTTCAATCCCTGGTCAGGGAACTAAGATCCCGCAAGCCATGCTGTGCAGCCAAAAAAAAAAAAAGGACACACATTTTTAAAAGAACCAAAGAGAAAAGTACCATTGAAAAGTATAATAACTGAAATGAAAAAGTTACTAAAGGAGCTCAACAGTAGATGTGAGCCGATAGAAGAAAGAATCAAGGAGATTGAAGATAAATCAAAAGAGATTATGCAATCTAAAGAAAAGAAAGAGGAAAGAATGAAGAAAAGGAACAGTCTCAGAGACAGTAGATATCATTAAGCACACCAACATATGCATAATGGGAGTGCTGGACAGAAAGGAGAGGGAGAAAGGAGCAGACAAAATATTTCTAGGAATAATGGCTCCATTTTCCATGCCTGCCCCATGTGACAAATAACTCCTTAATGCCTGAGCTGGCTGCCCTGGGGGACAACTTGCTGGAGCACTTTGTGGGTAATTTTCCCACAGCTTCACCCATTTGTTTCTCACAAGACCCTGAAAAATAGAAAGGGTAGTAATTACAAGCCACACCATGATTGGCACAGCACGCTCCCAGGAAGTTAACTGACTTGTCTGCAATGGACTAAGACCAGAGTCAAGGACAAGCAGGCCACTTCCACTCCACACATCATGCTCAACCTACTCCCCTCTCATCACCACGGAGGACACAGAGACGCCCTCCGAACTGATTGTCTACACCAAGGTCTGCAAACTTTTTCTATAAAGGGCCAAATAGTAAAGAGTCTAGGCTTTCTGGGCCATATGGTCTCTGTCACAACTACTCTGCCATTGTAGCAGGAAAGCAGCCATAATATGCGAAGAAATGGGAGTGGCTATGAGCCAATAAACTTTATTTACAATTGGTGCAGCCACTATGGAAAACAGTATGGAGGCTCCTTAAAAAACTAAAAATAGAGCTGCCATATGATCCAGCAATCCCACTCCTGGGCATATACAGTAAGTCCCCTACATACGAACGAGTTCCATTCGGAGAGCAAGTTCACAAGTCCAATTTGTTCATAAGCAACAGAGTTAGCCTAGGTACCCAACTAACACAATCAGCTATACAGTACTGTACTGTAATAGGTTTATAATACTTTTCACACAAATAATACATAAAAAACAAACACAAAAAATAAAGGAAATATTTTTAATCTCACAGTACAGTACCTTGAAAAGTACAGTAGTACAGTACAACAGCTGGCATACAAGGGCTGGCATCGAGTGAACAGGGAAGAAGAGTTACTGACTGGAGGAGGGAGAGGAGGTGGGAGATGGCAGAGCTGAAGGATCGTCAGCAATAGGAGACGGAGGGCAAGCCGCAGTTTCACTCACGCCTGACGTTGATGGCACAGGTTCTGGTTCCTTGCTGGTTTCAATTCTATCTACTCTCTTGAAAAAACAATCCAGTGATGTCTGGGTAGTACTGTACCAGCTACATCACCACTGCCTTTACACCTGCTTTCAGACATCCTGGGCTTGAAATAAAGATACTGTACTACTGTACTCTATACAGCACTGTACAGTAAAGTACACAAAAGCACAACCACTTGTAGAGGATGCACGCACACTGACAGTGTACACCAGACACATGAACTAACTTACGTGACTGGACATGTGAACAGCCATTCGCATCTTTGAAAGTTTGCAACTTTAAGGTTCGTATGTAGGGGACTTACTGTATCTGGAAAAGACGAAAACTCTAATTCAAAGAGATACATGCACCCCAATGTTCACAGCAGCACTATTTACAACAGCCAAGACATGGAAGCAACCTAAGTGTCTGTCAACAGATGAATGGATAAAGAAGATGTGGTAAATATATATATATATATATATACACATACATATATATATACATACATATATATATATTCCATTGTATATATATGTACAATGGAATATTACTCAGCCATAAAAAAGAATGAAATAATGCCATTTGCAGCAACACGGTGGACTAGAGTTTATCATACTAAGTGAAGTCAGTCAGAAAGAGAAAGACAAGTATCATATGATATCACTTATATGTGAAATCTAAAATGTGATGCAAATGAACTTATTTACAAAACAGAAACAGACTCACAAACATAGAAAACAAACTTATGGTTACCAAAGGGGAAAGGGGGTGGGGGAGGGATAAATTAGGAGTTTGGGATTAGCAGATACATACTACTATATATAAAATAAATAAACAACAGGTCCTACTGTATAGCACAGGGAACTATATTAAATATCCTGCAATAAACCATAATGGAAAAGAATATATATATGTGTGTGTACATATACATAAATGAATCACTTTGCTGTATACCAGAAACTAACACATTGTAAATCAACTATACTCCGATAAAAAATTTAAAAGAGAAAAAAGAAAAGAAAAAAAAAACAGTTTGCCTATCCTGGGTCTGCATGCTTGCCATGCAGGGAGGCCCACCAGGACCCTCACCACTGAAGAGTCAGCTCCTTGATGCAAAATCTCTTGACTGTGAAATTGTCTCAGGGTTGCCTTGGGCATAAGGAACACCTGGCTGCTCGAGGAACTAGCCGGATGCTGCTCGGGGCATCTACTATTCTCCTTGTCCCAGCCCATTTCCTCTCTCATGCTCCCTGCTCCACTTGCAAGTCAGCTCTCTTAACTCCCTGAGGGAGATTGTTTTCTGATTCTCTAGGATTTCACTTCAGTCTAGATTGTATCCCCACCCTCCTTTCCACTGTGCTTCTCTGCTCCCCCAAAGTACAAAAATCACCTGGGCAGCTAAATCCCACTCTGATTTGCCTCTGATCAGCCAAGATGCTCCTCTCCTAGCGCTCACCACAACTCTTCTATCTGAGTAAAATGGCATGCCCCTGGAGCCTCGATTTCTTTGTTTTTTAATGGTATGTGATACCTCAAACTTTTATTGAATAAATTTCGCATGTAACATAGTACGAATTGAAGGTGTACATTTATATATTGTAATATGTTTGCCCATGTATCTCTATTTATCACTTTATATAATTACAGCACAGTATTATTTTCTCTATTAATTATACTGTGCATTAGATCTCTATGGTTCATTTACTATTCTTTACAAGTTTGTACCCTTGAACACCATCACTCTTATACCCCTGCCCCCCATTCCCTGGTAACCACCATTTTACTCTGTTTTTTATAGGTTTCACTTGTTTAGATTCCACACACAAGTGATATCATACAGTACTTGTCTTTCTCTGTGTGACATCTTCCTTAGCTTAATGCATTCAAGGTCCACCCATGTTGTCACAAGTGGGAGGATGTCCTCCTTTCGCATCCCGGAGCCTCAGTTTCTTTCAACAGCTTCCCTTTCTCTCCATGCCGGCTCTAATCAGATCACTGAATCCCACAGAAATGGTGGTCTATTATCAATTTTTCATCGAATGAGCATTTTCAAAGCTTCATTCATTCAGCCATTTCATCATTTCAGCAAATACTGATTAAGTCCTTGCTATGGGATGAACAAGACAAGCATAGCCCTGGCCCCTTTGAAATTAGCAATCCAGTTTGGAAAGCAGGTCAATAGGCAATCAGAACAGAGAGGATCCTGGGGGAAAGTGTAGGAGGAGTGCCTAATTCCATTTCTTAATCTGTTTTCTCTGTGCAGAGTAGGATAAAACAATATAATCTTCACTGACCCGGGGCAAGGCATCCCGCTTCATCAGTGGGCTTTTTTAACAGGAAGACAAGCACTGCTGCTTCCCACACTGGGCCTATCTTTTTGAGGGTGCAGGAGTATTCTTGAACACATGGCAGGTTTGTATTCCTTTGGGGTTTTTTGCCAGCTCTGGTTGCTGCCTAACAGCACTCACACCAGAGGTCAAGGGACCTTCCAGGTTCCCTGCATAGCCAGTCCAATCCTTGGCTTTAGCCTTTCATAAGTGGGGGAGAAACGTGCCCAGCTCTTAGACTGTGGAGCTCAGCATATTAAGGGTCTGTAGAAGCTCTCCACGAGTTATTAACTGAAGCCCATGCAAAGAAAATAGTACATTGGAAAACTTTCTGTTATGCAGGCTGGCTACCATGGTAACAACAAATTTCTCCCAGATCTGGGCGATTTTAAATGCAAAGTGGATTGAAAAATCTGTTTGAATTTACAGGATTTAAAGCTTCATGGAGGGTCACAAGGTGGTAGGTGCTACAGATTAACCACACAGATAATATTGGTATCTCCATTTGGTAAATTGCTTCTCATCGATTCTACCTTACTTGGCACATCAGGCCGCCCTCTGGCCATTTCTCATAACAGAAACAAAACAAAGCAAATCCAAGCCTTTTTACATATGCAGTGAAGGCTGTTTCTCCACAGAAACTTTTGCTCAGAGTCCAAGGCTCTGCCCCATGCTTGAATCCACTGTGGAGGCTCTGGCAGGGGCCCTATGTCATCAACAGGTTGATGGACCTCATAGGAAATGTGCTTGCTTGCCAATTAGGCTAGAATCCTGGTTCACCTCATGGAATGGTGGGGGGGGGGGTGGTAAGCACTGGGTCTTTTAAAAGTTATTTTGTATTTTTTTAATCCCTGCCATAAGTGTATTAAGATTTTAGTGGACATAGCAGTCATAAAATATTCTTAAAACCCAATATCGTGAATCAGGGATATCTGGAAATGGAAAAAAGTATAGGGTCTTCAAGTCAGACAGAGAAAGACAAATATCATATGATATCGCTTATAGGTGGAATCTAAAAACGTGATACAAATGAACTTATTTACAAAACAGAAATAGACTCACAGACATAGAAAACAAACTTATGGTTACCAATGAGGAAAGGAGGGGGAAGGATAAATTAGGAGTTTGGGATTAACATACACACACTACTATCTATAAAGTAGATAACCAACAAGGACCTACTGTGTAGCTCAGGGAACTATACTTGGTATCTAGTAATAACCTATAAAGGAAAAGAATCTGAGAAAGAATAGATATATACATATGTACAACTGAATCACTTTGCTGTACACCTGAAACTAACACAACACTGTAAATCAATTATATTTCAATAAAATTTTTTTTAAGTATAGGGTCTTCAAATAATCATGGTCAGAATATTTGCTTAAATGCCACACACTTGTTGATGGTTATAAGTCGTGGGTACCAAGTTTTGCTTCACTCTTAGAATAGTACAAAGATTTTCGAATCAGACTGCCTAGTTCAGGCCGGGGCTCTTCTGCTACTGCTTATGTGACTTTGGACAGGCTACTTGGCTTTTTTAGCTTTAGTTTCCTCATCTGAACCTACTTCATAGGATTGTGAGGATTAGATAGGGCTAAGTACATAGCACCTGGCACATTGGCTAAGATGCAATACAGTGTACTTTGGAATGGAATGGTTAACATAAATCCAGAGGTCTATGAGAGCAAAGAGGAGTCTCAGACACCCCTGAAAGGTCCCTTACAAGCCTTCGTGGGACCTCAATTGTGGGGAGACAGGAGAATGCTGGGACCAGAAAGCACCAATGGAAGAAGAAGAGAGGGAGTTGGGGACAGCATCACGGAAAAAACTCGCCATTAGACTCTGCACATCAGGAAGGTGGAAACCAAGGCTGCTTTATGTCTGTGTCCCCTGAACAGGCTGAGTACTTGAGCACAGTAGGTGCTCGATGTCTGCGGAATTGAATAGAAATCATTGAACTGAAAGGATCTGGAAGCCTCCCAGAACTGGAGTCAACGCAAGGGGAAACAGAACAATTCTGTTGCCAGAGCATCAGACTGACGCTGGGAACATTGAGTCACAATCACGGGTGTTGTTGGGGTCATTTATGAGGTGAGTCATAAGTAATCTGTTAATAATAAAGTATGGGATGTTCTGAATGATGTGCTCTTTCACAGATTAGAGCAGATTCAAGGTTATCACTATAGCAATGATGTAGCGCAATATGCTTTATCGAGTGCGTTTGCTTGTGGGGGCGTTGTACACATGTACGTGCTGACTGCAGAATAGGTCAAGGCAAACAAGAAAAAATAAAAGCAAATGAGAGTCACTGACTCAGACTGCAGGAGAGGTGGGCCCAGTTTGATTTCCAGTGTGAACCAGAGAAAGTCAATTCCTTTCCTCCATCTTTCCCCCCAGGACGCAGGGTGGGTGATGCTGCTTTTACAGGAAACGGCAGAGAAGTGACATTTAAAGGTTGATTTTAATAATATAAAAACTGAAACCATACCATTCATATTTTCTTAGCACATTAGACATTACAAATGCTTTTGTATGAATTATCACTTGTTAGAGGATCAACTTGGCTTAAGTGAATGGCCTGTATTTGAAGGCTGCCTATGACAGCAAGCAGTGTAAACATTGCAGGGATGTCGTCTAAATGAGATCTGAGAGGTGGGGTCTTTATCCATGGAACACACACCAGCTTTGTGTTAGGGATTTCATGATCCACATCTTCCCAACGGCTCATCCCACACCCAGACATATCTCCAAAAATGGGAGGGAGGGAGAGAGGAAAGAAGGAAGGAAAGAAGGGAAAGAGGGGAATGTTTTTCTTTTATTTGTCTTGACAATCAAGCAATCTGGGGGGCAGCGGTTGTATCTTTTGGCTTTCAAACCCAGTTTGCCCTCCAGTCTCACAAGGCAGGTAAGAGAAGAAAGGCTTAGAGGCTGACCATGGAAACCTGAAATTCTCAGTCAAGATCGCATCACTCTCACAAGGCCTTTTCCCTGTTCTCCCACTGAGATTCCTATGGGCCACGCTGGCCCAACACCAGCCCTCAGCAGAGGTTGGTTCCAAATCCCCTGCCACCATGGGTTGTTTGTCACACCTAGATAGGTCCTATGACTTCAAACAATGACCTTTTCAACTGGCTGCTCTGCTTCACTACTTAATTACACAGACTGCATTTATGGGTAAAAGGAAATGTGTCTCCATATACAATCACTGAATAAGGGAGATATGGCTGAAGCCTTGATTCCTATTTTAGTGAACGTGATTTACTCTGATACCTTCATCCCATAACAGGAGGGTGAACCTCTTGAGGTCACTGATCATGTCTCATTGCATTCTTTATAATGCTTTGGCCAGTGCTAGACACATAATCATAACAGGTATTAACTCAAAAGAGTTAGCTGTAGGAATATTGGCCTTGTTTCGTTTTATTCACTTCTTGTGGCTAAGTGTTTGTTGCTGTTATTGTTATTGTTCTTTTAAGGTTATTTCTCTGCCCGAATGCTATCCTTTTATGGGGATACCCAGAAATGAAATGATATCGTGGCTACCCATTAAAAATAAATAAATCAGCAAAGTAAAACCCAGGGAGGCTGTACTTAACACCGCTGTAAGGTACACTTAAAAATGGTTAAGATGCAACAGCTCTTATATTTAACCACCATGCCGGGTATTTTTGGAACCAAAATAATGTTAAAAAAAATTAAATTTGTTAAATATAAAAAAAAAAGATGGTTAAGGTGGTAAATTTTGTTATGTTTTTTACCTCAATAAAAAAAAAAAAAACCCAGGCAGGTTGAAGCCAGATGTCTCACTTCTTGCACATGCTAAAGGATGGCACAGGCCACTGTTTGTAAGGGGCAGTTACACAGCCATAACCCTCATATCCAGTAATGTATTTACAATGAATCTTTTGCAGCAATAGATCAAAGAACAGCTTTTATTGACCTATATTCACATTTGATTGTACAGCAAATTAGCACAAACACACACCCAGAGACCAGCTTCAGTTTCCTCTTACCACACCGGCTCTCTAAGGCGAAATAAATTTTCTGTCCTAAAAACAGAGTTTTGCAAAGAGGAAACTTCTGAAAAACAAGCATTTGTCACCGAGGTTAACAGGGCTCAACTTGAAAAATGACCCTTTGGCTCATGAGAAAACATAACTCTCTCCGAAACTACTATGGGTGAGAAGGGGTGCGAGGGGGGAGAAGAACAGTGGGAGTATGGAGAAAAACAGTGGGAGTATAGAGAACATGATGAATGAAGCAAACAGAAAGACACATATATGTGCGTGTGTGTAGACCCGTGCACAAAACGTCCATTATTTGCATGCTTTCATTTCCAAAGGTCCAGATAATGTCAGGTAAAAGTGTAACTTATGACTCAGTCAGGGCAATGCTTTTGCTTTGATAAATCAATGTTAGCTAAGTCAATTAGGGTGGAGGTGGCAAAAAAAAAACCAAGATGATAAGTGGCAGATGCATTGTTCAGCGGAAAGACAGAATAAGGTAGCTCTCACTTTGAAGAACTGAGTTCAGAGGTTTCAAAGTGCACACAGGAAATGCTCCAACAGCATAAACTGTGCCCCGAGCATCATTCCAGCAAACTTTCAGCCCTCCACATGGCTTTATCTGATCGCCCGATGCTCTATCTCCAGATCCAAGGTACCCACAAAGAAAAAGGGCTTTGTGATAAAATCAAGAGCTCAGGGCTTCGATCACCTTTCTGATCAGTGAAGACTGGGAGGTGTCGAGATGAGACTGTCAGATGGTCAGAATCTGGTAGGTTCTCCTGAGTTATTGGAATCTTGATTTTTTGTTGGTTTCTGGTTCTGAATGTACTTACGCACACACAGTAACTGTTTTCATCACAGATATAACAAGTTGACTACCAAAAAGGAAAAGGACATAGAGCTCCAAACCAGGCCTGTAAAACATTATAAATTCATCTCTGGCTCTCAAAAATATCTACAAGGCAATATTTTGGTGATGATGAATATACACTAAGCCTTGGGTACCCCTTGGGCCAAAGGAGGAGAAAACCCAGCATTTAGGGCATCCCATTTTGCTTTTTTGAGGTGTTTTTTTTTTTAAGGCACCAATTGAAGTAGCTATAAATTAAATCTAGAAGACCAAATTGTGAATGCTACTATTTCCCCAACACCAAATAGTATCCACAGAACAGAGAGGTGGAATTGGATGAAAAGTCTTCATGGAAGAAAAGCAATGTTCTTTTCTCTCTGCTACTCTGTGGTTTGCCCTCATTGTGTGAGATTTGGGGCCCACGGTTAGGAGAAGAAAGTGTATACTTTGAGGACAGCAGCAAAACAGTGACAAACACATTTTGTGGGAGAAGAGAATACGTTAATTGTATATCAGGCTTGAGAATCAGGTACTACAAGTTAACATGGAAAGGTTTCACAGAAAATTGTTTATGTCAGAGGAGATGATGTCCAAGCTTTCAAACATCTTGGCTGTATAAATCTTCAGGGGAAATCAATGTAGTCATCACAGATAATTCACAAGAAGTACTTTGTGATCATAATTGAATATTTCCACAAATGTTTTCTTAAGAAAAACCATAGAAAATGAAGTTAGTCATAGAATAACTGGATACTCTAAGAAACATATACCCCTCAGAAATGTTCCAGATATAAGATCTTGCTGCTTACCTTATATCTCTTTAGCCTGTGAAAAACTCCTCTTCTTTACAACTTATGTGGCAGGTATTGCAAAACTCAAAATATGCACTTTTGCTGAGGCCACTGATCATAAAGAGAGAAAAAAGTTGTTGCTAGCAATGCTGTGGTTTATCACGTGCTGTACAGAACCAGTGTGAATTTCCCTTATTTGATTTATAGAATTAAATTGCAAACATAAAATTCAAACAACAGCCCCCCTGATGATTCCTCTCTTTGCTTTTCTCTACTTGGTTTCACTGGGAGACTAGCCTACTGCCTCCCTCGGACACCTCAGGAGTCCCTGGGCCTCTGTTATTAACCCTGAAGGCATGAAATGGAGAAGTCATTTTCTTTAATTGACCATGACTTTATAGTCAGTGGTCTATAGTCACTCTGTCTAAGCAGGCCCATGTGGGAGAAAGGAAAAAATGAATTTTCCAGAATAATGGGAAAGTATGAATCCAAGGAATTTTCCTGGACTGCTGGGACTCAGTAAGGCAACACTGCCAAGGTGCAAAGCAGCAGCCTTCAGGGCAGCACACTTTAAACACATGGTCATGAGGGTCTTACCAGCTGTCTTCCAGAATAAGCAACATGTTAGAGGAGCCTCTATGGAGATCTCTAATTGCTACTCAGCCAGCACAATGGTAAACCATATGTTTAATAGAAACAGGGGGAAAGAAATCCAATAACTCGTTTCCTGAGCAATCAAACAAAGTCAAACAAAGGAATACTAATGGTGGTATAGCTGAGGAAAAATTTCCTCTACCCTCTTAGGCTCTGTTCTTGGGGCCTGTGAATTAAACCAACAAAAGACAGATTAATGGGAGAAAAGGCATATGTTTCTTTATCGATGCTAATATTTTTATGTGCACAGGGGCTTCACAGAAACAAAGTGAAACCCAAAGGCAGTTAGATCTTTTAACAAAGGGCAATAAATTGTGGAGAAATGATTAGACAAGGAAAAGGGGTTTGGGTTCTTAGGGGCAGTAAATTGTGGGAAGGTGACTAGGAAATGTATGGTAGATAGGGTTGTTCAGTAGGATCTGTTATACAGACTCAAGTTGCTCTCTGATAAGAGTCTTGTCCTCTTCCTTGTATAGAAGAGGGGGACACCTTTACAAATGGAAGTTTATGTCACTTTTACCGTGGGAAATTTATGCCCTGCTTTTAGGCAGAAAGGGGGAGTTCTTCCTGTGTCTGCTGCTTCTCAATTGCCTTCAAGTCAAATCATCTTTATGTCAAAATGGCATATTTTAGGGTAGCATGTTCTAGGGTAGCATCCCCTTCATTGATGATTATATCTATGCCTGCAAGGCAATCGATTTCATCTTTCCTTTGCAGACGGTAGACAGCAACAGGACACAGGAACCAATGAGAAACTCCCAGGAATTTGAGGCACAAAAGTGGGTTCATATCTCATTACTACTTTCTCCATCTTCTTCTCTCCCTCAGTCTCTTTTCAGAATGTAAGATGCTAAACTTTGACTTCTTCTTCATCCCGCCTCAGGATGTAGCTTTGGGGCAATAGGGGCAGCTGTGGCCTACAGGTAATGCTTGATCAAAGACCCTCTTTCTCAGGCCCTTCCTGGAACTCCTCCTCCTTGACTCCCATCCCTGCTTTTGGCTCCCCCAGGCCTCTGAGTCTTCTACTCAAATGGGGGAAGTTGACCTCATCTACCACGGCCTCCAGATCTCTAGGCTATGCTAGGAAGTTCACTTCCTTATTCCAGTGATACAAGTATTATATTTTAAAGCCCTGCAAAACATTCTGATGCCTCTCACCGAAGGGGATCAGAATATGACACCCCAAATTATGCCACTTTGGCATAAGGATTATTTTGAACTGAAGGCAATTGAGAAAAAGCAATCACAAGAAGAGTTCTCTGACTAAAAGCAAGTTTCCCTTGTGAACATGTCCCCCTTTCCCATACCAGGAAGAGGACAATAACACATCACTGAGACAGAGAAGGTACCAAGATGAGTCTGCATAAGCAAACCTGTTAAATAGCCTTTGTCCATCATTAATTTCCCCCACATATTTCCTAGTCACCTTCCCAAAATTTATTGCCCCTGAGAGCCCAAACCCCCTTTCCTTTACCTAGTCACAGTTTATCACCCTTTGTTAAAATGGTATATAAGCACTCAAGCCTGATCAATTTTTTGGGATTTCACTTCTTTTCTGTGAAGCCCCCATGAATGTAAAACATATTAACATCAATTTCTCCTGTGAATCTATTGTTTGTAAGTTTAATTCGCAGGTCCCAGCTATAGAACAGAAGAGGAAAGAGTAAAAGTTTTTCTCCCCTAAATTACTGTCTGTCTCACTGTCTGTCTAGTTGATAAATATGTGTTGACTGGGACTTCCATGGTGGTCCAGTGGCTAAGACTTCACGCTCTCAATGCAGAGAGCCTGGGTTCAATCCCTGGTCAGGGAACTAGATCCCACATGCTGCAACTAAGAGTTCGCATGCCACAACTAAAGATCTCACATGCCGCAATGAAGATCCCGCACGCCACAACGAAGATCCCACACGTGGCAACAAAAATACCACGTGCCACAACTAAGAACTGACGCAGCCAAATAAATAAATTAATTAAATATTTTTAAAAAATATGTATCGACTGACAGACTGCCAGGAGAGTCTACATGTACCAGAGCCTGTGACAGGTAAGAGCTCTCAGCTCAGAGGCAGCTGTGCCATGCTCATATGACAGAGCTTGGCAGCAAGTCTTAATGACTAGCCACAAAAGAAAAGTGCAAAGGGGCACAGCTTCTCTTTAGAGAGCTCCAAGATACCATCAATCTCTGTCCCAGCCTAGGGAAATCTGGAAAAAAAGTGCCTCAAGCACTAAGGAAGGGGGAATGCAGGGGCAAAATGGGTAATGAGTCAGAAAGGAATGTCTGCTAACCCACACTCACATACCTGCATGCCAATGTGAAGACAGCCCTACATAAATTCTTTTACACATACCAGGGTCTCACATGTACTTCTGAGGGCAATTTTTCCATGTGAGAATCTGCCCTGTGCTTTACAGAACAGTAAGTAGGTCACTTATTTGCTTTCGGATGTAACTCTGCAGAAGTGTGTTGTCACTGTGATATCTTTTTTTCTCTCATGCTTTCTCAGTATCACCAGCCTTGATGTTCTTCGTTAGATAATAGATTGAAATTCATGCAGTGGCCTGAGAATCACTGCTCCAGAGGAAAATGGGGGAGGGGGTGGTCAATCAAAGCCTGGGCTAGTGGGTTTGGCATTTTTAGTTGTTTGTCTTTAAATAAATGAGCCTAGAACAATATTTCCCGAATTTGAAAACAGATGCTTTTTAGAGTCGATTTCTTATGCAACAATATAAAAATAAGACATTAAATCCAGGAATGAGAAGTAATTCTCCAACATGGTTTTGTTTTGAATCTCTACCTCTTCACTTAGATACAGGTTTGGGGAAAGAGCTCCATCTAAAGAGCCCATATTTCCATCTGTAACTTTAGATATCAGCTCAGAGTTAGTACTTTTAGAAAGCTTGACAGATCTCTTTGATGCAACAGAGGGAAAAAAAAGACATACTTTCTAAGCAGTAGAATCCAAGATATCCCTGCTCTTTGTCTCCATGATGCAATGGGTCACTTTGGAGACTCTCAGCAAAATAAGCCCAAAATGGCCATCAGGATTAAGGCATCTGCTGGCCAAAACAGCTGCAGAGCAAGTGGGTTCTCCATCCCAAGTTCCCATCCTCCTTGTGATTTCTCTTTAGTGCAAGAGGTGTGACAGAGAGCAAGATGACATGGGCAAAGCAGCATCTTCGTCATCCTTCTCATCTTGCCAAGGAACAACCCAACCAGGATTCTATGCATTTTTATGTGACAAAGAAATAAAATAAGGTAGAAAATTGTGGAAGAGGGAAATCAACTTTGGCCAAAGGTTCTCAAGCCCACCTCAGTCTTTGGTTGAAAAGTACGTATATATACGGTTTTCTAGGAGGTGGGGTGGAGCGCAGAGACAGGGCAAGGGTTAGAGGTAAGCAGATAGAGGGGACACTTCTCTTAAGGCAATATGTAGAAAGCAAAATTTCTTGCCCTTGTAGAGAAAATTCATACTTCAGGGGAAAACTTTATTGCCTAAAGCACTTGTTTCCTACAGGAGCTATTCTATAACTCTGTAAGTTGTAGAGAAGGGATAGACATGTAAATTCTGTCCTGTCTGGTTCAACTTACCTCCTTCATGGTGGGGGGCTGGGGGCGGGGAACGTTTGCCTCCATTTGTAATTCATTTCAACATTCTTTACTCCCTATAAATCTGGGCTGCTTCTTTTTTAAATCAGTTATAACACGTGCCTAGTTCCCTCAGTTATTACGAGTAAAATAAAATCTTTAACACATGTTCATTTTTATGTCTGTATAAGGATCACGATTTTACCTTTTTTCTAAAAATTGTCTTGTAACACCCTTGTAAGCTTCTTTATTGGGTAGCAGCAGAAGGAAACGTGGTGGAGCCCTTCAGGCTGCAGGAGGTTAGCACTGGGTCATCTGATCTACAGGTAAGGGGAGCAAACTGGCTCTTCTCAGGGGACATGCCCTTTCTCCCCTCTAATCTTACAGGTTAATACCACCATCCAAAACATGAATTTAGTCACCTTTCAGGAGGAGGCATCCGTCCCATTTTCGAAGGCATTACTTCTGGCTCCTCTCTCCACTTGCAGGTTTCTCACGCTCTCGATTTGCAGATCGCTGCGTGGGAGAGCTGCAGCTTCACCCAGTGGGCAGGTCTGGGTTTCTGTTATCCCGCCTGCAACCCCCTGCGCTCTGCCAACACACAATGATCAGTGGCATTCCTGAAATTCCTGACATAGCAGAGAAGCCAGGCTTGGCCCTGCGAACGGCCTTGAACTGTGGTTCTGACCCTAATGGGACATTTATCTTTTATTCACAGCCAGAGGTTAGGACCTATTTATGTAAATCCTCCGCCAAGGGTCAATTAATCTTGACCCCCTGGTTTTCATTTCTCTAATTGTCTCAGGTATTTTTTAGACCCCTTGGAAACTCTTCATTCAGTGAAAAGCTTCGGGGTCAGTAAGAATTCAGTTACAAAGGGAAGGGGTGGAGGGCTGGAAGAGTTGAGAAGGCTTCCTTTGAAGTGTTCTAAGAAGCTTTCAGAGGCCACCCAGTTGACAAAGTAAAAACAGCAATGACCTTATGCACCCCATTTTATTCACGAAAAGTAAGCTTTCTTGAAATGGTATCTTCACCTAAGAAGTTGCTTAGAGCACACATTGTCCAATTTCAGTTTCCTAGAGCACGTATTGTCCAGTCTCAGCGGTGGTAAGAGGTTGGGAAAGGAGCTATTAGAATGGAGGGCCTCTGGGCGGGCACTGGCTCCGAAGACAATTGTTCCCACTTAATGGGCCCCAGCATCCTCCCAGCTTTGCATTTTAAAAGGGGGCCCCAGAATAGTGAGAAAATACTTTATTCCTAAGAACTGACCCAGGTTACAGGGATTTCAGGCCACATGGGAAGCCAGCAGGGGAGATATTTAGAGGTCAGCAGGTCTTTGGGGGGCCCTCAAATCATCTTGATTGAGAGCCTTGTACTCTAGCTTCCAACTCCCAGTAATGAAGACTTTGAGGGAAGGAATCACTTGGAAAGCAGCCCAACTGTTTAACAACCTTGATGGTGAATTTCTCCCTTTCACTAACTGGATTTTCGCCTTCTATACTTTAAGCCTGTTGAATTTTTTCATTTTCAATTGAGAGTTGGTGGGCAGAATCTTCTCTTTAAAAATAAAACTTTTTTCTTTATTTGCTGTCAACATTTTATTACGAAAAATGTCGAACATACAGGAAAGTTGAACAAATAGTACTGTGAACACCCCATATACCCACCATTTAAATTCAACAAATGCTGACCTTTTGGTATATTTGCTTTATCTATATACACACTGTACATACATATTTGTTTTATGTATGTATATACATTTTTTGCTGGTCTATTTAAAAGTAAATTGGAGACCTAAATGTAAGATCGAATACTATAAAACTCTTAGAGAAAAACATAGGCAGAACACTCTTTGACATAAATCACAGCAAGATCTTTTGGGATCCACCTCCTAGAGTAATGAAAATAAAAATAAAAATAAACAAATGGGACCTAATTAAACTCAAAAGCTTTTGCACAGCAAAGGAAACCATAAACGAGATGAAAAGACAACTCTCAGAATGGGAGAAAATATTTGCAAATGAAAAACCGACAAAGGATTAATCTCCAAAATATACAAACAGCTCATGCAGCTCAATATCAAAAAAACAAACAACCTAATAAAAAAAATGGGCAGAAGACCTAAATAGACATTTCTCCAAAGAAGACATACAGATGGCCAAGAGGAACATGAAAAGATGCTCAACATCACAAGTTATTAAAGAAATGCAAATCAAAACTACAATAAGGTATCACCTCACACCGGTTAGAATAGGCATCATTAGAAAATCTACAAACAACAAATGCTGGAGAGGGTGTGGAGAAAAGGGAACACTCTTGCACTGTTGGTGGGAATGTAAATTGATACAGCCACTGTGGAGAACAGTATGGAGGTTCCTTAAAAAATTAAAAATAGAACTACCATGTGACCCAGCAATCCCACTCCTGGGTATATACCCAGAAAAGACAAAAACATTAATTCGAAAAGATACATGCACCCCAATGTTCATAGCAGCACTATTTATAATAGCCAAGACATGTAAGCAACCTAAATGTCCATCAAGAGAGGATGGATAAAGAAGATGTGGTATATATATATATATATATATATATATATATATATATATATATATATATATATATATATATACAGACACAATGGAATACTACCCATCCATAAAAAAGAATGAAATAATGCCATTTGCAGCAACATGGATGGACCTAGAGATTATCATACTAAGTGAAGTAAGTCAGACAGAGACAAATATCATATGATATCACTTACATGTGGAGTCTAAGAAAATGATACAAATCAACTTATTTACAAAACAGAAACAGACTCACAGACATAGAAAACAAACTTATGGTTACCAAAATGGAAAGGGGGTGGGAGAGGGATAAATTAGGAGTTTGACATTAACATATACACACTACTACATATAAAATAGATAATCAACAAGGACCTACTGTATAGCACTGGGAACTCTACTGTAATAACCTATATGGGAAAAGAATCTGAAAAAGAATGGATATATGTATAACTGAATCACTTTGCTGTTCACCTGAAACTAACACAATATTGTAAATCAACTATACTCCAATATAAAATAAAAATTAAATAAAAAGATAAAATTCCTAAAAGACTGTATTATAAAAATAAAAGTAAATTGGAGACATCATGACACTTCACCCCAAACACTTTAGCCTGCATATCCTAATATAAGTTCATTCTCATATATAGCTATCACAGCATGAGCACCCCTAAGAAAATTAACAGTAATTCCATAGTATCATTTAACTCTTAGAATACCCAGTCCATATTCGAATCACCCCAATTTCCATCATAATGTCTTATAGCAGTTTCTTTTTTAAACCAGGATCCAATCACAATTCATACATTTGGTTTCTTTAGTCTTTTTGGAATAGTCCCCCTACTTCTTTTTTTAAATGACATTATCTTTTTGAAGAGACTTTATAGGAAGTCTCACATTCTGGACTTGTCTGATTATTTCCTTGTGGTGATATTTAACTTGTTCTTCTCTCTCCTAGATTTCCTGTTGTGATGAGTTGAATTGTGTCTGTCCCCTGAAATCATATGTTGAAGCTGAAGGTGTGCAGAATTTGTCAACTTAAAATCTGCCTCTTTGGCATAAGGATTATTTTTGGCTGATTATTTTTTAAGAAAGAGCAGACATAGGAAAAGCTCTGAAAACCGAGTAGAAGTTACTCTTTGTAAGGGACATTTACATTTATAAGGGAGGTCTCCATTTGTAAGGGTATCTCCCTCTCTGTACCAGGAAGAGAGGATGACTAAATCTCTGGAAACTCTTATCAGTGGAGAAGGCACGGACTCAAATCTTCATAACAACCATACCTTTTTACTTCATTTTCCTTGTGCTTTTCCTGGTAGCCTACCATAACTGCCTCCCCAGTCCTCCCATCTGTCTTTGTCTTTAGCTGGAGATGGTATTTAAGGTGGTGGCTTGAGCCATTTGGGGGGATTACTCAGTTTTCCTGGGTCTCTCCCATGTAAATAGGCAGTATACATGTTCTTAAACTTCTGATTGTTTTTCTCCTGTTAATCTGTCTTTTTATTACAGGGAGGTCTCAGCCAAGAACCTAGAAAGGTAGAGGGAAATTTATTTTTCCTCTTCTATAAAGCCCTAACCCCCAGTGCTTTAGAATATGACCTTATTTGGAAATAGTGTCGTTGTAGACATAATTAGTTAGGATGAGGTCATACTGGAGTAGGGTGGGTCCCTAATCCAAAATGACTGGTGTCCTTATAAAAGGAAAAATGTGGAGATAGATGTGCACACAGGGACAACACCATGTGAACATGAAGGCAGAGATCAAGGTGATGCTTCTACACGTCAGGGAAGATGAAAGATTGCCAACAAACCATCAGAAGCTAGGAGAGAGGCATGGAACAGATCCTCACAGCCCTCAGAAGGAACCAACGCTACCCACACCTTAATCTCACACTTCCAGCCTCCAGAACTGTGAGATAATAAATTTCTGTTGTTTAAGCCACTCAGTTTGTGGTACTGTGTTATGGCAGCCTAGTAAACTACTATACCTATAAACTGGATGTTAGGTCTAGAGGCTTGATTAGATTCAGGTTAAACATTTTTGGCAAGAATGCTACCTAGGTGACACTGTGGCCTTCATATTGCATCACATCATATTACATCACATAGCCTCAGTCTACCTCACTGTAAGTGGTGTTAACTGTGATCACAGGGTTAAGGTCATGACAACCAAGCTAAGTTTTTCTCTTTGTAATTAAAAAGGAACTTGAGGGGTGATACTTAGGTACCACATAAGTATACGGCCTCCATCAATGTCACCCAATTGTTTTAGCATTCCTTAATGATCCTTGCCTGAATGAATTATATTCTTGGAAGATGCCAAAATGATGCTATTGTAAAAATTCATTTGCAACTGTTAGCTGGCATTCTTCTATAAAGAAGAATCAAATGGAGACAAACAAGTTTTTCCTTAAAAGTCGGGGTAAACGCTTAACTCTTTCCTTTGGTTGCCAATTTTCAGAATAAAGTGTTTGTATAATAGTCATCACCAATCACTAATGAGTTTTTTCTCTCATTTGAGTGTCATGATGGACTCATGATACTCATGGTTTTAATTTATTCAATCATCATAAGCAAAGGCATTCATTATTCCTCTTGATGCTCAACTGTTCCCATTGGTCTTTTGGTGCTTTCTTAATTTCTGGCATAAGAAGCCCCAGCCTCACCTTATATATTGTCTGTACCAAGCCAGAAATAAGCCATTTCTCCAAGAAGCACTGTTTCCTTTTATTAGGGAATTTAGAAACCAAGATCTGGTTTCAATGTAAGCTTATTGCTATTGGGATGTCATTGCTTCTAGACCAGAGAAGTGAACAGCACTATGAAATAGAAGGGCCAGCTTCATGGGCAAGCTACCAGTACAGTCACACAGGCACTCGTGCCCAGAAGGGCCGTGTGCTTGGAATTTAGTACTCTGTAATCACTGTCTTGAAATTATTTGCAATTTTATCTTTATATTTGTATTTGGTCAGTAGAGTCCAATGTGATAATGGAGCATGCGCCAGGGACTTGGAGCCTCAGTTCATGCTTGGGTCCCCAGGACAGGTTCCCAGGGGCTGCTCCCGTGCCTCCTGGTGCCTGGGCCCTGCCCAGCCTCCCCATCTCCAACCCTTCCTAGCAACCACTGTTGGTTGCCCTCTGTCCCGAATGGGAGCCTGGGTATGAGTGTAGGGAAGGTCAGGGTTGGGTGCATTTGCCCCACAACATCTTGGGACAAGGCATGGTGGTGGTGTCCCCACCCCAGGTTAGCAGTGCCACATCACATTTAGCAGGTGACCAAGCAAGGATAGCCTCTCCCCCACCACCAATCCAGATCACTAGTGTATCCCAGCACTAAGGTTCCAGTATGCTTGGAGGTCTCCCATTAGCTGTTGAGTCGGGGCAGCAGGCCCATGGGAAGGGGAAATGGCTGGCTTGACTTCCCTGCCCCTGGCCCGGGGTGTACATCATATCACATTAGTCATGCCCCATTGTCACAGGGCAGGGCCCCTGGGGGCCTGGGAGCATCTGTACTTGCCTCCTGAGTATCCCATGCAAAGGGATACCTTTTCTTCTTCCTTCGCACTTCCTAAATCTGATTTGTGTTAGTCTCTTCCGGCCAGCTCAAGACAGTCTCCAGGATAAGTCACAAAATACAAATTGTGACGTTTCAGCTATTCCACATGCAAGTCAAATGCTCTTACATTTGCTTTTAAAACTGACATTGGGGCTTCCCTGGTGGCGCAGTGGTTGAGAATCTGCCTGCTAATGCAGGGAACACGGGTTCGAGCCCTGGTCTGGGAAGATCCCACATGCCGCGGAGCGGCTGGGCCCGTGAGCCATAATTACTGAGCCTGCGCGTCTGGAGCCTGTGCTCCGCAACAAGAGAGGCCGCGATAGTGAGAGGCCCGCGCACAGCGATGAAGAGTGACCCCCACTTGCCACAACTAGTGAAAGCCCTCGCACAGAAACGAAGACCCAACATAGCCATAAATTAAAAATAAATAAATAAATAAAAATTTAAAAAAAAAAAAAAAAAAAAAAAACTGACATTGCACAATATAAAGACTAAGGGTAAAATTCATGCTAACAATTTAACATTTTAATTTTTCTTTACTTAGAACACCATTAAATAGCAAATAAAAAACACCATGACAAGTTGAGTGAGTGAGAGACTGTAGAAGAAAGGAAAAGCCTTTATGTTTTACCTTTAATGGCACTTTATTCCTGGTTTTTGAACAAATAGCCCCACATTTTCGTTTTGCACTGGGCCACACAAATTATGTCTCTGGTCCTGAAAAATACATATACGTTTTATATTTTTATATATAAAATAACTTATATATTATATATATATTAATGATGATATCATGCTTGATATATATGATATATATTAATCATGAGCTCATACTGATATTTTCCATTCAAATTTAACATTATAAGGTTTTTCCAAAAGTTATTTTATACATGTATTTATTTCCTATTATACTGAAGATTTTAGTTCTATATATAATTAACATAATTACTTATTTGCTTTATCTATAATACAAACATACACCTACATGAGTTTCAAAATTTCAATACCAATGTTACCACTAAAACTGCAAAGTAACATTTAAGATTCTTTTCACTTCTTTTTGACTTCAGTACAGTTGAAATATTATGTTCATAAATTATTTGAAATAATTCTTGTCTCTGAGCAATTCTGTTACCTTTGATATAGAGTCAGGTTTATTCGTTTCTTTCCAATTTTAGGCTTTGCTTTGTCTTCTTTTTTATTTCATTGCATTTTCTGGAAGTTAAACATTTATATATTTCAAAAGTCAAGCTATATAAAAAGGCATACTCAAAGAAATCTCTCTCCAATTCCTATTCTCTCCTCTTCAGCCCCTCTCCAAGCTCTCTACAGGTAACTATTTCTATTAGTTTCTGGTATTTGGGAGGAGGGGAGAGCAAACATATACACATATTCTTACTTCCCTTCTTTCATATACAAAAGATAAAACACTATATACATGCTCTGCACATCTTTTTAGCAAAATAACCTCCATATCAGTACATAGTCATCTTCTCATTCTTTTTATACAATTGTATAATACTTCATTATGAGGCTATACCTTTGTTTATTCAATAGGTCCTTTATTGGTGGACATTTCAGAGTTCCAGTCTTCATTATTAAACATAATGCCACAATAAATAACCTTGTGCATTTATTATTTCATAATTATAGAAGCATACCTACCAGGTAAATTCCTAGCAGTGAGATTGCTAAGTCAAGGGGTAAGTGTAATTTTGTTAGATAAACCAAATTCCCTTCCTTGGGAATTGTACCATGTTGCACTCCCACCAGCAACGTATGAGAGTACTTGTTTCTTCACAGGCCTGTCAACAGTGTGTTCTGTCAAACTTGAGGATTTTAGCCAATGTGATTTTGGTAAAATGGTAACAGTGTAGTTTTAATTGGCATTCATATTATTGTGAGTGAAAGTAAGCATCTTTTCCAATGTTCATTTGCATTTCTCTGCGAACTCTGCCATTTGACAATTTTTTCTATCAAGATTTTAGACTTTTTTGTCTTCATTGTTAAGATCTCTTTATTTATTAGGGAAATTAATCTTTTGTCTGTCATATACATGTCAAATATTTTCTCCAGGTTTACATTTGATTATGATTATGTGTTTTTAACGTAAGAAAATGTATTAATCTTTTATTGATTGATTCTAAATGTTGAGTCAGTTCGAAAAGTTTTCTCTACTCCCATATTAAAAAGAAATACAAGGAACTTCTGGTTTGGGCCAAGATGGAGCACCTCATTCCTCCCAGGGCTTTCCTCTTACAACTAAGAAACCCTGGCTATAACACAACAAACAAGCTTAGGAAGACTCTGAAAGGTGGAAAGAAGTCAAACTTCCCAGAGACCTGAAACATGACAATGCAGGGGAGATCCCTGGGTTTCCTTATTGCCTCCCTTATATCCCAGACAGGGCCCGGTAGAAACCTCCAACCGAGAACTGCCAACAGGTACAGATAAAAGAAAAAGCTTCAAGAAAAGCTGGATACCCCTAGTTGAGGGACCAGAAAAGGGATGGCAAAACAACAGAAAACTTTTGGCAATACCGGCACTACTCCAACCAACCAACAGAAAAAAAGCACCTCTCCTTATGTGGGATCTTCCAAGCCCCACTGGCAGAAGCAGGTGGTGTTCTAATTCCCCTGCAGGGGTACTGATGGGGCTGAGCAGAGAGCTGAGCTTCTATCCCTGTGCAAGGAAGCAGGCAGTGCTCTGATTCCCCCCCATAGGGTAGTATCAGCAGATCCAGCAGTGAGCTGAGCCTCCATCCCCACTGGGTAGTAAGGGTACTTAATGAGGCAGTGAGAAATGAAGCTAGTCAGTACTCTGGTCTCCCCCCATCCCAAGTGTTAGCAGGGCCCAGCAGTGGGGAACTAAGTATCCACCCCCATCTGGCATCAATGACACTGGACAAGGTGGTGCTAATCAGGTCTAGTCAGCGCTACACCATCCACTATTCTTCTGCTTCTTGTGTCAGCATGGTCCAGTAGGAAGCTGAATCTCCACAGCAACCCAGTAGCAACAAGATTGAATAAGGTGGTGTGAAACAGGGCTAGCAGGCATTCCTTTTCTCTCCTGTCTGCTCCCATCAGCAGGTCCCAGTGGAGAGGTGGGCCTCCAGCACCACCCAACGTTAATGATGAAGCTGAATGAGGTGGTGAGAGGTGAGCTAACCCAAACTTTGCTTTCTCCCTCCCCTAGTATCAGTGGGACCCAGTCAGGAGATGAACCTCCATCCCTACCAGGCATCAACAAGGCAGAAGGAGGTGGTGAGAGGTGGGGTTTGTTGGCATTCCACTTTCCCCTTCCTCTCCCTGTATGTTTGAGGGGCTCAGCACAAAGCCAAGCTACTGCCCCTACCCTGTAGCAAAAAAGCAGTGAGTCAACCCTTGGCTTTACCCCTCACTAATGTCAGTGGGAACCAGCAGGGAGCTGAGCTTACATCCACACTAGGAGGCAGTGAGATGTCATGAGTCAGTGTCCTGTTTCCACTGGGAAGGTGTCCATGGAGCCAAGGGGGGAGCTGAACTTCCAGACCACATATCTAAAATATGCCAGTGGAGTCACTGCCTACTTTTGCTGGGGTAGTATCATCGGGCACCAGAGGGAAGCTGAACATATACACCACTCAGCCCTCCTGCTACAACTCAACCAGGGGACTGACTGTTTAAAAAAAAAAAAAAAGAATTAATAGGATCCAGAGTCTACTGATATAGTATCCAAAGTTTTCAGGATACAATCAAAAAGTCACTCATCATACCAAGAACCGGAAAATCACAACATGAATGAGAAAAGATCATCAACAGACACCAACATGGAAATGAATCAGATGATGGAATGATCTGACAAGAATTTTAAAGCAACCATCATAAAAATGCTTCAACAGGCAATTACAAATTCTCTTCAAACAAATGAAAAAATATAGAAAATATCAGCAAAGAAATACAAGTTATATGAGAAAACCAAATAGTGATCACAGAACTGAAAAATACAATAATAAAAAGAGTGGAGATGACAGAAGCAAAAATCTGTGAATTTGAGGACACATCAATAGAATTTTCCCAATCTGAACAACAAGAGAAAAAAATGAACAGTCTCACAGACATTAGTCTGGAGTAATAACAAAGGATCTAACATTTGTATCATGGGATAGCAGAAAAGAGAGAGAGAGAATGGAACTGAAAATGTTTTTGAGGAAATAATGGCTGAAAACTTCCCAAATGTGGTGAATTCAAGAAGACTCAAGAAACTGAGTGAAACTCAAACAGGGATAAACCTAACAAAATTCATGTCAAGACACAAAACTTCTGAAAAGTTTTCAAAAACCAAAAAGAAAAAAAAAGAAATCATGAAAGCAGCCAGAGAGAAATAATGCATTACTTATAGTGGAATACCAATTTGAATCATAGGGTATTTCTCAAAGGAAACCATGGAGGTCAGCAGGAAATAGCACAATATTTTTCAAGTACTGAAAGAAAAGATCTGTCAATTGTGAATTATATATCAAGTGAAAATATCATTCAGGAATTAAGAGGAAGTAAAGGCATTCTTGGTCAAAGGAAACTAAGAGAATTTGTTACTAGCAAACCTACCTTTAAAGAATGGCTAAAGGAGGTTCTCTAAATAGCAAAGATGATAAGAGAAGAAGGCTTGGAACTTCAAAAAGGAAAGAAGAACATCAGAATGGGTAAAAACAAGAAATTAGAAATAGAAGAACAAAATAAACCCAAAGGAAGCAGAGGAAGGGAAGAAATAAAGATATGAGCAGAAATCAATGAAATTAAAAACAGGTACATAAGACAGAAAATCAATGAAACAGAAAGTTCTTCTTAAGAAATTGATAAAAACTGATAAACCTTTAGCAAGACTGACAAAGACGAAAAAAGAGAGAAGACACATATCATCAATATAAGAAATAAAACATCAGATATCATTTTAGATCCTGAAGCCATTAAAAGGATAATAAAGGAATACTATGAACTGTATGCTCATAAATTTGAAAACTTAGAAGGGGACCAGTTCCTCCAAATCCACAAACTACCATACTCAACCTCAATAAAACAGGCAACCTAAATAGTCCTATAAGCACTGAAAAAAATGAATTTGTAATTAAAAAGCTCCTGAATGGTTTCACTGGAGAATTCTACCAAACATTTAAAGAAGAATTAACACCAATTTTACACAATCTCTTCCAGAAAATAGCAGATGGGAACACTCTCCAACTCATTTTATGATGCTAATATTACCCAGATACCAAAACCAAAGACAGTACCAAAAGAAAGAAAAGAAAAAGAAAAACTATAGAACAATATCTCTCATGAACTTAAACACAAAAAGTCCTCAATAAAAAATTAGCAAATCTAATCCAGCAATATATAAAAGTAATTATACACCATAACCAAGTGGGATTTATTCTAAGTGTGAAAGGCTGGTTCAACATTTGAATACCAGAATAGCTATAATAAAAAAAAATAGTACAAGCACCTAATGTTTGCAAAGATGTGGAGAAACTGGATCACTCATACATGGCTAGTGGGAATGGAAAATGGTACGGCCACTCTGATAAAGAGTGCAGCACTTTCTTAGAAAACTAAACATGGCTTACCATACAACCCAGAAATTTCACTACTTGGCATATATCCCAAAGAAATGAACACTTATGTTCATACAAATATCTGTATACAAATGTTCATATAAGCTTTATTAATAATAATCTAAAACTGGAAATAACCCAAATGTCCTTCAGTGGGGGACTGGTTAAACAAACTGTGATACGTCCATACCAATGGAACACCACTTAGCAATAAAAAGGAACAAACTATAGATACAGCAACAGTTTGGATGGATCTCAAGGGAATTAGGCCGAGAGAAAAAAGCCAACCCCAAAAGGTCTTATACTACATGACTTTATCTATATAACATTCTTGAAATTATAAAATTATAGAAATGGAGACCAGATTAGTAGTGGCCATAGGTCAGGGATAAGGGAGGAGAGTGTGACTATAAAAGACAACATGAGGGATCCCTGTGGTGATATAACTGCTCTGTATCTTGACCGTATCCTGGTTGTGATATTGTACTGTAGGTGTGTTAGTCTGCTCAGGCCTCCATAACAAAATACCATAGACTGGTGGTTTAAGCAACAGACATTTATTTCTCACAGTTCTGAAGGCTATGAAATCTAAAATCAAGGTTCTGACAGATTCCGTTTATTGTAAGGGCCCTCTTCCTGCCTTGTAAATGGCTACCTTCTTGCTGTATCCTGACATGGCCAAGAGAGAGAACTCTGGTGTCTCTTCCTCTTCTTATAAGGGTACTAATACCATCATGGGGGACCCACTCTCATGACCTCATCTAAACCTAATTAACTCACAAAGGCCCTACCCTCCAAATACTATCACATTAGGGGTTAGGGCTTCAACATATGAATTTTGGGAGAGAACATTCAGTCCATAACAAGGTTTCTTTTTATAACTGTGATAAATTTTTATTATTGTGATAGCATGAAGTTTGCCATTCTGACCATTTTAAACAGCATAATTCAGTGGCATTAAGCACATTCACAGTGTGGTATAACCATCACTGCTATCTATTTCCAAAACTTTTCCATCACTCAAAACAAAAACTCTATACCATTAAATAATAACTCCCCATTTCCCCCCTCAGCCCCTGGCAACTTCTATTCTACTTTCTGTCTCTATGAATCTGCCTGTTTGTACTATAGTTTTGCAAGATGTTATCACTGGGGAAAACTGCTAAAGGCTACACACGATCTCTCTGTATTATTTCTTACAACTGTATATGAATCCACAATTATCCCAAAATTTTTAAAAAGAAATTCATTCATGTTTTTGTCTATTATTTTTATTATTATTAAAATCTCTGATCCATTTACTAATTAACCTCTTAATCTCCTGAACTAGTGCTGCATCACATGGTGGCAACCACTCTTCTCCCCTAGTCAAACATGTGGTATGTGGCAACAACTCCTCTACCCTAGTCAAACCTTTTTACATTGGATCAAATAATTTTGGTCTTTTCAACTTCTCTCATGCCCACTTTCTACCTCTTAACCATTTTAGTGAATGTTCCAGAAGACAACATACTTTCAAGGAAAGAGAGAAATTGGAACAGCCACAAAATGAATACATAACACTAATAAGCAACTACAATGATGACAGCAGGAAAAACTACAATGATTTATTAACTGCTAGGAATTCTAGATAATTACAGCTGTCCCTTGGTATCCACAGGGGATTGGCTCCAGGACCCCCTGTGGACACCAAAATCCATGGATTCTCAAATCCCTTATATAAAATGTCATGGCAGAGTATTTGTATATAACCTATGCACATCTTTCCGTATACTTTAAATCATCTCTAGATTACTTATAATACCTAATACAATATAAATGCTACGTAAATAGTTGCTGGCATGCAGCAAATTCAAGTTTTGCTTTTTGGAACTTTCTGGAATTTTTTTCCCAAATATTTCTGATCCAGAGTTGGTTGAATCTGCAGATGTGGAACCTGTGGATATGGGGAGCCAACTGTATATCATTTAATCTTTACATCAACATTGCAGGAAAAGCATTATTAGTGCAATTTTATATATGAGGAAATTTCATCTTGGAGACGTTAACTAAGCCAAAATCACACCTTTATTAAAATGATGGAGAATGCAGGTACATTTGGCATAAGAGCTTATGCGCTTTCCTCTGTGAAGAACTGAATCAAATCAAGAAACTCTCATTTGGAAAGCGGCAGGACATTCAGTTGGCCCGGGTCTTTTCTTGTCCCAGGTCTCAGAAACAGAATATCAGACTCTAACCCTGTATTAGTTTGCTAGGGCTACCATAACAAAATACCACAAACTGGGTGACTCAACAACGGAAAGTAATATTCTCACAGTTCTGGAAGCTAGAAGTCCAAGATCAAGATGTCAGTAGGTTTGGTGTCTCCTGAGGCCTCTCTCCTTGGCTTGTAGATGGCCTACTTCTCCCTGTGTCCTCACACGTTCTTTCCTCTGTGCATGCACGTGCCTGGTGTCTCTCTTTGTGTTCAAATTTTCCTTTGACACCAGTCAGATTGGATCAGGGCCCACCACAATGGCCTCACTCTAATTTAATCACCTTCGCAAAGGCCCTATCTCCAAATACAGTCACATTCCGAGGTACTGGGGGTTAGGGCTTCAACATGTGAATTTGGTGGGAGGGACACAAGTTCAGCCCATAACAGGCCCTGAGACTGGATGCGGGTGGGGAGGAGAGAAAAAAGAAAATTTAAAACCAAGATAAACATCTCCACAAAATCATGTGTTTCAAGTAGGTGCAATCCTTCTGTTCATTTACATTTCATCTAGCCCAGTGTCTTCTAAACTTCTTTTGACCGTACTCATGATAAAAAAAAATTTTAAATACATTTTGCATTATGGCTCAATACATACGTATTTATTTTTATAAAACCAGACAAGAGTCACAAATTAATTCTGATCTTACTATTTGCAATGTATTCCAACATTTTCTATTTTGTTCTTTTGAATTAAAAGATTGCTAGTTGCCCCTCACTGAATTGATTTTAGGAACTGCTCTTCTTTACAACCTGCTGTTTGAAAATCAATGTTCTAATTTGTGCTGTCAGCAGTGATTGTTAAATTATTTTGTTCATTCTACCACTGCTCTTAAAGCCCGGATCCCGCTCTCTTACCACCACACACATGTATTGGATCAATTGGATTTTGTTTTTTTCAAAGCCATGATCCACTTATTCATTAGTTTCATTTTGTAATTCCTTCATTTCTGTCAACTTCCCAGGAAACTGTGGGGCCATTTCCTCTGTAACAAATAGAAAATTGCCATCTAATGGTGGAAGGGAGACAGTGCAGGCCTATATTTAGCAACCTTCTTCCCTTTTTTTTAAATCTCTGCTCTCCCCCCTTCCCCCTTTCTGACGCAATTTTCACAAATACTTAGCAGCATTTTAGTAGGGATTCTTTAAAAATCTTCCTGAAGTGATACTGCATTCTGTAAATGTAGCTACTCTTCACAGAAGTTTGACGGTCCGGGTGCTAGATACAGCTCTGTCCTATACTAGCTGTGTGACCTTGAACATGCTACTTTACCTCTCTGAGTCTCAGTTGTCTTAACCAAAAAATGCCATGATAAAACATGCCCTGACAACTTTGTTGAGTTGTCTTGCAGTTCAACAAAGAAAATACAGCCTGTTTCTGCCCCTTCCCTGTCTGTCTATCCTCAACTCACCAGGCAGATCCTGTTAAAACTAAGTCAGATCGTGTCACTCCCTGCTGAAAACCATCAACTGGTTTCTCAGAGTAAAACTGCAAGTCTTCACCATCACCTAAAAGGTCCTACATAATGTAATCTGATTGGCCCCCTAACACCACCGGGTAGGGACATTGGAATGCCACTGCCTGCTTCCATAGGGCCAAGGAGGGGGGTTGGGTGGAAGATCAGCTCCCTGTTTGGCCCCCCTGGAGTAGGGTGCGTATTATCAAAAAGATTTTCTGTTCTGGAAGGCCACCCTTTTCCTGTTCCTTTGGCTAGGGAAACTAGGCTTTTCTTGGAGCTTTTTGTTGCTTTTCTTTTTTATTTGTTTTTTTTTTTTTTGCTCTGTGCCTGTTGGAAGTTCCAGATTGGAGGCTTCTGCAGCCATTGTCCAGGATGTAGAGGCAATAAGGAAGCCATGGAAACTCACTACCATGTTGTTCCTCAGGTCCTGAGGTCCCTGAACCATCTACCTTCTTCTTTCCACATTTCAGATTCTTCTTATGCTAGTTTGTGTACTATTTCCAGGGGGTTGTTCTTAAGTTGTAAGAGATAGGATGTGGTAGGAATGGGGCTACTCCATCTCGGACAGAACTGGAAGTGAATATTACATTTGAGAGCCTCTGAAGAGGGCCCAGATGTGAAAAACATACAGTGCTCTTTGTGCTACCTTAGAGGAACCCTTTCCACGTAGCACTTGAAGAACCACCTTCCCTAGGAAAGACAGAGGAACTCTCACATACCTATCTTGCAGACACAACAAAACAGAAAAAAAAAAAAAACACAAAAAAACAAACAGGGCAACCAGCTAAGGTTGTAGAGGTTTTTCCCTGAAAAGAGACATCCCACTGAGGCAGTGAGTAGGACTTAAATCAGTTATATTCGCCTTTCAAAACTCTGTGTCTTGGTGTGGGCAAACCCATGAGGAAGACATGCCATTTTGTAATTCATTTGCCAAGAAGGGGCACCAACTTGTATGCAGAGGGTGCTGTTATGGACTTGGAGGCACTAAACTTACAAGTTATCTCTTCACTAGAGTACCTCCTTACTATAATAATGACCATTCTTCCTCTCTGTGCTTGTGAACTCAGAGCTTGGTATGTCTTTGGGTCTCTGGGGAAGAAGGGGGCCCTCTCCAGGCAGCTGTCCTCTTTCGGTTTTCTCATCGGTTAGGAACCTTTCCACTTTCCATCTTCTAAAAATTACTTAAAAGTTCTGGTCCACCGATGATATCCTTCTTTTTTCAGAGTTTTTATGGATGAATATTTTTAAAAATATCTATTTGGATGTTTCACTAGGATTTTGGAAAAAGGCAAGGCAAATACAAGTGTTGGTTCCTCATCTTGTGCTTGAAATCTGACAATGACCTAACAATGACGTTTGAAAAATTTGTCCAGGATGTTTGTGTCCTATCAACCCTAAAATAATAAAAGATGCAATGAAATAAAGTAAAACACAAATTTACAATCTAACTAAAATCTCAACAGTATTGATATCAGAAGTTTGTAAAAGAGGAAACAATAGACAAAAGACTGTAACTTCATCTCATACCTCCTAGCAACTAAAATGAAGAAGAAAACCAAACATATAAATGACAGTAATACAATCTGAGAAAGTTTCCTAAATATATTATTACTATAATCTCAGTCTCTCCTTACCTCTTCCTCCCTCCTTCTCACTACTCTTTCTTTCTACACACACACACACACACACACACACACACACACACACACACACACACACACTCACTACAGTACTATGGCATTTTAGTGAAAAGTTAACTATTTTCGTTTACAGAAAAAGCTTCCGTTTTTTTTTTCATGTAAACTCAGATAATGGATTAGAAAATATTAAGTTCTTATTTGCATAGTTAAGAATTAACCTTACCCAAACAAAAGTCTGGCTTGTGTCCATGGCTCCAGGGAGGTAATGTTTAAGTCCTTAGTAGTCCCACCTGATGAGTGTCTTTGTTTTACTTGGTGGGCGGGGGGAGCCTTGGACCACACCAGGTACTCTAACAATGTGATTTATGGTGGGGCTTTGGGTCATGTGGTATCAGCTCCCCTCTGGAGGAGCTGGAAACTAAGATTGGCCACACAGGCAGTCATCTGTGTCTATGTGACTGAGCCCCAATAAAATCTCTGGACACCAAGGCTCAGGTGAGCATCCCTGGTTGATAATAATCTGTGTGTATTGTTACACATCATTGCTGAGAGGAGTTAGCTTTGTCCACGACTCTCCTGGGAGAGGACAGTTGGAAGCTTCTCACTTGGAACTCTCCTGGACCCTGTCTTATGCACCTCTTCCCTTCGCTGATTTTAATCTGTATCCTGTCACTGTAATAAACCTTAACTATGAGCTTAACAGCATTTTTGAGTTCTGTGAGTTCTTATAGTGAATTATTGAACTTAAGGGTGGGGTTAGGGTCCCTCTGACAACAATACCAAATATTGTCAAAGACAGAGTAACAGGAATCTCATTTATTGCTGGTGGAAATGCAAAGTGGTACAGCCACTTTGGAAGAAAATTTGGCAGTTTCTTATTAATGTAAACTCATATAATAGACTTATCATATGATCCAGCAATTCTGCTCTTAAGTATTTACCCAAGTGAACTGAAAGACTATACTCACACCAAAAAACCTGTATGCTAATGTTCAGAGTAATTTTATTCATAATCACTCCAAACTGGAAACAACCAGGATGTCTCTTAAAACACAACCGTCAAAAAAAACCCACAAAAAAAACTGTTATATCAATGCAATGGAATACTAGTTGGCAATAAAAAGAACATACTTGATTCATGCAACAATGTGGATGAATCATAAATGTATTTTTATAAGTGAAAAAAGCCATATACAAAAGGCTATGTATTGTATGATTCTATCTATATGACATTCTGCAAAAGGTAAAACTATAGGGATGGAAAACAGATCAGTAGTTGCCAGAGGTTGGGGTAGAAGACAAGTTAACTACAAATGGATTGCACAGGAAAATTTTTCTGTTATGGGACTGACTCTTCAGTATGGTATTAGAGAGTTGGATACATGATTCTATGCATTTGTAAAAACCCATAGAATTTTACAAAACAAAAAGTAAACTTTATGCAATTAAAAAAGTCGAAGAACTTGTGGGGAGGAGGGCAAGATGGCGGAAGAGTAAGACACGGAGATCACCTTCCTTCCCACAGATACATCAGAAATACATCTACACGTGGAACTGCTCCCACAGAACACCCACTGAATGCTGGCAGAAGACGTCAGACCTCCCAAAAGGCAAGAAACTCCCCACGTACTTGGGTAGGGCAAAAGAAAAAAGAAATAACAGAGACAAAAGAATAGGGACGGGACCTGCACCAGTGGGAGGGAGCCGGGAAGGAGGAAAGGTTTCCACACACTAGGAAGCCCCTTCACGGGCGGAGACTGTGGGTGGCAGAGGGGGGAAGCCTCGGAGCCACGGAGGAGAGCGCAGCCACAGCGGTGCGGAGGGCAAAGCGGAGAGATTCCCGCACAGAGGCTCGGCGCCGAGCAGCACTCACCAGTCAGAGAGGCTTGTCTGCTCACCCGCCGGGGCGGGCGGGGCTGGGAGCTGAGGCTCGGGCTTCGATCTCCGGGAGAGGACTGGGGTTGGCGGCGTGAACACAGCCTGAAGGGGTTAGCGCACCACAGCTAGCTGGGAGGGAGTCCGGGAAAAGGTCTGGAGCTGCCGAAGAGGCAAGAGACTTTTTCTTCCCTCTTTGTTTCCTGGTGCACGAGGAGAGGGGATTCAGAGCGCTGCCTAAACGAACTCCAGAGACGGGCGCGAGCCGCGGCTATCAGTGCGGACCCCAGAGACGGGCATGAGATGCTAAGGCTGCTGCTGCCGCCACCAGAAAGTCTGTGTGCAAGCACAGGTCACTCTCCACACCGCTCCTCCCGGGAGCCGGTGCAGCCCGCCACGGCCAGACTCCTGTGATCCGGGGACAACTTCCCCGGGAGAACGCACGGCGCGCCTCAGGCTGGTGCAACGTCATGCTGGCCTCTGCCGCCGCAGGTTCGCCCCGCCTCCGTACCCCTCCCTCCCCCCAGCCTGAATGAGCCAGAGCCCCCGAAGCAGCTGCTCCTTTAACCCCGTTCTGTCTGGGCGGGGAACAGACGCCCTAAGGCGACCTACACGCAGAGGCGGGTCCAAATCCAAAGCTGAACCCCGGGAGCTGTGCGAACAAAGAAGAGAAAGGGAAATCTCTCCCAGCAGCCTCAGAAGCAGTGGATTAAAACTCCACAAACAACTTGATGTGCCTGCATCTGTTGAATACCTGAATAGACAACGAATCATCCCAAATTCAGGAGGTGGACTTTGGGAGCAGGATATATTAATTTTTCCCCTTTTCCTTTTTTTCTGAGTGTATATGTATATGCTTCTGGGTGAGATTTTGTCTGTATAGCTTTGCTTTATAATAGCTTTATTTTACTTCACTATATTATATCCTCTTTCTCTCTTTCTATTTTTTCTCCCTTTTACTCTGAGCTGTGTGGATGAAAGGCTCTTGGTGCTCCAGCCAGGCATCAGGGCTGTGCCTCTGAGGTGGGAGAGCCAACTTCAGGACACTGGTCCACAAGAGACCTCCCAGCTCCACGTAATACCAAACAGCGAAAATCTTTCAGAGATCTCCATCTCAACATCAATACCCAGCTTCACTCAAGGACCAGCAAGCTACAGTGCTGGACACCCTATGCCAAACAACTAGCAAGACAGGAACACAGCCCCATCCATTAGCAGAGAGGCTGCCTAAAATCATAATAAGGCCACAGACACCCCAAAACACACCACCAGACGTGGACGTGCCCACCAGAAAGACAAGATCCAGCCTCATCCACCAGAACACAGGCACTAGTTCCCTCCACCAGGAAGCCAACACAACCCACTGAACCAAACTTAGCCACTGGGGACAGATACCAAAAACAACGGGAACTACGAACCTGCAGCCTGTGAAAAGGAGACCCCAAACACAGTAAGATAAGCAAAATGAGAAGACAGAAAAACACACAGCAGATGAAGGAGCAGGGTCAAAACACATCAGACCTAACAAATGAAGAGGAAATAGGTAGTCTACCTGAAAAAGAATACAGAATAATGATAGTAAGGATGATTGAAAATCTTGGAAATAGAATAGACAAAATGCAAGAAACATTTAACAAGGACGTAGAAGAACTAAAGAGGAACAAAGCAATGATGAAAAACACAATAAATGAAATTAAAAATACTCTAGAAGGGATCAATAGCAGAATAACTGAGGCAGAAGAACGGATAAGTGACCTGGAAGATAAAATAGTGGAAATAACTACTGCAGAGCAGAATAAAGAAAAAAGAATGAAAAGAACTGAGGACAGTCTCAGAGACCTCTGGGACAACATTAAACGCACCAACATTCGAATTATAGGGGTCCCAGAAGAAGAAGAGAAAAAGAAAGGGACTGAGAAAATATTTGAAGAGATTATAGTTGAAAACTTCCCTAATATGGGAAAGGAAATAGTTAATCAAGTCCTGGAAGCACAGAGAGTCCCATACAGGATAAATCCAAGGAGAAACACGCGAAGATACATATTAATCAAACTATCCAAAATTAAATATAAAGAAAACATATTAAAAGCAGCAAGGGAAAAACAACAAATAACACACAAGGGAATCCCCATAAGGTTAACAGCTGATCTTTCAGCAGAAACTCTGCAAGCCAGAAGGGAGTGGCAGGATATACTTAAAGTGATGAAGGAGAAAAACCTACAACCAAGATTGCTCTACCCAGCAAGGATCTCATTCAGATTTGATGGAGAAATTAACACCTTTACAGACAAGCAAAAGCTGAGAGAGTTCAGCACCACCAAACCAGCTTTACAACAAATGCTAAAGGAACTTCTCTAGGCAAGAAACACAAGAGAAGGAAAACAACTACAATAACAAACCCAAAACATTTAAGAAAATGGGAATAGGAACATACATATCAATAATTACCTTAAATGTAAATGGATTAAATGCTCCCACCAAAAGACACAGACTGGCTGAATGGATACAAAAATAAGACCCATATATATGCTGTCTACAAGAGACCCACTTCAGACCTAGAGACACATACAGACTGAAAGTGAGGGGATGGACAAAGATATTCCATGCAAATGGAAATCAAAAGAAACCTGGAGTAGCAATTCTCATATCAGACAAAATAGACTTTAAAATAAAGACTAGTACAAGAGACAAAGAAGGACACTATATAATGATCAAGGGATCGATCCAAGAGGAAGGTATAACAATTGTAAATATTTATGCACCCAACATAGGAGCACCTTAATACATAAGGCAAATACTAACAGCCATAAAAGGGGAAATCGAGAGCAACACAATCATAGTAGGGGACTTTAACACCCCACTTTCACCAATGGACAGATCATCCAAAATGAAAATAAATAAGGAAACACAAGCTTTAAATGATACATTAAACAAGATGGACTTAATTGATATTTATATGACATTCCACCCCAAAACAACAGAATACACATTTTTCTCAAGTGCTCATGGAACATTCTCCACGATAGATCATATCTTGGGTCACAAATCAAGCCTTGGTAAATTTAAGAAAATTGAAATCGTATAAAGTACCTTTTCCGACCCCAACGCTATGAGACTAGATATCAATTACAGGAAAAGATCTGTAAAAAATACAAACACATGGAGGCTACACAATACACTACTTAATAACGAAGTGATCACTGAAGAAATCAAAGGGGAAATCAAAAAATACCTAGAAACAAATGACAATGGAGACACGATGACCCATAACCTATGGGACGCAGCAAAAGCAGTTCTAAGAGGGAAGTTTATAGCAATACAAGCCTACCTCAAGAAACAAGAAACATCTCGAATAAACAACATAACCTTGCACCTAAAGCAATTAGAGAAAGAAGAACAAAAAAACCCCAAAGCTAGCAGAAGGAAAGAAATCATAAAGATCAGATCAGAAATAAATGAAAAAGAAATGAAGGAAACAATAGCAAAAATCAATGAAACTAAAAGCTGGTTCTTTGAGAAGATAAACAAAATTGATAAACCATTAGCCAGACTCATCAAGAGAAAAAGGGAGAAGACTCAAATCAACAGAATTAGAAATGAAAAAGGAGAAGTAACCACTGACACTGCAGAAATACAAACGATCATGAGAGATTACTACAAGCAACTCTATGCCAATAAAATGGACAACCTGGAAGAAATGGACAGATTCTTAGAAATGCACAACCTGCCGAAACTGAACCAGGAAGAAATAGGAAATATGAACAGACCAATCACAAGCACTGAAATTGAAACTGTGATTAAAAATCTTCCAACAAACAAAAGCCCAGGACCAGATGGCTTCACAGGCGAATTCTATCAAACACTTAGAGAAGAGCTAACACCTATCCTTCTCAAACTCTTCCAAAATATTGCAGAGGGAGGAACACTCCCAAACTCATTCAACGAGGCCACCATCACCCTGATACCAAAACCAGACAAAGATGTCACAAAGAAAGAAAACTACAGGCCAATATCACTGATGAACATAGATGCAAAAATCCTCAACAAAATACTAGCAAACAGAATCCAACAGCACATTAAAAGGATCATACACCATGATCAAGTGGGGTTTATTCCAGGAATGCAAGGATTCTTCAATATATGCAAATCAATCAACGTGATACATCATATTAACAAATTGAAGGAGAAAAACCATATGATCATCTCAATAGATGCAGAGAAAGCTTTCGACAAAATTCAACACCCATTTATGATAAAAGCCCTGCAGAAAGTAGGCAGAGAGGGAACTTTCCTCAACATAATAAAGGCCATATATGACAAACCCACAGCCAACATTGTCCTCAATGGTGAAAAACTTAAACCATTTCCACTAAGATCAGGAAGAAGACAAGGTTGCCCACTCTCACCACTATTATTCAACATAGTTTTGGAAGTGTTAGCCACAACAATCAGAGAAGAAAAAGAAATAAAAGGAATCCAAATTGGAAAAGAAGAAGTAAAGCTGTCACTATTTGCAGATGACATGATACTGTACATAGAGAATCCTAAAGATGCTACCAGAAAACTACTAGAGCTAATCAATGAATTTGGTAAAGTAGCAGGATACAAAATTAATGCACAGAAATCTCTTGCATTCCTATACACTAATGATGAAAAATCTGAAAGTGAAATTACGAAAACACTCCCGTTTACCATTGCAACAAAAAGAATAAAATACCTAGGAATAAACCTACCTAAGGAGACAAAAGACCTGTGTGCAGAAAGTTATAGGACACTGATGAAAGAAATTAAAGATGATACAAACAGATGGAGAGATATACCATGTTCTTGGATTGGAAGAATCAACATTGTGAAAATGACTCTACTACCCAAAGCAATCTACAGATTCAGTGCAATCCCTATCAAACTACCACTGGCATTTTTCACAGAACTAGAACAAGAAATTTCACAATTTGTATGGAAACACAAAAGACCCCGAATAGCCAAAACAATCGTGAGAATGAAAAATGGAGCTGGAGGAATCAGGCTCCCTGACTTCAGACTATATTACAAAGCTACAGTAATCAAGACAGTTTGGTACCGGCACAAAAACAGAAATATAGATCAATGGAACAGGATAGAAAGCCCAGAGATAAACCCACGCACATATGGTCACCTTATCTTTGATAAAGGAGGCAAGCATATACAGTGGAGAAAAGACAGCCTCTTCAATAAGTGGTGCTGGGAAAATTGGACAGGTACATGTAAAAGTATGAAATTAGAACACTCCCTGACACCATACACAAAAATAAACTCAAAATGGATTAAAGACCTAAGTGTAAGGGCAGACACTATCAAACTCTTAGAGGAAAATATTGGCAGAACACTCTATGACATAAATCACAGCAAGATCCTTTTTGACCCAGCTCCTAGAGAAATGGAAATAAAAACACAAATAAACAAATGGGACCTAATGAAACTTAAAAGCTTTTGCACAGCAAAGGAAACCATAAACAAGACCAAAAGACAACCCTCAGAATGGGAGAATATATTTGCAAATGAAGCAACTGACAAAGGATTAATCTCCAAGATTTACAAGCAGCTCATGCAGCTCAATAACAAAAAAACAAACAAACAAATCCAAAAATGGGCAGAAGACCTAAATAGACATTTCTCCAAAGAAGATATACAGATTGCCAACAGACACATGAAAGAATGCTCAACATCATTAATCATTAGAGAAATGCAAATCAAAACTACAATGAGGTATCATCTCACACCGGTCAGAATGGCCATCATCAAAAATTCTGCAAACGATAAATGCTGGAGAGGGTGTGGAGAAAAGGGAACCCTCTTGCACTGTTGGTGGGAATGTAAATTGATACAGCCACTATGGAGAACAGTATGGAGGTTCCTTAAAAAACTAAATATAGAACTACCATACGACCCAGCAATCCCACTACTGGGCATATACCCTGAGAAAACCATAATTCAAAAAGAGTCATGTACCAAAATGTTCATTGCAGCTCTATTTACAATAGCCAGGACATGGAAGCAACCTAAGTGTCCATCATCAGATGAATGGATAAAGAAGATGTGGCACATATATACAATGGAATATTACTCAGCCATAAAAAGAAGTGAAATGGAGGTATTTGTAATGAGGTGGATGGAGTTAGAGTCTGTCATACAGAGTGAAGTAAGTCAGAAAGAGAAAAACAAATACAGTATGCTAACACATATATATATGGAATCTAAGGGAAAAAAAAAAGGTCATGAAGAACCTAGCGGCAAGACAGGAATAAAGGCACAGACCTACTAGAGAATGGACTTGAGGATATGGGGAGGGGGAGGGGTGAGATGTGACAGGGTGAGAGAGTGTCATGGACATATATACACTACCAAATGTAAAATAGATAGCTAGTGGGAAGCAGCCGCATAGCACAGGGAGATCAGCTCGGTGCTTTGTGACCACCTAGAGGGGTGGGATAGGGAGGGTGGGAGGGAGGGAGATGCAAGAGGGAAGAGATATGGGAACATATGTATATGTATAACTGATTCACTTTGTTATAAAGCAGAAACTAACACACCATTGTAAAGCAATTATACTCCAATAACGATGTTAAAAAAAAAATTAAGAACTTGCTGAAGATCTAGCTATAGTCTTTAGTACACAACACCATTTCCTACACTTGAGTATTCTTGGACAACCTACAATAACGACAATATCCAAATCATTTTATATGGTCATATCTGTAATTCTTTGATCTCAGAAGTATTTCCTTTAAGATATATATACATATATATATATATACACACACACACACATATAATGTATATGTTTTATGAGTGTGTGTGTATATTTATAATGTTTTTGAGACATAGTAGAATAATATTGGATAACAAAGGCCTAAGTGCATGGAAACCTAATATATGTTCAGATTATTTAAATCCATTTAATTATGATGGTGGCATTATCCCCAAATTAGTTTATCATTCCAAAATATTTGAATCATTTAACACTTAAGAAATTGTAGAAAGTTGTTCAGTTTCCCAAGGTCTCTGGCATTTTTTTTAGTGAGTATTTCCTCCAATGTACTTTGATGGTGGAGAAAGGGTTGCGAGGGAATCTTAGTATCTCCATATTTAGATACGTCCAATGTTCTGAGGCTCTTAAGAAGAACAGATTATAAAAGTCATGAAATTTGAATTATCATAAAAAAAAGTAATAAAATACTATTTCTAATATCTAAAAAAAAAAAAAAAGTCAACCAAGATATCAGGGCATCCCAGGATGGAATGAAACATGTGACAAATGAAATTTCAGTATATTACAAATGCATGACATGACTCCACTGAAGGCTGTGAGAGAAAAAAAGCCAACCTCATTAATTTTTTAAAAAATAAACTTATTTTTGAATAATTTTAGATTTACAGAAAAGTTACAAAGATAGTACAGAGTTCCTTATTCAATTTTCTCTATTGTCAACATCTCTCATTTTCATGGTACATTTGTCAACTAAGAAACCAACATTAGTACATTACTATTAACCAAACTGTAGACTTTATTTGGATGTCACCAGTTTTTCTATTAACATTCTCTTTTCTGTTCCAGGATCCAATCCAGGATACCACATTGCATTTAGTTATGTCTCCCCAGTCTCTTCTGGTCTTTGACAGTTTCTCAGTCTTTCCTTGTTTTCCATGACCTTCACACTCTTGAGGAATACTGGCCTTATATCCAGTAGAATGTCCCTCAATCTGAGTCTGTCTGATGTTTTTCTCAGGATTATACTGGTGTTATTAGTTTTGGGGAAGAATACCACAGAGGTGAAGTGCCTTTCTCATCACATCATATCAGGTGGTATATATTATCAACTTCACTTATTACTGATGATGTCAACCTTCACATCACTTGGTTAATGTAGTGTTTGCCATGTCTCTCCACTGTAGAGTTACTATTTTTCCTTTTCCCTACTTTACTTTGGATATGAGCCACTAAGTCTAGCCCACCCTCGGAGGGAGTATCAACCTATATTATTTGGAATTCTTTTGTAAGCAAGACTTGTCTCTCCTCCCCCATTTATCTATTTATTCAAGCATTTCTGATTAACTTGTGAAAACAGTGTTTTCACTGAACAATCTAAGGCTAAATACAAAAAGAACTGTACATAAACACTGTATTCTAGTTGATAATTTTGTTTCTCACAGCAACAATTCTAAAACTATTTTACATTATTATTGTTGAACAAATAAGTAAGCAAATTGTGGTAACAGGACCCAGATTTCTCCCTGTCAGAGAAAGAAGTTACAAATAAGCAAGTGGGATAAGCTAGAATAAACCCAGAGGTGCTGGGGTGCTAGATTAGAATCAGAAATATCAGTATGAATACAGGTAGGTAGGTAAGTGGGAAGGTAGGTAGATAGATATTTATAGATAGATTGATACAGAATTATAGATATTTGTGTATACAGGAGTTAGTATACATACATATATTTCCTTTCTCTGTCTGCTGAGAGGGTCTAGAAGCAATGACATCTCAGTACCAATGAGCACTCCCAGTGCCCAGATCTTGGTTTTTAAATACTACTCTCTAATAAAAGGAACTCGGGTTCCCTGGAGAAATGGCTGAATCTAAGGATGGAATACACTACTTGTGTACAGTAATACACTGATACCCATATTACATGACATATTTTAAATATCGGCAACTAATTACATAATTGAAAAAATCTGTATGCAAGCCATTGATGTAGGGGCCAAACACCTCTAGCAGCTGAACAGAGCCTATGGGTCAGAGCCGTTGTGTATGGTTGTGTAGGCTATGTACTGCAAAACCCTATAGGCACCATTCATGTAGAACACAACATAAACAGTACCCTTAGGGTTGGGCAGTGTATAATTATACAAGTGCTACACCACGGGGTCAGCGGTTTGCAATGTTTGCTTGATCTCCTTCACCAAATTTGTGCCAACATCACTGCCAGGACTTCGAGTTCCTCTATAATATGGACCTTTTCCAACCAAATATCCCTCTACTGAATGTTCCTTAATCTGTCTTACATCCTAAAGGGACCACATGCTCATCAATCAGTTTGTTCAGGCTTTTCTCACACCCTTCTTGGTTCATGCTGCTCTCCCTACTCCTTTCCTTATTTCTTTCCCTACCAACTCCATCTCCACTAGAATACTACCTGTTTACCTTCTCCCAAGAAGCCTCAATTAACTGTGACCTCATTGCCCTTTGAAGCTTTATAAAGAGAAAAGAGTCATTTTTGGCATTTGTCCTATTCTTCCTCTTATAATATAAATCTGAGTTCAGGATTCTTATTCATCATTTTGTCCCAAAGTAGGGCCTCCATATAATAGTTGTGCAGACTATGCATCCTGCTCTATGTAGATGCGCCCTCTGGAGCTGTGCAGTGTACAGTCTGCCCAACTCTATGGAGCAGTCCTGCAATATTAATGCTTTCCACATAAGTGTCTTGTAAATGGCTATTTAGTTGAAATAGAAACATAAACTTCATAGTTCTATAGGAGTAAGTTATAGAATATATAAAATACATTGATTTTTTTGCTCATGTACAGGAAAGATGGCTGCATAAAGTTAGTTTTTACTATCAAATTTTTAAAAACATTTAGCGCCTAAGGATCTCTAGATGTGAAAATTCAAAAGCCTTTTTCAACTCTCTAGAGGTACCATTTATAATTGAGTGCGTATGCAAGCACCCAACTGTGATGGAATTTTTCATTCTTAATCACCACCACAACAAAAACAATAATGTTTATTTGTCTACAGTGACTTCCCCTTCTCCATCTGGCTAACTTCTTCTCATCTTTCAAGACTCAATGTCTCCATCGACAGATAAATGGATAAAGAAGATGTCATGTATATATACACAATGGAATATTACTCAACCATAAAAAAAGAATGAAATAATGCCATTTGCAGCAACATGGATGGACCTAGAGATTTATCATACTAAGTGAAGTAAGTCAGACAGAGAAAGACAAATATTGTATATCACTTATGCGTGGAATCTAAAAAAATGATACAAATGAACTTATATACAAAACAGAAATAGACTCACAGACATAGAAAACAAACTTATGGTTACCAAAGGGGAAAGGTGGGGGAGGGATAAATTGGGAGTTTTGGATTAACAAATATACACTACTATATTTAAAATAGGTAAACAACAAGGGCCTACTGTATAGCACAGGGAACTATATTCAATATCTTGTTATAACCTATAATGGAAAAGAATATATATGTGTAACTGAATCATTTTGCTGTACACTTGAAACTAACACAACACTGTAAATTAACTATACTTCAATTTTTAAAAAAACTCTGGAAATGAAAAAAAAAAGACTCAATGTCACCTTTAGAAGGCTTCCTGAATCATCTCCCACTTCTGTAGGGCTGATGCTCTACTGGACCCCATAGTACCCAGTTACTTCTATAATATAGTGACAGTATCTTTTCAAGTTGATGCCCTTCATTGAAACATAAGGTCCTGGGACTTCCCTGGTGGCGCAGTGGTTAAGACTCTGTGCTCCCAATGCAGGGGGCCCGGGTTTGATCCCTGGTCAGGGAACTAGATCCCACACGCATGCCGCCACTAAGAGTTCGCATGCCACAACTAAGGAGCCAGCAAGTCGCAACTAAGGAGCCCTCAAGCCACAACTAAGGAGCCTACATGCCGCAACTAAGACCCAGTGCAACCAAATAAATATATTTTTTTAATTAATAATAAAAATAGAAATATGATCTCAATCAATAACACTGCTAATGGTTGTTCTCTATATTTAGTGGTCCAAGATATCAATATTCAATCAAATATCTACAAAAATCTGTGCAGTGGATTTTAGCATAGTTCTTTTTTATTACAAGTGTTGACCTTTTTTTTAAATAACTTTTTAAAAATTTATTTATTTATTTATTTATTTATTTTTGGCTGCATTGGGTCTTCGTTGTTGCACGCGGGCTTTCTCTAGTTGCGGAGAGGGGGCTACTCTTCATTGTGGTGTGTGGGCTTCTCACTGCTGTGGCTTCTCTTGTTGCGGAACACTCGCTCCAGGCGCGTGGGCTTCAGTAGTTGTGGCTTGCGGGCTCTTGAGCACAGGCTCAGTAGTTGTGGCGCATGGGCTTAGCTGCTCCACAGCATGTGGAATCTTCCCAGACCAGGGCTCGAACCCGTGTCCCCTGCATTGGCAGGCGGATTCTTAACCACTGCGCCACCAGGGAAGTCCCAGTGTTGACCTTTTTGATTTTTGAAAATACTTCTTTTGAGAGATTGCTTCATCTTGTCTCTACAAATAAGGACTTATTTACTCAAATAACCATTGAACATGTTGTTCCTGTGAGAGCAATAAATGACTACAAGAAGAACATATCCATTTCTGGTTTGCAGAACCATCATTCCACAGTTGTTTGAGGCATTATCACAGCATCCTTGTGTAAAGGTTTTTCTTCTGCTGAAATCTGTGACATGTATCAGCAAGAGTTGGGATAGCTGCTGTGGACTTGTGGGATCTGCTCCCTCATGCCTGGCTTTGAGCAACAAACTGATCCCATCAAAGCTTTTTTCTCCCTAAGTGTCAGACAACTGACTCAACTTTGAAAAACCTAACCATTCAGTTGCTTAATTTCATTAACCAAATAAGCTGGTGTGTGTTGTGTGAGTGTGCGTACATATGTACAAACTGTAAAAAACTCAAATTTAAAAACAAAACAAGAAAACTAGATCTCAGGGAACAAAAACCAATATGTCCAAACCATGACTGCCTGTGAGGAAGCTGTCACATTTTCTCTACTTAAAGGGACCTTTGACAAGGTCAGTTTCTTCACTCCCATGAGTAATTTTTTGTGGGTCATTAATTAGGCCCTTACATAACACAGAGATGAATAAGAAAGTCTGATATTAAATGAAAGAGATGAGGGATTTCCCTGGTGGTCCAGTGGTTAAGACTTCGCCTTCCAGTGCAGGGCGTGCGGGTTTGATCCCTGGTCGGGGAGCTAGGATCCCACATGCCTCGTGGCCAAAAAACCAAGACATAAAACAGAAGCAATATTGTAACAAATTCAATAAAGACTTTAAAAATGGTCCACATCAAAAAAAAATATTTAAAAAAATGAAAGAGATGAGAAAAGAATTATTTCTCACTGAGAAAGAGGAAAGCTATTGTCATACAGTTAAACAAATGAAGTGAAGTGTTTTGCTGAGTTAAACACAGGGTTAGTTAATTCACACAAAGGTACCAGGGAATATAAGGAGTTTTTAGAGATGTTATCCTCAAAGAATACATATGAGAGAGAAAAAAATGCATATGAAATTAAGTTGGAAGGGAAAATTAATACATACAATTTCAACAATAGATCAGCTAATGTTGGACTTAAAACTCAGTTATGAGAACTGTATAAAAGGTGAACGTGCCTTAATTAATACAAATGAGAATGAACAGAGTCACGTTCTGCCCCTAAATGTACCAAGAACCCCTAGAGAAGAGCATGCTCAAAACTGTACAGAAATAGAGATGGGCAGGGAGCAAAGTTTATAACTTCCCCCTCACAGCTGACCATCCTTAAACACATTGTGCTCTGAATTCAAAGTAAGCCTAAGACAGGAAAACCCTCCTAGATCTTGTTCTCGACACATCTCTTTTTTTTTTAACATCTTTATTGCAGTATAACTGCTTTACAATGTTGTGTTAGTTTCTGCTGTATTACAAAGTGAATCAGCTATACATATATCCCCATATCTCCTCCCTCTTGTGTCTCCCTCCCATCCTCCCTATCCCACCCCTGTAGGTGGGCACAAAGCACCGAGCTGATCTCCCTGTGCTTTGCGGCTGCTTCCCACTAGCTATCTATTTTACATTTGTAGAGACACATCTCTTTTTATCTCTTTATCACAAAGATAAATACTCTCCAGGATGGTAGAATTTGCCAGTTCTCTGAAAGCGTGATGAGGAGGAAACAATTTTGCTTTGACAGTCAACTGACATGTATATGACTGTTTATGTCAATTATTTCTCCAATTATAGAAAGATGATCGATTTTAACTGAAGACATAATTCTAGCATTCAGAGTCTTTTTTTTCTTCTAAGTCGTTGGCTTGGATCAGTTATCCAGCTTTCAATGACATGAGTTTCAGGGCCACAGCCCTTGATCTGCCCTCCCACACTTCTCATATCATAAGGCCAAGAGTACAAGTGCCTGCCCAGAGCAAAAGCCCCAGCATGTTTCCTCACAAATTCCCAAATCCAATGGAAACCAGGCTGAAAGGACTCAAGAAACTAGAAGGGAGTGCATTTGAAAACAACCTAACAAAACAGGTACTTTTCTTACCTATTTTACCACCACTTCACTTGTGCTCAGGGAAGTGGTGAAGGGATGAGGAAAGGCCTTATCTTCTATAATATTGGCTATTGGCAACTTAATTTAAGGCATTTTTTTCCTCACAAAACACACAACTGAAAGTGGAAAGTCCTTCGATAGGTGGCCAATTGTGATTGTTAGTTTTATGTGTCAACTTGACTGAACTAAGGGATGCCCGGATATCTGGCAAAGCATTATTTCTGGGTGTGTCTGTGAGAGTGTTTCTGGAAGAGATTTGCATTTGAATCAGTAGACTGAGTAAAGAAAATTCCCCTTGCCAATGCAGGTGGGCAGCATGCAATCCACTGAAGGCCTGAGTGGAGAAAAAAGGGGGAGGAAGGGAAAGTTCGCTCTCTCTGCTTGAGCTGAGACATCCATCTTCTCCTGCCCTTGGACATTGGTGCTCCTGGTTCTCAGGCCTTCGGACTCAGACTGGTATACCACCAGGTTCCCTGGTTCTCCAGCTTGCGGGCAGCAGATCAGGTAACTTCTCAGCTTCCATAACTGCATGAGCCAATTCCTATAATTATCTATCTATCTATCTATCTATCTATCTATCTATCTATCTATCTATCTATCTATCTATCCTATTGGTTCTGTTTCTCTGGAGCATCCTAAATAATATACCAATGTTTTTGCGAAATGTAGAAAGCATGGCTTTTTAAATCAGCTGGTGATATAAATACTCTTAGAAGGTTAACCCCAAACTTCCAAGATATAAGTGATAGTGGGAGGGGATGGTCATATTCAAATTGTTAAAACATCCATAGGGAAGACACAGAAACTCACCACAGACATTTATAAAACATCAATCATCAGATATCCCATCCTGACACTAGCCTCAAATACACCTTCTGAATACCTGAGCTTAAGTAAGAGTGATTAGCTCTAGTACTTGAAAATGTGGGAACAGAACCTTACTGGGAAGTAAAAAGTCAAACCTGTCAAGAAACAAATCTCTCTTTCCCGTATGTAAACAATTTCCCCAAAAGAGACAGAAGGGCTAACACCGTATCCTTAAAGGAGAAAATCAGAATACAAAGGGTAACATCTCTAAAAGGAATTTCCTGTTTTCACACCAAGATTCTGCTTCACGACATTGATGGTGTGCAGAAAACAAAAATGGGAATCCTTTGGGTTGACTGAGCAGAGGCACACGGAGTACGAGCCTGTGAAAATAGCAGCCCTGCTCATGGACCAAGGGCTGAGTACGTCCAATAGAAATATAACCATAACTGGCGTTGACCAAGGTCAGGCTCCACACTGGCTACTTCATACCTGCATTTGATTATTTAACTCTCGTGGCAACTATCTGAAATAGATATTTTTATTTCCATCTTAAAACGAGGAGACAGAGGCATCAAGAGACTAACCAACCTGTCAAGCTAGCTGTATAGAGCCTAACACAACTAGCAAGTGACAGAGACAGGAGTCAGCCCAAGTCTTTCTGATTCCTCCCTTTAAGCAACTCTTGCTTCCTGTGTTGAGACTGATTCTTTACTCCCAGGTCTTTACAGCCTCTTCTTTCACAGACATGCAAAGGACAATGCCATGATTAACTCTTTCAGCATGGAAGCTGTCATTGTAAAAATTACAGAGGCTCTCTCTAGAGAAAGCCAAAATATCGGTATGAAAAATATAATTCACAGTCAATCTGACATTAATTTGCCACGTCTGAAGAATTGAGTGCTACAATTTTTATCTGCTAATGTATCCCATTCCTGAAAGTGTTGGATAGCTGATATTTTTGTTTTAAATTAAAATGGAAAAAATATAGGTTTCAAAGCTGTTAAAGATATTGTGAATGTGCTTCAAATTATTATTTTTTAGAGGGGAAGTCTCAAAACCAGAGCTGGAAACAGCTAGTTTGAATGATTTTTTTTTTAAATAATTAGTTTAGCAGACTTATCCAGATGAAGCTCACATCTTGGAACTGTGAAGTTCTAGATTGTCCTTTGGCAGAGGGAAGCAGAGAAGTAATCTATAATAACCCACACCTCAACCTCCCCCTCCCGTACTTCCAATCTCTCTAATAGCAATAACTTCTCTCTCTGGCTTAAAACATCTGAACAGCTCTATGTTCTGTCAGTTTACTAATTACAATAATTCTATCTCTGCAATCATTTTCTTCCTGCTCCCTGTCTGTTGCAACCACCTGTATCCTACCTAGTTCAGATCCTTCTTAACTCTTGCCTCTGAAGTGGCTTCTTTCCCTGTGCCCAGTTCTTCCTACTCTGTCTTATATTTAGCCAGAAAATTTTATCTACTAAAGCACATCAGTCAATTAACATAAAGCACACAGATCATCTTCATAACCTCCAGTGATTCCCTATTGCCAAACCAGAAACAAGCAAAACAATACAAAACAAAATGCAAAGCAAAACACAGTTCTCAGTTTCGCATTAAAGGCCTCCCATGATCTGATCACTGTTTATTTTTCCAGACAAGATGGCTTCCCAATATCCCACCCCCTGCACCGTACTCTGTAGTCACAGAAGACAATGCAATAGGTCCCTAAAACACCTTGCATTCTCCTACTAGGGCTTTTTTTTTTTTTTTTGCTTCAAAATACTATAAGTTCTGTGAAAATGGAAACTTTGCTTGGCGTACTATAAATATTTGTTAAATAAATGAGTGAATGAATGGTGTTCCCCCTGTGTGGAATGGTCTTTTCTCCCATCCTTACCTGTCTATGTACTATCAGTTCCCTCCATACATCATTTAAATCATTCGTCCTCCACAATCCTTCCCAGATGACCCTTACAGAGTCCGTCCCTTGACTATGTCTGCTCTTCCCTTGATTGGCTCTTCTCTGTTCTAACATTTCCACAGGCTGCCTCAGATTACAGGCCCTCCGGCCTCTTGTTCTTCTGCTAGAAAAGCCCTCGGAGAGCAGAGGTAAAGTGTATACTTCAAGCATGGGGCCCGGCACATAGTAGGAGCTCAAAAGGATAATCATCATCATGTATTAAACTGAAGCTTATTAACAACAGCCAGGCCACACAATACATTCCTGTGTACATGGTTTTTATCTGTATGAGATTTTTTTTATCTTCAGGGACAAAATGTGGAATATACAAACATATGTATATATCTAAATCAGGGATCAGTAAACTTCTCCTGAAAGAGCCAGATAGTAAATATTTTAGGTTTTATGAACCATAAGATCTCTGTTACTTTTATGGCAAAAATAGGCATAGACGTATAAACAAATGGGCATGACTGTATTCCAATAAAACTTTATTTATAAAAGCAGGCAGTGGGCCATGAAAGGGACCAGGATATCACCCTAGCATTAAGAATTATTTTGAGCTGAAGGCATTTGAGTTCCAGAAATTCCTTATCAGCCTAAAAGCAGAGCCTCCCACAAGAACTCAATTGTCACAAATCTCTCTCCAGGAGCAACTCCCATCATCTCTTCTCCAGGAGAGGAGGAGTTGACATCACACTCAAACAGACATTACCATAAACTATCATAACTCCCATCTATGTTCCTAAGGACCCATTTATCCTTCCAAAAAGTCATTTGTGTTTCCATTAGTACCCTTTCTCTGTCCCCAACCCCTCTCTAAAAAGTCATTTGTCCTCCCAGAAGTACCCCCTGCCCCTCCCCATCTCCTATTGAGATGACATATAAGCTCCAAATTCTAACCACCTCCTTGAGTCACATTTTTCTGCAAACTGTTGAGTACCTATGCAAATAAAAACCTGTCTTTTTTTCTTGCTAATCTCTCTTTTGTCAGTTTAATTTGCAGGTCTCTGAGCACTGAACCTAAGAGGGTAGATAAAAAGGTTTTTTTCTCCCCAAAAGTTGGATTTGGCCCAAGGGGCATAGTTTTACAGCCCTGTATTGAATCATAACATCAAATTAGCAGGAACAATGGCTGCTGTGTTTCTTCAGCTTCTCCTTTCACTGAGGCAGACAAAACTCTGTTTCCAATTAAGATCAAAACACACTCATTCCTGTACTTCAATAAAGGGCTTCTCAGTGCTGATGACTATGTTCCTGCTGGAGGGATGCAAAAATAAATATGTGAAAAGTCACTTGTGAGCGTCCAGTACATAAATATTTGGCATTTTGTAGTATCATTTCCTTCCCCTCTATTTCCCAATTTATATCCTGTTGATTTTTGAACTTTGTTAACTTTTTGGCACTGAAAATAGATTCTGTTTTCAGAGTGATGTGCCATTCTAGACATATATAACATTTTCCCTTTCTAAAGAATTCCTTTTTGAGACGAAAAAAAGCACACAAAAAATAAATCCAAATACTGAATTGAATATTCATTATGGTATCAACTATATAACAAATGTTCACAGAATTGGTAAGTAAATACTCTTCAGTATTACAGAGAAAAATTTTGTTTCAATGGAGAACACTGCATCTTTTATAGCACACCCTTTGGGTTATCAGATTCTGGTCCTGTTCATTGCCTTTGAACGGTTTTGCATCTCTTTGTAAATTACAGGTAAATGATAAATATTCAAACTCTACCTTGTCTGACGGGAGATTTAATTGACTTCCTCTCCCTCTGGAAAAACCAGTTTGGGTTCTTACCTGCAAACTGGACTGGATCCTATTACTTTACCCAAATTGTCCATTCTTAACACATTGTCCATTCTTCCAGTTTTCTTCAAAATCTGGCTACAACCCTCCAAACTAACATATCCAATTTTTCTCCCTCCTGCCTGACTCAGAGTCACCAAGAACTAAAACCTGACTACCCAGATCCCTGTTGAGACTCTGGGCTCCCTTGCAGCTGGCCTTTTCCCCTAGGACTTGAAGAAACCTTGCAAGCTGAATCAGCAAGACTCCATAAAAACCTTGAAGGACTCACTACTGCAGCAGACCAGGCATGGGCTAGAATTCTGCATGGACAAGCCACTGCCTGGACCACTTAAGGATGTCCAGTGAAATGATCAGGTCACACATGCCCCTATATGAGAGGTAACCAAGACTGTGGACAACATGGCCATGAGTATGAACATACTAACTCGAGAGCTTCAAGAAAGTCAATGAGCTGTGCTGCCTAACCGACTGGTGCTCACATAATTCTGGCTTCCAGACAGGGTGCATGCACAGTAAGTGGAAGCAACTACTCTAAATTTGTTTCCAGAAACTTCTTTGACATCTTCGTATAATCACATTTGAGAGGCCAACAAAGAAATTTGTCAGGTGTCTGCAGTTCTCCTGACTCTTGAGCTAAATATTTTCCTCCACCCATTTCTTGGAATCTAGTGGACTGGTTACCCTTAGTGTTCAACTCCTGACACTTCAACATAACTTTTTATTTTTATATCGGTGTTTCTCTTTTTCACTTGGGGCAACCCTCTTTTGAAATGCCTGGTCTCCAGGATCCTAAAACAACTTACCTTTGCCAGCAAATCTCAACAGATGGTTTCACTGGTTTTACAGGAACAATGCCAACAAGAGTCCTGGAAAGACTATTTCTTAGACCCTGCTTCCTCCACTCAGGAGGTTTCTGATCACCTCTGTGTTGTTAACTGACTCATGATATTTGTCTTGAACAAAAGCAGAGATTGACTGCACTGAATTTTATCTGAAGCCTGTGCTCCTAGAAAGCAGCAATGGTTAGGAAATTCACCATCCCTTTCCAGAAAAAAATAAATGCAAAGGACCACCTGTCCTTGGTATTCAGGGATAAAGACCCACCTCCACCATTCCTTGTGGCTCTTCCTGACTCCCACAAGACTCCCTGTCTACCCTGCCCCATGACTCCCTTGTTTACTACGTGCTTGTGTAAAACTTCAGGTGTTCTCTTTCTTCTTTGAGATGTTCCTTATTAATGAACATTCTCCTTATTGCAATAGTCTGCATAAAATCATCTCCTTAATTGTCCAGTGCATTTTGTCTTTGATGGTATTTTCAAAATTTTTACAATCAGTATTGATTATTGTAGGACAGGAAAAACTTTTTTCCTCTACTCTCCTAGGTTTTTCAGTTGGGGCTCTGCAGATTAGACTGACAAAAGATAGATTAATAAGAGATAATAAACAGAGTTTATTAACATGTGCATTGTGCATATATACAGGAATACTCAGTGATGAGTAACTCAAAGAGGTGGTTAGAACTTGGGCTTATATAGCATCTTAACTAAAGAACAATACATTTTAGCGAAGTGACAAGACAAAGGAGAGGACTTTGAGTTTTGGGGGGCAGAAAACTGTGGGACAGTAAATACATGGGGAAACTAATGGAAAATAAGGGCTAGCTGGTAAAGTTTGTTATGTAGATTCTTCTGGTGCCCTTTCTGGGCTGATAAAAGTCTAGAGTTGTCTCCAGGGATTAAGACTCTTCCTGCCCTTCCTGGTAAAGAAGGAGAGGGCAGAGAGTTTTTCTTGTGTCTGCTTCTTCTCAACTGCCTTCAGCTCAAAACAACCTTTATGCTGGAATAGCATATTTTGGGGTGGCATACTCTGAATGCCTTCATTATCCTTATATTTTATTTATTATTTTTTTTAATTTTTAAAATTTATTTATTTATTTTGTTTTGGGCTGTGTTGGGTCTTCGTTGCTGCGCACGGGCTTTCTCTAGTTGCGGAGAGCGGGGGCCACTCTTCGTTGCGGTGCGCGGGCTTCTCACTGTGGTGTCTTCTCTCGTTGCGGAGCACGGGCTCTAGGTGCGTGGGCTTCAGTAGTTGTGGTTTGCAGGCTCTAGAGCGCAGGCTCAGTAGTTGTGGCGCCTGGGCTCAGCCACTCCACCGCATGTGGGATCTTCCCAGACCAGGGACTAAACCCGTGTCCCCTGCATTGGCAGGCAGATTCTCAACCACTGTGCCACCAGGGAAGCCCTATTCTTATATTTTAAAAGAATAAATAGTACAAAAGTTCTTTTTTAGTTTTTCGTTCAAAAAGTGTTTTGGATTTCTGTGATCCTATGATGATTTTTCCATTGGAGGAAAAGGGACAAATCATTTTTGAGCTTTGTATCACAGTTACTTTGTGTACATTTTGTGTGTGTGTGTGATAGCTGTAGTTGTGAATATTATGATATCTGTTTTACTAATGACGACACAGGCTCAGGAACATAATGCCTGTGTAGTCCAGTTGTGCTGGACTGTGCTGGCACTCAGCATTCTTTGTACCTCCTTCTATACCTCGCCTGGTTTTCAGGGGTTAGAAATCTGGGAACCACATTTCCCAGATTTCCTCGCCAACAGGATTCTGGATTCAGTTTAGGTTCCCCTAATGAAATGGATATGCATGAAATTGGGCAGGTGGAGAAAAGGTACCAGCAGGTAGACCTATATGTATCAACAGATATGAATTCTTTTAATTAGCCTCCAGATGTTTCTCTGCTAATCACCCTCCCTGATGGTGCCAGCAGCTGTGACCACTGGTGGCAGTCTCCTGCAATTCCTTTCCTGAACAGCTGAAGCAACTTCCTGAGTCTCTGAGAGCCAGCAGGGAATCTGAGAGCTAGCAGTGGCTTTCCCTGACCTTTGCTCTTCCAGCCCTTCCAACATTCACATAAGCACCCAAGTCTCTGTGTTATCACCCTTAGTGATTGAAATACCGAGAGTGATTTCTGTTTTGTTGTCCTAATCCTGACTGATACAGGGGTGCCTGATGTTACAGACCCTGGAAGCACAGAGCTAGACTTTTGATCCAGCTCTGTTTGACTCCATAGACCAAGTTCCTTGCCTAAGACCTCCCTGGTTCGCCAGCAGTTCCCTGCACCACAGATCATCCATCCTGGAATGACCTACTTCATGGAGGCTGACAATGGAGTTTTGAGAGCAGGAAGAGAGATGAGAGGAGGCATGAGGAGAATGAGTCCTCCAGTACAACCTCCAGAGGGGAAAAGCACATTATGTAGCTGTTGGACACATGAGAGAAATGTCAAAAGAACATGATATCAGGTAGGTATTTATTCTGTACAAGACAAAACAAAAAAGTTTCTTCAAGATGACACCACAATGGAGCCAGTATCTAGCCTAAGTAACCCGAGTCCTACCCAAACCATCCCCCACCATCATGTAGGACCTGCTGCATCTGGGGTGAAGGAGAGGGCTCCAAGCCAAACTTTGGTCAAAGTCTGCCTTTGACACTGTCGACTGAAAAAGAAAAGCACAATGTAAAAGCTGTGAGTCGAATGTATTCAGTGTCTTATTGAAGACCACAGCCTGGGACACAGCCTCTCGGAGAGCTCTGAGAAACTGTTCCAAAGAGGTAAGGGGAGATGTTAGTATATATGTGATATTGGCGAAGGGGGTACATGCAACCAAGCACACATCTCGTCAGGTTGCTGCTAGTCATATGAGGAACAGATATCTTAGTTAATGGTTTTAGTGCTTTTCTAAGTATGGGAAGATGCAAGAAATGGGGTTCATAAAAATTTCTCCTGAAAATATCTAACCATCTGAAGCCTTCTTCTGCCAGTTTTCCCAGAGCACAGAGTGCCTCATTCTTGATCTCCACCCTGAACTCCTTTCAGGGGGTGCTAAAGGTCAGCAACTGCAGTGGCTAATAACTCAATCCTTGCAGAGCCAGATGGCGAGTGACATTCTTTTGTTGGCAACACCAGCCCACCACTTCTGACATCACACCCTTTTTGCTCCTGGGTTCCCACCCCACCTATCTAGGTGTCAGTCTCATTAATCCCTGTTAACTGATCAGAATTGAAAGTGTGATGGGTTCCTGGAATATCTCAATTCCAGTAAGGGATACCCAAGCAAAGCCTTCTCCAGCCCCGTCTCTCTCTCTTGAGAACATATATCTTGAAATCCTGATTTGGCTCATATCCACAAAGCATGACACAGACACTATTCCTACGAGATAGGAGTCTACCCTTTCCTCAGAAACCTTCAGAGAAAGTCCCTCTGCCATCAGGTTCTAGTTTCAAACAGCTCAAACATAAAACACTTGGGGTTACTATTAAGCTGTGACCAAACCAAGACACATAGGGATTTCCTAAATATAAAACTATAAGATTGTTGGTCTCTCTGTCCCTAGAAATGTGTGAGGACTGGTTGACACCAGTCACAAAAGGCATTTAAGAAAACAGAAGTGCTTTAACTACCACACTCCTCTCCAACTTCTCCACAAATCAAGTAGATTTCCTCAGACTGGTATCAGACTGGAAACAGAAGTATCCTACCTACATGTAAACACACACACAAACACACACACACACCTCTTTTCCACCTCCAGTCTTTCTCAATTGTGTTATCTAAAATTAATAAATATTGACTCTTCTCATACACACACATTATGCTCAAATATCTTTAGGTTAAATTCCCAGCTGTTATCAGCATTAAGGGTACAGTCAAAGACAGGCCCTAGGGTGAGCCTCACCAAACCCTCTCCCCTGATAGGTGAAATATTAGGTACTTTGAATCATTTCCACTTCGAAAAGGTTTTAAGAGTTGCTTACTGGTCTCGTCTGACAAAAGTCTTTTGAGCCTTTAAGAAAGTATTTTATTTTTCAAAAGGTCAAAGTCACATAATTCCATGAATAAGTAAATTCATGAAGGCATTCAAGTTCAGTGTAAAAATCTAATCTCTGGCCCAAGTTGGGCTCTCAATTTAACAAAATATTTAATTTAAATTTAATTTAAAAAAATCATGCCTGGGGTTTCCCTGGTGATGCAGTGGTTAAGAATCCGCCTGCCAATGCAGGGGGCACGGGTTCGAGCCCTGGTCCAGGAAGATCCCACATCCCGCGGAGCAACTAAGCTCGTGTGCCACAACTACTGAGCCTGCACTCTAAAGCCCGCGAGCCACAACTACTGAGCCTGCGTGCCACAACTGCTGAAGCCCGCACACCTAGAACCCACGCTCCGCAACAAGAGGAGCCACCACAGTGAGCGGCCTGTGCACCGCAACGAAGAGTGGCCCCCGCTCCCCGCAACTAGAGGAAGCCCGCAGGCAGCAACGAAGACCCAACACAGCCAAAAATAAGTGAATAAAATAATTTTTTTTTAAATCATGCCTGCCTATAACTCTCCATGACTCCTCCTTCTTCTTTACTTACATCCTTTCATTTACCACAGCCCACAACTACTTTTTGATTTCCTTTGTTTGCAGCCCAGAAATGTAATCTTTGTTAAGAATCATAAAACTTTAAGTTTTCCCCGTTCTAGCGCATATATGAGATCATTTAACACCCTATGAAGTTTTCATTTCTGATGTTTAATATTCAGGTAGGAAATTGAGGCTCAGTGACATCAATGGTTTCATTCAAGAAGAAGCAAAGTAGGATAAGAACTAAGGTCATTCTAACCTGAGTTCATTCATCCTGCGCAAATTCTTGGACCCACTCCAGATTCTCAGAATCAGAAACTCTAAGGATGGGGCCCAATAACCTATCTTTAATAGGCCCTCCAGGTGATTCTGATGCTCACTGAAGTGTGGGAACCACTGAGTTACCAGATGCCACACAGTCTGGTCCTTGCCAACATTTCTGACCTCATCTAGTTCCACTCCCCGCCTTGTCCACTCTGCTCTAACCACTGTGGCCTTCTTTCTGCCTGTTAAATACTCCAGGCTGATGTCTAACTCGGGAATGTTTCACTTCTTACTCCCTCTGCCTGGAATGCATTTCCTGAGGTCTTGGTATGTCCTATGCCTTTTCATCTTACAGGTCTGAACTAAGATGTCATCTCCTCAGAGGAGCCTTCCCTAAATACTTTAAAAAATCACCTTCCTCAATCCCCTATCTCATTACTTTCTTTTCTTTTCTTCATACCAGTTATCACTATAGGGGTGGGAGGGACTTTTCCTCTACCCTCTTAGGGTCAGTACCTGAGACCTTGAATTAAAAAGACAAAAGACAGCTTAACAGGAGAAAAAGGCCTACATAGTTAATTGATATTTCTAATTTTATGTTGGGGGGAGGTGCTATACAGAAAAGAAGTGAAAACTCCAAAGTGGTGGTTAGACTCCGGGGCTTAGATATCATTTTGACAAAAGAGTGATAAATTGTGGAACAGTAACTAGTTAAAGTAAAAAGGGATTTGAGCTCCTAGGGGCTATAAATTGTCGGAAGGTAAATATATGGGGGAAACTAATGCTAGATAAGGGTTGTTTAGTAAGGTTTGTTATGTAGATTCAAGTCAGTGCCATCTCCAGTGATAAGAGTCATCACTGGTGATTAAGAGTATTCTTCTCCTCCTCTTTGTGAAAAGGAGACACCATTACAAATGGAAATTTTTGCCCTGCTTTAAGGCAGAAAGGGAGAAGGCAAAGAGATCCTCCTGTGTCTACTGTTTCTTAATTGCTTTCAGCTCAAAATAATATACCAAAGTGGCATATTTCGGGATGACATATTCTGATCCCCTTTCCCACCTTAAATTTTCTTATTAAGTTTCATTTTCTTAAATTGCTGTCTCCTCGTCACTATACTGTAAGCTCTGTGAAGGCAGGGACCTTATCTGTACTGCTGGTTCAATAGTTATTTGTTGAATGAACTGACCTGGATCTCTTCTGTCTCTGCCCAAGTGTTCCTCCACATATGTCTCACCTCAAGTAATGTATAAAGGAATATTGCTGTAAATCGATTGGACAGGTTTTTCCTTCTATCTTTAACTTAAAGAGGCAAAAATACGTGGAAAAAATATGTGCAAAATAAAATGACATTGAAAAAGCCACTTCTAAAGGGAAGTTGATACGTGCCTACTGAAGAGATCAGAACATGCCACCCGAAAATATGCCTCTTTGGCATATGGATTATTTTGAGTCAGTTGAGAACCAGCAGACACAGGGAAAGCTCTTTATCTCCCCCTCACTGCCTGAAAATAGAGTATAAATTTCCCCTTTTGTACAGGAAATTTACGTTTATAAAGGAAATTTCCATTTGTAAAGCTGTCTCCCACCAGGAAGAGAGCTACTTCTCAGGAGACAACTCAGCACCTGAGAGACTCTTATCTGCATACAAGATAACCCTTATTTACCACACATTTCCTCCCCTCCCCTTCCCATAATTTACTTCCCCCGCCCAGAAGCCCCAAACCCCTTTTCCTTTGTTTAGCCTAAGGTGGTATATAAGCTTCCATCATCTGGCCACCTACTTGAGCTACAGTTTTCTTTGTGAATTCTCATGTGCACATACGTAATTAAAATTGTTTTTTTCTCTTGTTAATTGGTATTTTATCAATTTGATTCACAGGCTCCAGGAGGGTAGAGGGGGAAAGAGATTTCCTCCCCTATACTACCAGGCCAGGAAATATTTTTTGCAAGAAACGTTTTAGGTCAAATTAATAAAACTCAGTTTGCCCCTTTGAATTTACCTTTATCAACTGGGAGATATCCTTCCTTCTCAGTCCACTACTAGAAGTTATCTGAAATGAAAAAAAAATTTTTTTTAATCAAGATCCATATTGAAACAGGAGGGAAGGGGGCAGGGCACAACCCTTAAAGAATGACATAGCCGTTGTGGGTACGACATAAACTGGTTAGAATCAACTAGGCCCAAGATGGCAGAAGATTCAACTTCCAGTAGACCTTGAGCCTCATTATATGTTCATTTTAATATATTAGCATATGCTAAATGACACACCCACAGGCACCATGACAGTTCTGGGGCTAACCATAATAGGCTAAAAAGTGGGCGGTGGCCCAATTCCTGGAACTCCCCACCCCTTCTCCAAATCAGTTGGAATAATCTTCCCACTCTAGCCTACGAAATTATTCAGGCCATAAAAACTAACCACCCCATATTGCAGGGCCTCTCTCGCCTTTTGAGATGGACCACGTTCTGTCTATGGAATGTGTATCTCTCTAAATAAATCCACTTTTTACCTATCACTTTGCCTCTGGCCGAATTCCTTCTGTGCTGAGACATAAAGAACCTGAGCTTCATTAAGTCCTGAGACAAGGTGTGCAATTTCAATTAAAAGGTAGTGGGCTTGAGTCCCAACCTGTGGGTTCAAGTCCCAATCTGAGTTTTGGCTGCATTCAAATCCCATCTGAGTTGTGTGGTTTCAATATTACACATCTGGGAAGGTCCCTCTCATTCCAACACTCTTCCAAAATCATTCTCCTCATCATTATCATTAGCATTGGTATTGTTACCCAGTGCTCCGCTCTGATAATTCTCTTCTCATTCACATATCTAGTTTCAGATTTATTTTTTCTCAGTGGGAAGCTATTGATCTTCACTGTTTATGTATATGTGAAATAGAGATAATAACTGCTTTTGATTCGAAAGTGCTATAGAAAGGAAAGATATTATGTCATTATTATATTATTTTTCAAAGACATCTGCATGGGAGAAGGAGCAGATGCTTTTGTTTCCTTTAAAGATTCCCTACAAGCCATTCCCCCATCATCTATACCTACAACATGCATTGATTTTACATAGAATCAAGTAAGATTGCTTATTCCTATAGAGACCTAACCTTAAGTAAATGAGAGAAGCTAGGTAGCATGAAATTCGAGTCAGAACTCATGTTTAGGGAGGGTCTGAAGGAAGTGGACATCAAAAAACTAACTCAAAGTGCAGCCATGGACCATCTATCACTCGTCAGCATTGTTCATCAGAGCATGCTTCATAAAGCCAGTTATATCAATACATACAAAGTAAAATAAATTTCTATCATGGATCACTGCATCAGAAATTCTCTTCTGAGATACATTCATGCAAGGGCCAAGCTATTCCCCCTGCACAGACTGGAAACCTCTAGAAACATTGCGATTCTCTTTTTGTCACTAGGATTCCGTTGTGCAAGCTGCTGCTTCTATATAGCAAATAGAAGTCTGGAGTTCTCTCCAAGGCCCCACATCCTCAAGAGCCCCTGCCTAACCTGCAAAAAGAGAACAACTACGTTCCAAGAGAGCAACTTGGATTCTGAAAGAACACGATGCAGTGTCTCATAAGACCCTTTTCCGTGGCCAGGATTTGCATCAGGGCTTACATGCAAATCCTGGCATGATCCTTATTCATAACAGCACAACATATAAGAACTAGGACAGAAAACCGTAAACGTGATTGTAATTTACAGGACAGTTGTGAAGTCATAATCATATGTAATAACACCTTGTAAAATAATGTCACTCCTGTCCCCTTAGGAGCCTCACACACATTTCTTTGTTCTCAACTCCTGTGCTGCAAATTAGCACTGAGCTTTCCTCTCTTCAACTTAGTAGGAGTGAAAGAAATTTTGTCCTCACTGTGCCTGAGCTGGACCTCCAGAGTGGAGGTGCTTGTATTAGTTTTCTATCATTAGGTAGGAAATTACCACAAATGCGGCAGCTTAAACAACATAAATTTAGGACCTCACGGTTCTGTAAGTCAGGGACAGCATGGCTGGCTCTCTGCTCAGGGTGTGACATGGTTGACATCCAGGTGTTGGCCTGGCTGGGTTCTTGTCTGGAGGCTCTGGGGAGAAAATCTACTTCCAAGCTCATTCTAATTGTTGGCAAAATTCAGTTCCTTGCAAGCTGTAGGACTGGAGTCCCCATTTCCTGGCTGGTTCTCAATGGGGGGCCATGCCCTGCTCTTAGAAATACATCATTATTTCTCAGTGCCTTGACTTTTTTTTTTAACCATTTTTTAATTGAAGTATAGTTCACTTACAATGTTTTATTAGTTTCAGGTGTACAGCAAAGTGATTCAGTTTTATGTATATATATTTTTCAGATTCTTTTCCATTATAGCTTATTACAAAATATTGAATAGAGTTCCCTGTGCTATACAGTAGTTCCCTGTTGTTTATCTATTTTATATATAGTAATGTCTATCTGTTAATCCCAAATTCCCAATTTATCTCCCCACCCCACTATCCCCTCTGGTTTGTTTTCTATGTCTGCGAGTCTGTTTCTGTTTTGTAAATAAGTTCATTTATATCATTTTTTTTAAGATTCCACATATAAGTGATATCATATGATATTTGTCTTTCTCCACCTTGATTCTTGTGCTTCAAATCTCTGCCCTCCTTTTTGGCAGCCAGCCAGAGGACATTCTTTGCTTTTAAAGGGCTCACCTGATTAGGTCAGGCCCACTCAGGATAACCTCCCTTTGCTATATAACATAACATCAGCACAGGAGTAATATCATATTCACAGGTTCCAACCACACTCAAAGGGGAGAGGATTATACAAGAGCAAGGCTCATGGGGAGCCATCTTAGAATTCTGCCTACCACAGCCCAAAGGGATAAAGGTGACAGAAATAGTGAATGCGGGCAAGTAGTGGGTATAACAAGCCTCCAGGGTCATTTCAAAAGCACAAACCCTTCAGCTCCCTCATTCCTCCAAGCCTGCTTACCACCCTTTTTAGAGGGCAATACTGAACTCAGAGCACAGTACTCTAAAACTTGTGTTTCCTAAGGGAGCTTCCCAAAGCCCCCAAAATTCAGGAGATCCTCTAATGTTTACCTTGTCACACAGTTTGTCACAAGGGGCTCAAACAGGCTTTTGTTGTGTTCTCTACAAGATTCCAACTTATGGGTAGGAATCTGTCTTCTCCACTGCAATCTCACCACAGTGCCTGTAGACAGTAAGTTCTAAGGGCATGTCTGCTAAATGGATGGCATATAATAATGACACAACTGTCTTGTGATTCCTCCATGACATACTCCTGTTTGATCATGTTTGCTAGCTTCACTAACCATTATTTTTACCAATCTGTATGGTATTTATGAAACTCCGTTAGATCAACCAGCATTTATAAAATGTCTATTATGTGCAAAATTTTACAGGAGATACAAAAAATAATGAACATAGGGACTTCCCTGGTGGTCTAGTGGTTGAGAATCCACCTTCCAATGCAGGGGACGTGGGTTCGATCCCTGGTCAGAGAACTAAGATCCCACATGCCGTGGGGCAACTAAGCCCATGCGCTGCAACTACTGAGCCCACGCGCTGCAACTACTGATCCCACACGCCACAACTAGAGGGCCTGTGTGCCACAACTACAGAGCCCACGTGCCACAACTAGAGAGCCCATGCACCGCAACTACTAAGCCCACACACCACAACTAAGAGAACCCGTGTACCACAACTAGAGAGAAGCCCACATGCCTCAACGAAAGATCCTGCATGCCGCAACTAAGACCCAATGCAGCCAAAAATAAATAAATAAATAAATATATTTTTAAAAAATAATGAAGATGAAATCCCTCTCAAGGAGCTTGCACTCTTAAAAAAAAAAAGCAGAAAATAAAAGGAGCTTGCTCTCTGATAGGAAAGACTGGCATATAAACAACTAGAACAAGAACACAAATCTGACCCTGCAACTCTCCTGATTTAAACTCTCAGATAGCCCCTAGGTATACTTGGGTTAAAATCCAAAATCCTTGCAGTGGTTTTCAAGGCTCTGTATGACTTGGTCTGCACCTCCCCTCCAGCCACACTTCATTATGGTCCAGCCATAGGAGACACATGTCTTTTTTTTTTTTAATTGAAGTATACTTGATTTACAATGTTGTGTTAGTTTCTGGTGTACAGCAAAGTGATTCAGTTCTATATATATATATATTCTTTTCCAGATTCTTTTCCATTATAGCTTATTACAAGATATTGAATATAGTGCCCTGTGCTATACAGTAGGTCCTTGTTTATCTATTTTATACATAGTAGTACATATCTGTTAATCTCAAACCCCTAATTTATCCCTCCTCACTTTCCCCTTCAGTAACCATAAGTTAGTTTTCTATGTCTGTGAGTCTGTTTCTGTTTCGTAGATAGGTTCACTTGTGTCATATTTTAGATTCCACATATAAGTGATATCATATGATATTTGTCTTTCTCTTTCTGATTTACTTCACTTAGTATGATAATCTCTAGTTGCATCCATGTTGCTGCAAGTGGCATTATTTCATTCTTTTTTATGGCTGAGTAATATTCCATTGTATATATACCACATTTTCTTTATCCATTCATCTGTCAATGGGCATTTAGGTTGTTTCCATGACTTGGCTATTGTAAATAGTTCTGCTATGAACATTGGGGTGCATGTATCTTTTCGAATTAGAGTTTTCATCTTTTCCAGATATGTGCCCAGGAGTGGGATTGCTGGGTCATATGGTAGCTCTACTTTTAGTTTTTTGAGGATTGGCCGCACCAATTTACATTCCCACCAACAGTGTAGGAGGGTTCTCTTTTCTCCACACCCTCTGCAGCATTTATTTGTAGAGTTTTTGATGATAGCCATTCTGATCTGTGTGAGGTGATACTTCATTGTAGTTTTGATTTGCATTTCTCTAATAATTAGTGAGACGCATCTATTTTTGGACTCAAGGTCTTTAAAACAGTAGTGCACTGACTGAATATTTAACAATTGCCTCTCCAGAAGAAAAATAATCAAATCTGATTTGTAGCATTCGACAATTTCCACGGTGTAAATACTCCCATCACGGCCAATTTCAAGTTACTAATGTAAAGTCAACCAAACAACAAAATTGCTGAAAATTTAACAATCAGCTCTTATGAGTGCATTCAAGCCAACTCCCGCACGTCACTGCTTCAAACATATTATTTCTTCTGGTCATCCCCTGTAGTAGGTTGAATAGTATTCCCCCAAAATTCATGTCTACTCAGAAGCTCTGAATGTGAACTTATTTGGAAATAGGGGCTTTGCAGATTTAATTAGTTGAGGATCTCAAGATGAAATCATGCTAGATTTAAGGTGGGCCCTAAATCCAATAATTGGTGTCCTTATAAGAGGAGAGGAGACGGAGACATATGCACAGAGAAGAAGGCTATGTGAAGACACAAGCAGAGATTGGAGTTATGCTGCCACATGCCAGTGAATGCCTGGGGCTACCAGAAGCTGGAAGAGGCAAGAAAGGATTCTTCCCTAGAGCCTTCAGAGAGAACCTGGCCTTGCTGCACCTGGCTTGCTGACTTCTAACTTCCAGAACCGCAAGAGAATAAAATTCTGTTCATTTAAGCCACCCAGCTTATAGTATTTTGTTATGGCAGCCCTATCAAACTAATATATCCCCCAAATTTTATCTTGGATGACCCCTTTCTATCCTTCAATCTTCGACTAAAATATCACTTCCTCAGAGAAGCCTTTCCTAACTAAATCAGATCCCCCCTGTATATATTTTCATTATGCTTTTCCTTCAGAGCCTGTATTATACTCCATAATGAGAGAGAGGGGGAGAGAGAGAGAGAGACAAAGAGAAAGAGACACAGAGAGAGAGAGAGAGATGATAGATGATATGGATGATTTTCTTTAACCTGTCTGTATACCCCACTTGACATAAGGTCCATGAGGGCAGGGACATGGTCGATCTTGTTCACTGCTTTATCCCCAATACCTAGCAGAAATCTTATACTTAGTAGGTGCTCTTTCTTTCTTCTCATTCTTTCTTGGTGTCTCCTCCTACTTCCATGTCTGCTCCTTCTCAGTCTCCTTTGTTGTCTTCTTCATCTCCCTAATCATTAAAGGTTAGAAGTTCCCACAGTTCAGTCCTCAAACCTCCTCCTTATCCACATCCTCTTCCTAGGTGATTTCATCTTGTTTCATGGCTTTAACTACCATCTATATGCTGACAAATCTCAAATTTATTTCTCCGCTGGGCTACAGACTTGTATACCCAAATGCCTACTTGAAATCTCTACTTCTGTGTCTGTTATAGTGTTTTATTCCTTGAGCCAGATGCAGGTTATGCATGCGGTCACTTTGTGAAAATTCAATGAGCATTTTTCTGTTAGAATGTGATATTTCAATTAAAATTATTTTTAAAGTAAAAAAAATTGTAACAAATCCAAAATAAAACTCCTGATCTTGCCCCCCTCACCTGCTCCTTGCACCATCTTCCCCATCCTGGCATTTGGCAATTCAGTATTTCTATCTGTTCTGGGCAGAAACATTGGAGTCATCCTTGATTTCTGATACCCCACGTCCAATCCATCAATTCTGCAATTCTGCTCTACCCAAAAACTATATCCAGATGATCCCTTCTCACCACTTCCCAGTACAAGCTACTATCAGCTCTTCACTCTTTGCCCATCAGCAGTCTATCCTCAACACTGCAGCCCTGTCATTCCTCAGCTCAACACCTTCCAGTGGCTTCACATCCCACCAGAGTAAAAACCCAAGTCCTTTCCATAGTCCAATTTTATCTTCTGCTTTCCCCCTCACTCACTCTACGTCTCTGTCCTCCCTGCCCTTCCTCAAACACGCCAAGCACAATCCTACCTTAGGGCCTTTCTTCCCTCTGCTTGGAATGCTCTTACCCAAAATACCTGCATGGCTCATTTCCTCCCTTCCTTAAGATTTTTACCCAATGTCACCTTCCCGCCAAAGCATTCCCCAATCACCCAATAAAAAATGGTAACTTATCTCTTTCTAGCACTGCCTAACTCTCTTACCTTGTTCTGTTTTCCTCTCAATGGTTATTCATTTATTCACTAGAACATAATCTCCATGAGACTGGAGACTGTCTATTTCATTCACTTCAGTCTATTTCATTCACTGTTCTATCCCTAGGCCTAGACCAGCACCTAATACATAGAGGGGCCCAACAAATAAATCAACTCAGAAGGCAGATTTAAATTAAGTACCAGAATAGATGTGTAATGAAACAGCCTTGAGAATATTGAAGAGGAAGGAATCTATTCCAGTATCTGTGGAGGGGTAGAAATCAATAATGCCTCACAAAGGAACTAGTATTTGAACATATTCATGAAACATGAGTAGGATTTCCATTCTCTGTGAAAGGATAAAAGGCATTCCACAATTCCGCTACAAGCAAAAACATAATAGTATTACTTGAAAATAAAAATCAAAAAATAAATTAAAAGAGTAAAAGGGACTGTCTCATTATTATAAACCAGGACTTTTCCCTACCAATTGTGGGACTAGTTGAAAATACAGGGCAAAACTTATGCTGGATTAAACAATCTCATTGTTTAATTTATCATTCTTAATAGAATCCATTTTAAAGTAAAGAATTCACTAACAACTGTTCAAAATAGAAATGTGTTATAATGAGATCAGCAATGCCTCTTGAACTTCAGCTGATAAGCCTGCTCAATCTGGTTTCGGCTTATTCTAAGCCTATGCTTATAGGAAAGCAAGTTTTTAAACTACTGGCTTGAAGAGCAGTTTCTTATAACACTAGATTTACTCAAAAAAATTCAAGAACATTTATAAACATGTCTATTCTTCTAAGATAAGATTTCTAAACCTAACACTATAAAAGCACACAAAAGTGACTTCAATTTTGTTTGTGCTTCATGTGATACACATGTAAATAACAAATCTGAAAATGTAATATCAACATTTCTTTCCTGTACTACTATGTGTAAGAAAAAGAGTAAAATATACGACTGAATGACTCTGAAGTAGAATCCATCTGATAAATGTATCACCTCAAAATTTAACACTGTTTGGGCAGCCAAAGGGAGTAAAAACTAAGGTAAACTTGCTCAGAAGATAAAGCCCTGTATTCCTGGGGCTTCCCTGGTGGCACAGTGGTTAAGAATCCACCTGTCAATGCAGGGGACACGGGTTCGACCCCTGGTCTGGGAAGATCCCACATGCTGCAGAGGAACTAAGCCGGTGCACCAAAACTGCTGAGCCTGTGCTCTAGAGCCCGCGAGACACAACTACTGAAGCCCGCGCGTGTAGAGCCCGTGCTCCACAAGAGAAACCACCACAATGAGAAGCCTGTGCACCTCAACGAAGAGTAAACCCCGCTCGCCGCAACTAGCGAAAGCCCGTGCACAGCAGCCAAGACCCAACACAGCCAAAAATAAATAAATTAAATAAAGAAATTTAAAAAAGAAAAACAAACCCTATATTCTGATTTTCTGGTCTTGGCTTCGGCACTTATTAGCTTGGGCAAGTCACTGGGCCTCATTTGATCTACACTATTTACAAAGTCAATCCCTGCTCTCATGTTCTATCTGTAGAAGGTAATGCATTTGGAATTAAATCAAGCAGGCATTACGGAAGCTTAAATGTTTTGAAATACTGGTACAGAAAATCATACATTTTCCCAAGGTAATCTGAGATTCAAGAGGAAGTTATTGTAGCTAGTACAGATTCTGATTTTCACGTGCCTATGGCCTTACACCATGGGTCATTTTTTCCCCTTCTAAATTCTTCCCACGGTGAACTGTGGAATGTTACCGTGCATCATTCAAGTTTTAAAATAACCAGTTCACAAACCAGGTAAGTCAGTTGTGAATCTGAGAAGCCCTATAAGATCCAAATCAATTAAATGATACCAGTCTACCCTCAATGAAATCCAAGTAAAATTATGAGCTTTCTATTTTTCTCCTAGGAGAGGAAAGAAAGAAAGAAAAAAAAAAAACCACTTCATCTTATACTCCTAACAAATTCCTTCCTAAGTGGTGTTGAATCATGGATGGGGGTATTATTCAGGTCGACACTTACTGCTTCTCTTTCTGTCTGCTCAGAGGACAGCACATGCAGCGGCCTGAAACCTGACCTCAGACACTGGTTTCTATGTGACCTCATGAACCTTGCCTGGGACAGTTTGGTTATACACATTCATGAATCATGTGGCTATCACTTTCTCCTGTCACAGCTGATTAACCTCAGGGAATTGCCATGGGAACCCTCTTGCCCCATCAGACACTAACAAGATCCAATGTAGATACTGTGTACCTGCCTGAATTGAGTTCCCTGGGAGATGCTTCTCTTTTCTCCCCCAGCATCTGTCTCTCCTCAGTTAGAGGAGGGCTTTGTGTGTCCCCATACACCCCAAGACTTGCACATCTATAATGAATTCCAAACCCAGAAGACTTACTTCCTAGTTTTCCTGATGTTTAGATTTGAACTGGGATCTCTGAAACCTAGGAGTTTCCTCATTATTATATTAGCTTAGGAATTCCAAATATTTTAACCAAGGTGTATGGCAGGGGTAACTTTAACACAGAGAAAAGGACTTTCCTGGATGCCAGTGAACCTAGGGTCATGCCAGTGGCTTCAACATGCTGAGGACTCATTCTGGAAATTCCAGGGATGCTTCTGGAGGGCTGCTGGTGGGAGAGAAGATCCTGAAGATCTACCGTTCACTGACAAATTGCTTGGGCCTGGAAATATTCAACAAACTTGCAGGCTTTTGTTGTTTGAGTTAAGAATATGCTTGGAAAAGTGCATCATTCAGCTCTGAAACAGAATGATGTGGGCTCTAAATAGCTCCCATGACAGTCTGTCTTAGAAAAGAATGCTTTTCACAGACATATTCAGGGATTCCATTTTAAAGAGTTCTTATAAGCTGGTAAGAACTGCACACATAAGATATTAGAAAGAAAGAAAGAAAAAAAGCATGGAAAAATCTCCTTTCAAAGGCACTCCTGAGAAACTCAATTTGAAGTTCTTAGGAAAAACAATCTGCCATCATTGCAACCAGAGATTTGCTGGAGAAGAGAAGGTCAGGCTTAGGGGGAACTTCAATTCACTTCAAGAACATAACACAAACATCAATATCAGTAGCACAGGTATTTGCTTAAGCTCACTGCATCAATTGGTGTAAACTTTAGTGAGAAATAAATGGCCACAACAAATACTCAGTGGCAACTTTCTCAGCAAGTGGGACCAAATAGATCCTCGGGATCCAGCTACTGTTCTTACACTCAAGAAAACTCCAGAAGACTGCCAAACATAGAGCACACTGGTCAGGCTAGTTTGGAATTCACAGACATTCACTGCTACCTGGCTTGACACGGCTTTTTGGAAACCAGAAAAACAAAATAGTCAGAAGGAGAGTTCTTTGTCTGCAAACAAGTGTCCAACAACTGTAGGTTGATGAAGGACTGTGAACTTCTCTGTTCGCAGAGAAGATAGCAAATAAAATAACGTTTCTTCCTCCATGACACCAACTTTGAGGACAATATCTTGCACTCACTATTAAAATGCCAGGGAAGGGGGCTTCCTTGGTGGCGCAGTGGTTGAGAATCTGCCTGCCAATGCAGGGGACACGGGTTCGAGCCCTGGTCTGGGAAGATCCCACATGCCATGGAGCAACTAGGCCCGTGAGCCACAACTACTGAGCCTGCGTGTCTGGAGCCTGTGCTCCACAACAAGAGAGGCCGTGATGGTGAGAGGCCCGCACACCGCGATGAAGAGTGGCCCCCGCCTGCCACAACTAGAGAAAGCCCTCGCACAGAAACGAAGACCCAACACAGCCAAAAATAAATAAATAAATAATTTTTTTAAAAAACTAAAAAAAAAAAAAATACCAGGGAAGAAAGAGTGATGGCAGTTCATGGGTAGGGATGAGGTTTGAGGTGAGAAAGAGAAGATATGGGCCCAGATAGTAGAACAAGCAAACGAAAAAGCCTTACTTATTCCAGAAACTATTTTCACTTATGTCAAGTTTCTTAACTCCAGAGCTAGGCATGTGAGAATTCATTCAAAAGTAGAAATAACCTATCCCCCACCTGATCATAAATTCCAGGAAATGCCAGTCACTTTGATTATTATGGCCCATATGCCACGAATTCATTAAAACACAGACCTGTTTCTGCTACAGGAAGCACAGCTTTGTGGAATGAGCACCAGAGTGTGTCCTGGCTTGACTGTTCTCTTTTAAGTGATGCTAGGTAATTTGCTTAGGTCTTTCTCTGTGTTGTAACTCTCCAACTGTAAAAAGGGGCGGGGGGAGAAAGAAAGAGAGAGAGAAAGAGAAAGAGAAAGAGAGAGAGAAGGAAGGAAAGAAATTCTCCATTTCTCCTGCTTATCATTCAGAGATGCTGTGAGAATTGACAAATAGCATCCTTAGAACACTGAGAGGCTTCTGGAAGCCCGATATGGGGGCATCTCCCAGGGCTGCATGCCTGGAGCTAGGCCCATATCACCATAGGACTGCACAGAGCCTGGGATGTTGAGAGGTTCACACTACAAGCTTCTTCCTTCAGCAAGTCCCACTTGTAAATTACAGTTCATTGGTATTTTCTGATGTCCCTTGTGTAGGAGGTAAAAGCTGACTGCTTGTTTTAAAAATCATTTCCTCAGGAAGATTTTTTTTTTTTTAAATATCAGGGCATTTTAACTTGGGAAAGGAAGGGAAGGGAAACATCTCATTCAGTGATAAATGGATTGATTCATTTACTCATTCCACAAACATGTATGGAGCAGCTCCAAGGTGCCAGAAACTCTGCTAGACCCTGGGAAGGCTAAGCCAAATGAGGCAGAGCTCTGGCCTCAGGGAGTTTATGGTCTCATAGGAGAGGAAGACGAAGGAGCCTGTGATCTAGCACTGTGCTCAGGGTAAGACCAGGTGCTATGAGAGTCTATTGAGGCCACACCTAAATTGTACCGGGGTTTCCAGAACAGGGTGTGCTTTTAGCTGGACTGTAAAGACACATAAGAATTAGATTGAGAAAAAGGAAAGGGTATTCCGGGCAGAAAGAGTAGCACCTGCAAAAATAATGTGAACAGCGACTTCGCTGGTGGTCCAGTGGCTAAGACTCCGCACTCCCAATGCAGGGGGCCCGGGTTCGATACCTGGTCAGGGAACTAGATCCCACATGCTGCAACTAAAGATCACAAATGCTGCAACTAAGACCCGATGCAGCCAAATAAATAAATAAAAAATTTTTAAATAAATAAAATAGACATGAACCAGCTTTCCTAAAATGTAGTGAAACATTAAATGAGATATATGTGAGGAGCACCTAAGGAAGAGTAGGCATTCAACAAATGGGTGAAACAAATGAGGTAGAGCCAGTGAAAGAGCTAAAGAGCTAGGCAGTTGGCAGGGCGGGCATAAGTGTCTCACTTCCTCTAGGAGGCCCTGAAGTTTATGGCTGGTAGGGGGACAGGCAGGACGAAGGGTGTGATACACACAGGATGGCAACCTTGGCCCTCCCAACCTCAGACCTCCAACTGTAGTTCTTGCCCCAGCACCATGTTCTTGCCCCCAGAATCACTGATTTTATAAGGTTCCTTGAGAAGCCAGGGACTGAATCACGTGTAGATTCATGACAGTCAAACTGTAGAAACTGTGCAGAGGTGGTCCAAGAGCTTAGAGATTATGCTTTGGTGAGTTGTAGCAGTTACCTTCTAAAAACACTAATGAAAACCAAACATTTATTGAGCGCTCACTAAATGCCAGGCACTATGATTGCCCTGAGGATATCCAATGACTAAAAAACAGTCCCTTGCTCTCAGTGACCACTGAAAAACTCATTAAAAAAAAAAAGCAAGCTCCTGCCCAACCTCTAATTAACTCGTGCAGTTTCTGTTATTAGTATTTTAAGGATAGTCATTTCTCTTAGTCGGGCAGTCTGGAAAAGGCATTTAGATCAAAGAGAATCGATCTCTCCATTTACCACAGTTCCAGGAGAGAAAGCTAGAAAAGCCAAGTGTCTGCTGCCCCCATGTGGCCACAGTTCATCTTTTACTTTCCTTAATCACATGAAAGTACATCTCACACACCAACATCAGAAATGTGAAATTAAGAATTGTGGAGAATAAGGGTACAGTCTTGGGTAAGGGGCTTCTCTTTTTCTGTGTCCCTAAGAAAATCCAATGATAAAAATTGAAAAAAAATTAAACCTCTCCAAGACAGCCTAAGAGATCCCAGTAGTAAATTCTGGTTTATCTTTCTGAATTGAAGGCCCTTGTTCTGGCATTCTAAATTCCATAAGTTTCTGCAATATCCAAACTGGTAAAACAGTCCATGTCCAGGAATTCAGTAAGCAAATTATGGAAGCTACTTCAACCAACGTCTTAGCTATGTGCTGTGAGAGCTGTGAGGAATTTCTACCAAATTTCATATCTGTTATTTTCAGGTCTCCTTCAAATAATCTTTCCATCCTACACCCACTCCTTAAAAATCTGTCATGCAATAAGTTTAGCCAAGCAAATACATTTGATTTTCCCTGTACAGAGGCCAACAACTACTGAAGCAAATTATTCTCCCATATTTATTTCAAGCCAATAATTCAGTATCTTCCACCCGAAGGAAAAAACAGAGACAAAGATAGAAAGAGACAAAGAAAAAAAGAGACAAAGAGAAAGAATGAGTAGGAACTTATATATAAACTATTCAAAAGTAAGAACTGCACGTAGCCTTTCCATTTTGTCTTCTCCTACACTATTACAATGGGATATATATATGGAGAGAGACACACAATAATGAGAGGAGAGTTCAGGATACTATTATTTAAATCCACCTTTTCCAAGAAGAATTTTGAATTTTAACATCAGGCATGAAATATAATGGGAAAGAAAACCATAGCACATTGAATATATTTCTATAAATGAAATTAGCTTAAAACATTACATTTACAGATCTGTCTGTCACCTCAGCTAAATGTCAGGCACCTTGCATCTCAGGGGTAAGAACCATGCCTGCTTTGACTTTTAAAAAAACAGGTTTATTGATGAATAATTTATATGCCACAAAATTCACCCATTTTGAATATACAATTCAATGATTTTTAGTAAATTTATAGAATTGGGAAACCATCAACACAATCGAGTTTAAGAACATTTCCATCACTCCAAAAAGATCCTGTATGATGTTTGCAATCCCCACTCCAACTCCTCACTCCAAGCAACCATTAAACTGCTTTCCTTCCCTATAGATTTGCCTTTTCTGGACATTTCATATAAATGGAATCATACATGTTATTTTGCTTCTGGCTTCTTCCATGTTATTACATGTATATGTATTTCATTCCTTTTTCTTGTCCATTGAGTGGATATAACACATTTTGTATCCATATGTCAGTTGATGGACATTTGAATTCTTCCCACTTTTCAACTATTATGAATAATGTTACTATGAACATTGAAGGTCAAGATATAGTCTTTCTATGTTATGTTTTCATTTCTCTTCAGTAGATACCTAGAGAATTGCTGAATTTATGGTAACTTTATTTAAGAAACAGCCAAACTGGTTTTTTCCAAAGTGGTTGTCACATTTTATTATATATTCTCACCAGCAATGTGTGAATGTTCCAATTTCTCCACATCCTTACCAACATTCTAATGGGTATGAAGTGGTATGTCATTGTGGTTTTTATTTGCATTTCCCTAAAGATTAATGAGTGTTGAGCATCCTTTCGTGTGTTTATTGGTCATTTGTATGTCTTCTTTGGTGAAATGTGTATTCAAAATTTTGCCCATTTTTAAATTTAGTTGTCTTTTTATTATTGAGTTATAAAAGTTCTTTTTACATTTTGGACACAGTCCTTTGCCAGAAATACAATTTGCAAATATTTTTTTCTGGTCTGTGGATTGTCTTTTCAATTTCTTAATAATGTCCTTTGAAACACAAAAGTTTTATAATTTTGATGCAGTCCAATTTGTTAATTTGTTCTTTCATGTATTTTGCATTTGGTGTTATATATAAGACATTTTTGCCTAACCCAACAACACCAAGATTTTCTCCTGCATTTTCCTTTTAAAGTTTTACAGTTTTAGCACTTACATTTAGGTCTATGACCCGTTTTAACTGAATTTTTGTGTCTGTTGTGAATTAAGGGTACAAATCTATCCTTTTACATATGGATATCCAATTATCCCAGCACCATCTGTTGAAAAGACTACCCTTTCTCCATTGAATTGTCTTGGCACTGTTTTCTTCTGAAGTATAGTTGATTTCAATATTATATTAGTTTCAGGTGTACAACATAGTGATTCAGTTTTTTTATAGATTATACTTCATTTAAAGTTATTACAAAATAATGGTTATATTTCCCTGTGCTGTTCAATATATCCTTGTTGCTTATTTATTCTATACATGGTAGTTTGCATCTCTTAATCCCATATCCCTATTTTACCCCTCCCCCCCTTACCTCCCCCTATTGGTAACCATTAGTTTGTTCTCTACACGTGTGAGTCTGTTTCTATTTTGTTATATACATTCATTTGTTTTATTTTTTATTTTTATTTTTATTTTACTTGTTTATTATTTTTTATTTTTGGCTGCATTGGGTCTTCGTTGCTGTGCGCGGGCTTTCTCTAGTTGTGGAGAGAGGGGGCTACTCTTCGTTGTGGTGCACGAGATTCTCATTGCTGTGGCTTCTCTTGTTGCAGAGCACAGGCTCTAGGCGCGCAGACTTCAGTAGTTGTGGCGTACGGGCTTCATTGCTCCGCAGCATGTGGGATCTTCCCAGACCAGGGCTCGAACCCGTGTCCCCTGCATTGGCAGGCGGATTCTTAACCACTGCACCACCAGGGAAGTCCCTAGTTTTTAGATTCCACATATAAGTGATAACATAAAGTATTTGTATTTTTCCATCTGACTTATTTCACTAAGCATAATATCTTCTAGGTCCATCCACACTGATGCAAGTAGCAGAATTTTATTCATTTTTATGCCTGAGTAATATTCCATTGTATATATGTACCACATCTTCTTTAGCCATTCATCAGTTGATGGACACTTGGATTGCTTCCATATCTTGGCTATTGTAAATAGTGCTGCTATGACTGTTAGGGTGCATGTATCTTTTTGAATTAGTGTTTTCAGGGTTTTTTTCAGATATATACCCAGCAGTGGAATTGCTGGATCATATGGTAATTCTATATTTAGTTTTTTGAGGAAACTCCACACTCGTTTTCCATAGTGGCTGCAACAATTTATATTCCCACTATAGGTGTACAAGTGTTCCCTTTTCTCCTCATCCTCGCCAACATTTGTTATTTGTGGACAAATATTGAACCTCCCTGGAATAAATCCCACATGATCATGGTGTATGATCCTTTTTATATATTGTCGAATTCAGTTTGCTAATATCTTTTTGAGGATTTTGCATCTAATTCATATTGGCCTGTAATTTTCTTTTTTTGTAGTGTCTTTATCTGTTTTTGGTATCAGAGTAATAATGGCCTCATAGAATGAATTTGGGAGTATTCCATCCTCTTCAATTTTTTGGAATAGTTCGAGAAAGATAGGTATTAGCTCTTCTTTATATGTTTGGTAGAATTCCCCTGTGAAGCCATCCAGTCCTGGACTTCTGCTTGCTGGGAGTTTATTACAAATTCAATTTCAATATTAGAGATAAGTCTGTTCAGACTGTCTATTTTTTCTTGATTCAGCCTTGGAAGATTTTATGTTTCTAGAAATTTTCCCATGTCTTCTAGGTTGTCCAATTTATTGACATATACCCGTTCATAATTTCTCTTATTATTTTCTGTATCTCTATGATATTGATTATTATTTCTCCTCTTTCATTTCTCATTTTACTTGGGTCCTCTTTTTTTCTTGATGAGCCTGACTGAAGATTTATCAATTTTATTTACCTTTTCCAAAAAAACAGCTCTTGGTTTCATTGATCTTTTCTATTGTTTTTTGATCTCTATTTTATTTATTTCCTCTCTCATCTTTATTATTTCCTTCCTTCTGCTGACTTTGGGCTTTGTTCTTCTTTTTCTAATTCCTTTAGATAGTTGGTTAGAGTGTCTATTTGAGATTTTTGTTTCTTGAGGTAGGCTTATATCACTATAAACTTCCCTCTTAGAACTGCTTTTGCTGAATCCCATAGATTTTGGAAAATTGTGTTTCCATTTTCATTTGTCTCAAGGTATTTTCTGATCTCCTCTTTGACTTCCTCACTGACCCATTGGTTTTTTAGTAGCATGTTGTTTAGTCTCCACATGTTTGTGCTTTTCCCACTTTTCTTCCTGTAATTGATTTCTGATTTCACACTGTTGTGGTCAGAAAGAATGTTTGGTATGATTTCTAACCTCTTAAATTTGTTGAGACTTGTTTTGTGCCCCCACATGTGATCTATCCTGGAGAATGACGTTCCATGTGGACTTGAAAAGAATGTGTATTCTGCTGTTTTTGGATGGAATGTCCTGTAAATATCTATTAAGTCCAACTGGTCTAATGTGTCTTAAAAGACTACTGTTTCTTTATTGACTTTCTGTCTGGATGATATGTCTACTGATGTAAGTAGAGTGTTAAGTACCCTAGTATTATTGTGTTATTGTCAATTTCTTCCTTTATGTCTGTTAATATTTGCTTTATGTATTTAGGTGTTCCTGTATTAGGTGCATATATGTTAATGAGTGTTAGATCTTCTTCTAATATTTATCCCTTTATCACTATATAATGTTCTTCTTCGTCTTTTGTTATAGACTTTGTTTTAAGGTCTATTTTGTCTGAGTATTGCTACACCTGCTTTCTTGTCATTTGCATTTGCATGAAATACCTTTTCCCATTCCCTCTCTTTCAGTCTCTGTGTGTCTTTAGCTCTGAAGTAAGTCTCTTGTAAGCAGCATATAGATGGCTCTTATTTTTTTTTATCCAATCAGCCACCCTATGTCTTTTGATTGGGGCATTTAGTCCATTGACATTTAAAGTGATTATTGATAGGTATGTTCTTATTGCCATTTTGTTACTTGTTTTCTTGTTGTTTTTGTAGTTCTTCTCTGTTCTTCTCTAAGTCGTCTAGTTTATTCATTTGTGGTTTGATGATTTCCTTTAGTGGTATGCTTGAGTTCCTTTCTCTTTAGTTTTTATGTATCTACTGTAGGTTTTTGATTTGTGGTTATCATGGGGTTCATATATGTTGACTTATAACTATATCTACTGGTTTTACACCGGTAGTCATTTAAATTCAAATACATTCTAAAAGATCTGCATTTTTTCCTCTCCTCTGACACATTTTGTGTTTTTGATGTCCTATATTACATCTTCATGTTCATCCCCTTACTCATTATTGTAGTTATAGTTGTTATACAATTTTTGTCTTTTAATATTTGTACTAGCTTATTTAACTGGTTGATCCTCAGCCTTTAACATATATTTGTCTTTACTAGTGCGATATTTCTTTTCCTATAGATACTTCTTGTTATAGCCTTTTCTTTTCCACTTAGAGAAGACCCTTTACCGTTTCTTTTTGGGTCAGTTTAGTGTTGATGAACTCTTTTAGTTTTTGCTTGTCTGAGAAGTTCTTTATCTCTCCTTCAATTCTAAATGATAATCTTGCTGGGTAGAGTATCTTAGGTTGCAGGTTTTTCCCTTCAGCACTTTGAATATATTATGCGACTCACTTCTAGCCTGCAAGGTTTCTGCAGAAAAATCAGGCAATTGCCTTACAGGGGTTCCCTTGTATATTACTCTTTTTCTCTTGCTGCCTTTAGAATTCTCTATCTTTAGCTTTTGCCATTTTAATTATGTATTGGTGTAGGTCTGTTTGGGTTCATCTTGTTTGGGACTCTCTGCTTCCTATACCTGGATATCTGTTTCCTTCTTCTTTTTTGGAAAGTTTTCAGCCATAATTTCATCAAGCACATTTTTTACCTCCTTCTCTTCTCTCCTCCTTCTGGGACCCCTATAATGCGAATGTTGGTATGCTTAATATTGTCCAAAGATCCCTTTCTAATTTTTTTATTTGCTTTTCTTTTTGCTGTTCTGATTGGGTGATTTCTATTATCCTATCTTTCAGATCACTTATGTGTTCTTCTATATAACCTAGTCTGCTGTTAATTCCTTCTAGTGTGTTTTTCATTTCAGTTATTGAATTATTCAGTTCTCACTGGATCATTTTAATATTTTCTATTTCCTTGTTAAAATTTTCATTGTGTTCATCTATTCTTTTCCTTAATTCAGTTAACATTATTACTACTAATGTTTTGAATTCTTGTTCTGGTAAATTGTTTATTTCTGTTTCATTAGTTGCTTTTTTCAGGGGTTTTCTCTTGCTCTTTCAATTGAAACAAATTCCTCTGTCTTCTCATTTTGCTTAACTTTCTCTGTCTCTATGAAATTAGGTGAAACAGTTACCTATTGCAGTCTTGAAGGGGTGTCCTTGTGTGGGAGCAACACTATACTGCCTGCATGTGCCCCGTGGCTTTGAAGAAGGAACTGGATCTGACATGAACACAAGTCACATCTTTCCCCAGGGTGTGCAGGCGGTTATCACCTTGATAGGAGGTAGAGCTGGAGACTGAGGGGCTAGGGCCTGAGCCAGGTGTGAGCTGAGGGTTCTCCTCTGCTCAGTGGCCATCCCTGCCCTTTCTGGGTTGGGACTGGGTCTCAAGTTGCTGGAGTAGAAGCCCTGAGGGTCGAGTCCCAGCTGGCTCCATTCCCTTTAAGTGTGTGCTCTCCCCACTCCCAGCACGAGCACCCTCGCCCCAGAGGGGAGCAGTGCTGGGGCAGGAGGACCTGATGCAGGTGCTGGGCATGGGTTGGGGTGCAGGCTGTGGGGGTCAAGCCACAGTCAGTGAACCTGACCGCTTTTGATGCCCTGCCTGTGTAAGCACCAGTAATGGCTGCCCCTGCCCTGCTCAGATGCTGCTCTGGGACTGGGCCACCTTTATCCTCGGCTGCAGCAGTCCTTGCCCCAGTGTGGAGCTGCACCATGAAGCTGTCACTCAGCTCAGACTGGGGTGCACACCAGGGTGGTGGGGGAAACTGGCCAGTGACCCATGAAGATTCAATCTGCCCTCTCCACCCTGTTTCAAGAGTAAATGTGTGCTCACTCCTCATGAGTGAAGTCCAGGCTTCCCACAGCCCTCCTGTTAGTCCCACTGGCCCTCCAACCAGCCAAGGGGACTCATCTTCCCAGTGTCAGACCCAAGGGCTGAGGCACCCAATCTGTGGCTCAAACCACCACTCCCCAGGGAGGATCTCTACCTGTGTAATCCCCCTCCTCTTCTGAGTCCCCTCATAGGGGCACAGGTCCCACCCTGATCACTTCTCTTCCCTTCCTATCCAATTCTGTGTGGATTTTTCTTAGAGCCTTGGTTGTACAGGAGTAGTTCTGCCAGTCTCCTGTTAGTTTTCAGGGAAAATTGTTCTACATGTAGATGTATTTTTGATGTGTTCATAGGGGGAGTTGAGTTCCACCTCCTCCTTCTCCACCATCTTGGTCTCCTCTTCTCTCTTGGCATTTTTGGGTTTGGCATTTCAATTGTCAAAAATCAACTGACCATAAATATAAGGGTTTATTTCTGGAGTCTTGATTCTGTACCACCGTCTGTCCTTGTGACAATACCACACTGTCTTGATTACTGTAGCTTTTTAGTAATTTTTTGAAATGAAGACGTGAAAGTCCTTCAACTTTGTTCTTCTTTCTCAAAAATCCTTTTGCTATTCTGGGCCATTTTAGGATCAACTTGTAAATTTCTGGGGGGCAGGGGGAAGCCAGTTAGGATTTTTGTAAGGATTGAGTTGAATCTATAGATCTAGCTAACAGAATTTGGTTTTCTAATCTATGAACATGGACTGTCTCTCCATTTACTTAGATCTTCTTTAATTCCTCAGCAATATTTTGTATTTTTGGTGTACAAGTCTTGCATTTCTTTTGTTACATTGATTCCTAAGTATTTTATTGTCTTTGATGCTAGTGTGGATGGAATCCTTCCCTTAAATTTCATTTGCAGATGGTTCATTGCTAATATATAAAAATACAATTGATTTTTGTGTATCAATCTTGTATCCCACAACCTTGCTCACCTTGTTTATTAGATCTAGTAATTGTTTTTTGTAGATTCCTATGGGAGTTTCTTACATACAGGGTCCTTATAATCTGCAAAGAAAGATAGTTTTACTTCTTTCCAATCTTGATGCCTTTAATTTTTCCTCTTGTTGCATTGGCTAGAACATACAGTTCAATGTTGAATAAAAGTGGCAAGAGTAAACATCCTTGTCTTTTTCCCAATTTAGGGAAAGCATTCAGTCTTTCATTATTACATAGGATTTTAGCTGTAGGTTTTTCATAGATGCCATTTATCTAATTGAGAAGTCCCTGCTTATTACTTGTTTGCTGACAGGTTTTGGTTTGTATTTTTATCTTGAATGTTAGATTTTATTAAATGTTTTTTCTGTATCTATTGAGATGATTCATGCATTTTTATCCATTACTCGCTAATACAATTTATTATATAAATTGATTTTGAGATGATAAAGTCAATCTTGCATTCTTGAAATAAATTCCACTTGGTCATGGTGTATAATCTTTTTAATATGCTGTTGGATTTGGTTTGCTAATATTTTGTTGAGGATTACCATATCTATGTTCATGAAGGTTATCAGTCAGTATTTTTTACTTTTTTCTTGCGCTATCCTTATCAGCTTTGGGTATCAGGGTAATATTGGTCTCACAGAATGAATTGGGAAGTGTTCCCTTCTCTGTTTTCTAGAAAAGTTTGTGAGACTCAACGTTAATTCTTCTTTACACATTACATAGAATTCACCAGTGAAACAATCTGAGCCTGAATTTTTCTTTGTGGGCAAAATTTTAATTACTAAATTCACTGCATTTACTTATTACAGGTCTATTCAGATTCTCTATCTCTATCAGTTTTATCTACACTCTATCAGTTTTGGTGATTTATATATTTCTAATAATTGGTCCATATTACCTACATTTTCTAATTTGTTCGCATAAAGTTGTTCATAGTATTCCCCAACCGTTCTTTTCATCAATAGTGAAAGATCAATAATGATGATGCCTCTTTCATGCCAGATTGTGGTAATTTGTGCCTCTCTTTTTTTCTTAGTCGGTCTAACTAAGGGCTTTTCAAATGCGTGGATTTTTTTCTAAAAACCAACTTTGGGTTTCATTGATTTTCTCAAAAGTTTTGTTTTTGTTATTGTTTTCTATTTAATTGATCTCTCCTCTAATCGTTATTATGTTCTTCCTTCTGTTTGCTTCAGTTTGTTCTTCTTTTTCTAATTTCTTAAGACATAAGCTTAGGTTATTGATTTGGTATCTTCTCTATCTTTTCTAATATAGGTGTTTAAAGCTATAAAATATCCCTCTAAGCACTGACTTAGCTGCACCCCATAAAATTTGATATGTTATATTTTCATTTTCTTTCACTTCGACATATTTTTAAATTCCTTTTCTGATTTTTTTCTTTCACTCAAGAGTTATTTAGAAGTTTGTTACTTAGTTTCCAAGTATTTGGAAATTTCCCAAATTTCATTCTTTGTGGTTTCTAATTCATTTCTGTTGTGGCCAGGGAATATGCTTTGCATGATTTCAAATCTTTTAAATTTACTGAGACTTTTTATGGACTAATATGGTCTATCCTAGAGAATGTTCCATTTGCACTTGAAAATAATATGTATTCTGCTTTGGTTGGATGGAATGTTTTATAGATGTCAGTCAGTTCAAGTTTGTTAATAATATTGTTCAAGTCATTTATATCCTTGCTGATTTTCTATTTAGATTTTTATTTATTATTTAGAGTAGGGTGTTGACATCTCCAACTATGATGGTTAAGTGTCTATTTCTCCTTTCAGTTCTATCAGCTTTTGCTTAGTGCATTTTGGGGCTCTATTGTCATGTGCATATAGGTTCATAATTGTTATAGATTCCTGGTCAATTTACACTTTTATCATCATGAAATATCCTCCTTTAACTCTGATAATACTTTTTTGTCTTAAAGTCTATTTTGTCAGATATTAGCATGGCCACTTCAACACTTTCTTAGTTGCTGTTTGCATTGTATATCTTTTTTCATCCTTTTACTTTTAAATGTACCTGTGTCCTCCAAAATAAAGTGTGTCTCTTACAGACAGCATAAAGTTGGATCTTGTTTTCTGTCCTAACAATGTCTGGTTTTTGACTGGAATGCTTAATCTTCTCACATTTAATGTAACTATTTATATGGTGAATTTACATCTCCCATTTTGTTATTTTTTATATGTCCCATGTCTTTTTTGTTTCACTGTTCCTCCTTTACTTTCTTCTTTGCTGTTATACATGTTTCTATATTATACCATGTAAATTCCTTTGCTGAATTGTTTCACTATTTTTTTTAAGTTACGGTCTTAGTTGTTGCTCTAGGGATTACTATATATATTTTAACTTGTCACTATCTACTTCATATTAATACTAACTTACCTTTGGCAAAATATAGAAAAATTGCACTAATGTAGCTCCATTTCTTTCTCCGCCTTCTTTGTGCTATTATTGTCATATATTATATCTTTATATGTTACAAGCTGAACAAAAGAGGCTTACAATTATTATTTTATGAAACCTTATATCTTTTAAATTTGTTAAGAAAATGTTTTAAATATATATAGCATTTTATATTTACCTACATATTTATCTTTTTCTGGAACTTTTTATTTCTTTAGGTGAATTAATCACCTAGTGTCATTTCCTGTCAGCCTGAAGGACTATATGTATTATTTCTAGAAAAACACATCTGTCTATAAAAAATAAGGTTATTGGAGACACCTTCAAGATGGCAGAGGAGTAAGACGTGGAGATCACCCTCCTCCCCACAAATACATCAGAAATACATCTACATGTGGAACAACTCCTACAGAACACCTACTGAACGCTGGCAGAAGACCTCAGACTTCCCAAAATGCAAGAAACTCCCCACGTACCTGGGTAGGGCAAAAGAAAAAAGAAAAAACAGAGACAAAAGAATAGGGATGGAACCTGCACCACTGGGAGGGAGCTGTGAAGGAGGAAAAGTTTCCACACACTAGGAAGCCCCTTCACTGGCGGAGATGGGGTGTGGCGGAGGGGAAGCTTCGGAGCCACAGAGGAGAGCGCAGCAACAGAGATGCAGAGAGCAAAGCGGAGAGATTCCCGCACAGAGGATTGGTGCCGACCAGCACTCACCAGCCTGAGAGGCTTGTCTGCTCACCTGCCAGCTGGGACAGGTCGGGGCTGGGAGCTGAAGCTCCGGCTTCTTCGGCGGTCAGATCCCAGGGAGAGGACTGGGGTTGGCTGCATGAACACAGCCTGAAGGGGCTAGTGTGCCACAGCCAGCCGGGAGGGAGTCCGGGAAAACGTCTGAAACTGCCTAAGAGGGAAGAGACCATTGTTTCAGGGTGCGCGAGGAGAGGGGATTCAGAGCACCACGTAAACAATCTCCAGAGATGGGCGTGAGCTGTGGCTATCAGCATGGACACCAGAGATGGGCATGAAACGTTAAGACTGCTGCTGCAGCCACTAAGAAGCCTATGTGCAAGCACAGGTCACTATCCACACCTTCCCTCCCGGGAGCCTGTGCAGCCCACCACAGCCAGGGTCCTGTGATCCAGGGACAACTTCCCCGGGAGAACACACAGAGTGCCTGTTGCAATGTCATGATGGCCTCTGCCGCCGCAGGCTCGCCGCACATTCCATGCCCCTCCCTTCCCCCGGCCTGAGTGAGCCAGATCCCCCTAATCAGCTGCTACTTTAACCCCGTTCTGTCTGAGCGAAGAACAGACGCCCCCAGGCGACCTACACACAGAGGCGGGGCCAAATCCAAAGCTGAACCCCAGGAACTGTGCAAACAAAGAAGAGAAAGGGAAATCTCTCCCAGCAGCCTCAGGAGCAGTGAATTAAATATCCACAATCAACTTGATGTACCCTGCATCTCTGGAATATCTGAATAGATAATGAAACATCCCAAAATTGAGGTGGTGGATTTTGGGAGCAACAATATATTTTTTTTCCTTTTTCTCTTTTTGAGAGTGTGAATGTGTATGCTTCTTTGTGTGATTTTGTCTGTATAGCTTTGCTTTTACCATTTGTCCTAGGGTTCTGCATGTCCGTTTTTTTTTGTTCTTGTTGCTGTTGTTTTTGTTTTTTATTACAGTTTTTAGTGCTTATCGTCGGTGGATTTGTTTTTTGGTTTGGATGCTCTCTTCTTTCTTTCTTTTTTTTTCTTTTTTTATGACTTCTTAATTTTTTTCATTTTTAAAAATTATTTTTTATTTTTAAATTTAATAACTTATTTTATTTTATTTTTTTCTTTCTTCCTTTCTTTTTTTCTCCTTTTTCTTCTGAGCCATGTGGCTGACAAAGTCTTGGTGCTCTGACCGGGTGTCAAGCCTGTGCCTCTGAAGTGGGATAGCCGAGTTCAGGACATTGGTCCACCAGAGGCCTCCCGGCTCCACGTAGTATCAAACGGCGAAAGCTCTCCCAGAGATCTCCATCTCAAGGCTAAGACTGAGCTCCACTCAACGACCAGCAAGCTACAGTGCTGGACACCCCATGCCAAAAAAGTAGCAAGACAGGAACACAACCCCACCCATTAGCAGAGATGCTGCCTAAAATCATAATAAGGTCACAGACACCCCAAAACACACCATCGGATGTGGTCCTGCCCACCAGAAAGAGAAGATCCAGCCTCATCCAACAGAACACAGGCACGAGTTCCCTCCACCAGGAAGCCTACACAGCCCAATGAACCAACCTTAGCCACTGGGGGCAGACACCAAAAACAACGGGAACTACGAATCTGCAGCCTGTGAAAAGGAGACCCAAAACACAGTAAGTTAAGCAAAATGAGAGAGAAATATGGAGCAGTTGAAGGATCAAGGTAACAACCCAGCAGACCAAACAAATGAAGAGGAAATAGGTAGTCTACCTGAAAAATACGTCAGAGTAATGATAGTAAAGGTGATCCAAAATCTTGGAAATAGAATGGAGAAAATACAAGAAACGTTTAACAAGGACGTAGAAGAACTAAAGAACAAACAAACAATGATGAACAAAACAATAAATGAAATTAAAAATTCTCTAGAAGGAATCGATAGCAGAATAACTGAGGCAGAAGAACGGATAAGTGACCTGGAAGATAAAATAGTGGAAATAACTACTGCAGAGCAGAATAAAGAAAACAGAATGAAAAGAATTGAGGACAGTCTCAGAGACCTCTGGGACAACATTAAACACACCAACATTCGAATTATAGGGGTCACAGAAGAAGAAGAGAAAAAGAAAGGGACTGAGAAAACATTTGAAGATATTATAGTTGAAAACTTCCCTAATACGGAAAAGGAAATAGTTAATTAAGTCCAGGAAGCACAGAGAGTCCCATACAGGATAAATCCAAGGAGAAACACGCCAAGACACATATTAATCAAACTATCAAAAATTAAATACAGGGCCTCCCTGGTGGCGCAGTGGTTGAGAGTCTGCCTGCCAATGCAGGGGACACGGGTTCGAGCCCTGGTCTGGGAAGATCCCACATGCCGCGGAGCGACTAGGCCCGTGAGCCACAATTACTGAGCCTGCGCGTCTGGAGCCTGTGCTTCGCAACAGGAGAGGCCGCGACAGTGAGAGGCCCGCGCACCGCAATGAAGAGTGGCCCCCGCTTGCCGCAACTGGAGAAAGCCTTCGCACAGAAACGAAGACCCAACACAGCCAAAAATAAATAAATAAATAAATAAATATTAATTATTAGAAAAGACTCCAAAAAAAATTAAATACAAAGAGAAAATATTAAGAGCAGCAAGGGAAAAACAACAAATAACATACAAGGGAATCCCCATAAGGTTAACAGCGGATCTTTCAGTAGAAACTCTGCAAGCCAGAAGGGCGTGGCAGGACATATTTAAAGTGATCAAAGGGAAAAACCTACAACCAAGATTACTCTACGCAGCAAGGATCTCATTCAGGTCGGATGGAGAAATTAAAACCTTTACAGACAAGCAAAAGTTCAGAGAATTCAGCACCACCAAACCAGTTTTACAACAAATGCTAAAGGAACTTCTCTAGGCAGGAAACACAAGAGAAGGAAAAGACCTACAATAACAAACCCAAAACAATTTAGAAAATGGTAATAGGAACATACATATCAATAATTACCTTAAACGTAAATGGATTAAATGCTCCAACCAAAAGACATAGACTGGCTGAATGGATACAAAAACAAGACCCGTATATATGCTGTCTACAAGAGACCCACTTCAGACCTAGGGACACATACAGACTGAAAGTGAGGGGATGGAAAAAGATATTCCATGCAAATGGAAATCAAAAGAAAGCTGGAGTAGCAATTCTCATATCAGACAAAATAGACTTTAAAATAAAGATTAGTGCAAGAGACAAAGAAGGACACTACATAATGATCAAGGGATCAATCCAAGAAAAAGATATAACAATTGTAAATATTTATGCACCCAATATAGGAGCACCTCAACATATAAGGCAAGTGCTAACAGCCATAAAAGGGGAAATCAACAGTAACACAATCATAGTAGTGGACTTTAACACCCCACTTTCACCAATGGACAGATCATCCAAAATGAAAATAAATAAGGAAACACAAGCTTTAAATGATACATTAAACAAGATGGACTTAATTGATATTTATAGGACATTCCATCCAAAAACAACAGAATACACTTTCTTCCCAAGTGCTCAAGGAACATTCTCCAGGAAGGATCATACCTTGGGTCACAAGTCAAGCCTTGGTAATATAAGAAAATTGAAATCGTATCAAGTATCTTTTCTGACCACAATGCTATGAGACTAGATATCAATTACTGGAAAAAAATTGTAAAAATTACAAACACATGGAGGATAAACAATACACTACTTAATAACCATGAGATCACTGAAGAAATCAAAGAGGAAATCAAAAAATACCTAGAAACAAATAACAATGAAAACACGATGACCCAAAACCTATGGGATGCAGCAAAAGCAGTTTTAAGAGGGAAGTTTATAGCAATACAATCCTACCTCAAGAAACAAGAAACATCTCAAATAAACAACCTAACCTTACACCTAAGGTAATTAGAGAAAGAAGAACAAAGAAAACCCCCAAAGTTAGAAGAAGGAAAGAAATCATAAAGATCAGATCAGAAATAAATTGAAAAGAAATGAAGGCAACAACAGCAAAGATCAATAAAACTAAAAGCTGGTTCTTTGAGAAGATAAACAAAATTGAGAAACCATTAGCCAGACTCATTAAGAAAAAAAGGGAGAAGACTCAAATCAATAGAATTAGAAATGAAAAAGGAGAGCAACTGACACTGCAGAAATACAAAGGATCATGAGAGATTACTACAAGCAACTATATGCCAATAAAATGGACAACCTGGAAGAAATGGACAATTTCTTAGAAAAGCACAACCTTCCGAGACTGAACCAGGAAGAAATAGAAAATATAAATGGACCAATCACAAGCACTGAAATCGAGACTGTGATTAAAAATCTTCTAACAAACAAAAGCCCAGGACCAGATGGCTTCTTGGGCAAATTCTATCAAACATTTAGAGAAGAGCTAACACCTAGCCTTCTCAAACTCTTCCAAAATATAGCAGAGTAAGGAACACTCCCAAACTCATTCTACAAGGTCACCATCACCCTGACACCAAAACCAAACAAAGATGTCACAAAGAAAGAAAACTACAGGCCAATATCACTGATGAACATAGATGCAAAAATCCTCAACAAAATACTAGCAAACAGAATCCAACAGCACATTAAAAGGATCATACACCATGATCAAGTGGGGTTTATCCCAGGAATGCAAGGATTCTTCAATATACGCAAGTCAATCAATGTGATACACCATATTAACAAAGTGAAGGAGAAAAATCATATGATCATCTCAATAGATGCAGAGAAAGCTTTCAACAAAATTCAGCACCCATTTATGATAAAAACCCTCCAGAAAGTAGGCATAGAGGGAACTTATCTCAACATAATAAAGGTCATATATGACAAACTCACAGCCAACATTGTTCTCAATGGTGAAAAACTGAAACCATTTCCTCTAAGATCAGCAACAAGACAAGGTTGCCCACTCTCACCACTATTATTCAACATAGTTTTGGAAGTGTTAGACACAGCAATCAGAGAAAAAAAAGAAATAAAAGGAATCCAAATCAGAAAAGAAGTAAAGCTGTCACTGTTTGCAGATGACATGATACTATACATACAGAATCCTAAAGACGCTACCAGAAAACTACTAGAGCTAATCAATGAATTTGGTAAAGTAGCAGGATACAAAATTAATGCACAGAAATCTTTTGCATTCCTATACACTAATGATGAAAAATCTGAAAGAGAAATTAAGGAAACACTCCCATTTACCACTGCAACAAAAAGAAAAAAATACCTAGGGATAAACCTACCTAAGGAGACAAAAGACCTGTGTGCAGAAAACTATAGGACACTGATGAAAGAAATTAAAGATGATACAGATGGAGAGATAAATCATGTTCTTGGATTGGAAGAATAAACATTGTAAAAATGACTATACTACCCAAAGCAAACTACAGATTCAGTGCAATCCCTATCAAACTACCAATGGCATTTTTCACAGAACTAGAACAAAAAATTTCACAATTTGCATTGAAACACAGAAGACCCACAATAGCCAAAGCAATCTTCAGAAAGAAAAACGGAGCTGGAGGAATCAGGCTCCCTGACTTCAGACTATACCACAAAGCTACAGTAATCAAGACAGTATGATACTGGCACAAAAACAGAAATATAGATCAATGGAACAGGATAGAAAGCCCAGAGATAAACCCACGCATACATGGTCACCTTAGTTTTGATAAAGGAGGCAAGAATATACAATGGAGAAAAGACAGCCTCTTCAATAAGTGGTGCTGGGAAAACTGGACAGCTACATGTAAAAGAATGAGATTAGAACACTCCCTAACACCATACACAAAAATAAACTCAAAATGGCTTAAAGACCTAAATGTAAGGCCAGACACTATAAAACTCTTAGAGGAAAACGTAGGCAGAACACTCTATGATATAAATCACAGCAAGATCCTTTCTTACCCACCTCTTAGAGAAATGGAAATAAACAAATGTGACCTAATGAAACTTAAAAGCTTTTGCACAGCAAAGGAAACCATAAACAAGATGAAAAGATAACCCTCAGAATGGGAGAAAATATTTGCAAATGAAGCAACTGACAAAGGTTTAATCTCCAAAGTTTACAAGCAGCTCATGCAGCTCAATATCAAAAAAACAAACAACCCAATCCAAAAATGGGCAGAAGACCTAAATAGACATTTCTCCAAAGAAGACATACAGATTTCCAACAAACACATGAAAGGATGCTCAACATCACTAATCATTAGAGAAATGCAAATCAAAACTACAATGAGGTATCACCTAACACCGGTCAGAATGGCCATCATCAAAAAATCTGCAAACGATAAATGCTGGAGAGGGTGTGGCGAAAAGGGAACCCTCTAGCACTGTTGGTGGGAATGTAAATTGATACAGCCACTATGGAGAACAGTATGGAGGTTACTTAAAAAACTAAAAATAGAACTACCATACGACCCAGCAATCCCACTACTGGGCATATACCCTGAGAAAACCATAATTCAAAAAGAGTCATGTACCACAATGTTCACTGCAGCTCTATTTACAATAGCCCGGACATGGAAGCAACCTAAGTGTCCATCGACAGATGAATGGATAAAGAAGATGTAGCACATATATACAGTGGAATATTACTCAGCCATAAAAAGAAACGAAATTGAGTTATTTGTAGTGAGGTGGATGGACCTAGAGTCTGTCATACAGAGTGAAGTAAGTCAGAAAGAGAAAAACAAATACCATATGCTAACACATATATATGGAATCTGAGAAAAAAATATGGTTATGAAGAACCTAAGGGTAGGACAGGAATAAAGATGCAGACGTAGAGAATGGACTTGAGGACATGGGGAGGGGCAAGGGTAAGCTGGGACAAAGTGAGAGAGTGGCATGGACTTATATATACTACCTAACGTAAAATAGATAGCTAGCGGGAAGCAGCCGCATAGCACAGGGAGATCAGCTCGGTGCTCTGTGACCACCTAGAGGGGGGGATAGGGAGGGTGGGAGGGAGACGCAAGAGGGAGGAGATATGGGGATATATGTACATGTATAGCTGATTCACTTTGTTATAAAGCAGAAACTAACACACCATTGTAAAGCAATTATACTCCAATAAAGATGTTAAAAAATATTAAATTAAATTTAATTTAAGTTTTTAAAAAATTAAAAATAAGGTTATTTTGGCTTTACAAAATACTAGGTAACCCATCCTAGAGGCAGGTACAAAGATAAAATGGGAAGAGTACAAATATTTTATTTATATCCATTAATTTCTGGAAGATTCATGCTCTTATGTGGTGTCTAGACATACTCTGGAAAATTTAACTGTAAGGTGGCCAAGTTATTGGGCTATCAGTCCATCATTTTCCTTCAATCTTTGTGAGAGTAGGTTGGATATTCCTTTTTTAAAAGTATTTTTTGAAAGGAAATCTTGCTTTAGAGAGTACTTTGCTGCTTTCTTTTGGATCTCACCACCACCACCTCAAGTTAAGAAGGGGAGCCCCAAGATAACTCAGAATAATGGAGGTTGCCTTTCAGATGGGGAGGCTGACTTCTTCCCCAGCTGCTGAGCTGCAGAAATTCACAGACCAATCCTGTCTCTTGGGTGCAACTTGAGAGAGTTGTTGGTAAAGCTTGTCCTCAGGACTTTGGAGTGTTGGTGAAGATAATGACTGATGACTACTCCCACCTAGATGAACTTGTAGAGCAGAGGCTGGTATAGCAGCCTGAAATGGCAAGATGAAGAAAGAGCAGCAGTGAAGACAGTTTGCATGTCCAGAGTTTGGTGGAGTGAGAGTGTTTGGGTTTTCCCAGGGGCCAAGTGGATGCCACAGAAGGCATCCAGCTGGAAGAATCTTAAAGGGTCTTGACCCAAGTGGACAGTCTGTCAGGTGAGGACACTAGCGGTAGGGGTAACCCCTGTGGTAGAAACTGAGGCAGTAAGTAACTGAGCTGAGGAGTAAACACTGAGGAATTCAGTGCTCTTGGGCTCATGGACCATCAGAATGACCCTATATTCCCTCTGGTACTCTTCCATACTGCTGAACCTGTGCAAAGATCTTGCTGTTATTAATGTCTTGGTTTCACCCATTTGCATTATAGGGTTCCTGGGGATGCTTGTCACCTTGTTTTGTTCAAAATGTAGTCTGTAAAGTTTTTCTTTTGCTATCAGAATGGTTCTATTTTTAAGACAGTATTTAGAGAAATCAAATCTACACCATCATCATCACCTTGCCATGACCTGTTAACCTAATACTGACTTTTTGAAGAAACAGGGCTAGTTTACTTGTAGAATGTCCCATGTTCCACGTCATCTGATTGTTTCCTCATGATATCTCAATTTTTCTTTTCTCTCCTGTATTTTCTACAGACTTGAAGTTAGGTATAGAAGTTTGATCAGTTTTAGGTTAAGCATTTTTTTTTAATTTATTTATTTTATTTTTGGCTGCATTGGGTCTTTGTTGCTGTGCACAGGCTTTCTCTAGTTGCAGCCAGCAGGGGCTACTCTTCGTTGCGGTGTGCGGACTTCTCGTTGGGGTGGCTTCTCTTGTTGCAGAGCACAGGCTCTAGGTGCGCTGGCTTCAGTAGTTGTGGCATGTGGGCTCAGTAGTTGTGGCTCACAGGCTCTAGAGCGCAGCCTCAATAGTTGTGGCACATGCGCTTAGTGGCTCCGCAGCATGTGGAATCTTCCCGGACCAGGGCTCGAACCCGTGTCCCTTGCATTGGCAGGCGGATTCTTAACCACTGCGCCACCAGGGAAGCCCAGGTTAAGCATTTTTAACACAAATACTTAATAACTGCCAAGAATACTTCATAGGTGCTACTGTGCAACCCCCTATTAAGGATGCAATTAGCAAATAATTTGTAGAGTAACATTTTGGTTCTACGTTAGCATCTTTTATCAAATGCATTTAACATCTGCTACGGACTGAATGTGTCCCCCCCAAATTCATATGTTGAAATCCTAACCCTCAATGTGATAGTGTTAGGAGGTGGGGCCTTTGGAAGTTGATTAGGTCATGAGGGTGGAGCCTCATGAATGGGATTACTGCCCTAGTAAGAAGAGACCAGAGGGCTAGCTTGCTCCTTTTCCACCATGTGAGGATACAACAAGAAGTTCAGCTAGCTACAACCCAGAAGTGGGCCCTCACCAAGAATCCAACCATACTGGCACCATAAGCTCCAATTTCCAGGCTCCAGAACTGTGAAAAATAAAGTTCTGTTGTTGAAAAGCCACTCAATTTATGGCATTTTGTCTCAACAGCTTAAGCTGACTAAGATAACATCTCTTGAGGTTCCTTACCTGAATCAATTATCTAATTCTTTCTATATTTATTGGGTGGCATTCTTCTGTAAGTAATTGCTGTAGTGAATACTGTGTTGCTCTGCTCAGATCTCTTTTTTGGGGCCAATACATTATCCCCCAGTTTCTGGGAAAATCAGCTACTGACCTCATAGCTATATCTCTCATTGGGAACTGCCCTCAGCTACAGGGAACTGCCTCACTCAAAGTTATGCCCTCACCTCCCAACCTCTGCTCAGGGAGCAGGCAGTATTAAATCAGTGTCTTATGCAGGAACACAAAGGTCCAGCCTTCCATTTGGGACAACTCTGAAGGGCCATCCCAGCTCCAGAGCTCCCTGTAAGACTGTCTGAGGCCCCAGTTGCAACTGCATTGAGGGTAAATTCTCCCTCTGTCCAACCCTATCTTCCTCAACCTCTTACAGATGTTTCTCCCCAATAAACCTTCTGCATGCAACTTTCCATTTTTGTTAACCCAGAACTCATTCTAAGACAATGACAAAGAACTTTCTTCTCTTTTCATTTCATCATTTTTCCATTTGATTGTTTTTGGAGTATCACTATGAACTCATGGTTTTGTATTTATTTAATGTATTACAACAAATTGCAGCCATTTACATCTTGGTGCTCAAATGATCAAATGTGGCCAGTGAAGGCCCTTCATGATGCCTCCTATGTCCTTTAGACATTAATCTTTAAGTGTGTCTTTTCTAGCACAAGAATATAACCTATGCTCATCATGTATTCTTCTAGGTCCAGACCCAGAATCAGATATTTCTCTAAAAATCTCTGGTTCCCTTTTAGTGGGAATGGTGGTTAAAGATCAAGATCTGGGCACTAGGGATAAAATGTTTTCTTTTAATTTCATTTTCTAAATGTCTTTTTGCTGGTATACAGAAATACAATTTATTTTTGCATAGACATTTCACTGTGGTCACATTAGAATTAGAACCAAGTTCTCCTGAATCTCAGTCTCTATTAGTTAGAAATATTTTCAGCTGCAAATAACGGGAAGCTGACTCACAATGGCCTGGGAAAACAAGATGTTTAGTTAGCTCCTCTAATAAGAAGTCTGATGATAGCCAGTCTGGGACTGATGCAATGGCTCAATAATCCTGTCAGGGACCCAGATTGGTACTATTTAACCACTTCTTAGTTTGTTCTCATGTTTCTTTCCTTGTTCTTACAAGATGACTGGGCTCCTACCAGATACTATCTATATTCTAGGCAAAAATAAGCAAAGATAAAGAGGTTAATGGTTAAAAATTTTTCTCCTTTCCAGGCTTTCTTTTTTTTAATTTGAGAAAGATGCCCTCTCCATATAATTCCACTTAATCATTATTGGACAGAACTGTCACGAGTCCAACTCGATATAAGGTAGGTGAGAAAACTGAGGGGTTTTATTTCTTAACTTCCAATAACTGTTAAAAGGAAGGAAAGTTAGAAGGAGTCAAGAATGGATGTTGAAAGCACCTCTTGTGGTATCTGCACTAAAGCCAACATTCTTCCCACTAGATAATTCTGTTAGGTAAAACTTTGACAAAGTGTGACAAAGCTTGATTCATGTAAAACAGGATTCCTTTGAATAAAGAGACCTCAAAGCACTTATATTTAGTATGTGTATCTGAAGACAAGATATGCTATAAAAAATGTGATCCTTGTTCACTGGAGAAGAATTTTTATTTAGCTTTCTCAATATAACTGAGGTATAATATTAACATCATATAAGAAAAAATTCTAGCAAAAGATGAATTACTTGTTTTGGACCAACTATCCCAGGGAAAACAACTAGAAAACCTGGGGAAAATATAAAAACAACTGTTTGAAGACATCATAGAATCATAGGCATTAAGACTTTGTACAGCTAAGACCCAGAAGTAGAAGGAAGCCAAGAGTGGCTGGCTTTCCTCTCAAAGTGATCACCATTCTGCACATTCTACAAGTGAGAGCTGCGACTCAGAGATTTCAGCACTCTTATGTGGTCGTTGAAAGTTCAGGGCATGCCAATGCAGAGAGGTCTTTATAAACACTCCAAGATTTTAACTGGAATAAGTGTGAACTGAAATAGATCATTCCTAGGAATGAAGCTCGGACTTAAATTAGCTCAATACCTGACTGGATTAAGGTGGGAAGTCACAAATAAACTAATATGAGGAATGAAAAAGGGAATATCACCACAGATCTTACAGACACTAAAAAGGTCATTAGGGCTTCCCTGGTGGCGCAGTGGTTGAGACTCTGTCTGCCAATGCAGGGGACACGGGTTCGAGTCCTGGTCTGGGAGGATCCCACGTGCCGCGGAGCGGCTGGGCCCGTGAGCCACAACTACTGAGCCTGCGCGTCTGGAGCCTGTGCTCCGCAACAGGAGAGGCCGCGATAGTGAGGGGCCCGCGCACCGCGATGAGGAGTGGCCCCCGCTTACCGTCGCACAGAGACAAGGACCCAACGCAGCCAAGGATAAAATAAATTAATTAAAAAAAAAAAGGTCATTAGAAAAGATTATGAAAAGCTTTTACTAAAAATATGAAACTGAGATGCAATGAGCTAAATTCTAAGGAAATACTGTAACAAACTGACACATGAGTAGAGAATCTAAATTTTCCTGCATCTATTTATAAACATTTAATCCATAATTTAAAACTTTTCCATACAGAAAACTCAAGGTTCACATGGCTTACTTAACAAATTTTATCAGGGAGCTAAGGAAGAACTAACACCAGTATTACACAAACTCTTCCAAAGAAAAGGAACTCTTTCAAAGAGAAGAATGAAAGGCACCTTTTCCATCTCGTTTTATGAGGTCAGCATTACTTTGATCCAAAACCTGACAAGAACATTACAAGAAAGGAAAATTCAGTTCAATCTTTTTCATGACATTCTAAATGAAACATTAGTACATTAACTCCATAAATATATTAAAAGATAATAGGTCATTAGTAAACTGGGTTTATTCTGGGAATGCAATATTCATAAATCAATGAATGCAATGTTATAATGATAGAATAAAGAAGAAAAATCACATCTCAATAGATACAGAGAAGGCATTTAATAAATTTAACATCCATTCATATTAAAGCCTCTTTGCAAACCAGGGATAGAAGGAATCTTTCTTCAACTGGTAACTGATATCTATAGAAATTCTATAGCAAGGATTTTTTTCTTCCAAATATGACAGGTTATCTTCTCTCATACCAATTCTTTGGCTGATAGAAACTATGAAAACTAGACAAAACACCAAAAGATCACAGCTTTTTAAAGGCATCAGAGATAAAGCAAGGGAACCAGCATTAGAAAGGTCTAGATGATTAAGTAAAGGGAAACACACTGAGGTGAGCTGCTTCTTTTTCCCTTGAGGCATTTGTCAATTCCTAAGCTGTGTGGAGCCAAGGTGAAGAGCCAAGGTGAAGAGCAGAAAATAGCGATTCATAGCTTTGAGAAGTCTCATGAAGTAGGGCACGAAAATTGGATTTACTGCTTGTTATTAAGGCAGCCAAGACTTGAAGGTCAAGATCGAACAAAAAAAAAAAGGAACCACAGAAAACTGAGCTCCAAATTGTGAGCATAGTTCAATTTCTAAACTACACAAGACAAGATGTCATGAAGTCAAGCAGAAAGCAGCAACTAAAAAGCTAAAAACTTAAGCAGAGCTTTTGGAAGTCTCATAGTAATAGAGACAAAAACTAGAAAACTAGAGATCAGGGTCTGCCAGGCTTTCAGGTAAAAATCCTGAATGGCTTTGTCCTAGGAGAGGCAAACCAGTTATAGATCAGCCCCCATGAAGATGAAATAGATTCTCAGATCATCTTAATCCTTTTTTAAAATTAATTAATTAATTTATTTATTTAATTTATTTTTGGCTGTGTTGGGTCCTCGTTGCTGTGCGCGGTCTTTCTCTAGTTGCGGTGAGAGGGGGCTACTCTTCATTGCGGTGTGTGGGCTCCTCATTGTGGTGGCTTCTCTTGTTGCTGGAGCACAGGCTCTAGGAGCGTGGGCTTCAGTAGTTGTGGCACACGGGCTCAGTAGTTGTGGCTCACAGGCTCTAGAGAGCAGGCTCAGTAGTTGTGGCGCATGTGCTTAGTTGCTCCGCAGCATGTGGGATCTTCCCGGACCAGGGCTCGAACCCATGTCCCCTGCATTGGCAGGCAGATTCTTAACCACTGCGTCACCAGGGAAGCCCTCATCTTAATCCTTGATGGACCAAGGTTATCTGCTTCTACTATATCTGGCCTCCAGAAGAAAAGTAAATTATTTCTAGAGGATGAAACATCCTCCAGAGAAATTTTTTAAAACGCTTCATATACAATTTCTGGCATTCAACAACAAAAAAATATCACAGGCATGCCATGAATCAGCTGAAGGAAACCAAGATAAAACAGGTGATATAAATAAACCCAATAGTGATCCAAATATTTGAGTTATCAGACACAAACTTTTAAAAAAAAAACTATGATTACTATGTTCAAGAAATTAGGTGACAGGGACTTCCCTGGTGGTCCAGTGGTTAAGACTTCACCTTCCAAAGCAGGGGGTGCAGGTTTGATCCCTGGTCAGGGAGCTAAGATCCCACATGCCTCACAGCCAAAACAACCAAAACATAAAACAGGAGCAATATTGTAACAAATACAATAAATACTTTTAAAATGGTCCACATAAAAAAAAAAGGAAATTAGGTGACAAAATTATTGACATTAGAAAGAATCACATGGGAATTCAAGAACTAAAAAACACAGCTTAAATTAAGCACTAAGTAGATGTTAGATATAGCATAATAGAAGCTTAGTGAACTGGAAATGAGTTAGCAGAGACTATGCAGGCTGAAGCATTATGAAAAAAAAGGAACGAAGAATAATGGAAAGAGTGTAAGAGACATGGAACATGGTGTAAAGGTCCAATATATGTTTAATTGGAAGGAATACCAGATTGAAAAGATACCAGAATTGACAAATGATATCAAGCCACTGATTCAAAAAGCTCTACTAATCTCAAGCAGAATGAATACAAAGGAAATCATAACTAGGCACATCATAGTCAAACTGCTGAAAACAGAAGAGAAAAAAGGAAAATCTAATTGCAGCCAGAGAAAAAAAGGCACATTACATTCAAAGGAGAAACAGTAAGAACCGCAACTGACTTTTCAACAAATACAATGAAATGATATCTTTAAAGTGCTGAAATAAAATAACTGCTAACCTAGAATTCTACTCTCAAGGAAAATATCCTTTTAAACGAAGACGAAACAAAGTTGATTTCAGAAAAACCAAAACTGATACAATTAATTGCCAGCAGACCTACACTAAAATAAACACTAAAGGGATTTCTTAAAGTTAGGAACTAATGATGCTTAAAAAATAAAAAGTGAAAGCGTTATGAAGAATAAAGAGTAAATATGTGGATAAAACTATATGAACACTGACTGTATTAAGCAATTATAATAATGCATAGAGAGACTTAAAATATACGTAGAATTAAAATTCAGGTCAACAATAGTATAAATGATAAGAGGGGATTGAGCTAAAATATTTTCAATCATTGAATTGTGGAAGAAGCAGTAAAAGTATTAATCTATAGAAGACATAAATTGAGGGTGTATGTCATAATCTCTAGGGTAACCACTAAAAGAATAATTAAAGACTGCAAAACTAACAAGGCAATAGAAGGGAAATGGAATGATAAAAGTTAATTGAGGGGTTTCCATGGTGGTGCAGTGGTTGGGACTCCGTGCTTCCAGTGTAGCGGGCGTGGGTTCGATCCCTGGTCGGGGAACTAAGATTCCGAATGCCATGTGGCACAGCCAAAAATTAAAAAAAAAAAAAAGTTAATTGATTCATCTAGACAAATTACCCAATCTCTCAGATTCCTTCAGCCCTTCATGGTACCAATCTTGGGGGAAGCCTTACTATTTCCATGAAGTGTCACATTTTTACATGCACCTGACTTTCTCCAAAAGTCCTCTATCTGGTACATTGAAGGATGATAAAATCTGAATGATGATAAAATCTGCATCAGCTGCCACAGTGGTGTCCGGATTTGAGGGGCCCTCTCTTGTCCCTTTCTCTTCATCTTTAAAGCTCAAAAGTAGAGTAGACGAGAGATCTAACAATGGGCAGCCTTGTCTCTCAGCCTCAATTTTTCATAGTGACACAGCCAAATTATCTGCCCATTCAGGTGTGCATCTGTGGCCCCTAGACATTTTAACTACTCAGTGACTAGCCACCAAGAAGCAAATGAACTGCCCATTCAGCAGTGTTTCTGGGACCTATAGACATTGTGGCCATACAATCATAAGGCCATAAGTTCACATGGCCTGCCAGTTCAGGGGCATTTGTGGCCCACAGAAAATGAGGCCATTCAATCATGAGCACTACTGGTGATTTGTCCTCAACCCCAGAGAGGATGCTTCCCACCCCTCAAGTGAAACAGTTCAACTTTTCTGCCATGTTCACTCCACATTAGGTACCACTGTCAGGCAAAGGGCTCAATCACCAGCAAGCATCATTGAGGCGGGCTGGGTCACAGACACATGGGTCAGCAAAAAGCACAAGTCTCACATTCTCTCGTTATCCTGCAGAGAGACATGCTTGGGTTGGGTGCAGCTGGACCAGGACCACCCCCTGACAATCTTCCTTTTCACAGCATGAGCATGAAAGTGCCATTGTAAGCATTTGCATTTATAAGAACCACCAGGGTGATGTGCCATTTAAGCTCAGGTGCCAGATGTTCAGGGGAATGCTGAAAATGACAGCTGCCCAGCAACCCTGTGGGAAGTTGAGATCATGAGCAGCCCCTCACTCTATCTGGAGGAGGAGGAGCCACTGGTCCCGCCTAGCCCACTGTCAGGCCACCCAGAGGAAGCCTCTTATTATTCCATGTATAATCTTTTTTGTCTCCCAACATGTTCTTTGGAAAGAGTTCTACAGTGAAATACATTTGGAAAATGCTGTGTTTTACAGACCTTTTGGGAGATCTATATAGTATCCTATCTACATAGTATCCTAGTGGTTGTAGAAGTCCCTCCATTAAAAAAAAACACATCTAAACAATGTTTCCCAAGTTTTTATGATCACAGAACCTTTTACTCACATCATGATTGTTAATAAGCCAGAGAACCAGTGTTTCATGGAAGACATTTTGTGAAATGCTGACCTAGGGCAGGCATAGCAAATAGGTTTCAACATAATTACCAACTCTGATTGGTAGAGGTAGTCTAGAACATACTGTTGAGAAGAATTCTAAGAGCCTGTCTGACCTTGACCAGAAAGAGTACCATTATTTTTTTTGAATTTTATTTTATTTTATTTTTTTATACAGCAGGTTCTTATTAGTTATCTATTTTATACATATTAGTGTATATATGTCAATCCCAATCTCCCAATTCACATTATTGACAAACAATAGCTGCCGTGTATGTAGAATATAATGGCAGCATAAGGGCAATGGACTTGCCAGTCTTGATCTAGGTTCTCTAGCTTCATTCTCTCTGGCAAAAGATTCCTCTAGGTCAGAATCGGTGACTTAAGAATTCCTCCAACAGGAACCCAACTTGGAAATGTGAGTCTTCATTCATTATAATTTGCTCATGTTCACTGAGTCTTTACTGAGTGGACTGGTCCCTCAGGAAGGGGAGAAAGTTCTTTCCATTGAAAGGAATGCTCTCAGAGGTGCCATATAAAATAAATCCTGGAATCCATCTCCAAGCTCAGTACCCAGGAGGATGCTCTTTACCCAAATGCCCCCATGACTACAGCCTTGTCCTCTGAGGTCAGGGGCATTTGGGAAGAATCTAGGAATTTCTCCCAACTCTCTGAAGCCTCCTTGGCCCTAACACCTATGAATGTTTTGGGCTCCTCCACTGTGAAGCTGTTCAGGGCTTTGGAGCCCAGTACTTTGCACTTGAGGATCTGCTGTCTGAGATGTGGGTATATGTACCTGCACATCTATAAGAACATACATGTACAAGTGTGTACAAAGATAGTGGGGAGCACAAATTAGGGCTCACTTGATATCCATAGGGTCCAGGGCCAGGAGAAGAAGACAACTCCATGACACAAACCACTGTTGCTTGCCTCAGCAGCTGATGCTTCAGTTTGCAGAGTGACACTGGAGACATCGGCAGGGATCAACTTCAGTCTGGAAGGAGGAAAAGGGAGACAAATCTTTCAATTTTAATGGGATTTTCAAAGATGTGCCAGGTATTGTCTGTTGGCACTCTGCGACATTCCCATTCCCATTCCCTCTCCTGTACTGCTGGGGCTGGAAGCATTGAGATTACATTTCTCAGACTTGCTTGCCAATGTGACCTCTCTGCATGAAATTTGGAAGGGAGAAGGGAGTTAGAAACCATACTTTTCCTCTAGCAGGAAGAGTAGGCAAGTAGCTTTCAGCAGATGTGAGTTTTGTTTTGTTTTAATTTTATTTAAGTATAGTTGATTTACAATGTTGTGTTAATTTCTGCTGTAAGCAGATGTGAGTTTTGCAGCACCTGCTAGACTCCTTGCTATGCTAATCACCCAACCACCCTGGGGCCATGGGACACCTGTGCTGTCAGCAATGGTTTTCTGCAGTTTTTTGACCTCTGGGTCTCAGAAAAAACTTCCTGACTTTCTGTACCACGGTGATCCTGAAAGCGAGCGGTGGCTCCTGACCTGTGCTCCTCCATTCTCTTTCTCACTTCCAGGAATGATGACAACCAGAGTGCCCTGGAAGCCATGTTGAAGAGGGCAGAGATGCCAACAGCCTCGATCTACATGGAGGAACACCACCGGTCCATATGGACTACCCATGGTTGATTCTTATGTGAGCAAGAAAGGGATTGTGTCTGAGCCATTAGATTTTCCGTCTAATTATTCCAGTAGTTTGGCTTACCCAGACTAATACAAGAGTTGTAGTGTGTATCTAGTTACTGGTAGTCCCTGGGGTTTGTAGACAGGCAACTGTGCTTACAAATAGTGTCTGACCATCAGAGAGACTCCTGTGGGTCCGTTTTCCCCAGAGTGGTGCCTGCATGGGTATGCAGACCTATGAGGAGAGCTATTGGGGTTGGCCCAAAAGTTCGTTTGGGTTTTTCTGTAACATGGAAAAACCCGAACAAACTTTTTGGCCAAGGCAATATTTTGACCTTTTGACCTGGGCTCAGTACAGCTGGGTCCTCTTGGGCAGCTGAGACCTGTGTTCAGTACAACATGGAAGACAAGGAGGCCTGGAATGGAGATCACCCTGGTGGTTCTTATAAAGTCTTAAATAATCCATCATTGAACAATGCCCATTCTTTTACTATTCTCTTCCCCCAGAAGCTCCTGTGCAACAGAGGGAGGGAAGGAGGAGAGAGGCACATTGGCTGGGAAGTCAAGTGGAATAGGTCCCAGTCTCAGCCTGTTAACAACTCCCTGAAGCATCCTCTCCCTCCATGGGCCTCAGAGTCTTCAACCCCAGAAGGGAATTAGTGAGGGGTCCCAGTGAGATCAGAGAGCACCTCAATCCTACTCCTCATCCCTGACTCACTATCTGTGTCTCCATGTGTGTGTGTGTGTGTGTGTGTGTGTGCGTGTGTGTTCCAAGCAGAAGTCATAGCTGCTAAACCAGAGGGTCCGTAAAACCTTATTTGGACTCAAAGTGTGTTCTGAGGACGAGCATATTAGCACCACCTGGGAGCTTGTTAGAAATGCAGACTATCAGGGCCCCCCACAGAACTATTGAATCAGAACCTGCAATTGAACAAGATCCCAAGGGGAACCCTACATAAATTCAAGTCTAAGATGTACTGCTCCAGAGGACCGGGGAAAAGACAAACAACCTTGAAAAAAGAATGGGATCTGGAGTCAGGAGACCTAAATTCTAGTTTGAGTTCTGCCACTTACTTGCTCCACAAAATTCACCAAGACATGTAACGATCCAGATCTTTTTCTTAAATGAGGATGTGCTCATGACTACTGAATGGTATAGAGGTCAACGGTATGCATTCTGGAGCCAAACCGCCTAATCTTAACTCTTTACTTCATTTACTAGCTGTGAAGCTTTGGATAACTCACTTGACATCTGAATGCTTCAGTCTCCCGATCTAGAAGGTATGGTATAATAATAGTGAGGGATTCTACTAATAATTTTAAGTTAGAAATGAATATAAATAACATAGCACAGTGCCTGGCATAGTCTAAGTCCACAGTACATATTATTATACTCTGGCTTATTACAACATCCTTCAATAACAGAAAGAGACCTTGAAAGTAGAATCATCATCAGCTAGCTGAAGTCTTCCTCCTTTGGGGTTTATTGTGGTACACAGCCTTCTCAATTAACAGACGCAGTCATCCAAAGACTGAAGCTCTAACCTCTGTGCCAGCTGACAGTCATGGGATTGGCTTCATGCCACCATTTTGGAGCCATCAACCAGTTCCCTGGGGTGGATCCCCATTTTGTCTATTCCAGCCCCATTCACTCTGCACACTCTCCTGCCTGTGGGAAATCTGCAGAGGCAGCGGCACAGACAGCAATGCAGTGCAGCAGGAGATGAACACTTGCAACTGGCCTTCCCTTTCCTACAGGAACTCACTCAGTTCAAAGAGCAGAACGTCATCAAGGCACTGCTTGATGGACCTGTCACCTCAGTCACTGCAGGGAAGACTTCCAGGAAGAGGCGGGTACCAGGGACCCTCAGCAGAACCCTGCACCGCAGCAAGAAAGCAAGCTCCCTCAGCTGCCGCCCACTGCAAGCACTCAGGACCTCTGCTCCTCGGAGGTGGGAAAATCACAGCAGTGCCCTCCGGCTGCTGCTCCTCAGATCTGCAACCTCCTCACAAACACCAAGCAAGTGTACTGCTGGGGGCAGAGTCAGGCTGTGTTCATGAGGTCCACCCACTGGGATGGTTGAAACAAACCAACCTCAGAATCTACAGCAACAGTATGTTCGGGTTCCCCAGGACCACCCTCAGGCTTGAAGATTCCCTAGGACTCGGGACTCAGAAAAGCTGAGTTAGTTCTTTTCAGAGTCTGTGAGTCCTGCTGAGCTGTAATATACAAAATTATTATTATTTTTAAAAGAAATTTATTTATTTATTTATTTGGCTGCACCAGGTCTTAGTTGAGGCATGCGGGCTCTTTAGTTGTGGCATGCGGGCTCTAGTTCCCTGACCAGGGATCGAACCTGGGCCCCCTGCGTTGGGAGCATGGAGTCTTAACCACTGGACCACCAGGGAAGTCCCATACACATAGTTAGGATTTATGACAGTGAAAGTAAAATCAGCAAAGGCAAAAGGTGCAGGGGTGAAGTCCAGTGGAAACCAGTGGTGAGATCCAGTTGTCCTCTCCCAAAGGAGTCACATGGACGATGCTTAATTCTCCCAGAAATGATGTGTGACAACACATGCAAAGTGTTGCCAGTCAGGGAAGCTCACCCATGCCTAGGGGTCCAGAGATTTGACTGGAGGTCAGTCATGCAGGCATGCAGCGTCCACGTGACTCACTTTAGCTACTCGGTCTACAGCCCCCAGATGTCAAACTAATACAGCACAGCCGAGGGCCTCAGACATACAAAACAGACCCTCACCATACGTCACACCACTAGCATGAACCACCTGGTCAGGTGGAACAGAGGTGCCTGGATTACAGAAATACCCTACTAGGCGCAACACGCCAGGGTCTTTGCGGTGCTCCCCCAGGAGTGGGACAAGGACCAGTCTTCCCGAGACAGGCTTTTCCTTGGAACGTAAGGGCTTGAGTAACCTGGGCCTGCTGGGGTTACACTTTGCAATGAATTTTAACTTAATTAGAGGCCTCACTGCCATTTAAAAAAATGTTTTCAGGGAATTCCTGGCGGTCCAGTGGTTAGGGCTCTGTGCTCTCACCGCCAAGGGCCCGGGTTCACTCCTGGGCCCTGGGCAAAAAAAAAAAGAAGTTTTCAGTGGTGACCCTGGGCAAGGCTGGTGGCGAAGGGGAGGGAAGCACACGGTGCAGGAAGGAGAGCATTGGCACCAGCACGCCCCCTAGTGTTGGGGAGAGGACAGCAGAAACTGCCACGGTAACCAAGCAGGACCCTACAGGCCTTCCCGGGACAGACCCCTCCCATGTCCTCCACCTGCTTCTCATCTGCAGAAACACTTTAGCCTCCTTGGTCTTCCCCAAGTTTCAAAGAATAATTTAATCAGAGAAGTGAGAAAATGCAGAAACAAAGGGAAACAGTCAAGCAAGACAAAATAATAGTTTAGCCATTAAACAAAGTCAAGGACCTTTAGTTCCTCCCCAAGGGCTATAGATAATATTCGGAGCCATATCCTTTGAACTGTTTTGCAGACACTGAAACCCCCATCAGGTGGAAGACGTTAACTGCATGCTGACCACAAGCACAGAGACCCCAGACTGGTTGGAAGCAGAAGGCTGATGAGGTTGACTCCCTGATTACCTCACCACCAACCAATCAGAAGAATGTCCATGAGCTGATCACACATCCCACAACCTCCTGCCTCACTCTGTCTTTAAAAACCCTTCCCTGAAAGCCATCGGGGAGTTCAGGCCTTTTGAGCACTAGTTGCCTGGACTTCTTGCTTGGCGCCCTGCAGTACACACTGTACTTTCCTTCACCACGACCTGGTGTCAGTACATTGGCTTTATGGGGTGTGGGTGAGTGGACCCAAGTTTGGTTTGGTAAAACCACCACTTACCAGGTGCCTGCCTTAGGACACATTGTGGGCTGGGGGCGCTAGAGATGTTCCTTTAAACAATCCTGACAGCCCGGTGGGATGTGTGGTCTTTAGCTATGACGTAGAAGAGGCCCAAAGGGCCGGTAAGTGGTGGAGCCAAGCCTTCTCTTCTCTGGATCGGTAGATCCCAACAGCTGGGCGCAGTGTGGGCTGGAAGAACACCTTGGCATGTCTCTTGGTTCCTGGATGCCCAAGTCACACTAGGAGATGCTGGCACGGCATGAGCAACAACTGCACGCCCTTCGCCAGCCCTTTCTCCTTCTGTGAAAGCACTCATTCCTGCAGAGTCAGGATATGGGGAGCGTCTGACCAGGGCCAATGACCAGGTCTTTCTGCAGCTGGAGGTTTCTCTACTGTCCTCAGGACACTGTCATACTAACTCTATGAACTTTCTCCTGCCTCCTGACAGTGGTGTCAGAAAAACTTATCAGGTCACCTCTCTTCTGGAAATGAATAGGTTAGGATCCCTAAACCTGGCCAACATTTGAGAAGGTACAAAGAATCACAGGGGGGGGGCAAGTCCCCAGTCACGTGCCTGACAGAAAACAGACCCTTCTCCCGGGACTTCTACACAAGACTGGGACAGAGGCACTTCCCAGGAGACCTCCAGGTTGTAGATTTGGGCAATGATTCATCCAACCAACCTGGGAATATCACACATGCCACCACCTCCTCAGAGGGGAAAGGGAAAGGCAGGGAGAAAGCAATATGTTCAGGTGGAAGAGTAAATAAATGTATGTTGGATTCCATGACTGCTTTTGTCACTTGCTTCTCTCAACAGTGCCTGGCACCTGTTGGCTGTAGCACAGAAGGAATTGGGTGTACTGAGCCCAGACCCTGCCTTGCCCAGCCCAAGGAGTTCTGCTTGGTGACCAGGCAGGTACCACAAGCACATGGCACACACTTGGCCTCTTTCCCCAGACCCCGACAGGGAACAGAAAACTTTCCTCAAGGGCACTACAGGACTTTTAGCAGCCCTTGTTGCCACTGGCTGGCATCGTCAGACAAACAGCTCTCCACTAACTTTATGCTGTGCTTTCAAAACGGCAAAGCCCAGATTCTCCAAGGATCCCCAAGGTCCCAGAAACCGGAGTTCCTCGATTTCTTTCAGGAGAATCAGGCATCATGGTTTCCTCCTCATTTGTGCACGCTGCCTGCCCTGCAGCCCACCTCCCAGCCCCTCCTCCATGCTGCTTCCCCGACTGAGCGTGAACCCTGCTCTCTGACCCCTGGCCTGAGACCAGAGCCCGGCTCCGACGGCTCCACCCCGCGCCCAAGATGGCCGCGCCCATGTGCCGCCGCGGAGGCAGCAGGCACGACTACCGGTTTCTTATTCTGAGGCTCTAAAGAAAGAGGAGAGCGTGGCTTTGGAAGATGGAGGGGCGGGAACTCCCCCGGGAGCACAGCAACAAGGAGGCCCGGCCGCGCGGGAGAACGGACTGGGAGAGCGGGCCTCGGCCTCGGCGGCGGCGAACTCGGATCGCCACGACAGTCCGCGCGGAGCCCGCTCGCCTCCCGCCGCCCAAGACGCCTCCCCAGCCTCTCGTACGACTCGTCGCGGAAAATGCTCGCACGCTGTCGTCGCTCCATTTAACCTCACAGGGAGCCACGTCAGAATCCTTTGTCCCCGAAAGGCGCCGTGTTGTTGCCCATTGGCTGTGTTACCCGCCCCGCCCCCAAAGCCCGCTCCTGCGCGTGCACAGCGTTCGGGCTCCCGGGGCGACGGCGAGCGGAAGTGCTCTGCTGACCCCGAGGGCGGTGCGAGTTGACGCTTGCGGTTGTTATCTGCCCTGAGACCTGGGGTTCCAGGAGGTGGAGTAAGGGGAGGCGGAGCTGGGGATGGGCTGGATGGGGAGGTCGGAGGGGCCTTGGGCAATGAGGTCGCGCCCCTGGGGGGTTGAGTGACAGGGCCGTGGTGGGGAGGGGAGGGGGCGGGGCTACGGGGGTCAGCGAGTGATTGATCCATTGCTTGAGTCATTCAGCGACCGTTTACTCAGTGCCTAGTAAATGCGGGGCACCCCTGTGTTTCACAGTAGTCTGTTCAGAATAGCCCTGTGAGTAGGTACTACGATGCTCTTTGTTTTACAGAGAGAAAGCAAGAACAGAAAGGCTGGGAAACCTAACCAAAGTCACACAGTAAAGTGGAGGGATCCTTTTTCTGTTTTCGTTTTTTCGGCATGACGCTTATGCCTTTCCAACAAACACACCCTAAATTTATCCCTTTGCTGGCTCACTGTCTCTCCCCTGCTAAGAGTATGGCTCCGCAAGATGGGGGAGCTCTGAAGTTTTGTTCACGTAGAACAGTAGAACCCGTAGAACAGTAGAACCCGTAGAACAGTAGAACAGGCACACAGTAGGCCCTGACCTCTTGTTACACGAATAAAAGCGGCAGAGCAGGCGGTCAGTTTCGTTCCAGAGCCCAGACCTTATCGGGCGGTAATTGAGCTCTTACTGAATGTCAATTCTTAAAACTAGAGTGAGGCACTGTGCCTTCTGGTGGCAAGGAAACCTTTGGGGTTTTCCTCAACTTGGCTCCATCATGGAGGTTGCTAATTGCATCGCCTGTGTTGTGGTCATTGCCTTTCCAGGGTCAGGGTTCATAGCTGAGCCCACGGCTCAGCAGCTTCAGACACCAGCTGATCTGCCATGGGCTTCCTTAGTTAGACTACAGAAGACCCAGTCTGAGGCCTCAGAAGGAGGTGCGCTCCCCGGGTCAGAGGCAGAGACATGGTCCTGAAGTGATGGTCCCAGCAAAGGTACCTTTGTCTTTGAATCCTTGGGTCCTGCCTCCTTAGAAATAAAATAGCTCCTCTGAGGGGAGTTGGAAGAGGAGCGCCAGCCCAGACCCCAGGGGCAGAGGGGGAAGGCTCACAGGACAGACCCAGGTGCTCTGGTTAGAGGGAAGGGGCTCACAGGATAGCAGGTCCTAGAAGAACTGGACCTGCAGTGCCCTCTGTGCCTTCCTTCAGCTGAGAGAGAGCAAGGCTGACTCGGTGACTCAACGTCTAGCCACCATCAAGAGCCGTGTGATGGTGGTCAGTTGAACCCCTATTGGAGGAGAGGGATGAAGGTTACAGACGGATGGCGGGACGCTGCCCTGCTGTAGTGCCTGCAAAGGCAGGATCAGGCTGGAAAGATTGACTACCTGCCTCACGGGACTTTCTCCACTCGTGACACATTTGTGCACACATCATTATAGTTCCCTCTTGTGCCATGGGCTATTTTGTTTGTTCGTTTGTTTGTTTTTTGTTTTTGGCCGCCCCGCGCGGCATGCGGGATCTTAGTTCCCCAACCAGGGATTGAACCCGCGCCCCCTGCGGTGGAAGCACAGAGACTTAACCACTGGACCGCCAGGGAAGTCCCCTGGGCTAGTTTTGGATTTGAGTCAGTCCCATAGTATAAACAACCCACTTACCTGTAGCGGAAATGTTGAATCTCCTCTACCCTGACTGGATGACCAAAGAGGTGTCTTTGGTTTCTGTGTGTCTGTGACATTTCAGCGTGGTCTCTAGGTAGGCCATCACCTAGCTCTGCTGCCTCTCAGTTTGATGCTAGTAACTGGGTCTGGGAAGTGGCTCATCAAGCTCCATCTTGCTGAGCCCTGTTGTGCTGATCCTAAGGCAGGGATTGCTACAGTAGCAATGGTTAACAAAAGCTCCTTGCTGAAACTGTGTTTTGAACACCGCCAAATAAGGAAGAGCATGGCGATCAAATGGACATAATGGGAAATAAGGAAGTATTGGGGCGGGAACAGGGTGGCGGTGGCCCACTGAAGGGCGGAAGGAGCCTGGCGCAAGGTCAGTGGTTTCCAGCTCCATGTGGAACTGACCAATACCTGGCCCTTAACCTCCCTCTACACACCTCCATTCCTCCCTCCTCGCCCCTCCCTTCTGCCCTGCGCTCAGCTCTGGTTTGTCTCCTTCCTCCAGACCACAGCAAGCTGTCCCTGTCCTCCAGACTTTGCTCAGGGTCTATCACCTCCAGGGCTCAGTGTGATAATAGGTGATTTGCAATCATTTCTCCTTTTTATTTTACTAGTAAATGATATTGTGAAAAATGAACAAATGCAAGTACATAAAAGAGGGAAGGTGGACTCACCACTGGAAGGTAAGCAGTGTCAACATTTTCATAAATGCTCTTCTGGACTGCTCTTCCTCAATAAATACATATTGCTTAACAAAGGAGATCGCGCTGCACTTGCTTTCTGGTAACCTACTTTTAAATATGTTAAGAGATGAGAACAGGATTGCATTGCATTTTTAAAGCCCATGTGGTCTTTCCCACGTTGTGTGTCTAATTTTTGATCTGAGTCCCCTTTGCTGGAGGTTTAGTTGCTTCCAAATTGTTGAATGGTGGAAACACCTACAGTTAACATCCTTGTAGCCTGTGCTTATTTATGATTGCCTTTTTATGATACATTTCCAGGCATAGAATTCCTGAGAGAAAGGAGATGTCAGGTTGTTAATGGCTTCCGAGGAGATGTCTTTAAACACAAGTCATAAATCTGTCCAGGAAGAGAAAATAAATTCACGTGGAAAACCCACAGGATCTTAGCCGTGTCCCAGGGGAACAGGCTGGAGCTACCAGGCCACGTGTCCAGATCATCCCCGCTATGGGGCAAGAGTGATTGTTATGAAGCTGGTGATGGTGGTCTCATGGCTGTAGGCACTGATCTCGACCCTCCTAATTCTGCCTTCGTAGATCTCCATCCTTTGTCAGGGCAGCGCCAGATGGCCGTGTCCCAGGTGAGTTCCTAATTTACCCCCTACTTTGTTTCCAGTGAATTTGAGGCAGCAATTAGGAAATTATATTGCAGCCTTGAAAAATCTGTCAGTCCCCTTCGGTTCTGGCTGTTTTCTGTTCAACCTGTCATCCACCTCAGGTTCTCCAATCCTTCCCCTCCCCACAAAAAAAAAAAAAAAAAGGTGGGGGTAGAATGAAAGACACCTCTCAACTACTTCCCTTTGGGAACTGCACTTCCTCTTTTCCTTCTCAGAGAAGATTGTTTACATACATAGACTTACCTTCCTTCCAGTTCACTTTTTTCTTTTTAATTAGGGAAAATAAGGAAAGTAAATCGATGCTTAATGTTTTAAAATGCATATAAAAATAGTAGCCCAATCATCTGTATTCCTTCTCCAGCCAGTACCTCATTCTTCCTCAGAGATGCCCACTTTTAACATTTTGATGATAAGGCACTGTAGATGCATTTACATCAGTGTAATTAAGTGAAAATAGACGTATGTGTAACATGTTTTTGCACAAATGCCATCACATTCCCATACCCATCTTGCTTTCCCCACATGATTATATCCTGGGTGTTGTTTCTCATCAATACAGAAAGATTATTTCAGTTCCTATTTCGTGGTATGGATGTATCATTTAACTATTTCTCTATTCGTAGATATTGGGGTTTTTATTCTTTTTTTTTTTTACTATTATAAACAGTGCCTCATGAACAGCTTTCTATGTATCTATAAGCTCAGTAGTATAAGTGTTGTGGAGGGTTCACATGGAAATCAGATTGCTGAATAAAAGCCTGGAAAATTGGATCACAGAAATTATCTGGTCTTCGAAAATTAATGAAAGTAGTAATTATGAAGGCTTTGGGAGTACAACTTTAAATGTAAGATGAAAAGGCACCCAATTCATTTTATGAAGCCACTTAAATTTGATGAAGATACTACAAAAAAGAAAATTATAGACCAGCTTCGCTTAAGAATATGAATGCCCAAAATTTTAAAATATTCTGCATAGAACAGTAATAAATTGAATTACACATTTTTTAAAGTAATGCATGCACAGGGTAAAAATTTCAAGCAAAAGCTTTGTTCAAGAAAAGGTAAAAAATAATTCTCCCTCTCACTCTGTCCCCATGTCTCCTTCTTCAGTGTTTCATACATTCTTCCAGAGATAATGTATGCATCTCTATCTAGATATATGAATCTCTTAAAAAATTTTTTTTTTACAAATTAAAACACATTCTGGTCCTTGTCTTAATGATCATTCCATTGCTGTTGTACATAGCTTATCCCAGGGATTCTGAACTGTGGAACTATCGCCATTTGGGGCCAGATTATTCTTTGTTGTTTGGGACGGTCCTGTGCATTTTAGGATGTATAGCAGCATCCCCGGCCTCTATCTGCTAGATGCCAGTAGCACTCCCTCCCCCAGTTTTGACAACCAGAATGTCTCCCAACATTGCCAAATGTCTCCTGGGGGACAAAATTACACAAGGTTTCAAACCAGTGGTCTACCTTATTTACAAAAATAACCACTTGATATTCTACTGGATGGAAATGCCATTTATTATTTACCTTTCTCTTAGTGATGTATATTTAGGATATTTCTAGGCTTTTGCTACCATAAACAACATAGCAGTGAATATCCATGTACATTCCAGTTGTATGCATGTGAGTATATCTTTCTAGAAGTGACATTTCTAGGTCAGTGGCTACACACATTTTGAATTTTGATTTAAGATTGTCAAATTGCCCTCCAAATAGCATGTAGCAGTTTGTACTCCTGGCAGCAGTATGATGCCTTTTCCCATAAACAGGCAATCACAGTGATTTTTGCCATTGTGAGGGGAAAAAAGAGTGGTGCATTTTAATTTGCATTTCTTGAATTGAGTGTCTGTTCATATTTTTAAATGCCATTTGCACTTTTTCCTTTCAGATGATTATTCTAAGTTGTTTGCCCATTTTTCTCTTGGGTGTGGAATTACTTTGATTGCTGATTGCTAGCTCTTTATGTTAACTTAATAAGTAAATTAGACCTCTATCATGTATGTTGTAAATATTTTTTTATGGTTTCTCATTTGACTGGGTTTACGTATCTTGGAGAGTAGACACTTAAATTTTTAAAATGTGGTCTAATTTCACAATCTTTAGTGGCTTCTAGATTTCATGTATTGCTTCAAAAGGCTTTTGTGAGTCAAGATTATAAAAATGTCATTTCAGTTATGGGGAAAGGAGTGGTTAATGAATAATGGTGGCACAACTGAGTTTCCATCTGGATGGAAACAAAGCTAGACTCTTCTACATCATATGAAAGTAAAATGCCAGATTGATTAAAGAACTACATATATATTTGAGAAATTAGATGAAAATTTAAGAGGATATTTCTGTAACCTTGCTGAATGCAAGAAATATTTTTAATGAAATACAAAACCCAGAAACCATACAGAGAAAGACTGTCAGATTAGACTGCATTAAAATGTTAAAATCTGTACAGTCAAAAGACATTTAAGGCTGAAAGGCAGTGCATATGATACACAGAGGATTTATATACAGAAAATGCAAACTGATGATACAAAAAAGACCAAAAATGTGATAGAAAAATAGAAAGATAGTACAGGCAATCCAAAAAAAAAAGGGGTGATGCCATAAGGGAAGATGTTTACCTTTTCCTTATGGCTCATTTTTACTCCTCCTTTTCTGTTGCATTCCAGCAAATGAAACCAGTCTTGTCCCTTCTACTAACTGTTTGCCTTCCAGGTGGAAGTGTGTGTGTATGTGTGTGTGTGTGTGTACAAAAAAACCCAAAATTTTTGCACGGGTTGTTTTTAATGAAAATATGCTCCTACTATGCATACTCTGCTTTTTTTCATTTAACAAAAATATATCAGACATCCTTTCATGTCAGCCGGTTTTTATAATGGCCGTTTTAGAGTATAGCCATAACAATTTATTTAACCACTCTGTCATCCACCCAGTCCAGATGCAGCTTGTTGACTGTCAGGGTTCATTCTTATCAGAAGCAATGTTGCCTGGTGATATAGCTGTCATGCCACCATTATTAGATTCCCAGGAACACAGGACATTGAGGGTCATCTCCCCTGACTTTTTGCTAATACAAATAATGCTGCCTTGACCATCCTTATGGCCATATAAATATTTCAGTAGGATAGAGTCCTGGTTAAAATAGGAGGAAAAAAATGTAATAGGTACTGCCAAACTACCTGTCAACCAGCCTTCTGTGAGAGTCCTCATGTTCCTATATGACGACCAGTGGCTCATGAACAGTGAGCCACTCGTGAACAGTGGCTCTTCTCTATCTTTTGAATGTTTACCAACCTTATAGGTAAAAGACAGTATCTTACTGTTTAATTAGCATGTATTTGAACTTTAATGAGGTTTATAATCTATTTGTATGTTTATGCTTATATTTTTGTTGCTATGAATCTTTTGTCCATTCTATTGAGTTGTCTTTTCTTAACTGACATCAAGAAGTCTAGGGTAACAATCCTAGAAAGGGCACTGCTGCATTAAAGAGTATTTGCAACATACATTTTGATGTATATTAACCTGTTGCTCCACCCCCTCCCCCCCGAAGGCAATAAATAGTTTATCACTTCTTTGGTGTTTTTCTACACACTTGACTGCAGTAGGTATTATCAGCCTGTTTAATGTTTAAGAAGCTGAAGGGTATAAATAAGTCCTGGAGATCTAATGCCCAGCATAGTGATTATAGTCAGCAGTACTGTATTATAAACTTCAAAGCTGCCGAGAGACTAGATCTTAATTGTTCTCACTACAAAAAAGAAATGATAATTGTTTGATGTGATAGAGGTGTTAGCTAGTGCTGCTGGACTGGTGGTAATCATATTGCAAATTATAAATGTATCAAATCAACACATTGTACATCTTAAACTTACACAATGTTATACGTTAATTATTTCTCAATAAGAAAAAGAATCTGAAGGGTGATAAATGGTATACTATTATAAATTTATTTCACATTCCTCCAGTTATACTGTATTAGGTTGTGGTCTCTTTCTTAAAGATTTGTTAGAATTTTAGTGTATGAAGGAAATTAGATCATTGTTATGTAGCTTACAAATATTTTTACCACTTTGATACTGATGTTTGAGAATTTTTTTTTTTTTTTTTTTTTTACCATTTCAAATTATTTTAGTTGTAGCTGATTATGAGGCTGCTGGGAGGGAATGCATATCAGGGAGAACTAAACAGTCATAAATAAGCCAAGCATGTATGTATGTATGTATGTATGTATGTATGTATTTGAACAATGCTTTCTTTGATCTCTTGGCCGGGCGGGGGGTGCGGGCGGGGAAGCTAATGTATTTCTTTCTCCTAAAATGTTTGCTTACAAAAACTGGGCAACAGCTCCTTTTTGTCACAGATTTCCAAGGAAATTGGTAAGACTCAATTATGTGAGTTGATTCAAAGCACAAAATATATATTTATACCTTTGGTCAAGGAAGGAGTGACCCTCGGCTGTTTAGTTACTGATGTTAGCCTGATCTGTGCTTGTTCTGTCACATAGCAATGCAGTACAGTTTTATTCTCGTTTCCAAAATAATACAGTCTTTCTGTATATGGCCACATTATTCCTCACCATTATCTGTCACCATTCAGATCCTTCCTTATTTTTAGCTAATAAAGTCTTTTTTTTTTTTTTGGAAGCCAGCAAAAGCAAGATTTTAATTCATGGAAACAAGGAGTGGCATGTATAAGATAGAAAAAAGCAACTCTGCATAGTTGCATTTAAGATGTACAAGATCATAGTCACAGACAAACTTCCTTGGAAATCATTCAGACATCTCCCTAGTGGTACCCTGCATTTTTTTTTTCACACACACACACTGTATTTTATTTTTACAAGAGATAAATAGACTGACACCAAGCATTGTACATGGATGACCACAACAAAAGCAACAATGATTGCAATTACCAAACATGAAACACACTCCTACTATGTCATAATATTGACATTCAGTCCAGTAATCCTCCACTGTAACAACTCCTTTACTTTGCAGTGAAAATTGATTTGTATATTCTTTGCCTCTGAGTCCTTGTGGGATTTTTTTTTTTAATTCAGACAGAAAGTCACAAAAATTATACTCATCCTCATCAGTTCACTCAGTCCCATGTAATTAATTTTTTTTTTATCTTGATCTTTTGTTAGCACTTTTATCAGTTCATCAGTTTTTCATTAGAGTTCTGAAAATGCTTATTCATTCAGTTCAGCAGTACAGTCAGTTACCAGAAACCTGTACTTGTCAGAGTCTTTTCCATGAATTTCTTGAAGATGAAACCCTTTCATAGGAACATATTTGCAAAAGCATCAGAGTACACCCAGAACTGTCTGTAAATGACAAAAGACTTAAAAATGACCACTGTTAAAGATTTGATGAAAGTTCATAATAATGCAGTTGACAAGAACATTAGTTATTTCTGAGATATACATTTTAAAGTAATAACTAGGATTATTACTTATAACATTACACCAGAACATATAAGATTTTTAGAAATTTCATATAATGTCTGAAACATTTATATTAACATATTTCCATACATATTTCCATACAAATACAAATATAAGATTCTTAGAAATTTCATGTAATGTCTGAAACATTTATATTAACATATTTCCATGCAAATAACCCAATGAAAGTTTAGTATTAGTTGTTTTGTTTGTTTTTTTTTTTATACTGCAGGTTCTTATTAGGCATCAATTTTATACACATCAGTGTATACATGTCAATCCCAATCGCCCAATTCAGCACACCACCATCCCCACCCCACCGCAGTTTTCCCCCTTTGGTGTCCATATGTCCATTCTCTACATCTGTGTCTCAACTTCTGCCCTGCAAACCGGCTCATCTGTACCATTTTTCTAGGTTCCACATACATGCATTAATATACGATATTTGTTTTTCTCTTTCTGACTTACTTCACTCTGTATGACAGTCTCTAGATCCATCCACTTCTCACCAAATGACTCAGTTTTGTTCCTTTTTATGGCTGAGTAATATTCCATTGTATATATGTACCACAACTTCTTTATCCATTCGTCTGTTGATGGGCATTTAGGTTGCTTCCATGACCTGGCTATTGTAAATAGTGCTGCAATGAACATTCGGGTGCATGTGTCTTTTTGAATTACGGTTTTCTCTGGGTATACGCCCAGTAGTGGGATTGCTGGGTCATATGGTAATTCTATTTTTAGTTTTTTAAGGAACCTCCATATTGTTCTCCATAGTGGCTGTATCAATTTACATTCCCACCAACAGTGCAAGAGGGTTCCCTTTTCTCCACACCCTCTCCAGCATTTGTTGTTTGTAGATTTTCTGATGATGCCCATTCTAACAGGAGTGAGGTGATACCTCATTGTAGTTTTGATTTGCATTTCTCTAATAATTAGTGATGTTGAGCATCTTTTCATGTGCTTCGTGGCCGTCTGTATGTCTTCTTTGGAGAAATGTCTATTTAGGTATTCTGCCCATTTTTCGATTGGGGTGTTTGTTTCTTTAATATTGAGCTGAATGAGCTGTTTATATATTTTGGAGATTAATCCTTTGTCCGTTGATTCGTTTGCAAATATTTTCTCCCATTCTGAGGGTTGTCTTTTCGTCTTGTTTATGGTTTCCTTTGCTGTGCAAAAGCTTTGAAGTTTCATTAGGTCCCATTTGTTTATTTTTGTTTTTATTTCCATTACTCTAGGAGGTGGATCAAAAAAGATCTTGCTGTGATTTATGTCAAAGAGTGTTCTTCTTATGTTTTCCTCTAAGAGTTTTATAGTGTCCAGTCTTATATTTAGGTCCCTAATCCATTTTGAGTTTATTTTTGTGTATGGTGTTAGGGAGTATTCTAATTTCATTCTTTTACATGTAGCTGTCCAGTTTTCCCAGCACCACTTATTGAAGAGACTGTCTTTTCTCCATTGTATATCTTTGCCTCCTTTGTCATAGATTAGTTGACCATAGGTGCGTGCGTTAATCTCTGGGCTTTCTATCTTGTTCCATTGATCTATGTTTCTGTTTTTGTGCCAGTACCATATTGTCTTGATTACTGTAGCTTTGTAGTATAGTCTGAAGTCAGGGAGTCTGATTCCTCCAGCTCCATTTTTTTGCCTCAAGACTGCTTTGGCTATTCGGGGTCTTTTGTGTCTCCATACAAATTTTAAGATGATTTGTTCTAGCTCCGTAAAAAATGCCATTGGTAATTTGATAGGGATTGCATTGAATCTGTAGATTGCTTTGGGTAGTATACTCATTTTCACAATGTTGATTCTTCCAATCCAAGAACATGGTATATCTCTCCATCTGTTGGTATCATCTTTAATTTCTTTCATCAGTGTCTTATAGTTTTCTGCATACAGGTCTTTTGTCTCCCTAGGTAGGTTTATTCCTAGGTATTTTATTCTTTTTGTTACAGTGGTAAATGGGAGTGTTTCCATAATTTCTCTTTCAGATTTTTCATCATTAGTGTATAGGAATGCAAGAGATTTCTGTGCATTAATTTTGTATCCTGCAACTTTACCATATTCATTAATTAGCTCTAGCAGTTTTCTGGTGGCAGTTTTAGGATTCTCCATGTATAGTATCATGTCATCCGCAAACAGTGACAGTTTTACTTCTTCTTTTCCAATTTGTATTCCTTTTATTTCTTTTTCTTCTCTGATTGCCGTGGCTAGGACTTCCAGAACTATGTTGAATAATAGTGGTGAGAGTGGACATCCTTGTCTCGTTCCTGATCTTAGAGGAAATGCTTTCAGTTTTTCACCATTGAGAATGATGTTTGCTGTGGGTTTGTCATATATGGCCTTTATTATGTTGAGGTAGGTTCCCTCTATGCCCACTTTCTGGAGAGTTTTTATCAGAAATGGGTGTTGAATTTTGTCAAAAGCTTTTTCTGCATCTATTGAGATGATCATATGGTTTTTATTCTTCAGTTTGTTAATATGGTGTATCACATTGATTGATTTGCGTATATTGAAGAATCCTTGCATCCCTGGGATAAATCCCACTTGATCGTGGTGTATGATCCTTTTAATGTGTTGTTGGATTCTGTTTGCTAGTATTTTGTTGAGGATTTTTGCATCTATATTCATCAGTGATATTGGTCTGTAATTTTCTTTTTTTGTAGTGTCTTTGTCTGGTTTTGGTATCAGGGTGATGGTGGCCTCATAGAATGAGTTTGGGAGTGTTCCTTCCTCTGCAATTTTTTGGAAGAGTTTGAGAAGGATAGGTGTTAGCTCTTCTCTAAATGTTTGATAGAATTCACCTGTGAAGCCATCTGGTCCTGGACTTTTGTTTGTTGGAAGATTTTTAATCACAGTTTCAATTTCATTACTTGTGATTGGTCTGTTCATATTTTCTGTTTCTTCCTGGTTCAGTCTTGGAAGTTTATACCTTTCTAAAAATTTGTCCATTTCTTCCAGGTTGTCCATTTTATTGGCATAAAGTTGCTTGTAGTAGTCTCTTAGGATGCTTTGTATTTCTGCGGTGTCTGTTGTAACTTCTCCTTTTTCATTTCTGATTTTATTGATTTGAGTCCTCTCACTCTTTTTCTTGATGAGTCTGGCTAATGGCTTATCAATTTTGTTTATCTTCTCAAAGAACCAGCTTTTAGTTTTATTGATCTTTACTATTGTTTTCTTTGTTTCTATTTCATTTATTTCTGCTCTGATCTTTATGATTTCTTTCCTTCTGCTAACTTTGGTTTTTGTTTGTTCTTCTTTCTCTAGTTTCTTTAGGTGTAAGGTTAGATTGTTTACTTGAGATTTTTCTTGTTTCTTGAGGTAGGCTTGTATAGCTATAAACTTCCCTCTTAGAACTGCTTTCGCTGCATCCCATAGGTTTTGGGTCGTCGTGTTTTCATTGTCATTTGTCTCTAGGTATTTTTTTATTTCCTCTTTGATTTCTTCAGTGATCTCTTGGTTATTTAGTAACGTATTGTTTAGCCTCCATGTGTTTGTCTTTTTTACGTTTTTTTCCCTGTAATTCATTTCTAATCTCATAGCGTTGTGGTCAGAAAAGATGCTTGATATGATTTCAATTTTCTTAAATTTACTGAGGCTTGATTTGTGACCCAAGATGTGATCTATCCTGGAGAATGTTCCGTGCGCACTTGAGAAGAACGTGTAATCTGCTGTTTTTGGATGGAATGTCCTATATATATCAATTAAATCTATCTGGTCTATTGTGTCATTTAAAGCTTCTGTTTCCTTATTTATTTTCATTTTGGATGATCTGTCCATTGGTGTAAGTGAGGTGTTAAAGTCCCCCACTATTATTGTGTTACTGTCGATTTCCTCTTTTATAGCTGTTAGCCGTTGCCTTATGTATTGAGGTGCTCCTATGTTGGGTGCATATATATTTATAATTGTTATATCTTCTTGGATTGATCCCTTGATCATTATGTAGTGTCCTTCCTTGTGTCTTGTAACATTCTTTATTTTAAAGTCTATTTTATCTGATATGAGTATAGCTACTCCAGCTTTCTTTTGATTTCCATTTGCATGGAATATCTTTTTCCATCACCTCACTTTCAGTCTGTATGTGTCCCTAGGTCTAAAGTGTGTCTCTTGTAGACAGCATATATATGGGTCTTGTTTTTGTATCCATTCAGCCAGTCTATGTCTTTTGGTTGGGGCATTTAATCCATTCACGTTTAAGGTAAAAAATTATTTTCTTTCTGCTATTTAGAAATTTCTAATGTCTAGGTAATCAAGTTTGCCAGTCTTTAGCTATATGTCTTCTGAATTTGGGGATGGCTTAGAAAGACTTTTGCCACTCTAGAATTATAAAAACTTTCAACTAGTAATTTTATGGTCATCCTGCACACATTTAAATCTCTGACATATCTGTAATTTATTTTGGAGTTCGGAGTGGGATAGCTAATGCAGCTTTATGGTATGCTTTTTCCCTGCATAAATACCTAGCCAGATTTTGCTAATGACTTCTTTTCTACAGCGATTTGAGATACTTTCATTCTGAACTAAATTCTGACCCTGTGTGTGTAGGATCTGTTAGTGGTTTTTAACTTTCTTCATTGTCATTACTGAAGCATAACACTAAGTATAGCATGAATAAAATTCTTCCTCCTCATTAGGGAAATCTGACCTTGAGTTAACCTGGTTTTAGCTTTGTGTCCCTGGAAACCCAATAATGGTGGAATGACAGCTGTATTACCAGGCATTGTTACTTAGGATCAAAATGACTCTTTTCTTTTTAATCTGTACAAATCAAGCATGTTATTTATATAGCAAGGAAGCACTCATTTATTCTCCATTTAAATACCAGACTTGAGATTTAAGATCACGTTTGGCAGTGTACTGCAGGATGCTAAATAAGACTTCACTCATATCGCTTCGGATTTCTTGATATCTTGTTACGTTTTCCATCATCCACTGGAACAATTAGTTCAGCTTCCTCAACCTAAACTCGAAGCTTCCCGGATGTAAAAGCCAAAATGAGTCTTGATTGGTAAACAAACTGCACCTGGACTGGGAGGACAGTGAATAACTGAAAATAGCTGGTAGGAAGCCACCGATTTGGGTTTTCCTGAGTCCAGTGTAACTCTCATAACTGGGCATGTCCTTTGCCAGGACCTTGGAAGATGTGCCCAGGGGCCTGTTACAAGAGATACTGGTACATGGAGCAGCTTCCGGCTTCTAAGCCAGATACTGCCTGCACTCGCCAGTGTGGCCCTGTTCCCAGGCACCTCAGGCGGGCAGGGGCAGGTTGAGCTACTGGACTGTACTGAGAACTCCTCTTGCTGGCGTCACTGCCCTTTGGCCCACTGTTTCCTGTCTCGCTCTGCAAAGCTGAGTAAACTGGTGCCACATATGGCCCATGGGGGCCTTGTGGGTGCAAAATGTCTCCTTGAATTTAAGGCCACCAAGGGTGGGTGGGACAGGATGGGATCCAGAATGTAAATAGGTGGATTATTGCTCTCGGATAGGAATCCAGGCACTTAGAGAAGTAAATTCTTATTTGGTGGTGATAAGATCAAATACAGACCTTTCCTTTTTTACCTCAATCTGCTGACCAGGCCAGATACAGTCCTGTTCTTTGACTCATGATTGATTGGATAATCCGCACTGCTGGTCATGATTGAGTAGCTGTGTTTCGAACTGTTTGTTCTAGATCTACATCCCCTTCAAAGCCTTCTCTGTCAGCCCTAAGCAGAACTGACTTCTCTCTCTTCTGGGTTCCCTGCCCTACCTCTGCCATTGCCTCCTTCCTTTCCTCCCGCCCTTTCATGTATGAGTTTGTAAGTGTTGTTTTTCTCCCTCTACTAGACTAGACTGTATGTAGCTCCTTCAATTCAGGAGGTGTTTGTTTTTATTAACCTTTACATCCTTAGAACTTATCAGCTTGGTCTCCAGTCAATAAATATGTGTTGGAAGAATGAATTTCCAGGGTAAGATATTTCTAACACTCGATCTCTTTCCCCATAGAGTTTAAAATAATTTTAGTTACATAAGCACCCTATATACTATACTATGTCAAATTGTGGATGGTGAACAGCGTAAGAACAATTACGTAGAGAAAGGCAATGCAGTGTCTAAAAAGTGCGTGCAGAAACCAGACTGAATGGACTTTAATCCTTAATTCCTGCCTGTGTGACCCTGGGCAGGTGACCTCACGCTCTGTGAGCCTTCCTGTCCTCATCTGTCAGGGTTCTCCTGGGTGGTGGGGAGGACTGAAATCTTTCTACGTGTGAAGGACGTAGGATGGGCACAGAATGGGCACTTGGTGTAACATACTGTCTCCGTCCACAAGCCAATCACTGGGCTAAAGAGGAATGTGCTGTTGCAGGAAATGTTGACCTTCAGGGATGTGTTTGTGGACTTCACCCTGGAGGAGTGGCAGCAGCTGGACGCCACTCAGAAGAACCTCTGCAGGGATGTCATGCTGGAGAACTACAGCCACCTGGTCTCCATGGGTGAGGGTCCCTCCACAGGGTGACTGGAACGCACCCCCTCATGTCTCCCTCTCTCTCGGCTGCTGCAGCTCAGGGGCGTCTGGGCCCTGAATGAGTCGGGCCTCAGGCTCACGGTCAAGAATTCATAATGGCGTTTGCACCCTGCACAGGATGTCCGTGCTCTCACCTTCTCTGTGGATGGTCTGCACTGAGGGCCCGCTAGCTGGGCTCACGGGGCAGTCACCGAGGCCAGACCATCTCTGCCCTGCAAGGATGGGCCTCGGTTCCGGAATGCCTCATGTGTCAATAACAAAGTCCTCTGTCATTTCCCCTCAACAGGATTCCTCATGGCCCAACCAGGTAGGATCTTCAGGTTGGGACAAGGAGAAGAGGAGGCCAGGATGGCAGCTGGAGAAAGCCCAACACAGAGGTGTCCAGGTGAGCCTGCGCCGGGCCAGTAGGGCCATAGCGAGGGGACCTGGTGGGTCAGGGAGAGCTTGGCCTCGGGGGCGCGCCCAGGAGTTCTCAGAAACCCCAGACTTGGGGGCACAATTCGGGTCTGATGGAACGAGCTGCTGTGATATCCACACAATGCCCCACCTGCTGCCCCTCTGCAGCCCCTTGTTCTTGGGGTTCAGACAGAGGCAGCCACTGCTGTTCTGTAGATCCCGTCTCCACCTTCCAGCATCTGGGTGGCTAGGGAGACGTGCCCAGCCTTGTCTCCTTCCTCCTCCCTCTCCTTTCTGGAAGCTGTTTGGACTTTCCCCCTCTCTTGGGCATTTGTGTGTTCATCAGAGACAAGCAGATGGAGGGGTGATGTTTCCTCTTTCCTTGGCATACTGTGGGCCCTCGAAGTCTGAAACGCAGAGTCTTTAACCTCAGGGAAATTATCCTACCTGGTTTACTGGAGTTGGGATGGACAAAAAAGCTTTGCTAGTGACCTTCAGCTCTACCAGGCAAGTGAGAATGGTCTCATAGAGATTGTCCTCCAATATTTATAATGATATAATATCAATACTATACAAACCCTTTAGGAAAATAAGGAGGAAAAAATTCCCAGCAAGTTTTTTAGACCAGCATTACCCTGACACCTGACCAAGAAATTAAAGGGAAAGAAAAGTACAGACCAATAAATTTCATGAATATTGATGTACAAACCCTTAACAAAATATTTAGCACATGGAATCCAATAATATTTGAAAATGAATGCAAGGTTAACATTCCAAATTCAATTTAATTAAATATATTAACAGAATAAAGGCAAAAACATATGATCATCTCAATGGCTACAGGAAAATAATGTGGCAAAATTAATATGTTCATGATAAAAAAAACCCTTAATAAACTAGGAATAGAAAGGAACTTCCCCAATCTGTTAAAGGGCATCTACAAAACGCCAATATCATATTGAATGGTACAAGCCTAAACACTTTCTCTCAAGCTCATTAATTCTTTCCTTGGCTGTAATGAGTCTATGATGAACCTGGCATCCCTAGGAGTAAGATTGATGGGTGCCAACAGAATTGCTGTTTAATATTACAATCAGAAAAAGGCAAGATTTGGGAATTCCCTGGCCTAACCAGGGACTAACCACTGGACTCCGCACTTCCATTGCAGAGGGCTCGAATTCGATCCCTGGTCAGAGAACTAAGATCCTGCAAGCCAGGTGGTACGGCGAAAAAAAAGAAAAAAAAAAAGAAGGCAAGATTCAAAGAGAGGAGTCTGAGGGCAAATGCTTCATTAAAAAGTGAGGGTCCCTTGCTGAGTTCCCAGACCTGAGCCAAATTTTAGATCTGGAACCAATTGTCTAGAGAGGTGCCCATGTCCCTCATAGGAAGAACCCTACAACATTGTAGCAAACATAAAATACTTACCTTAGTCCCTTCCCAAAGGAACCTATGGCCATTTATCTGGGTGACTATAGTCACTGGGGAAAAGGGAATATTTTTAGGACTATTGGACACAGCTTTCTGAGTTGACATTAATACCCAGACATGCAAAGCATAACCATGGCCCTCCTGTTAAGAGTGGGGGCTTACTGGGTACAGGTGTTACACTGAGTCCGGGCTTAAACCTGATTCACAGTGGCCCACTGCACATGCAGACCCACCCAGTGGTGATTTCCTCAGTCTCCTAGTGTATAATTGGAATTCATATATTTAGAAGTTGGACCATTTACTACCTCTCTCCTCACCTGTAAAGTTTGTTAGCTGATAATTTATGTAACAGTATTTAGTGGTTACAGAGTAAAGAACTATGGAGATAACTTATTTTTATCCAAAAAAATCACATACAGATATTACAATCACAGGATACCCATTTTTAAGATGCAAAACATATACTCAAAACCATACACTCAGACAACCACATGGAAAAGGAATAGGGAATACCTAGACATATGTGAAAATGGGGTCATTTTAAGAAGAGAATGGTGTCATATATTAAAGACAAAGCTGAATGGGAAAATGGATTGGAAGACAGAATCAAGTATGCACAAGATCATTTTATTGGTAGTTTCTGCAGACGACATTTAAAAAATTAAAAAATCAATAATCCTACCACCCAAGTGATAATCTGGATAATCTGCTTAATAATTTGGTGTATTTCCTTCCGAGCTTTTTGTTCTGGGTCTACCTATACACACACACCTAAAACAGATACAAATATAAAACAAATATATTTGTATACATATATATGTGCAAATAATTTTACTCAGCATAAAACTGCTATTTTTCTGCCATCCAGAATCACTGATATAATGGTGCATTATCCATCCTTGATGTATTTTTTTATAATGTAAATTATGTGGTACATTATGTTTTTTCACTTAGCCAATTACCATGAACATTTCCCCTATTCTATCTTATTGATATGTCAGTTTTTAATCAATTGACTATTGGATATTCAATTTATTTTTTTTCTATTTTAAATAATATTGTGTTCAGGGAGATAAGCTCAACATTATTGACTAATAAAATGAGGCATAAATGTAACCGTAAAATGATTACCCTTAAATATTAAGTTGTAAGCACTGTTCCTAAGTGAGGTGTGCCAAAGCTTAATATATGCCTTTTCTGTAAGGGGTTTGCATTTCTGCACTGAAAGTGCTGATGAATATGTGTAAAAGACCTCCTGTTTGAGCTCCTTTGTTTCAGGGATCATAATGACTCATCCTCTGTCACACCACTTAAGGAAGCAATTTTTCTATTTTGTTTAAGAAGTAAACTGGGAGTTTGCCCTAGCTAGAATTAATAATTTTTGCTTTATATTTTTCTTTCAAAAATGTCATCCACTACTCCACAGTGAACATATCTTGATGATTGCTTGTTTGCAACCTCTGCACCTTTCACACAAAATGTGTGGTATAGACTATGGAACATATTTCTCTCATAATTTCTAACACAGTTTTCTAAACTCATTAAATTCTTTGTTTTTCCTCAGCATAAATACTCTTGATAGGCAAGGACATTTAAATTCTTTCTAAAGTCTTTTCCACATCAGTATATTCACAGTTTTGCCACTTATGAATTCTCTGGTATACAGTTCTCCACTTGTGTAAGAATTCTGGGTGAAAAATTGATCACATTTATTATATGCTTCTGGAATTATACTTTTGTGCCTTTTATTAAGTTAAATGAACATTAAGTAATATATGAAGAGTTTTTGACATTTTTTGATATTTATAAGGTTACTCCCCAGGATGAATTGATATATAATATAATGAGGTGTAACTAGTGAAATTATCTCACACTAAAGTATATTAATAGGTTTTCTCTCCTGTATGACTTTTCTGATGTTTAATGAGAGTTGACTTCCCACTGAAGGCTTTGCCACATTCTCTGCATTCATAAGGTTTCTCTCCTGTATGAGTTCTGTGATGTACAATGAGAGTTGATTTCACACTGAAGGCTTTGCCACATTCACTACATTCATAGGGTTTTTCTCCTGTATGAATTCTCTGATGTTTAATGAGAGTTGACTTCCTACTGAATGCTTTCCTACAGTCACTGCATTCATAGGGTCTCTCTCCTGTATGAATTCTCTGATGTTTAGTCAGTGGTGACTTTTCACTGAAGGCTTTCCCACATTCATTGCATTTATAGGGTTTTTCTCCTGTATGAGTTCTGTGATGTACAATAAGGGTTGACTTCTCACCAAATGCTTTCCCACATCTTCTGCATTCATAAGGTTTCTCTCCTGTATGAGTTCTATGATGGACAGAGAGATGTGATTTTCCACTGAAAGTCTTCCCACACATGCTGCATTCATAGGGTTTCTCTCCTGTATGAACTCTCTGATGAACAGAAAGGTGTGACTTTCCCCTGAATCCTTTTCCGCATTTACTGCACTCATAAGGTTTCTCTTTTGTATGAGTTCCCTGATGTTTAATGGGGGTGGGCGTCTCATCAAAGGCTTTCCCATGTTTATTGCACTCAGGTTTCTCACCTGTATGAGTCCTTTGATGTGTAAGGCTGGATTTACCACATTTGATAGCTTCATAAAATGCTTGTCTAATGTGTGTTTTTTCATGTCTAATTAGGTGATACGAACTCTTAAAAACTTTTGCACATTCACCACATACAAATGGTTTCTCTCCTGTATGAGTTCGCTGATGTTTAATCAGAGTTGACTTCTGGATAAATGGTTTCTCTCCTTTATGAGTTCGCTGATGTTTAATCAGAGTTGACTTCTGGATAAATGTTTTCTCACATTCACTGCATTCATATGGCTTCTCCCCTGTATGAGTCCTCTGGTGTGCAATGAGGGTTGACTTCTGGCTGAAGGTTTTTGCACATTCACAGCATTCATAAGGTTTCTCTCCAGTGTGAGTTCTCTGATGTACAACAAGGTTTGCTTTCTGGATAAACACTTTTCCACATTCAGAACATTTATAGAATTTCTCCCCAGTTTGAATTCTTGGACTTTTATTAAGGGCTTGCTTATGGTGGAGGGCTTTTCCGTGTTCATTAGGCTCAAAGAATTTCTCTCCAAGTTGAGCTTTATCATCAAGATTAGAATGGAAGCATAATTTCCAATATGCCTTACATTCATCATATTTCTTTCTTACATAGCTTCTACTTTGACTAAGAAAATTTAAATTATGTTTTGAACACTTTCCCCATGAATCATATTTAGGGAGTCTTTGTCTTACAGAAACAAAGTTTGTGCTTGGATAAATGATTTTTCTGTATGTTATGAATTCTTGGCCACTTCCATCCTTCAGTGTTTCCTTATCAATGGATGCAGCTTGCCAGAGAGGTTTGTCTTGGCTTTCCTTGTGATTATTTATCAGGTTACCAACTTGCCAGAATTCTAGGGAAAAAATGCAGTGAATCATCAAACTTGTAAATATTTCTACTATAATGTTATGGCATAAAATTAATTCATAAATGCCCTGCTGTGAACTCCTATTAATGGACCTGAGCTGATGTGGATGAACCCTCCCTATGCTCCACCACCGCCACCTCCCTCAACTGTAAATACAAAGAAATGCTGGCCCATATTTAACAGAAAATAATTTAATACCCAGTCAAGCTCAAAACCAAGAAAAGAAAGTTTTTAGGTGTCAAAACTGAAGTGAGAGTTTAAAGTGATGGGGTGAACAGAAACTGAAGGTTGAAGATTTGCAGGGGAATCCAGACCACAGGGCGCAAATGTTCAGGAAACTAGAATATAATTTGCACTTAAAGTAGGAGCCACAAAGGGCATCCATGCGTGTTAAACAGGAACTAGAAAGACTCCCCACTGGTCAAGGAAATTGGAAAGAAGGATATTATATATAAGAAATCAAAGGCCTGATATGATACTATATATAGAAATCCCTAAACACTCCACACAAAAACTACTAGAACTGATAAATTCAGCACAGTAGCAGGATACAAGATTAACATCCAGAAATCAGTTAAATTTCTTTACACTAACAGTGAAATATCAGAAAGGGAAAGTAAATAAACAACCCCTTTTACAATCACATCAAAAAAATGAAATACTTAGGAATAAACTTAACCAAAGAGGTGAAAGACTTATATGCTGAGAACTATAAAACATTGATAAAGGAAAGTAAAGAGGATTTGAAGAAAAAATATCCCATTGTCTTGGATTGGAAGAATTGTTAAAATGGCCATACTACCCAAAGCAACCTATAGATTTAATGCGATCCCTATCAAATTACCCATGACATTTTTCACAGAACTAGAACAAATAATCCTAAAATTTATATGGAACCATAAAAGACCCAGAACTGCCAAAGCAACCCTGAGGAAAAAGAACAAAGCAGGAGGCAAAACCCTCCCAGACTTCAGACAATACTACAAAGCCACAGTAATCAAAACAGCATGATACTGGCACACAAACAGACATATGAATCAATGGAACAGAATAGAGAGCCCAGAAATAAACCCACACACCTACAGTCAATTAATTTTCGACAAAGCAGGCAAGAATATACAATGGAGAAAAGACAGTCTCTTCAGCAAGGTGTTTTGGGAAAGTTGGACAGCTGCATGTAAATCAATGATGTTAGAACACACCCTCACACCACACAAAAAAATAAACTCAAAATGGCTTAAAGACTTAAATATAAGACATGACACCATAAAACTCCTAGAAGAGAACATTCTCTGACATAAATCCTACCAATGTTTTCTTAGGTCAGTCTACCAAGGCAATAGAAATAAAAGCAGAAATAAACAAATGGGACCTAATCAAACTTATAAGCTTTTGCACAGCAAAGGAAACCATAAACAAAATGAAAAAAACAACCTACAAAATGGGAGAAAATATTTGCAAATGATGTGACCGACAAGGGCTTAATTTCCAAAATATACAAAGAGCTCATACAACTCAATAACAAAAAAAAACAGCCTAATAAAAAAAATGGGCAGAAGACCTAAATAGACATTTCTCCAAAGAAGACATGCAGATGGCCAATAGGCACATGAAAAGATGCTCAACATCGCTAATTATTAGAGAAATGCAAATCAAAAGTACAATGAGGTACCACCTCGCACCGGTCAGAATGGCCATCATTTAAAAGTCTACAAATAACAAAAGCTGCATGAGGATGTGGAAAAAAGGGAACCCTTCTATACTGTTGGTGGGAATGTAACTTGGTGCAGCCACTATGGAGAACAGTATGGAGGGTCCCCTAAAAACTAAAAATAGAGTTGCTATATGATCCAGCAATCCCACTCCTGGGCATATATCTGGACAAAACTATAATTTGAAAAGATACATGCACCCCTATGTTCATAGCAGCACTATTAATAATAGCCAGATATGGAAGCAACCTAAATGTCCATTGACAGATGAATGGATAAAGAAGATGTGGCATACACACACACACAGACACACACAGACACACACAATGAAATATTACTCAGCCATAAAAAGAATGAAATAATGCCATTTGAAGCAACATGGATGGACCTAGAGATTATCATACTAAGTGAAGTCAGAAAGAGAAAGACAAATACCATATGATATCACTTATATGTGGAATCTAAAATATGACACAAATGAACATATCTATGAAACAGAAACAGACTCACAGACATAGAGAACAGACTTGTGGTCTGTTCCAGGGTCTCTGTGCCAAGGTGGAGGGGGCACAGGGGAGGGATGGATTGGGAGTTTGGGACTAGCAGATGCAAACTATTATGTATAGAATGGATAAACAACAAGGTCCTACTGTATAGCACAGGGAACTATTTTCAATATCCTGTCATAAACCATAATGGAAAAGAATATATATATATAACTGAGTTACTCTGCTGTACAGCAGAAATTAAACACAACATTGTAAATCACCTATACTTTAATAAAATTAAAAAAAATCAAAAGCCTAGTTCTGTAACTCAATCCAAATGATTATAAGTGTAGTACAGAGCCCATAAGCTGAAATATTAAACTAAAAATTTGTCCTGTATTAGTAGGTTCCTAGTAGTGGCAAGCTTTCCAAAAAATATATTCTTATGTTTTTATAGCTTAGGGATCACAAGATATCTATGGAATACCAATTTTCACTGAAGAGTTCACAGTAAAAAATTAACAACTTCACAAGGAAATGACCCATCATGAAAGAGAATCAGCAGATACATTTAAAGATACTCCCATTCCTAGAACTGTAGCTAGTAGAACCATGTGAACTTCAAAATAAATATATTTCAACTATTCAAAGAAATAAGGTAAGAACTAGACTATGGGGGGAAAAACTAGGAAAATTATATACAGGCATTATTTTTAAAACTCTAAATAAAGAGGTTGAACAGTAGATAGAAGTTGAACTTCTATCTACTACTTCTATCTATCTAGTCACAGATAAAGACAGATTTAACAAATTAGATGACAGATCTTGAGAAATCACCCAGAATGTAGCATGAAGAGCTAACAATGGAAATATGGTAAGAGAAATAGAGAAATGATAAGTTCCAAAATAGGTTTAATAGCAAATCCAAATGGAAGACTAGAGAAAAACGGAGAGGGGGCAATATGCCAAGAAACGGGTTAACAGAGCAACTCTGAGACTGCTATACTTAGAAAGGGCAGCTTGCAAGGTTGGCCCTTGGCTGCCATCTGGGAATCTGGAGTTCAGGAATGTCCCCACCACTGCCTAACTGATAAGGCTGCTTGTACAAACAATGTGATTTAAGCAGAACATTTCCTTTCCTTCTGGGGGTCTGGAATTTTGGTATGTGCTAGGCAGTCTGTGATGTGAGGACGCTGACTGAGTCTCTAATGGGCTTCCCTGGGCATACACATCACACACATGTTGCTGCACTTTCACTGCTGGGAGAAGTGTGCCCTGTGTGACCCTAGGTGGGAGGGAGAGAGCATAAGGACCCCTGTACATGGAGTCCTCCAGATTCTGCTAATGTCTTTTTCCCTTATGCTCTAGTTGTATATCCTTACTATATCACTGTAATAAATTTTAGCTGTAAATACAACTAGATGCCAAGTCCTGGGAGTCCCTCTCAAGAATCTCTGAATGTGGTAGTGGTCTTGGGGGACCCCCAATCTAGGCAATATTTGAAGAAACAATGACTGGAAGTTTTCTGGTATGGAAGAAATGCATGTATCCTACCCTTAAATGTCCAGAGTCCTGAGTGTGGTAAATAAAAGCAAATCTGCACCTAGACACAGTTCTGTGTAACTGTAAGACTTTAAGAAAGTACGTATTGAAAGCTACCATGGAGAAATTTTAAAAATCACCTATAAAGAAACAATTAGGTCAGCAATAGATTTCATCAGCTAAAAAAGAAGCCAAAAGATTAAATATTTTCAAAGTCCTGAGAGAAGATGTCACCTTAGAACTCTATCCCCAGATAAATTATTGCAATGAAAGATGACAAAATAAAGATGTTTTTGGACAAGAAAAGACAGAGAATTTGCCACGCACAAAGCCTGCTAAGAATAATGCTTAGTATTGAATTATTCAGGAGGAAAATGACCAAAGGGGAAAAAGGCAGGGGGGAGGGTAAAGAAAATCCAGCAAAGGCAGGAAAAAAGAGGTAAAGGAAAAGCAGGATATCTAGAAAATGCAATAAAATAAGAAATACACATAAAGTAGTAGCACAATAAATAAGTATTAACCCCATTAATTATAGGCCCACCATATTAAATTGTACTTTTAAAAATCAGCTACATGTTTTCAAAAGACAATTAGAGCCAAAAGAGAGAAATGTTGAAAATAAAATCATAGAAATATACCTGGTACTTAATAACCAAAGGAAAATTGGTAAGACAATGCTTATGTTATACAAAACAGAATGACCTGTATGCCAAAAGCAAGTAAGGACAGAATATGACAATATTATAAAGCAATTTCACTTACATAGATGCAAAACTCTTAAATATACAAGGCAAACTGATTCTATTTATGACAGAAAAAAGGTTATACATCTAGTAATGTTGAAAATGTATATACCCTACTATGTATTCCACATATAGTTATACCAGAGAGAAATTCTGCAAATATGTACATGTACAAGAATGGCAACAAGATATTAGAAACAACCAAATGCCCAGCAATAGAGGCTTGGATTGATGGACTGTGATACTCAGATGTTGGAATGCTATGCAGGAGTGAAAAATGAATGAACTAAATCAAAAATAAATGAACATATCTGCATAGCTAAACTCAAAGGGTAACACTGAATACTGAAAGAAAGTTGTAGAAAGACCCCTATGGTTCTAGAGCGCTAATCTGGTAAATTTACAAAAAAGAATGCTATATTGATTACAGATGCAAATTTATGTAGTAAAAGTTTAAAAACATGGGTTAGAAAGATAACGCACCAAATTCATGATATTGTTTGCCTGGGGCGGGAATGAAGGGAGCAGGATTCAGGAGAGGAAAAGGGAGGCTTCACCTTTAATTGTAAACCTCTATTTCTTTTATAAACAAAAAACCACCGCCACCAAATGACAAAAATCTTAGCATTTGCTAATTCTGGGAGGTAACTACAAGGGTATTTGTTATGACTATGATTTTCTATACTTTTCTGCAGTTTTAAGAGAAATGCCTTAAGGCAGGGCTTCTGGAACAGTGGAGTGAGGACCTTAGTAAATCCTCTTCCCCATAAAAGCAATGAAAATACTGGCAAAATTATCAAAATCTGTCATTTCAGGACTTTGGAAATTAACCAAAGGCACACAACAGATTAAAAAGCATTTATTCAAGAAGAACCAGTGAACCTCACTAAGAGCAGCCAAGTGTGTGGTTTTCCACTTGGTGCTACTTTCCCCCCACCCCCACCTCCACCCCAAACCCCTGGCTCCTCAGCTCTGTGGTCCGGAAGCAGTGAAAACTGGCATTGTCACAGCAACTGAAGGGAGTTCCACCAAAAGCCTCATTTCCAGAGTGCTGTCACTACTTGACCTAACTTGGAGCTCAGCTCCAAGAAAGAAGGGACAGTATATGGTAACTCCAATCGCCATGAAGAAATAAACAGCACCAGTAAAGGTAACGTGCAGCAAAGTGTTAACATGTCAGGCCTGGCTCCTGGCTGAAGTTTGGGAATGCAGACTGTGGAATGTTCCCTATGTTGATAAGATGATTTTTGCCTGCCTGGGGCACTGAACACCTGATTTTCTTCTGGGTGACTAGATGCCTCGCGGTGCCTAATTTTAGTGGGTCAATTTGGTATCTCCCACAGACAAAGTGAAAAGGGCTTTCTAAAAAGCCTTACTTGCCGCTTGGACTTGAATTGCAGCTGTCTAGCCCTGTAGCATCTTGGCTTTGCACGAGAAAGGAGCAACTATCCCTGCGCGGATTTGTCTTCTCTACCAAGTGCCCAGCAATGCTGGTGAAAATGAACCCCTATTAGGACATGTGAAGGAATGTCAGCAAGCATTGAAATAAATGGGAAAAAATCTTACAAGCTTACAGATAGAAAAAAAATTATACCAAGTATCAATAATCAGAATAGGCTTCAGAGTTCTCAAAAGGAAAATTACAATCAGAAGACAATGGAACAATGCCTTCAAAAGTCTAAGGGAAAGAAATGTCCATCCTAGAACTCTACCCCAAGTTCAACTCTCCATCTTGGATGAGGATTCAACACTTTCAGATATTCAAAAATCTCAAAAAATTTACCTCCCATGGACCTACATTCTTTCTTAGGAAAGTACTGGAAGAATGTGCTCCAGTGAAATGTGGAAAAAGGCATGGCATAAAGCAAACGAAGGAATCCAACAATGCAGAAAGTGGAGGGAATTCCCAGAATGATGGTGAAGAGATGTCAGGATGGTAGCTGAGCAAACAGGAATGAGGATAATCCACCCAGAAGGAAGTGGTCAGAGGCCTCCGGAGAAACTCAGGGGTATGACATTGATGGGACACTTGAAGCTCTGGAAGCATTCAGAATCACTCTAGACAACTGGTCATGTTTAAGTTAAACTGGTGGTAAGTACATAGCGAAAGAAGCAAATGAAAGAAACAAGACAATTATTAACCAAAGGAAACTAAAAGTTATGCAGAAAAGGTAAATTAATCATAGATGACTACATGGCTAAGCTGTCTATAGTGTTTACATAGTCATTATACTGTAAACAGTAGTACTGATGTAAACCAAATTTATGGTATAATCGTATTGGGAACATGGGAGAACAAGAAGTTTCTGTGTTCCAAAGAAGACATAGAGTTGGCCAACAGGCACGTGAAAAGATATTCAACATCACTAATCATCAGGGAAATGCAAATCAAAATTACAATGAGATATTACCTCACACCTGTCAGAATGGCTACCATCAAAAAGAACACAAATAACAAATGTTGGTGAGGATGTGGAGAAAAGGGGACCCTCGTACACTGTTGGCGGGAATGCAAACTGGTGCAGCCACTATGGAAGACACTATGGAGGTTCCTCAAAAAGTCAAAAATAGAAACTACCATATGATCCAGTAATTCCACTCCTGGGTATACATCTGAAGAAAACGAAAACACTAATTTGAAAAGATACATGCATGTCAATGTTCATAGCAGCATTATTTACAATAGCCAAGACATGGAAGCAACCTAAGTGTCCAGGAACAGATGAATGGATAAGGAAGATACACACACACACACACACACACACACACACACACACACACATGCAATGGAATATTACTTAGCTATAAAAAGGAATGAAATTTTGCCATCTGTAAGAACATGGATGGGCCTGGAGGGTATTATGCTTAGTGAAATAAGTCAGACAGGGAAAGACAAATACCGTATGTTTTTGCTTAAATGTGGAATCTAAAAACTAAAACAAATGAATATAACAAAACAGAAACAGACTGACAGATACTGAGAACAATTTAGTTGTTACCAATTGGGAGAGGGAAGGGGGAGGGGCCAGATAGGAGCAGGGGATTAAGAGATAAAAACTACTAGGTATAAAATAAATATGACACAAGGATGTAATGTACACACAGGGAATACAGTCAATATTTTATAATAACTTTAAATGGAATATTCTATAAAAATATCAAATCACTGTGTTGTACACCTAAAACTAATATAATATTGTAAATCAACTATACTTCAATAAAAAAGAAGAAAAAATATTCAAAAAAGAAGTCTTTGTGTGTTTGTACGTGTATGAGTGGCAAAAACAATGAAGTGAGCTAAATCTTCATCTTCCATAGCAGAAAATTTTAAATAATTTTTGTAAGATATATGTAAATTATAAAGAACAGAGATACCAAAAAGTATCTGCGTATCCACCACTCATTAAAAAACAAATTATTTTTACCTTTGAAGTTCTTCATGTGCCCATTTCATTCTCTTCTCAGATAATCACTATCCTGAATTTTTATGTTTGTCATGCCCTGACTGCTTCTCAGCCGTTTGGCTAAGACCAAGTACATTATCATGCCCTGGATATTCATTATAGTTTTATCACATTTATTTTATTCTTTAAACCTCAGGCATGATTTAATTTGATAAAAATTAAACTTTTTTTTAATCAAAAGAGACTACTGCCTTGGGTCAGTAAATTTGAAATCTCAGATGAAACATAATTGTCTAAAAAAATGACCAGAATTGACAGACGATATAGAAAACATGAATAAATCAGTAATTATTTTAAATAACTATAAAATTCACTAGGTAATCAAAAGTCTTGCCCTAAAAAGGGGCCTCTTATCCAGATGTTGTTGCAGATGATTGCTATTAAACTCTTAAGAACAGGTATACTTCAGTCAGTGCAGTTTCAGAAACTAGGAAAAAAAAAAAAAAGGGAAGAGTACCCAGTCTCTTTTATGCAGCTAAGATAACCATAGATACCAGAATAAGAGTAGAGTACAAGAAAAGAAAATCTAAGATCTGTCTCACTTCTGAACATTAACGGAAAACTCTGAAATTAAATGAGTAAACTGAATTCAATTAATTTAAAAAATGTTTTACAACTAAGTAGAGTTTAGTGCAGGAATGCAAGAACAGTTCAACATGAGAAAATCTATTAATATAATCCACCACATTAATAGATTAAAGGACAAAAAAATTATCTTCCCAACAGATGCAGAAAATAAGCATTTGAGAAAATACAACACACATTCATGATTTTTTTTAAAAAAGTCTTAGTCAACTGGGGATATAAAAGAAGCTTTTGATGAAAGCTATCTTTCAAAAAACCACAGCAAATAATGGTGAAAGTTTTAGAAGTTACATTTTCTCTCTGTGCCTCAGTTTCTCCTCTATAAAATGAGGATAACAACCAGTGTCCTTTACAGGCTCATTTGGAGGATTAAACTCTGTAATGTGTACAAAGCACACAGAATACTGCATTTGTGGCACACAGCAAGTGCTCACACATTGACTATCATTACATTTCTAGCATTGTCCTCATCATTATTTCCATCAGAATCAGAAACAAACAAGGAATTCGCTATCACTGCATCTACAACACTGTACTACAGGCCCTGACTAATAGAATGGGAGAAGACAAAGAAAATGTATAATTGGACAGGAAAATACAAAATTGTTTTTATGAAGATAATTGTTTACACAGAAGACCCAAGAGAATCTAAAAACTATTAGTATTAATAAAAGCATTCAGAGAAGTTTCTGTCCACAAGTTGAATATATAAATATCACTGCATTGTCATACATTAGTATTAACCAATTAGGAACCATAATAGGAAAAAAGATCCCAATCACAATTGCAATAATAGCTAAGAGGTATCTAGGAATAAATTTAACAAAACATGTGCAAGCACTTCCTGAGGACAAGTTCAAAACATTACTAAACGGCAGAAAACACAGGTTGAATAAGAGTTCACTGATGGTAAAAGTCAATAGAGTAAAGATACCAAACCGCAACCTACTTCCAACTCATCTCCAAACACAGTGCAATTGCAATTGAAATCCCTACTAGTTTCCCATGGAACTTCACAAACTAATCCTATGATTCCTATTTGAAGACCAAAGAGTCCAAAGAGATACGGAGAATCATCCTACCAACTATTTACAACATCAGTAACAGTAAGAATGGTGTAACAGTTGACATTTATATAGCATTCACTCAGTATCAGGCACTTTTAAGTGCTTTACATACTTTAACTCATTAGAATAAAGTTATAAAAACATGCAAACGGGGGCTTCCCTGGTGGCGCAGTGGTTGAGAATCTGCCTGCCAATGCAGGGGACACAGGTTCGAGCCCTGGTCTGGGAAGATCCCACATGCCACGGAGCAGCTAGGCCCGTGAGCCACAACTACTGAGCCTGCGCATCTGGAGCCTGTGCTCTGCAACAAGAGAGGCCGCGATAGTGAGAGGCCCGCACACCGCGATGAAGAGTGGCCCCCGCTTGCCGCAACTAGAGAAAGCCCTCTCACAGAAACGAAGACCCAATACAGCCAAAAATAAATATAAAAATAAATTAATTAATAAAAAAAAAACAAAAAACAAAAAAAAACATGCAAATGACAAAGGGACAAACAGACCAATGGAACAAAATAGCCTGGGAGCAGACCCACATGGATATGGAACTTGACCTGTAGCTGAAGGGGCATCACACCCCACTGTTGAAAGGGTTCAGTATGCGGCATGATACAAGTGGATGTCCACGTGGGGAAAAAAGGTGATGTAATAGTTTCCTTCCTCACGAGTTATATAAAAATAAATTCCAGGCAGATTTTAAGAAAATAAAAAGCAAAATTTGAAACTTTTAGAAGAAAATTATATGACATCTTTATGAGCTCAGTCAGAAAAAAGTTACATAAAATTATACAAAAAGCACAAAGTAAACAATTGATCAATCTAATTACATTACAATGAAAACTTCTATTAAAAAAACACCAGCAATAACCAAGATAAAGAAAAGATATTGACTACACACGAAATTGGAATCTAGACTATAAGAATCTATATAAATCAAAAAAGACAAACACCCCAACAAAAACACAAATAAAGGATATGCACAGGTTAAGTCACAGAAGAGGAAATCCAAACAGTCAACACCAAATATGAAATGACAAATACTTTTACTCATAATCAGGGAAATGAAAGTTATAATAAGATACCAACTCATACTTACCAGATTACCAAAATGTAAAGAGTGTGCCCATACTACAGTTCGAGAGAGAGAGAAGAGTGCCGTCACTGCAGAATGTTCTATTGGGCAGCACTGGTCTGAATCATGCATTGTCTGTATCATCAGTATGGCTGCATAAGGTTACAGAGCTTTGCATTTTTACATTGACGCTTCCTGTTCAAAAGCTGAAGTTTCAGATATTTGAGAAGCTACATCTGCCCACCCAGCTGCAATCCATGCTCTTAGGGAATTGGTTTAACATGATGTTTATTAAAACCCATGTAACAGCATGGTGACTATAGTTAATAATACTGTATTGCATATTTGAAAGTTGCTAAGAGAGTGAATCTCAGAAGTTCTCATCACATGGATAAAGAAGTATGTATATTGTACATACATACAATGGAATACTACTCAGCCATAAAAAAGAATGAAATAATGCCATTTGCAGCAACATGGATGGACCCAGAGATTATCATACTAAGTGAAGTAGGTTCAGAAGGAGAAAGACAAATACCATATGATACCATGTATATGTGGAATCTAAAATATGACACAAATGAACCTATCTACGAAACAGAAGCAGACTCACAGACATAGAGAACAGACCTGTGGTTGCCAAGGGGGAAGGGGGGTGAGGGAGGGATGGAGTGGGAGTTTGGGGTTAGCAGATGCAAACTATTATATATAGAATGGATAAACAACAAGGTCCTACTGTATAGCACAGGGAACTATATTCAATATCCTGTGATAAACCATAATGGAAAAGAATATAAAAGAGAATGCATACATATATGTATATATGTATCGCTGAATCACTTTGTCATACAGCAGAAATTAACACAACATCATAAATCAACTATACCTCAATTAAAAAATCTATTATGAAATTGTTTTATAAACAATTTTTTAAAAGTTCTCATCACAAGGAAATAAAAACATTTTAAAAAACCCCACTCTTGGGCTTCCCTGGTGGCACAGTGGTTAAGAATCCGCCTGCCAATGCAGGGGACACGGGTTCGAGCTCTGGTCCAGGAAGATCGCACATGCCGCGGAGCAACTAAACCTGTGCACCACAACTACTGAGCCTGCGCTCTACAGCCCATAAGCCACAACTACTGAGCCCAAGTGCTGCAACTACTGAAGCCTGTGCGCCTAGAGCCCGTGCTCCACAACGAGAAGCCACCACAATGAGAAGCCTGCGCGCCACAACTAGAGAAAGCCAGCGCAGCAATGAAGACCCAACGCAGCCAAAAATAAATAAATAAATAAATATTAAAAAAAAAAACAACCCCACTCTTTTTGTTTCAAACGCTGGTAATAAAATACTACCAAGTGCTTCCCCAGTCCAGAGGCCTTTGCAGGACTTAAAATGAGTAGGCCAAAACCACTTAATGTCCCTCAGCAGTAACAGACACCTTAAAACTATGAGTATTAAGGTTGAAGAAGCTGAGGAAGAAACTTTCTTCAGAGAGAGCTGTTGGAAAGCTGTGGCATTTTCTCTAACAATAGGGGCGGGAGTAGTACATTTGCCTCAGCCCTAATCTAGTAAGAAAAACTTCAAAGAGACAACTTGCTTGATATACACCCAGTAGAGTTTTGGGGATGCAGGGGACTTGGCACCTGATTTGCACCTAGAAAAACTCTACAGGTGACAGGCAGGGTGAGGCAGTCTGTGACCGCAGAAAAGAGGTTGCATGCGGGGTGAAGAGATCAAGGTGCAGATCCCACCACACACACGTACTCCACAAGCCAGATGTGGACCCTCTGGATAGGAACAGGATTGGGTTACTTTGGAGAGAGAGCTTTCTGCTAGTATCAAGGTGACCTCAGCAAAAAGAGATTGGAAGTATACGATGGTGCTGTAGGGTGAGGGTGGGGAGGAGATATATTAAATAACTCGTTGGAAAAGAGGCACTGCCTATATTGAGGAAATTGCAGTCAAGGTTCCTAGCTGGGACGTCTCCAAGGAAACCATAAACATGCCAGGGACAGGAACAATCAGTCTTTGGAATCTGCCACATGCAGAGGGCATCGATATCAGATCACATCTTTATCAGTTAGGGCAAACTGTTTTTGTCCTTTGTATGTCCTTCCTTCCTCACTTGCTTCACCCAAGGAGCCAGAGATGGCCTAGTTGTTGCGTAGGGGAGTGAGGGGGAGTAAAGAAAGAAAAAGCTGAGCATGCTTCCTTTGCTACTAAAAACTCCAGCCTGAAGCACTGAAGCAGGCATTAGCTGGAGAAGAGATTTCCCTTTAAATGAAGTTCATAGTTTTCACTTCTACATGTGATTAGACTTTTTTTTTAACTAAAATGGGACTACCACACACCCTCAGAAATTAAAAGGATAATAAGGAAATATTGTGAACAGATTTATGCCAATAAATTTGACAACTTAGGTGAAATGGACAAACTCCTTGAAAGACAAGTTACCAAAGTTTGTTCATGAAGAAATCATCTGAATAACCCAATATCTATTAAAGAAATTGACACTGTGGTTTAATGCCTTCCCACCAAGAAAACTTCAGGCCCAGATGAGTTCACTGGGGAATTCTATCAAACTTTCAAGGAAGAAATAACACCAATTCCATACAAATTCTTCCAAAGAACTAAAGAGGGGATGGAATACTTCCCAGCTCACTCTATGACTTCACTATCTTGATTGTGGTGATGGATTCTTGGGTGTGTACATGTCAAAACTTATCCAATTCTGCACTTTAAATACATGCAGTTTTTTGTATGTCAGTTACACCACAAATACAGAGGCTAAAACAGCTAAATCAGTACTTAGAGGCAGTCATAACATTCACAATGCTTATATTATAAAGGGAAGCTATCAAATCAGTGATCTAAGCTTCTACCTTATGAAACTAGGAAAAGAGAAAATTAAATTCAAACTAGCAGAAGAACAGAAGTAATAAAGATAAAAGCAAGAACGAATGAAATCAAGGTTTCCATTTCTAGCCACAGTGGAGTATGTCTAGTACAGCCCCTCTCTCCTGCTGATTATTGCAGCTAAAAACTCTGGACAAAATATATAAAGCAGCTACTTAGGACTCTGACAAGTTAAAAAAAAAAAAAAAGCAGGTAGACTCTGAAGGTGAGTCCAAAAGTGGAGAAGCAGCCCATACACCAGTGAGTTTCTTTTTTGTCCCTGCTGTTTTTTCACAAGACTCTGTCCCAATGGCATACAAAACTCCAGAAGTCCTGAGCTCATCCAAGAGCTGTGTGTACAAGGGAAAGCAAAGACTCACACCAAAGCTTTAAGAACTGAACAAAACTAAGATTTCAACCACAGCTCAAGTCTAACACCTGAGCGACAAATGCATGGAGACAACCGTAAAACAGGAGAGCAAAGGCTCTGAAAACTGCACAAAGACTTAAACCACCACTCAAGACTAAAGTCTCAAATTAACCCCCAAATGGTGCATACACAACACAGATGCAAACGAGCACAGCAAAGGCTTTGAACACCGAACCAACCGGAATCAACACCCACAGAAGGCAAGACAAAACTAGTGGTTTGAATCTAACTAGGTTTATTACATGATAAACAAAGATTAAAAGGAACAAAACAATCACCCCTATCTAAGATAGAATCCAAAATCATTCAACATAACAAACTAGCAAAATGTGACCAATTCTCAAGGGAAAAGATAATCAACAGATGCCAGATGCTGGAAATACCAAAGACATTTAAGCAGCTGTTGAAACTAAGCTCTATGAGGCAAACACACTTGAAATTAATGGATAAACAGAAGTTCTCAACAGAGATACAGAAACTGTAAAAAAAAAAGAAAGAAATTGAAACTTTAGAACTAAAAAAGACAATATCTGAAATTAAAAACAAACAAACAAACAAAAACAACACATGGGATGAACTGAGCAGCAGAACAGAGATGACAGGGGCAAGAGTCAATGAACTTGGAGTTAAACTGACAGAAATGATCCAACCTGCCAAGGTGAGGAGTAGAGACAAAAAAATTGGGAAAAATAAAAGAAATACAGCATCAGGTATTCCTGGGACAATATCAAAAGGTCCAACATTCATGTCATTGGAGTCCTCAAAGGAAAAGAGACTAGTGCAGAAAAAAGATCTGAAGAAATAATGGCCAAAAAACTTCCCAAATTTGGAGAAAGACATAAATTGACAGATTGAAGAAGCTCAGAATACCAGAAACAATATAAACTCAAAGAAACACCCAGAAATATGACAATCAAACATCTGGAATGCAAAGTTAAAGAAAACATCTTGAATATAGCCAGGAAAAAAAAAAGCACACTGCATATGAGGAAACAATGATTCAAATGACTGTGACGTTCTCATCAGAAACAATGGAGGCCAGAAGATAACGGAACATCTTAAAAATACTAAAGGAAAAGAAATGTCAACCCAGAATTCTACACTGATGCAAAAATATTCTTCAAGAATGAAGACAAAATTTTAAAATCCTCAGGAGAACAAAAACTAAGAGATCTTGTCACCAGCAGACCTGTTCTAAGAAAAATGATACAGGATCTTCTTCAGGGTGAAGGGAAATCATATCAGAGGGAAATGTGGAACTTCAGGAATAAATAAAGATCAACAGAAATGGTAAAATATCTGGGTAAATATAGAGACTAGTTTTCTCCTTTTGAATTCTTTAAGGTATGTATGACAGTTGAAAGCAAACATTATAACATTGTCTGAGGGGTTTAAAATATATGTGGATATAATACATTTGAAAACCTATAACATAAAGGAGGGAAGGTAAGAGACCTATATTACTGTAAACCTTCTACATATGACTTGAAGAGTTAAAATATAACTATAGGTGGTGAAAGGGTTAAGTATGTATATCTTAATCCCCAGAGCAACCACTAAATTAAAAAAAAAAAAACCCACAGGAGATATTGACAAAAAGCAAATAGATATGTTTAAAATGAAATATTTAAATTGCAGTTGCATTCCCTATGCAAGACCTATGCATTCAAAACTACCAAATATTACTGAGATACTGAGATGAATTTTTATAGACCTAAATAAATTGAGAGATACACTATGTTTGTGAATCGGAACACTCAATATTGTTAGTATTTCAATGATCCACAGATTCAAAGTAATCCCAAACAAAATCCCTGTAGACTTTTGTGCAGAAATTGGCAAGCTGATTCTAAAATTTATATGAAAATATCAAGGACCAAAACATTATGAAAAGGAAGAACAAAGTTGGAAGACTCACAGTACCTGATGTGAACACTTAATGTAGGCTACAGTAATTAAGACAGTGCAGTATTGGCAGATAGACCAATGCTTATGTGCTCAAGTGTTTTTGACAAGGGTGCCCAGGTAAATCAGTGGAGAAGAGACAGTCTTTCCAAAAATGCTGCTTGAACAATTAAATATGCATATGCCAAAAAAAGAAGAAAAACAATGACCCTTGCCTCATACCAGGTAAAAATATCCATCTCATTATTGGCCATAGGCCTAAATATAAGAGCTAAAATTATAAATCCTCTGAAATAAAACATATGAGAAAATCTTTGTTACCTTGGGTTACAGAATTGTTATATAGGGCACAAAAAGCATGGAACATAAAAGAAAAACTTGATAAACTGGACTTTATCAAAATTAAAAATGTCTTTTTATGGAAAGACACTGTTAAGATAAAAACAAGCCACAGCATGGGGGTAAAAACTTGGAAAACACATAGCTGATAGAGGGCTTGCATCCAGAATATATAAAGAACTCTCACAACTTAATAATAACAAAAATGGCAACAGGTTACAAGAAACAGTTCACCAAAGATGTATAGATGGCAAATAAACACATGAAAAGATGCTGAACATCAGTTACTGGAGAAATGCAAATTAATATCACAATGAGATACTCTTATACAGCTACTAGAAAGAAAGACTAACAATACTAATAATACCAAGTGCTGGCAAGGTAGCAGAACACCGGAACTCATATGCTGCTGCTGGGCATCCAAAATGGTACAGTTACACTGGAAAACAGTTTGGTAGCATCTTGTGAAGTTGAACATACACCTACCACATGACCAGGCAATCCCACTCTAGATATTTACCTAAGAAATATGAAAACATGTGTCCACACAAAGACCTGAACATGAATGTTCATACCAGCTTCTTTCATAATAACCAAAAGTTGGAAAAAACTCAAAAGTGCATACCCTGGTCTATGGATAAGCAAATGGAGTATCATTCGGCTACAAATAGGAACAAACTGCTGATACATGTCACAACATGGATGAACCTAAAAAGCATTAAGGTAAATGAAAGAAGCAAGATACATAAGGCTACATACTCTAAGATTCATTTATATGACATTCTAGAAAAAACAAAACTAGAAGAAACAAGATCAGGTGTGGGAGTAGGGGCGAAGTTTAATTGTAAAGGGGAACAAGGGAATGTTTTAGGGGGAATGAAAATGTCCAGTATCTTGATTGTGGTGGTGTTTAAATGACTATATATTTGTTAAACCTATAGGACTGTACCCTTAAGAGAGGTGAACTTCATGGTATATAAATTATACCTCAATAAACCTCCTTTTAAAGAAAAGAATGCAGTTACATCAGAATAAATATATCATAACAATACATGGAAAATGCATGTGGAAATTACGTTAAAACATTACCATATACAACCCACTATCATATTGTGCTATTTATGCATTTCCTTTTATTAAACTACCTGTTAAGCATTAAGGATAGAAAAAATACTAACAAATATTTAATTCTAGTTAATGATATGCCTGTGGGAATATTTAGGTGTGAAGTGTACTGATCTCCATAACTTACTTTGAAATGCATCCCACACAAAAAATAAGGGAGATTGATGGAAGAACAGAGGAATTAGTACACAAATAGGAGATAAAGCAAATATAGCAAAACATTCATTGTAGAATCTAGGTGGTATTATATGGATGTTCAAACCATAATTCTTTTGCTTGTTTTGTCTGAAAATTTTCATAATAAAATGTTGGGGGGAAAAGGAGCTGATAAAGAACAGCAAAGTAAACTCAAAGAAGTAGAAGTAGAAATAAAAGTAAAAGGAAAACGGAAAACACACAATAGAGAAAATTAACAAAGGTAAAAGTTCTTTCTGTGAAAAGCTCAACAAACTTAAAATAATAAATATGACAGTGAGGCTACTCTTGATACTTGGATCTTGATAGAAGATTTTTATTATCTCAGAATGACCAGAGAATTTATGAGACCTGTCAGAGATTTCATCCAGGGGCCAGAGGAGAATACAGGCCCTGAAGTAGCTTAAAGAATGGAGGAATGGGGGAAGAGAACCAAGCTGTTGCGCTCCTGTTTTCCATCCCACCTGACCTGTGCTCCTAGGTGATGGCCTTGCTAAGTCTCCCAGTCCTTTGAACCCCTCTCAGCGGACAGTTAAAGCAATGAATCTCAACTAGACATGGGCTTCACAACTATCTAGGGTGTTATTCACAACGTGCATAACTACGCCTACCCCAGATTTCTGAAACAATTTCTAGAGGGTGGGGCCTACTCATGAGTATCCCAAGGGTTCCAGAGGCCGCTATGTGATACACCTCCAGTTGACGACCACTACATTTAAAAAAATATTCCGTATGGCTAATAACAACACTAAAAAGTGTGATAATATATATTGAGAACTTCCTCTATTCCAAGCACCCTTTTTGGTGCTTTACATTCATCAACTCATTAAATTCTGACAATCCTGTAAATTCTAGCATTAGCCCCGTTCTACAAACAGGCAGAGAAAGGCTAAGCCACGCGTGCAAAGTGACAGCTTGTGAGTGAAGAAGCCAGAATCTGAATCCAGGCTGTGAGCTCCAAAGCCCAAGCTCTTCACCACTGGGCTGTGGAAGAATAACAAACCTCCTTCCTCTGCTCCGGTCCAAAACAATCAAAGCAATACTTATCCAGTGCTTCTACCAGCCCCCCACCTGGATGAAAGAGAATAAGATGCAGGCTCTCGCCTCTAGGGGTTTGTGTTCCCCGCAGAGAAAAAAGCCACAGGCACTTGGCTAGGTTTTAAAAAAGTTACCAAATGGAATGCAAACATAGAAGTTTAGCTATGTTATTTAAAGTTACAAATGTAGCTAACAAAGAAACAAAAAATAAAAATTTAACAAACATTGAGAAGAACAGGGGAGCAGAAGGCCGAGGTGTAATTGAGGTAAATCCTTATTTTTTCATAGAGGGAAGAGAAAACTGACAGCTCCAGAAATGCAGGTGTGAAGGTATTCGCTGGACCTATGGAGATGCACATGAGAGGATTTAAAAACAAAAACCTTGAAAACAAGCTGTGCTTGGAGGTGTGACTGGGAATGCACCGAGATTACTTTGTACCCCATAATGTTCTGCAGACTTAGACTGAACATGTGCATGTGACACTTTTAATATAATACAGCTTGTACTATAAGGGAAATGTGACTCAAAGGGTGGAAGGTGCCTCCGAGTTTGTGCTTCTTCCTTCCTGGAAACACTGGAAGCAGGATAAGGCATGCCATTACCAGACAAGAAACCCTGATGAATCTCTACAGGGCAGCTGATACGGGATTGACGGAGCAATAAAGAGGGAACTGGAGTCCAAAAAGTCCCTGGGAGAAGGTACAGGGAGGTGGGTGCACACGCCAGCACAGCTGTGGAGGCTCTGAGCGACAGGGTGCATCTGCCGGGCAGGAGTGGGCTCTGGGAAAGACAGCTGGGGAGTCACCTGGGATCAGCTGGGCCCGCGTCTGACTACAGCTGCAGCCGTGAAGCTAAACTCTAAACAGCTGCTGAAAAGCAGATTCAGATTCAGTAAATCTGAGGTGGATCCCAAGAGTGTGCACTTCTACTTTGAGGCTGGGCCATGCCCAGGCTGCTGGTCCACGGACTGCAGTGAATAGTTACAGCGCTCCAGACAGACTTCTTCGGGAGGGGCCACTGAGTGGCCACTGTGAGTGGGAGAGAAAAGCAGGAAGACCAATGTCTGAAGACTTTCTGGATAAGGGGCCCTGAGCAAAAACAAAGAAACAACAGAAAAGGAAAGAAGCAGCTCTGTCCAGAACTGAGACACTGCTCACTGAAGCATGCCATCGTGGGAGTAATATGCCCTCAAGTTTATTTATTTTTTTTAATAAATAGAGATAACACAAAAGACAAAATAATGGAGTGGGAGGGAAGTATTGACAAGAGGAGGAATCTATCAACAGGCGGAATCAAGTCAGATTTGGAAGAGCCTCAGAGAAATAAGAAAACAGAAACCTGTGTGAAGTTGACACTGTTTAACCACAAAGTGAGGGCAGACAAGGACGTGGTGGTACCTGGCCTGGTAGAGCTGAAGGTCACTAGCAAAGCTTTTTTGTCCATCCCAACTCCAATAAACCAAGTAGGATAATTTCCCTGAGGTTAAAGACTCTGCGTTTCAAACTTCGAGGGTCCACAGTATGCCAAGGAAAGAGGAAACATCACCCCTCCATCTGCTTGTCTTCTGATGAACACGCAAATGCCCAAGAGAGGGGGAAAATCCCAACAGCTTCCAGAAAGGAGAGGGAGGAGGAAGGAGACAAGGCTGGGCACATCTCCCTAGCCACCCAGATGCTGGAAGGTGGAGACGGGATCTACAGAACAGCAGTGGCTGCCTCTGTCTGAACCCCAAGAACACGGGGCTGCAGAGGGGCAGCAGGTGGGGCATCGTGTGGATATCACAGCAGCTCGTTCCATCAGACCCGAATTGTGTCCCCAAGTCTAGGGTTTCTGAGAAGAACTCCTGGGCACGCCCCCGAGGCCAAGCTCTCCCTGACCCACCAGGTCCCCTTGCCATGGCCCTACTGGCCCGGTGCAGGCTCACCTGGACACCTCCGTGTTGGGCTTTCTCCAGCTGCCATCCTGGCCTCCTCTTCTCCTTGTCCCAACCTGAAGATCCTACCTGGTTGGGCCATGAGGAATCCTGTTGAGGGGAAATGACAGAGGACTTTGTTATTGACACATGAGGCATTCCGGAACCGAGGCCCATCCTTGCAGGGCAGAGGTGGTCTGGCCTTGGTGACTGCCCCGTGAGCCCAGCTAGCAGGCCCTCAGTGCAGACCATCCACAGAGAAGGTGAGAGCACGGACATACCGTGCAGGGTGCAAACGCCATTATGAATTCTTGACCGTGAGCCTGAGGCCCGACTTATTCAGGGCCCAGACGCCCCTGAGCTGCAGCAGCCGAGAGAGAGGGAGACATGAGGGCGTGCGTTCCAGTCACCCTGTGAAGGGTCCCTCACCCATGGAGACCAGGTGGCTGTAGTTCTCCAGCATGACATCCCTGCAGAGGTTCTTCTGAGTGGCGTCCAGCTGCTGCCACTCCTCCAGGGTGAAGTCCACAAACACGTCCCTGAAGGTCAAGGTTCCCTGCAACAGCACACTCCTCCTTAGCCCACTGTCAAAACAAGGGGGGCAGTGGGGGGGGGCACTGGCATCTAGACGGTAGAGGCCATCGATGTTGCTAAATATCCTCCAATGCACACGGCAGCCCTCCACAACATAGCATTATCTTGCCCAAAGGTCAAGAGGGCAGAGGTGAGAAAACCTGGGGTTGAGCAGTGAAATGGAATGATCAAGAAAAGGACTAGAATGTGCTGTAATATGCAAAAAGAAGAAAATAAAAAGAAAAAGAGATTCTTATATCAAGATAGATAAATAGGCACACATGATTTTCGGAAGAATGCATGAAAAAATGGAGACACAAAGACAGGGTGAGAGGGAAAATTATTTTTCACCTTTTGATGAACAAAGTTTTGTTTGAATTTTTTACCATATGCACAGAGTACTTTTTAAAATACTCAATTCATTAATGCTCTATTCAGAACATGTTTTTAGAATTTTGGCATCCATATTCTTAAGTGAAAGTGGTCTTTCGCTTTTTGCTTTTTTGTAGTTATCTTCCTTGAATTTAAGTTAACTGGCATCATAACATGTACTGGATTCCTTTTCATCTTTTAACAGCCTGGAAAAGTTGAACACAGAAATTATCTGGTCTTTAAAATTTTGTGAAAGCAGCAATTAGTCCAGGATTTGGGAGAGCAAATTTAAAGTGTGAACACCTTTGATTCAAAACTCCTACTTCCAGGTGTATTCTCCATAAATACCTGTACTAATGGGCCAAGAGATACATAGAAAGTTGTTCATGAGGCACTGTATATAATAGAAAAAGAAAATTAAAAATCTCAGTATCCATTCGTAGAGAAATAGTTAAATGATACTTCTATACCACGAAATAGGAACTGAAATAATCTTTATGTATTGATGAGGAACAACACCCAGAACATAATCAGGTGGGAAAGCAAGATGAGTATGGGAGTGTGATGGCATCTGTGCAAAAACACATGTTACATATATGTCTATTTTTAGTTAAATTGATGTAAATGCATCTACAGCACCTTATCACCAAATTGTTAACAGTGGGCATCTGTGAGGAAGATGTGGTACTGGGGAGAGAAGAAGTAGGGATCTTTTGGATACTGCTTTTATGCATATTGGAACATGAGACATGGATTTACTTTCATTATTTCAAACATAATGAAAAAGCAAAATGTGAGCCGAAAGTGAAGAAATAGAAAAAGCAAGACGAGTCTATTTATGTAAACAATCTTCTCTGAGAAGGAAAAGAGGAAAAGATGCAGTGCAGTTCCCAAAGGGAAGTAGTTGAGAGGTGTCTTTCATTCTACACCCCCCTTTTTTTTTTTTTTTTTTGGTGGGGAGGGGAAGGATTAGAGAACCTGAGGTGGATGACAGGTTGAACAGAAAACAGCCAGAGCCGAGGGGGACTGACAGATTTTTCAAGGCTGCAATATAATTTCCTAATTGCTGCCTCAAATTCACTGGAAACAAAGTAGGGGGTAAATTAGGAACTCACCTGGGCCACGGCCATCCGGCTCTGCCCTGACAAAGGATGGAGATCTACGAAGGCAGAATTAGGAGGGTCGAGATCAGTGCCTACAGCCATGAGACCACCATCACCAGCTTCATAACAATCACTCTTGCCCCACAGCGGGGATGATCTGGACACGTGGCCTGGTAGCTCCAGCCTGTTCCCCTGGGACACGGCTAAGATCCTGTGGGTTTTCCACGTGAATTTATTTTCTCTTCCTGGACAGATTTATGACTTGTGTTTAAAGACATCTCCTCGGAAGCCATTAACAACCTGACATCTCCTTTCTCTCAGGAATTCTATGCCTGGAAATGTATCATAAAAAGGCAATCATAAATAAGCACAGGCTACAAGGATGTTAACTGTAGGTGTTTCCACCATTCAACAATTTGGAAGCAACTAAACCTCCAGCAAAGGGGACTCAGATCAAAAATTAGACACACAACGTGGGAAAGACCACATGGGCTTTAAAAATGCAATGCAATCCTGTTCTCATCTCTTAACATATTTAAAAGTAGGTTACCAGAAAGCAAGTGCAGCGCGATCTCCTTTGTTAAGCAATATGTATTTATTGAGGAAGAGCAGTCCAGAAGAGCATTTATGAAAATGTTGACACTGCTTACCTTCCAGTGGTGAGTCCACCTTCCCTCTTTTATGTACTTGCATTTGTTCATTTTTCACAATATCATTTACTAGTAAAATAAAAAGGAGAAATGATTGCAAATCACCTATTATCACACTGAGCCCTGGAGGTGATAGACCCTGAGCAAAGTCTGGAGGACAGGGACAGCTTGCTGTGGTCTGGAGGAAGGAGACAAACCAGAGCTGAGCGCAGGGCAGAAGGGAGGGGCGAGGAGGGAGGAATGGAGGTGTGTAGAGGGAGGTTAAGGGCCAGGTATTGGTCAGTTCCACATGGAGCTGGAAACCACTGACCTTGCGCCAGGCTCCTTCCGCCCTTCAGTGGGCCACCGCCACCCTGTTCCCGCCCCAATACTTCCTTATTTCCCATTATGTCCATTTGATCGCCATGCTCTTCCTTATTTGGCGGTGTTCAAAACACAGTTTCAGCAAGGAGCTTTTGTTAACCATTGCTACTGTAGCAATCCCTGCCTTAGGATCAGCACAACAGGGCTCAGCAAGATGGAGCTTGATGAGCCACTTCCCAGACCCAGTTACTAGCATCAAACTGAGAGGCAGCAGAGCTAGGTGATGGCCTACCTAGAGACCACGCTGAAATGTCACAGACACACAGAAACCAAAGGCACCTCTTTGGTCATCCAGTCAGGGTAGAGGAGATGCAACATTTCTGCTACAGATAAGTAGGCTGTTTATACTATGGGACTGACTCAAATCCAAAACTAGCCCAGGGGACTTCCCTGGCCATCCAGTGGTTAAGACTGTGCTTCCACCGCAGGGGGCACGGGTTTGATCCCTGATTGGGGAACTAAGATCCCGCATGCTGCCAGGGGCTGCCAAAAACAAAAAACAAACAAAAGAAACCAAAAATAGCCCATGGCACAAGAGGGAAGTATAATGATGTGTGCACAAATGTGTCACGAGTGGAGAAAGTCCCGTGAGGCAGGTAGTCAATCTTTCCAGCCTGATCCTGCCTTTGCAGGCACTACAGCAGGGCAGCGTCCCGCCATCCGTCTGTAACCTTCATCCCTCTCCTCCAATAGGGGTTCAACTGACCACCATCACACAGCTCTTGATGGTGGCTAGACGTTGAGTCACCGAGTCAGCCTTGCTCTCTCTCAGCTGAAGGAAGGCACAGAGGGCACTGCAGGTCCAGTTCTTCTAGGACCTGCTATCCTGTGAGCCCCTTCCCTCTAACCAGAGCACCTGGGTCTGTCCTGTGAGCCTTCCCCCTCTGCCCCTGGGGTCTGGGCTGGCGCTCCTCTTCCAACTCCCCTCAGAGGAGCTATTTTATTTCTAAGGAGGCAGGACCCAAGGATTCAAAGACAAAGGTACCTTTGCTGGGACCATCACTTCAGGACCATGTCTCTGCCTCTGACCCGGGGAGCGCACCTCCTTCTGAGGCCTCAGACTGGGTCTTCTGTAGTCTAACTAAGGAAGCCCATGGCAGATCAGCTGGTGTCTGAAGCTGCTGAGCCGTGGGCTCAGCTATGAACCCTGACCCTGGAAAGGCAATGACCACAACACAGGCGATGCAATTAGCAACCTCCATGATGGAGCCAAGTTGAGGAAAACCCCAAAGGTTTCCTTGCCACCAGAAGGCACAGTGCCTCACTCTAGTTTTAAGAATTGACATTCAGTAAGAGCTCAATTACCGCCCGATAAGGTCTGGGCTCTGGAACGAAACTGACCGCCTGCTCTGCCGCTTTTATTCGTGTAACAAGAGGTCAGGGCCTACTGTGTGCCTGTTCTACTGTTCTACGGGTTCTACTGTTCTACGGGTTCTACTGTTCTACGTGAACAAAACTTCAGAGCTCCCCCATCTTGCGGAGCCATACTCTTAGCAGGGGAGAGACAGTGAGCCAGCAAAGGGATAAATTTAGGGTGTGTTTGTTGGAAAGGCATAAGCGTCATGCCGAAAAAACGAAAACAGAAAAAGGATCCCTCCACTTTACTGTGTGACTTTGGTTAGGTTTCCCAGCCTTTCTGTTCTTGCTTTCTCTCTGTAAAACAAAGAGCATCGTAGTACCTACTCACAGGGCTATTCTGAACAGACTACTGTGAAACACAGGGGTGCCCCGCATTTACTAGGCACTGAGTAAACGGTCGCTGAATGACTCAAGCAATGGATCAATCACTCGCTGACCCCCGTAGCCCCGCCCCCTCCCCTCCCCACCACGGCCCTGTCACTCAACCCCCCAGGGGCGCGACCTCATTGCCCAAGGCCCCTCCGACCTCCCCATCCAGCCCATCCCCAGCTCCGCCTCCCCTTACTCCACCTCCTGGAACCCCAGGTCTCAGGGCAGATAACAACCGCAAGCGTCAACTCGCACCGCCCTCGGGGTCAGCAGAGCACTTCCGCTCGCCGTCGCCCCGGGAGCCCGAACGCTGTGCACGCGCAGGAGCGGGCTTTGGGGGCGGGGCGGGTAACACAGCCAATGGGCAACAACACGGCGCCTTTCGGGGACAAAGGATTCTGACGTGGCTCCCTGTGAGGTTAGATGGAGCGACGACAGCGTGCGAGCATTTTCCGCGACGAGTCGTACGAGAGGCTGGGGAGGCGTCTCGGGCGGCGGGAGGCGAGCGGGCTCCGCGCGGACTGTCGTGGCGATCCGAGTCCGCCGCCGCCGAGGCCGAGGCCCGCTCTCCCAGTCCGTTCTCCCGCGCGGCCGGGCCTCCTTGTTGCTGTGCTCCCGGGGGAGTTCCCGCCCCTCCATCTTCCAAAGCCACGCTCTCCTCTTTCTTTAGAGCCTCAGAATAAGAAACCGGTAGTCGTGCCTGCTGCCTCCGCGGCGGCACATGGGCGCGGCCATCTTGGACGCGGGGTGGAGCCGTCGGAGCCGGGCTCTGGTCTCAGGCCAGGGGTCAGAGAGCAGGGTTCACGCTCAGTCGGGGAAGCAGCATGGAGGAGGGGCTGGGAGGTGGGCTGCAGGGCAGGCAGCGTGCACAAATGAGGAGGAAACCATGATGCCTGATTCTCCTGAAAGAAATCGAGGAACTCCGGTTTCTGGGACCTTGGGGATCCTTGGAGAATCTGGGCTTTGCCGTTTTGAAAGCACAGCATAAAGTTAGTGGAGAGCTGTTTGTCTGACGATGCCAGCCAGTGGCAACAAGGGCTGCTAAAAGTCCTTTAGTGCCCTTGAGGAAAGTTTTCTGTTCCCTGTCGGGGTCTGGGGAAAGAGGCCAAGTGTGTGCCGTGTGCTTGTGGTACCTGCCTGGTCACCAAGCAGAACTCCTTGGGCTGGGCAAGGCAGGGTCTGGGCTCAGTACACCCAATTCCTTCTGTGCTACAGCCAACAGGTGCCAGGCACTGTTGAGAGAAGCAAGTGACAAAAGCAGTCATGGAATCCAACATACATTTATTTACTCTTCCACCTGAACATATTGCTTTCTCCCTGCCTTTCCCTTTCCCCTCTGAGGAGGTGGTGGCATGTGTGATATTCCCAGGTTGGTTGGATGAATCATTGCCCAAATCTACAACCTGGAGGTCTCCTGGGAAGTGCCTCTGTCCCAGTCTTGTGTAGAAGTCCCGGGAGAAGGGTCTGTTTTCTGTCAGGCACGTGACTGGGGACTTGCCCCCCCACTGTGATTCTTTGTACCTTCTCAAATGTTGGCCAGGTTTAGGGATCCTAACCTATTCATTTCCAGAAGAGAGGTGACCTGATAAGTTTTTCTGACACCACTGTCAGGAGGCAGGAGAAAGTTCATAGAGTTAGTATGACAGTGTCCTGAGGACAGTAGAGAAACCTCCAGCTGCAGAAAGACCTGGTCATTGGCCCTGGTCAGACGCTCCCCATATCCTGACTCTGCAGGAATGAGTGCTTTCACAGAAGGAGAAAGGGCTGGCGAAGGGCGTGCAGTTGTTGCTCATGCCGTGCCAGCATCTCCTAGTGTGACTTGGGCATCCAGGAACCAAGAGACATGCCAAGGTGTTCTTCCAGCCCACACTGCGCCCAGCTGTTGGGATCTACCGATCCAGAGAAGAGAAGGCTTGGCTCCACCACTTACCGGCCCTTTGGGCCTCTTCTACGTCATAGCTAAAGACCACACATCCCACCGGGCTGTCAGGATTGTTTAAAGGAACATCTCTAGCGCCCCCAGCCCACAATGTGTCCTAAGGCAGGCACCTGGTAAGTGGTGGTTTTACCAAACCAAACTTGGGTCCACTCACCCACACCCCATAAAGCCAATGTACTGACACCAGGTCGTGGTGAAGGAAAGTACAGTGTGTACTGCAGGGCGCCAAGCAAGAAGTCCAGGCAACTAGTGCTCAAAAGGCCTGAACTCCCCGATGGCTTTCAGGGAAGGGTTTTTAAAGACAGAGTGAGGCAGGAGGTTGTGGGATGTGTGATCAGCTCATGGACATTCTTCTGATTGGTTGGTGGTGAGGTAATCAGGGAGTCAACCTCATCAGCCTTCTGCTTCCAACCAGTCTGGGGTCTCTGTGCTTGTGGTCAGCATGCAGTTAACGTCTTCCACCTGATGGGGGTTTCAGTGTCTGCAAAACAGTTCAAAGGATATGGCTCCGAATATTATCTATAGCCCTTGGGGAGGAACTAAAGGTCCTTGACTTTGTTTAATGGCTAAACTATTATTTTGTCTTGCTTGACTGTTTCCCTTTGTTTCTGCATTTTCTCACTTCTCTGATTAAATTATTCTTTGAAACTTGGGGAAGACCAAGGAGGCTAAAGTGTTTCTGCAGATGAGAAGCAGGTGGAGGACATGGGAGGGGTCTGTCCCGGGAAGGCCTGTAGGGTCCTGCTTGGTTACCGTGGCAGTTTCTGCTGTCCTCTCCCCAACACTAGGGGGCGTGCTGGTGCCAATGCTCTCCTTCCTGCACCGTGTGCTTCCCTCCCCTTCGCCACCAGCCTTGCCCAGGGTCACCACTGAAAACTTCTTTTTTTTTTTGCCCAGGGCCCAGGAGTGAACCCGGGCCCTTGGCGGTGAGAGCACAGAGCCCTAACCACTGGACCGCCAGGAATTCCCTGAAAACATTTTTTTAAATGGCAGTGAGGCCTCTAATTAAGTTAAAATTCATTGCAAAGTGTAACCCCAGCAGGCCCAGGTTACTCAAGCCCTTACGTTCCAAGGAAAAGCCTGTCTCGGGAAGACTGGTCCTTGTCCCACTCCTGGGGGAGCACCACAAAGACCCTGGCGTGTTGCGCCTAGTAGGGAATTTCTGTAATCCAGGCACCTCTGTTCCACCTGACCAGGTGGTTCATGCTAGTGGTGTGACGTATGGTGAGGGTCTGTTTTGTATGTCTGAGGCCCTCGGCTGTGCTGTATTAGTTTGACATCTGGGGGCTGTAGACCGAGTAGCTAAAGTGAGTCACGTGGACGCTGCATGCCTGCATGACTGACCTCCAGTCAAATCTCTGGACCCCTAGGCATGGGTGAGCTTCCCTGACTGGCAACACTTTGCATGTGTTGTCACACATCATTTCTGGGAGAATTAAGCATCGTCCATGTGACTCCTTTGGGAGAGGACAACTGGATCTCACCACTGGTTTCCACTGGACTTCACCCCTGCACCTTTTGCCTTTGCTGATTTTACTTTCACTGTCATAAATCCTAACTATGTGTATGGGACTTCCCTGGTGGTCCAGTGGTTAAGACTCCATGCTCCCAACGCAGGGGGCCCAGGTTCGATCCCTGGTCAGGGAACTAGAGCCCGCATGCCACAACTAAAGAGCCCGCATGCCGCAACTAAGACCTGGTGCAGCCAAATAAATAAATAAATTTCTTTTAAAAATAATAATAATTTTGTATATTACAGCTCAGCAGGACTCACAGACTCTGAAAAGAACTAACTCAGCTTTTCTGAGTCCCGAGTCCTAGGGAATCTTCAAGCCTGAGGGTGGTCCTGGGGAACCCGAACATACTGTTGCTGTAGATTCTGAGGTTGGTTTGTTTCAACCATCCCAGTGGGTGGACCTCATGAACACAGCCTGACTCTGCCCCCAGCAGTACACTTGCTTGGTGTTTGTGAGGAGGTTGCAGATCTGAGGAGCAGCAGCCGGAGGGCACTGCTGTGATTTTCCCACCTCCGAGGAGCAGAGGTCCTGAGTGCTTGCAGTGGGCGGCAGCTGAGGGAGCTTGCTTTCTTGCTGCGGTGCAGGGTTCTGCTGAGGGTCCCTGGTACCTGCCTCTTCCTGGAAGTCTTCCCTGCAGTGACTGAGGTGACAGGTCCATCAAGCAGTGCCTTGATGACGTTCTGCTCTTTGAACTGCGTGAGTTCCTGTAGGAAAGGGAAGGCCAGTTGCAAGTGTTCATCTCCTGCTGCACTGCACTGCTGTCTGTGCCGCTGCCTCTGCAGATTTCCCACAGGCAGGAGAGTGTGCAGAGTGAATGGGGCTGGAATAGACAAAATGGGGATCCACCCCAGGGAACTGGTTGATGGCTCCAAAATGGTGGCATGAAGCCAATCCCATGACTGTCAGCTGGCACAGAGGTTAGAGCTTCAGTCTTTGGATGACTGCGTCTGTTAATTGAGAAGGCTGTGTACCACAATAAACCCCAAAGGAGGAAGACTTCAGCTAGTTTTTGACGATTCTACTTTCAAGTTCTCTTTCTGTTACTGAAGGATGTTGTAATAAGCCAGTGTGTAATAATATGTACTGTGGGAAACAGGCAGGAGAGTATGTAGAGCTGCTGTTTTCAGAAATGAATTCCCTTTCCTCTTGTGCCCCTCTCTTCAGTCATTTTGCTGTACCCTTCACGTCCTATGTTGATGTCACTATCTCATCTGAATTTAACAGTGGTTTTTGCCAGATGTCTTACCACTGGTTGATATATTTAAATTATTGCCTGTAGCCAAATGTATTTTTATACTTCTGCTTGCTTCAGTTATTTTTGTACGAGTTTCCTGTTGATTTGTAATGTATTAGCACAAAACAAATTCTTAATGTCCATCTCCAGTTTGAATTTCACATGCTAAACCAAGAAAAACCTATAGGGCTTCCCTGTTAGCGCAGTGGTTAAGAATCCCCCTGCCAATGCAGGGGACATGAGTTCGAGCCCTCGTCCGGGAAGATCCCACATGCCGCGGAGCAACTAAGCCTGTTCTCTAGAGCCTGCGAGTCACAACTACTGAGTCCGTGTGCCACAACTACTGAAGCCCATGCGCCTAGAGCCCATGCTCCGCAACAAGAGAAGCCACCGCAATGAGAAGCCCGTGCACCGCAACGAAGAGTAGCCCCCACTCGCCGCAACTAGAGAAAGCCTGTGTGCAACAACAACGACCCAAAACAGCCAAAAATAAAATAAATAAAATAAAATTTTAAAATAATAATAATAAGATGGGGGAATTCCCTTTAAGAATGCTTGATTCTTTAAGGAAAAAAAAAAGGATAACCTATAAATTACAATTATTTAGATTTTATTAAATTATCTGTTGGTGAATAAAGTATGAGGTATGCTTAAAAGAATATAGAGGAGATTCATATTTCTATTTCATATGAGTTTTCTGAGTAAGAACACATCCCTCCCATCCACATTCACTATATTCACAGGGTTTCTGCAGTATGAATTCTCTCATGCTTGGTAATGGCAACAGTGCAGCCACATCTAAAGGATTTCCCAGATTTAATACATTTGTAGGATTCTCTCCAGCAAGAATTCTCATATCTCAGCAACACAGAGGTCATGTCTGCAGACCTTCCCACATTCATATCATTTACAGAGTTTCACTTCAGTATGAATGCTATGATGTTGAGTAAGATATGGGGATTGGCTAATTCAACACATTTGCAGGATTTCTCTCTGATATGAATTCTCTAACGTTGAGTAAGAAGGGAGTATTGGCTAAGGTCTTTCCATGTTCCTTACTTTAATAAGGTTTCTATTCAGTAGAGAGTTTATAATGCTGAATAAGTTGTGATCCAGAACTAAATGCATTTGCAAATTGATTTGAATTGTACGTTTTCTCTACACCATGTGTTCTCTGATGTTTACTCTGAGCATTAACTAGAAGTCTTCACCATTTCTCAAGTTTATAGGATTTTACTCAAAATAAAATCTTTGTCCTTGAGCACAAGAGTAGAATTCTCTCTTTTTTAAAACATGCTGGGTTTTTAAAAAAATTATTCATTTATTTATTTTTGGCCGCACCACACGGGCATGTGGGATCTTAGTTCCCTGACCAGGGATGGAAGCCAGGCCCATGGCTGTGGAAGTGCAGAGCCCTAACCACTGGACTGCCAAGAAATTCCCAAGAGTAGAATTCTCTTCACGCTCATTATATTTCAAGGGTTTTTCTTTAGCATAGGCAACTTTGTTTTATTGGGAGTAAATTTATTTGGGTATAAATTAATACAGTATTAATATATAATACTGATATATATCATATATATCACATATATAATATTGTTTTATTGGGAGTAAATTTATATGGGAATTTTTTATCATATATATAATACTGAGTTTCTCTAATTCCTTTTGTGAAAATGCTCTTGAACCACTGGCTTCAAATGGAGACCTTTACCAGGTTTGTTACATTTGCCTCTTTTTTCCCCAGTGTTTTTCTTTAGCATAGATAACTTTTACCTGAAATGCCTCCCTTTTCCCCTCTGCATCTCAAATTAACCTTTGCATTGTCACTTTTTTTCTGAAATGAAAATTGTATCATTGTTAATATGCACAGATACCCTAGCTAGATACCAACTAGGGACTTCGTAGAATCAAGATTAGCCATCATGTACGTGTCAATGATAACTAGTAAAATATATATACTAGGAAGAATGATGCACATCAAAAAGCAAGAATTCAACTATAAATAAACCTAAGAAGATTGTATGTCATCTATATAAAAGAGAATAAATAAATTGTATTCATGAATGCAGACTCAATACTGTAAAACCCCAATTGTCCATAAACCTAATCCATGAATTTCAGGCAATTTGAATCAATATTCTAAATAGGATCAGGGGCCTTTGGTACAATTCTTCATTTTGATTGGCAGGAAAAAATATATATGAAAACAGCCAAGGGTATTTTGAGGATAGTTATAATAAGGGAAGACATATAAGATACTACACTCCATTATAAACTACAGTAAATAAAACATGTGGCATAGAGCAGAATTAAAGAAATCACTGAAACAGAATAAAAAATCCAGAATTGGTGTCAAGTATATGAAATACTAAATGAAGTTTAGCTAACAATAGTGTGAAAAAACTAAGAAATTGAGAGGGGAATTTGCCTTACTATATATAAAGTTATAAATCTACTTAAACTAGGTTATGATGGTTGATGAAAAAGTCAGTGGAAGGCAGAGGTCCAATGCATAGCCATGCATATATGGAGAATAACATGACAAATGTGTTGTTCCAAGTTTGTGGAAACTGATAGTGCTGATATGATGTAAATCTATTTGTAAGGGAAAAAAATTCTGGACCCCTAAATCATATCATATACAATGACAAACTCCAGATGGATTAAAATTAAATACGACAAAATAATAAAATGTCATAATGAAATATAGGAAAATATCATATAACATTGTGATGGAGGATAAACAGGAACAACTCAGAAGCCATAAAGTAAATCCTAGACCTCATTAAAACATCTTTAAAATCAAAAAAATATCAAAAGGTAAGATGTACATTGGGGGAACTTCCCTCGTGGTGCAGTGGTTAAGAATCTGCCTGCCAATGCAGGGGACATGGCCCTGGTCCGGGAAGATCCCACATGCCGCGGAGCAACTAAGCCCGTGCGGCGCAACTACTGAGCCTGTGCTCTAGAGCCGGTGAGCCACAACTACTGAGCCCACGTGCCACAACTACTGAAGCCCGTGCACCTAAAGCCCGTGCTCTGCAACAAGAGAAGCTACCACGATGAGAAGCCCGTGCACCACAACAAAGAGTAGCCCCCGCTCGCCACAACTAGAGAAACCCCAGGCGCAGCAACGAAGACCCAATGCAGCCAAAAATAAAAAATAAATAAATAAAAAATAAATAAATTTTTAAAAAAAGATGTACATTGGGGAAAATATTTGCAACACTTACAACAGAGCTACTATTCCTAATAAACAATATCCCCACAAACTGTTGTAAGAGAGAATAGAAAAATAGAAAAATGGACAAAGAATATGAAGAAGCTAGTCACAGAATAAGAAAAAAGTTGTAACTATTTTGAATTAGTTTTTCTTTTGGATGGTATACCATGTGGATATAGTCTTCAAAGGAATAAAGGAAGTTCATATTTATGAGGGGGAGGTGTGCTCAATCTCATATTTGCATCTCTGACTCTGAATTTTTTCTAAACTATAATCTTACATTTCCTACTGCACATAATGCTTGGGAATCTAATTCACACCTCAAACCTATTAAAAGTCAAACAAACTCATCATATTTTTAATCAGAGTAACATACAATCATTGTATTAAAATTAATGAGAAGAAACTGGAACTCTCCTACTTTTCTGGTGGGAATGTGTTGAATAAAAAGATACAGCCACTTGGGAAGACAGTTTAGCAGTCCCTCAAAAGATTAAACAGAGTTACCATATGGCCCAGCAATTTCACTCCTAGGTGTATACCCAAGGGAATTGAAAAACATGTTCACCAAAATAACTTGTTGTACATAAATGTTCAGAGCAACATCATTCCTAATAACCAAAAAGTGGAAACAAACCAAATGTCAATCAACTGATAAATGGATAAACAAAATGTGTAGCTATACAATGAAATATTACTTAACCATAAAAAGGAATGAAGTACTGATACAATGTACAATGTGTATGAACCATTATAAGTTAAAGAAGTCAAATACTACTCAGCCATGAAAAAGAATGAAATTTTGCCATTTGCAACAACATGGGTGGACTTGGAGGGTATTATGCTAAGTGAAATAAATCAGAGAAAGATAAATACTGTATGAAATCACTTATATGTGGATTCTAAAAAATTAATGAATATAACAAAACAGAAACAGATATAGAGAACAAAATACCAGTGGGGAAAGGGAATGGGGTAGGGGCAAGATAAGGGTAGAGGATTAAGAGGTACAAGCTACTATGTATAAAATCAATAAGCTACAAGGATGTATTGTACATCACAGAGAATATAGCCAACATTTTATAATAACTATACATGAAATATAACCTTTAAAAATCGAATCACTATGTTGTACACCTGAAACATATACTACTGTACATCAACTATACCTCAGTTAAAAAAAGAAAGAAGCCAGACACAAAAAGCCACCTATTCTATGATTCCATTGATATGAAATATCCAGAATAGACAAATCCCTAGAGACAAAAGTAGATTAGTTTCCAGTGGCTGAGGGGAGGGGGAAGTGGAGAGTGGCTATTAATAATTTATTAATTTACTAGGGCTGCCATAACAAAGTACCACAACTGGGTTGCTTAAACAACAGAAATGCATTGTCTCATAATTCTGGAAACTAGAGGTCTGAGATCAAGGTGTTGGCAGTACCCATGTTCCCCCTGGAGGCACTAGAGAAGTATCTGCCCCAGGCCTTTCTCCCAGCTCCTGGTAGTTCCTTGGCTTGTGGCAGCATAATACTAATCTTCACGTGGTGTTCTCCCTGTGTGTGTGTCTGTTTTTGTGTCCAAATTTCCCCTTTTTATAAGGACATCAGTCACATTGGATTAGGGACACACCCTACTCCAGTATGATTTCATATTAACTAATTCCATCTGCAATGACCCTATTTCCAAATAAGGACACTTTCTGAGGTAGGGCTTCAACATGAAATTTGGGGAACAAACACAATTCAACCTGTAACAAATGGGTATGGAGTTTCTTTTGGGGATGATGGAAGTGTTCTGGGAATTAGAGAGTGGTGGTAGTTGCACAACATTGTGAATATACTATAAACCACTGAACTGAACATTGTAATGGTGAATTTTGTGTTATGTGAATTAAATTTCAATTAAAAATTACCCCCCAAAAAAACCTTAAACCCTCTGGCAAGGTTGTCTTTTTCAAGCCTGGGTACAATGTTATTCCTCACAATTTACATAGAATATAAGCTCCCATGAGGACAAGGGTTTTTGTGTAATCTGTATCTTAGTGCCTAGTATACTGCTGGAAACATCATAGATGATGAATAAATATTTGTTGAATTAATAGATAAATAAATGAGAGTTTTATACCAGGTCTTAAAATTGTGCATCCGAGAGGTAAAATATCTTAAATATGTAACCTTTAAAATTAATCTGGTTTTAAATACTACAGTCAAACAGTGCCTTAATAGTCTTCTCACTGCAGAAATCTTGTTGCAGCCTTAGTAGAGAGGGATGGCAAAGTCTAATTCAGGATCATCACTGCTCAAAGAGCTTTTTAGCTGAAAATAAGAGAAAAGTAGCAAAACTCATCATCTCTAAAAAATTTCTCTCAAATGGATCATCTCCCATGTTCCTACTTTGTTAATACTTGCTTTGTGGGACTTCCCTGGTGGCGCAGTGGATAAGACTCCACACTCCCAGTGCAGGGGGCCCAGGTTCAATCCCTGGTCAGGGAACTAGACCCCACATGCATGCCGCAACTAAGAGTTCACATGCCACTACTAAGGAGCCCACAAACCGCAACTAAGGAGCCCGCCTGCCGCAACTAAAACCCTAAATAAATAAATAAAATATTTTTTAAAAAAAGACTTGCTTTGTGATTCCCATTTTCTCAGCTAGGAGCCAGAAGGCTAGGTAGCCTGGTGGATGCAGAGGAGAGGCTCCTAAGACACACAAAGCAGGGTAGAGAAGGTTGGTGAGTGAAACTGTAGAAGAAAAGGGGATTATTCAGCACAGACATGATTTAGTAGAGTTGTTAAGATTTGGAACCCTATGTTGATTGGTGAACTGTACTAAGTCTTCATGGAGTTGGAAAGGCCCTTCAGTGTTATCCCTAATTGAAGCAAAGGTGCCAGGCCTTGAACCAGTTGTTGGATATGGAGATGGGGCATGACTTTCCATTAGATGACTTTCTTGAGCCAAGGGCAAGTCCTGAGAGAGACTCAGCTGAGAGTTATTGGCTGCAGACTCTCTAAGCAGCTGAGAGAATGAGTAACTTAGTCCTAAAGGGGGAGACATCTGAGAGGCACACTACTGCATACACTACATTTTATTACATTTCCTATCAAGGCCATGTGATTCTTCTGAGATGGAGGGAGTGGATGATGGTTGGAAGTAATGAAACTGGAGCCCGAATGAGAGCCAAGGAATGATAGAAAGGGAAGGCAAGGAGAATTAAAGACTGAAGAACAAGTGATTGGTTCTTTAGATTTTCAGTGACTGATGAGATCTTTCCCTTACAGTGGCCTCCTATGAGTGAAAATGGGTGACTTCATATCCTCCACCGGAGTTCTGCTGTGAGCCCAGATAGGCAGACAAGAAGAAAAGCCTGTCAAAAGAATCTGGAGGAGGAAAATTTTCCTGAGGCAGATTTTGTTTGGTTTTATTTTGTTCTCATCAGTCCCTATTATGCCATTGTCAAATGCCTACTTCGTCTAACACAAGTCAAGCCCTGGTCAAAAGGGTGAATTCCTAGTTTGCTAAGGATTTTTATTGTGAATGGGTGTCAAATATTTTTCAAATTGGTTTTCATCAATTGATCTTATTAGGTCATTTTTTTCTTTAAATTGTTAATATGATACATTACATTGATTTTCGAATGTCAAACCTTCTTTGCATACCTGGAATAAACCCATACAGTCATGGTAATTATTTTTTTTTTTATATATTGCTGGATTCGATTTGTTAGTATTATGTTGGGGATTTTTGAATCCCTTGCTCATGAGAGATATTGGTGTATACTTTATTTATAATTGATTCAGTTGCCTGGGTTAGAGCACTGAAGTCTTACATTTCCTTTCCAGGAGCTTCCAACATCCTTGCAATCTAACCTTAAAGTGACTGCGTATCTCTTGCCCAATTCCAAAGTTCTTACATCAACACACTGTACCTATCACTAGATTTACATAGCAACTAGACTCTTGAAAAGGGAATACTAATCAAATGCTTTACTCAAAATGAATTTTTTTCAAAACCAATACATAAGAAGTAATAAATACTTTCGACTGTATAAAAAAGACCTAACTGACCTACACCCTGTTTTCTCCCCATCACATTTATATAATCAGTAAATAAAGCATTTATAAGGAAATGTGAACATATTAACAATGCTTAGTCATGACACTGACAATGCCTAGTCCAACTATCAGCCTCACAGGCATATAGCCTATGGTTGTATTCATCTTCTTCTCCTTGGCATCACAATCTCTGTATTTCTCAGGCCTGGGGGCATTCTTCCATCTTGGTGACCTGGTCCTGTCTTGGTCAGACTGCAGTGAGTCCCTTGTCTTCCCAAGACACTTGTTCACCATGTTCCATGTTCACCATGGAACAGTGATTAAAAGCATGTTCTGTGGAGCCAAACTGCCTGAGTTTGAAGCCTGGCTCGGCCACTTACTAGCAGCATGGTCTTAAGCAAGTTACTTAAACTCTGTGCCTCAGTTTTCTCATCTATATTATTATGACTATAATAAGTATACCTACTTCTTAGGGCTATTGTGGAAACTAAATGGAGTTAATATCCATAAAGTATTTAGAACAGTGTCTGATATACAGTAAATACCGTTATAAGTGTTAGCTATTAATGTCATTATTTCAATGTATCTGAGATCCTCTTGAATTCAGTGTTGATGGCCCTTGCCAGCCGCTTCACATGCCTGTGATGTTTGCTGACATTTTCTAGTCCTGGTTTCTCTTCATAGTAAGCCTTTCTTCTGCCTTCCCAGGCCCTATCAAAAAGAAAAGTTTGGGGGACAGGCAATATTATCAGGCAGTCTTCTGACCCCCATTTGGCCATATAAGAATGGGCCTTGGGCTTGGAACACTTCCTTACCAAGAGATAACGAGCCCACAAAACCTCTGCTTGAGTGAATATCTTTCCCTGTTGCCAGCTCAATGTATGCTCCTTTGTACCACTTAAGCATGTGTGTCATATGGCACCTGGCCAACCCCACTGCTGTATCTGTCCAACGAGGGGAGGGGACAGGGCCCTTTACTAAGGTACAAGAGAGGTGTGCAAAGGCACACCCTGAGTGTGCCCTGAGTCAGCTGTGGAGAGAGACCCAGTGGCCGTGGGGGACCAACACCCACTACTGAAGCTGATCTTGCTGTCTATTCTCTATGTAAGTAGTGTACTGTTTCATTCAGTACTTGACTGCATTGTATTTTCCTTGGTGACTCCAATACCAAGATGCAGTGGGAAGAAGTGTTTGGAATCCTCACCTGAGACTGGTAACCAGTACACAGTGTTCTGCTCAACAAAAACAAAACAAAACAAAAAATTCTACTCAGGGGAATTCCCTGGTGATCCAGTGGTTAAGTCTCTGTGCTTTCACTGCCGAGGGTGTGGGTTCAATCCCTAGTCAGGGAACTAAGATCTCACAAGCCAGGGCGGCCAAAAAAAAATTTCCACTCAGGAAGTCCATTTGCAAGAATGACAGGTAAGCCTGGGAGGCTCTAGTGTCATGAACTCCTGGCTTCAGTTCTAGCTCAAGCCAGTAGGAACTAAGTCACCCTGACTCGGCCACTGACTCCTCACAAGGTGTCTTCCCAGCATGAGAAAACCAAATGAGCAAGGGTATGAATGCATGTCTCAAGGCCTGAACAAATGTTAACTCAAAAAACAAGCAAAGAGCCTCACACCCATGTCCTTTCTGAGAATGTTCCTTTGGTAATGAGGCTTTTCTGCAGAGTTGTTGAGAGTCCCCTGTCTGGTATCTTGAATCCAGCCAGAGTCCTAGTAGGATTGACACTCACAAGTGCAGTAGGAGGAGGGGAATTTTGCTGTATTTTTTGGTGGGTAGTTCAGGGTAATGAACTAATGTTTGTTGAGTGCGCATCCACCTCTACTACACTACTGTGTGAGGTCCTATAACAAGTATAAAACAGACAATGAGTTGTTAAACATAAGATAATTGAGCATAAGACAAAGCTCTTGGCATAGAGAGTCTTCCAGTAGGGCTGGAACCTGTCTAACAATGCTACATCTACAGGAGAATAATAAATGCATTAAGGGGGACTTTGGAAGAACAAAAGAGCTTCAACAGAAAATTGGGGAAGCCTCCATAGAAGAAGTGACATTTGAGCAGGGCCTTGAAGAATGGCCAGGGTTTAGCATGCAGAGATGGGA